>NC_069128.1:22133805-22780471 GCF_026914265.1 Mya arenaria
CAAACAGTCATTTATATATAAGCGTTCTTGTCATTGATGTGTATATAAACGTTTAATTTCAAAGAGTTATGCCTACTTGGACGTGCACTTCTGTTTATTTTTCGCTCTTTGTAAAGTTTTTCTACAATGTTTGTTCTCAAAATCCTGCCTATGACTATGAACCTCTGTTACATATTGCCGGCGGCATGATTTGTATCAACAACCTTATTGTGAATGCTACGCTTCTACTGGAACAGTCATGGCTGTCTTTTAAATGTATTATTGATGCCATCGTAAAATAACGTGTAATATAACCCCTAAACACTGAACGCGCGTGGTTCCCCTGATCCATTTTACACAGTGGATGTACACTCAGATTCTAGGAATGTTAATGCTAACCATTGTCTAAAGGTAATAGCAATCAATAGTTTCCATACTGTTCGTTTCGATACGCGTTTTTTACCAAAAAACGAATTGTAAATAAATCATAGTTGCACACTGGCCATTGGTAACGTCATACGCCATTTTCTCCAAAGTTTCGGAATTGATGTGAATTGAATATTGTTATAACAAGGGCCAATACACAGCAATAAATAGCAGAGTTATCATGAATATCCGATTTAAATTAACACGTTTCTAAAATAGCGTACACAAATGTAAATTCTAAAGCTTGGAAAGATATCTAGAAACGGAGGAGTACTTCACAGGCATACTAAGGCCGCAAGAGGGTACACAACGACAAGCAGTAGTATATTTCAGGATGCTGTACAGTCGGGGCATGGGGGTATATACTCTTTAGATATCTCAATTATCTGAACATATATGTTGTAATTAACAATAATCGTTTCGATTTGAGATACTTGAGATATCTAAAGAGTATATATTGGTTTTTAAAAGTGACATTGACCTTGACACTAGTGGCCCCAAATGCAATCTCATTACAGGTATCCATAAACACTATATACCAAGTTTGGTCGCAATATGTCAACCCAAACTAACTATTTTCTTAGTTTCAACTCGAGGGGTGAAAGCGAAAAGGTTCTAAGTGACATTAAATAAAGAAGCAGATAGAAACTTTTCGCTTTCACCCCTCGAACTAATTTTCTATATTTAGTTACAATGACCTTGAGCTTGACCGTCACCCAAAGGGTGCCAAACGCATTCCCATGCAAGGTCTCCATAAACTCTGCCTATATATGTTTAGTGATAATGTCAACCGTAACTAAATATATTTAGTATCAACCTTTTTTCTAGGAATAGAAACAGTGGCATTGAGCTTGACTCTAGGGGCCCTAAACTCCATAATAGAACCTCTTCGTATATTATACCACATCTGGTCACAATATGTCAACCGAAACTAAAGATATTCAGTTTCAACCGTTCTTTTATATTTAAAGTACTAGTGACCTTGAACCTAGGTGCCCCAACCGCAATCACGTGAAAGGTCGTAATAAACTCTTCCTATATACCATGTTTGGTAAAAATATGTCGACCTTAACTTTAGTTATCCAGTTTCATAGGTGTATTTGACGCCAACCGCTCGCCCACCCGCCCGAAAAAAAACGTAAGTCATTCTAATAACGGTTCCACTATGTATAAACGGTTAAAAAGGTGGTTGTAGTGTGACAATGAAGTGTGACAACTGACAAAACAATAAAATCAAATACACACTCTTTTGGAAAAGTCTATAGGAAACATTTATTTGCTACAACGATTTAATTACAGAAGCGAAAAGAGCTCAAACTCTAAATCAATATTACAGTGAAGTATGTAAAGATTTACGCATTATATTAAAAATATATAAAGGTGTAGGTATTACCATAATACTAAAATTATATAAAGGTGTAGGTATTACCATAATACTAAATATATATAAAGGTGTAGGTATTACCATAATACTAAAATTATATAAAGGTGTAGGTATTACCATAATACTAAAATTATATAAAGGTGTAGGTATTACCATAATACTAAAATTATATAAAGGTGTAGGTATTACCATAATACTAAAATTATATAAAGGTGTAGGTATTACCATAATACTAAAATTATATAAAGGTTTAGGTATTACCATAATACTAAATATATATAAAGGTGTACGTATTACCATAATACTAAATATATATAAAGGTGTAGGTATTACCATAATACTAAAATTATATAAAAGTGTAGGTATTACCATAATACTAAAATTATATAAAGGTGTACGTATTACCATAATACTAAAATTATATAAAGGTGTACGTATTACCATAATACTAAAATTATATAAAGGTGTACGTATTACCATAATACTAAATATATATAAAGGTGTAGGTATTACCATAATACTAAAATTATATAAAGGTGTAGGTATTACCATAATACTAAATATATATAAAGGTGTAGGTATTACCATAATACTAAAATTATATAAAGGTGTAGGTATTATCATAATACTAAAATTATATAAAGGTGTGGGTATTATCATAATACTAAAATTATATAAAGGTGTGGGTATTATCATTATACTAAAATTATATGAAGGTGTAGGTATTATCATAATACTAAAATTATATAAAGGTGTAGGTATTACCATAATACTAAAATTATATGAAGGTGTAGGTATTACCATAATACTAAAATTATATAAAGGTGTAGGTATTACCATAATACTAAAATTATATAAAGGTGTAGGTATTACCATAATACTAAAATTATATAAAGGTGTAGGTATTACCATTATACTAAAATTATATAAAGGTGTAGGTATTACCATAATACTAAAATTATATAAAGGTGTAGGTATTACCATAATACTAAAATTATATAAAGGTTTAGGTATTATCATGATACTAAAATTATATAAAGGTGTAGGTATTATCATTACAAGATAACGCATGAAACTGATTAAAGGGGCGCTTTAAACAGCATCAAATCGTGATTACAATTGAAACTATATACAAATATTATGTGTGTGAACGATACATGTACACACGTTCTCATGCTAATAAAACCACACATATCAGTATGTAATACGTTTTGTGGAGATGAAGTAGATACGTGAAATAAAAGAGAGTTGCGAAACACGACGTGCACGTCTAATTGTTTTTTTACTTTTAGCTACACGAAAATGCTTAAGTTGCCGTTGAAAGCCAAATTCGTTTGCGAATGGCGCTATACACTTCTACTTGTATGTATACATGTTCACATATACTAACATAAATCGCTTTCTTCGTGCTTTTATGAATGCTGTTTTAAGCTCATTCAATGTAAACATACCCTGATGACGTAGGCGAAAAAAGTAAGTACACACGTACACATACCCTAATGACGTAGCCACACAAAAACGTAGTACACAAGTAAACACACCCGAACATGAAGTGTTAAGCAATCTCTCTAATATAAGATTAATATTCGACCTGTGGACAACATGAACATCATACAATGCTTGTCAAACAGTCTGAATGTCTATAACTGAACTAAATAAGTTCTGGCAAGAGCAATAACCGGAGACAAGCGGGATTCCTGAGGACGTACATCAACTTATGAGTTTTTACTTATTTTCTATGCGAGTCAAGAATGGAAATTTACCAAAATATCATTAATATTCTAATATCATTAATATTCTGTGTTAAAAATCCACTCTTATGATATTCCTTTATAATGCCCGGTCATATATTTTAAACATTATTTTTTAAACAATAAAAAATGGAGCATGAGTTAAAAGTTGTTAAATAGAAACATTCGGAAACAATTAGAAACTCAAGGTGAAGAAAACACTCATATACAACAATAGAACTATTACACCAGCTATGTTTTTTGTCAAACATAAAAATCAAACATGGTATATACTTACATTCAGCTAGTACCATATATATTGACACATGACTATATGTGAAATGCTTTTACAATTCTCACGTGTTACACACCTATTCCGTACAGCGTAAACACTGTTTCATTCAATATAACTTCAATTATGTATATTAGTCAACATGCAAATATATATATATATATATATATCTACAAAATAGAAACTACACTATTATACATACATCATTGAAGACATTCATTTTGTTATAAACATTTCTTCAGTACGGACTATCAAATATTTACAAAATGTATAGACAAATGCATTTATTTTAATAATTTAATGGAAACTACAGGGACAAGCAAACTTGTCAAATTGACCTTATAGACACTGACGAGAGACACATAATGTCACAATTAATGCACATAGCTGACGTATGATATACAAAAACAATATTTCTGAATAATTAAACATTTGAATATCAGTATTTATGTCAGCAAAGCAAAGCAAATGTTCACTGTGTAGACTGGAAGTCGGGTGTTAAGAAGTCTATGAATATTCAACCTCACTCTTTGAACAATCATATAAATGTTGCAAACTTAAACTTAAGCAATTCGACTCACACATAAGCTATTTTTTCTGACAAACTCGTTAACCATGATGTTAAATCTTGATGTCAGGTGACCGACCCGACACAATTTCGGTACATTTGAAAGGTGTTTGCTTGTTGCTGATTCCTTTATATGCTCTATATTGCAACTCTTATCGGACGTTAAGGTCATATTTTGCAATCTTTTGAAGAGTAAAACATCTTCATTGCTTTACTATTTTCAGTATTGTTTACATTTTCTGTCTCTACATATAAAATGTAAAGTAAAATTTTAAAATGGTAACGAAATAAAATATGTACAGCAAACATCCTTTTTAATCCCCAATAACTTTTCAAGACAGTTTTTAACTTTCACATGTTATCCCATACAAATATGCATTCAATGGATAATAAAACATGCACGGTTGTCACTCGGTTAATGTACACAAATACTCTCACATGCTATCCCATACAAATATGCATTCAATGGATAATAAAACATGCACGGTTGTCACTCGGTTAGTGTACACAAATACTCTCACATGCTATCCCATACAAATATACATTCAATAGATAATAACACATGCACGGTTGTCACTCGGTTAGTGTACACAAATACTCTCACATGCTATCCCATACAAATATACATTCAATAGATAATAACACATGCACGGTTGTCACTCGGTTAATGTACACAAATACTCTCACATGCTATCCCATAAAAATATACATTCAATAGATAATAACACATGCACGGTTGTCACTCGGTTAGTGTACACAAATACTCTCACATGCTATCCCATAAAAATATACATTCAATAGATAATAACACATGCACGGTTGTCACTCGGTTAATGTACACAAATACTCTCACATGCTATCCCATACAAATATACATTCAATGGATAATAAAACATGCACGGTTGTTTCTTGGTTAATGTACACAAAAACTCTCACATGCTATCCCATACAAATATACATTCAATGGATAATAAAACATGCACGGTTGTCACTCGGTTAATGTACACAAACACTCTCACATGCTATCCCATACAAATATACATTCAATGAATAATAAAACATGCACGGTTGCCACTCGGTTAATGTACATAAATACTCTCACATGCTATCCCATACAAATATACATTTAATGGATAATAAAACATGCACGGTTGTCACTCGATTAATGTACATAAATACTCTCACATGCTATCCCATACAAATAAACATTCAATGGATAATAAAACATGCACGGTTGTCACTCGGTTAATGTACACAAATACTCTCACATGCTATCCCATACACATATGCATTCAATGGATAATAAAACATGCACGGTTGTCACTCGGTTAATGTACACAAATACTCTCACATGTTATCCCATACAAATATACATTTAATGGATAATAAAACATGCACGGTTGTCACTCGGTTAATGTACACAAATACTCTCACATGTTATCCCATACAAATATGCATTCATTGGATAATAAAACATGCACGGTTGTCACTCGGTTAATGTACACAAATACTCTCACATGTTATCCCATACAAATATGCATTCAATGGATAATAAAACAAGCACGGTTGTTTCTTGGTTAATGTACACAAATACTCTCACATGCTATCCCATACAAATATACATTCAATGGATAATAAAACATGCACGGTTGTCACTCGGTTAATGTACATAAATACTCTCACATGCTATCCCATACAAATATACATTCAATGGATAATAAAACATGCACGGTTGTCACTCGGTTAATGTACATAAATACTCTCACATGCTATCCCATACAAATATACATTCAATGGATAATAAAACATGCACGGTTGTCTCTCGGTTAATGTACACAAATACTCTCACATGCTATCCCATACAAATATGCATTCAATGGATAATAAAACATGCACGGTTGTTTCTTGGTTAATGTACACAAATACTCTCACATGCTATCCCATACAAATATACATTCAATGGATAATAAAACATGCACGGTTGTCACTCGGTTAATGTACACAAATACTCTCACATGCTATCCCATACAAATATACATTCAATGGATAATAAAACATGCACGGTTGTCACTCGGTTAATGTACACAAATACTCTCACATGCTATCCCATACAAATATACATTCAATGGATAATAAAACATGCACGGTTGTTACTCGGTTAATGTACACAAATACTCTCACATGCTATCCCATACAAATATGTATTCAATGGATAATAAAACATGCACGGTTGTTACTCGGTTAATGTACACAAATACTCTCACATGCTATCCCATACAAATATACATTCAATGGATAATAAAACATGCACGGTTGCCACTCGGTTAATGTACACAAATACTCTCACATGCTATCCCATACAAATATACATTCAATGGATAATAAAACATGCACGGTTGTCGCTCGGTTAATGTACATAAATACTCTCACATGCTATCCCATACAAATATACATTCAATGGATAATAAAACATGCACGGTTGTCACTCGGTTAATGTACACAGATAGTATTGAGAAATGTAATAAATTCCGTTCAACGACGCGGTTCTTGTTCAGGTTAAATTTGTTTAGCTCAAGTAAAGTATTTAATCTTTATCTTTAAATCTATTTCGATTTTATAAAACCACTTAAAGTATAGAAACCCATAATTTAAGTGTTAAATTTTAGAAAAAAATAAACGTAGTAGTTATTGCTTACTTTATCGAAAGTGCCAAATGAACGTGTACTTGGCGATTAAACCTGGATAGGAATCGCGTGCAATTACGCCATAATAACACAGTGAAATTGGCACATGATTGCATACTCTTGTAGATGGCCGATTGGCTGTCCTCAAAGTTTTGGGTTATTGTGCAATGTTAACCTTAATCATTAAGCAACACGTGCTTAACCCTAGTTTAATCTTAATCAACACTTTTTAACATTCAATACATCATTGCAGTCAATTATTTGTTACACATCTCCGAACATATTTTGTCCGTACAAGTTTGATCGACAAACGCAATGTAGTCAAAGAGAACATGTTAAGTCCTGTTGTTCATCGAAGGATTGTTCCATAATGGCATTTAACTGTACACGCGACTGGCTGCGTTTTCGTGGCAGCTTACACCAGCGTGCGAAATGACTCGAATCATTTGAAAAGAAGACGAAACGCTGCTCATTGATGCGAGACTTTGCTCGTTCGACTACTTTTTCTGGTGGAAACACTTCGTATTGCGGAGGCCCGTATTGAAGAACAGCGTAACTGCCATCAAACCGTATAGTATTTTCTTCTTCAATTATCGTTCTGTGTGAGAGAAATCCACAAAAAGCGTAATGCGCAATGCTGACATTCACTGATGACTTGTCAGCTCTCTTCGTTTCCAAAACGACTCCCTCGTGCAGTAAATTATAGTACGTGTATCTGATGATGTCACCAGCGTGAACGTTATCTGCTGATAAAATCGGTTTCACGCTTACGCTTAGAAGGCGTTTGTTCATCTCGTTACATCGACTGCATATGAAGTTATTCTCGAACAATTTCGCGTTGCGCATTCTCTCATCGCTTATCCCAAGAAATCCACTGCCTAGAAAAAGTTTGCTCACCATCAGAAACTTTACTGCTTGAATGCTAAACGGTGTTCCGGTCACGCAGTACGTCGCAAAATGTTCGCAGTTATTTTGGATAACATTATAGTCAAAATCACGATTTTCTCTTTGCTTTTCACAATACACTCTCGCACGTCTTGCAACCTTGGCCTTCGTGAACACCCGATTCTTGTAAACAACAACGTTAATTATATCGTTTGCGTAATCAAGCGTCTTCACAGTTTCCTCAATGAAAGCTTTTTTCCAGAACATAAGACCAAAGACTGCCCCGGCTGGTGTATTCGTGGCTTCGATGATTTTGATCTGGTTTTCACCTAGTTTTTGAATCACAATCGCATGGTGATCATACAATCTTCCATAAAAAGTAATATGATCACCGACCTCCATATCATCATATGCGAAAACAGGTACAGCTTTGACGCATTCTGCACATTTTCCGAACTCGTCAGGACCTTCTAATTTATAATCCGGCTGATTAATATCTTCTTCTGTTGAATCTGTATGCATTGGTCCGAAATCATCTCTTTTCTCTTTTCTTTCATAGATAATCGACTGCAAATCAGTGGGTCTTTGGAGGTCGTCAAGACCAAGCTGGCGCAATCTAATCATAGTCGCTTCCATCGGCCCGTCCGGGGACTCCATGTCTCGTTGATAAACACACGGTACACTATGCAGAATACTTCACCTGAAATATATTTGATAACGTTATTACATTCCGGACGCCAATGAGTATGGAACGCCATTTCCACATAAACTCAAATATTTGATGAGTGTAGACTTGGCGTTCCAAATTACATCCAAAGTTTGAACATATCGGATTTGGATCTATTTGATATGTCCATTGCCAGCAATGGAACTTGTAACATTATCAGCGTCCCTAACGCCGTCTTAAGCGGTGCCATTTGGAACTCCACTGCCATTTTTATCGGAACAACCTCGGATGTATATGGACGGTTCACACAGTCAGAAATATGTATGATCAAGTCATCTGCAAGTAGATCGCGTAGTATATTGAATTTTGCATTTAAATTTAATGACTTTAATTGTGTTTTTTTGGTAATTTTGGTAATTTTAATTGTGTTTGCAATAATTTACTTCACTGGCAATCAACTTAAACTTAGATCAGCACATATAAGCTGAACTACTACATTAAATTAATGATATTATTCAAAATTTTACGAAATACTTTTACTGATGTAGCGGTGTTCTATTTTCTTATATAGCATGCGAACAACAGGGACAAACGCATAAGCCGAATATTAAATGGTTAGATGCCATAAAGAAACACCGAACTGATTACTTGGAAACGAAATACGTCTCAAAAGACATATATTTCCTTCTCGTACTGTTGTTATGACTACATTCATTTAGCCGTTTGTACTAGATTTAGCTTTTATCATAAATACAAACTATTGGTGAAAAGAATATTAGAAAGAAGACAATGCAAAAATAGTTTTAAACCTTATGAACATACCTGATCATATTAAACGTACTATATTTACTTAAAATAGCGTGTTTGTGTCGATGTTGTTATGGTTTCTTTTGGAATTCCATATCTATTTTTAGAATCAGGGAAATTCCGATATCATTGTGAGTGAGTGGTGAAGGTCGCTATGAGTTAATATGATAATGACTAGTATATTACGTTGTTGGTTTAGTTCTTATGACAAAATGCAACTGGTTCGATGAAGGAAGACCTAATTAGAGTTGCATGTTATGTGTACATACTCAAGCATCAAGTGAATTATAAATTCATACTCAAAAACATATAGAGCTTTCAGCGGCGTAGCCAGGCATAACTGAATGTTACGCACGAAATGGGGAGGGTGTGGTAGGGGGAATATCACTGTAGCCTTAGGGGCTTCGGGGTTGGGGTGGCATCACTACTTTGATGCCATTTTTGGCCATATTTATTGTTTTCATTTTTCAAATTGATGTTACGCACATGCGTTAGTGCGTAACGCTGGCTACGCCCCTGGGTATAGACATATATTAAGAAACATGCATTCAGTATGAATAACTACAATTAGCATCTAGATTTGTGTCCCTCGGGACCCTTATGTTACTGCTGGGAAATATTAAAAGAGAATTTAAGCTTTAAAAGCCCAAAATAAATATGGGGTGTTTTAATATATATATTCACAAGTGATAAGATCATGATTTTTTATAAATGATAAAGGGGCATTCTCGGCTTTGGTAATTTAAGTTATTTATATTCAGAAAAAAAAAATAAAAAATATCAAAACATATTTTTGGCCTAGTGATTGAATGGGTTTTCCATAATCAGTGCGTTAGAAGACAATTACAAGGCGGTAACACCCAGTGCCCCCCCCCCCAAGTTGTGCTGACCGTTCCAAGCCGGTGGCCAATACATTATTTATAGTAGATATGTTTTAATACATGCGAATGAGCGTAAAGAACGAGCTTTCCTTTAATACCTAGGTGTAGGTCCTCTCCAAGTGACCCCCACTCCCCCACCCCGCACAAAAAATCCTTATATAGCTCACAACTTCTGCGACATGATTTTAATCTTAATCGTCCCCTGCTGTCTATCTGATCAGATCTCAGATCTGAGTGTCCTGCTGTGAAGTACTGAAGGTTTGATTAAGGAAATGAACTAAATATATGATCTAATTATCTATTATTGTGTTCACTTCTTCAAATAATATTAAAACTGTTATAACAATGCAGTAAAAACATATAATTTAATAAATACATTGACCATGCATATTGTTTATACCAGACTTGGTTATGTATTAGAAGAAGAAGTTTTAATCAGAAACGATATTATATGACCCAAGAAACATTTCAATACAAACAAAACATGCACTTAAAACAATAATTACTGAAATAATGAGCTTATCTACTCTGAAAGTGTCTACTCTAAATGGCCCTGAGCCAATCAACAAATACAGGGGAAATTGACTCCTACTGTGACACCAGGGCACTTAACGAGGGAAAGACAGCCGGGATTTAACATGGCAAACATTCCATTCCAAGCTAAACTTAAGATATTACTTAGAAATACTAACCGACTTTATATACACACAGAATAGATAATTATGCATATCATCAGTTAAAAAAGAGAAACACTTTTGTGGAAACACACACACACCAGACAATGCGAATGTCCGTCGGACAGTCGGACATGTCCGGTATATTTCCATTTTGACCGACGAAACTTTTGTTTTGGTCGGTCACTATGTCCGGTGAAAAATTACAGTCAGCACCGTTTAATTTTCGGAAAATTTACTTTCAGTTTCTAAATAAATGTTCAGAGTTATTTTTAACTATTATATCATGATTATTCAGCGTGTTAATCCGTGTATCACTAGTTGTAAACCCCGTTTCGACATGTTTCCGTAAAAGCCGATAAAACGCGTAAGGTTCCGATCTCAGCTCGTACTATAATACTTTTATTTTACGGAAATGTTCGGAAATTACAAAATTCCGTATGTATTTATTTTTCGGCGAAGTGGTTCCCGGCAATCGTGTTAATTTAAATATGATGATTAATATACCAAGCTGACTTTCTTTCCGCTCTGTTTAACATTGCCAATAACAAGAAATCTACTTTCGTTTTTGCATAAATGTTGTGCCTGAGTTTGACTTGTAGTACAATTCGTTACATTTTATAACTGTACTGTATCTTTAATTTAAAGATGAATTAAAAGAGTAGGATCTAGCTGTTCCATGGGTAGGTGAACCAGATATGAGTTTTTTTTGGGAGGCAAGGGAAGAAAAAAATTATGACATAAGATTCGAATATTGATTTTTTTTACATGATGTTTAGCTTTTTTTGTAATTTATTATAGTACTGTAGGACAAATCTAACCAAAAAGATCTAAACCTGTTACAATGGGGAATTACAAAACTTATTTAAAAAAGAGACTTAAAATCAAGGTTTAGGCTGATGTAACCGAATACTGTTTGTAACATTGCGACAGGTAAAAATTTGTTGCGACAGGTAAACTTTAAGTGTTTACCTGTCGCAATGTCCTGTGAAGGAGAAAAAGTTTTCGCGTTGTCTGACACACACACTGATTTGGTTTTTATTTTATGCAAATCTAAGACAACCAGCCGAATACGAACGTTCTAGATTTCAATCTGCATCATATTAAGGTTACAACAACTTTAGTTATTGTTTTGGCATAGCTGGTTGCAAAGCTAGAAATCAAGATGAATTCGCAATCTAGTTTTCAATCTGCATTCGTAAACCGATGTGAAATACGATATGAACGCTTTGACAAGGCTTCAACTTGTCTAAGTGGATTTACATCGATTGAAACTTTAGCCCAAATATCGAAAATAAATGATGCAATTAAAGAAGAAAACAATTATGGCAATATTATCACTATGAGGAAATGAGACATTCTTAATTACACCAGCAGAATGCATACAAATGTACATGCAGACAAAAAGTAGACAGATAATTATCGGGAACTCCCCGTATCCCATTTCCATTGATAAACCATGTATGACTATGATCTAGGGATTGTGGCACAAAGTTAAGCCCCGATATTGCGCCCCCTCTAACATCAAAGCCTTGAACCGCTCGTGATACCGCCTCTTATTCGTATTCATTTTTTTACATACAAAAGTTTCATTATTGTTTTGACATATAAGTTTATACTTACTGCTGTTTTCCAGTCGAGTGTTTCAATCACAGAAATACAGAATTTGCTACAATGCACACGCCACAAATAGAACAGTTCGGAACGGTAATTCCTTTCGAACAACACTCCTCATACATGTTTGACATATAAAGTCACACTAATATTTTTAGAAATAAACTGCAGCTTTAAACCGCCTTGTAGTGCGTACAATCCTGAGTGGATCTTAGCGTTCAATGTTTTCGTTTTTCGTCTGCTGGAGTTTCGGTGGGAAATCCCCATAAATATCCAGACAAAAAACATTGAATATAATCCCTAGTTCGATGAAGGATGTTGTAAACAAATGTTTTAAATGCTGAATGTTAACTAGTGCACACCAGGCTAAAGGATTTTAAGTTTGCAAAAAGGTAAACATCAGAACGTTACTGTTTTCATGCTAGTATCAATGTTTCGACAATGTTAATGACTGTGTTGATAATATATCAAACACTTCAATGCTGAAAATAGATCAACGCATTTTGCAATACAGAACGAAATAAACAAACAATACTGAAAATAGATCAACGGATTTTTTAATACAGAACGAAAATAACAAACAAAGAAATATTGAATACGATCAAATAACTTGTGGAAGATAACATTCAAATTACGGCATGCAAATATACCATGTTCACATGTTGGGTGCATATTTATAAATCATAAACCTGATTTATAAATTACTAGCATCGAATTACTGTGGAACAATGAAGTGACTTTGAAGAAATGTTGAAAATATTTTTAGCTTAATAGATATTTGACTCATTCTTTACTCGTGATAATCACGCCTAAAGCATTTTGTTGAAAAACACATTACAGGGGCGGTTTGTTGAAAAACACAATACAGGGGCGGATTTAGGATTATGCGTTAGAGGGGGCGAACTTTGGAAGAACAACAATGAGCGTGCGGTCGATTCCCAAAAATACAAATAATACATGGTTTAATTGGTTAATTGGGGCTTGAAGGAAATATTGAGATATTTTAGTCTGAAATATTGCATTCAAGTTGTTCCTTGGATATTGAATAAACCATAACAATTATAGAGGGCGCGCGCCGGGTGTGCCCCCGTCTAAATCCGCTAGTGCCATTATACTCATTTAGAAATATTAATGCAGGTAATGCAAGTGTTAAACTAAACCGAAAGTAGAAACCAACTTGAACGATAATTGAAAGTGATTGTAACCTGACAGCATATGTTGCATTTATTTGTATGCTTATTGTGGAAAGCACGCCAGGTTGAATTTACATTGTGAAACCATGGCGTTTGATTTATATTTATATTTTAAAATATCTACTAATACTTCACTGACACACTCCATGAACCGCCTGAAAGGAAATACATGTAATGATATAAACAGGATTTAGAAGAAAAATTAAAGGATGGAAAATATATAAATTATTGAAGGGGAGTTTATATATATTGTCGACTCAATAACTACATGTGTCAGTCTCAATTATGTGTTATTCACTTAGGCTAATTATTTAGTAACTTTGTTACTAATACAAACATAATAAATGTATATATTGTTATTATTTAATTCAGAATTTACCGCTTCTAAGGAATGACACTGCAGCCCATCAGGGAAAATCGATTACTTTGACATTGGACATGAACCATACAAAATGACAAATGTTAAAGACAGTTCACCGGGGATGCAGAGACCGCTTAATGATAATTCAGTCCAAGTTCAAAGGTCAAAACTTGCATCGGAAAGTGAAAGCATTCCACCCGAGAAAACAGCCGTAGACGAGCAGAGACCGCTTAATGATAATTCAGTCAAAGTTCAAAGGTTAAAGCTTGCATCGGAAAGTGAAAGCATTCCACCCGAGAAAACAGCCGTAGACGAGCAGAGACCGCTTAATGATAATTCAGTCCAAGATCAAAGGTCAAAACTTGCATCGGAAAGTGAAAGCATTCCACCCGAGAAAACAGCCGTAGACGAGCAGAGACCGCTTAATGATAATTCAGTCCACGATCAAAGGTCAAAACTTGCATCGGAAAGTGAAAGCATTCCACCCGGGAAAACAGCCGAAGACGAGCAGAGACCGCTTAATGATAATTCAGTCAAAGTTCAAAGGTTAAAGCTTGCATCGGAAAGTGAAAGCATTCCACCCGAGAAAACAGCCGTCGACGAGCAGAGACCGCTTAATGATAATTCAGTCCAAGATCAAAGGTCAAAACTTGCATCGGAAAGTGAAAGCATTCCGTCCGAGAGAACAGACGTCGACGAGCAGAGACCGCTTGATTTTAAATCAGTCCAAGTTCAAAGGTCAAGCCGTGCATCGGAAAGTGAAAGCATTCTACCCGAGAGAACAGACGTCGACGAGCTTATAAAATATGATTTTCGAATAGACCAAAAAGACATTGAACACTTTGGGCAATGCATCGAATGCGTGAAAGCAATCCCAGTCTTTTCTTATGACGATATAGAAATCGGAGATCATATCACATATAACGGAAGAATTTACGATCATCATGCAATTGTTTCGGCAAAATTTGGAAATGAAAAGATCAAAATAATAGAGGCTACAAATAGCTTTTCCGGGGCAGTATTTGGTATTTTCCCATTTGGTAGGAAAGCATTGATAAAAGAATCTGAAAGGTCATTGGATTTTACTAAAGACCGGATTCATGTCGTGGTATACAAAAAACGAGTCTTCGAAAACATCAAAGTAGCCAGCAGGGCAAAGGCTATTTGCGAAGCTAAAGGTACAACTAGTAAATACGACTATCATTTATTGGATAACAATTGTGAGCATTTCGCAACGTTTTGCGTCACAGGAAAGAAATTTAGTTTGCAAAATATCAAAGTGGAACTGGTTGCCAGGCTCTTTGTACTTAATGGATTTGTTGGTTTGAGTGATGAGAGGAAACGCAACGAATTTCTACATGAGAGAAAACACATTTGTAACAAATGCTATAAACTGAATGAGCCCTTACTGAACGTGTCCACGAGACCTATTACGTCAGCAGATGACGTAGCACCTGGTGACATCATCAGATACTACTACTGGAATTTACTCCACGATGCAGTTGTCCTGGAAACAGAACATTCCAACAAAACCTCAATGAAATGTCGAATCGCCCATTATGCGTTTTGTGGTTTATTTTCGCATAGGACAATTAAGGATGAGGAGGTCACGCTGCCGTTTGATGGCAGTCAATGTGTTCTTGAATACAAAACAACAAACTTTGAAGTGTACGAAACGGAAAAGGTAATTGCAAGGGCAAGGTCAAGAGTAGGGGAACAACGTTTTGTGTTTTTCTCAAATGATACCAGCCATTTTGCGCGTTGGTGTAAGTTGCCAAGAATAAGACGTGGATTTTCAGGACAAAGTGACATCTGTGACCAGCTGACGACAATGATCACGATGACGTCATTAGCCATGAAAGTCTGAAGATAAATTGACGTTGTAGGGCAAGTTTTATCGGAATGTTCAAACATACAAAAGGATTCATTCTTATTTTTCATTCCTTTATGCAGTATGAACGCTCGGTCGATCTGTTCCTTGGATTTTGCGTTCGTGTTTTACATATGCATGGCCAAGGTCATTCTTGCGATACTCCGCCTACCGAGGTCACGAAAGGTCGATCGGTTCATGCAAAATGAACGCAAATTGTATCGTTTAGAAAATTTAGCGCGAGTGTCAATTAATATGAATTTACCAAACATATTTGCAATCTCATATAAAACGACAGTGTATCCTCTAGTACATGGCAATGATCACAAAATACTTTGTTTGGGAACAAAATCTCATTGAGCCAAATACAGCCTATCAGAATGATGTTTATTAATTAGTTTTATTCCATAGTAATTGTGTTCATATTAGTTCAAGCGTTGTTTTGTGTACGTGATCCTTATGTATTTTTTTGTAAAATATTGTCCTGTGCACTATTTAAATGCAGAGATCATATAAGGCATTACAAGTACATTCGACCTTTACACTGGGATTGCTATCAGCCGAGATGATATGTAAGGCCAAGTAAAAAGTAATGTTCAGTTTATCGGTCTCTGCTGCTTAAGTTTGTACGCCCCGCTTCATTTTGTTCTAATGCAAAACATAGTCGTTATACCGTATTTCAACCAAATATAAAAAAGTAAAATATTATTGGACTATTTCAATTTTCTGCAGTCCAAAAATTAGAAATGTGTATCGGATATTGCATTAATCAAGGCCAGATTTGCTTGACATTTAAAAAAAAACATGCTTTTAGCCAGGGAATGTCGTTTGAGGAAGCACTATGGATATGTCATCAACATGCACTTACAAAAATTCGTAAAATTGAATGTAAGTGCAAGTTTCCGCCGAGAAAGTGCTTTCAAATTCCTGTGTAAGATATAGCAATATTGAACAACGTAGCGGCTACTTTTGTTTTATTCTATTAGTGTTTAATTTCGTAGGTTGTTATTTTATTATACAAGTTTGTGTTTTATTAGAACAATAGGGTATGATCATAAATTTCAAATATCTTGTTTACATTTTTGCATTTATATCCCCGACTGTGAGAAATCGCAACATGTATAGTTTAATGCTGTATTAGATGATTAGAGTGAACGTTCAACTTGTGTAGAATTGAAAACAACTTTTTAATGCAAATAAGTAATTCAATAATATAATACGAGTTTGTATTAAATTACAACATCTGTATATGATCGTATTTATTTAGCTATATGTTGACAGTTTTGCATTTATATCCATAATTGAGAGAAATCCCTGGTTGTATAATTTTACGCTGTATTAGATAATTAGAGAGTAGGTTCGATTTGTGTAGAACTGAATCCAACTATTTCATGCAAAAAAGTTACAGTCGATTTAAAGGTTCTGATATGTGTATAGTTATTTTAATTTCTGATTGAAATTATCATAAGATTAAAGGTAAACCACGCCCAAGAATATTGAAAAAGATTAGGTAAAACTGCACTTTTCTTAAGACGTGCATCGGATAACTTATGGCGAATCAAACGTATCCGAGTAATTACTGTGAACTTTTTTGAAACTGTTCCATGTATTTAGTACTTGTTTTTCTACATACTGCTTGAATACGTTTTTATAAATGGAGTGTCATCTACATAGTGACATCTACATATTAATAGCGAACATTAGTCTGGCATCTATATATGAGTAGCTAACATTAGTCTGGCATCTATATATGAGTAGCTAACATTAGTCTGGCATCTATATATGAGTAGCTAACATTAGTCTGGCATCTATATATGAGTAGCTAACATTAGTCTGGCATCTACATATGAGTAGCAAACATTAGTCTGGCATCTATATATGAGTAGCAAACATTAGTCTGGCATCTATATATCAGTAGCTAACATTAGTCTGACATCTACATATCAGTAGCTAGCATTAGTCTAGCATCTATATATGAGTAGCTAACATTAGTCTGGCATCTACAATTAATATCTTTCATTAGTTTGACATCTACAAATTAGTATCTAACTTTAGTCTGACATCTACAATTAGTATCTTGCATTAGTCTGGCATATACAAATTAGTAGCTTACATTAATCTGACATCTAGAATTAGTATCTCGCATTAGTCTGGCATCAACGAATAAGTATCTTGCATTAGTCTGGCATCTACATAGGAGTAGCTAACATTAGTCTGGCATCTACATAATTATGAGAAGCTAGCATACGCCTGGCATCCACATATGAGTAGCTCACAGTATTATAGTATTCACATTTTAGTAGCTGACATTAGTCTGGCATCCACATAAGAGTAGCTAGAATAAGTCTGGCATCCACATCTGAGTAGCTCACGTTATTATGTCATTAACATTTTAGAAGCGGACATTAGTCTAGCATCCACATAAGAGTAGCTAAAATTAGTCTGGCATCTACATAGGAGTAGATAATATTAGTCTGGCATCCACATAAGAGTAGCTAAAATTAGTCTGGCATCTACATATAAGTAGCTCACGTTATTATGTCATTCACATTTAAGTAGCTGACATTAGTCTGTCATCAACATATGAGATGCTAACATTAGTCTAGCATCTTCATATAAGTAGCTAACATAAGCATGGCACCAACATATGAGTAGCTAGCATTAGTCTGGCATGTTACATATAAATAAATAGCATTAGGTTGGCATTTATACAGAATAGTAGCTAGCATTAGAGTGGCATCTATAAATTACTAGCTTGCTGGAACCCCCGGCTGTCTTAGTCTCTATCTTATGCCCCGCCATCTCATATGTGGGCAAACCATTGAAAGTTGCACCAGTTTGTCAGTTTATTAATTCAAATATCTCTAAAATTCTAACATGACCAGCATTATATACGTTGAATACGACAAAAATATTTGATATAAGGTGTATGTCTTTAGTCTACAGTGTAGTTATTTATTTGTTGGTCCTTTTGGGTCATTTTATATATGTTGTAAATGAGTGTTGGCTATAAGGTAAGCTTGACCGGTGCAAGTGGGCGTTGACATTGTATATATGTTGTAAACGAGTGTTGGCTATAAGATAAGCTTGACCGGTGCAAGTGGGCGTTGACATTGTATATATGTTGTAAACAAGTTTTGGCTATAAGATAAGCTTGACCGGTGCAAGTGGGCGTTGACATTGTATATATGTTGTAAACGAGTGTTGGCTATAAGATAAGCTGACCGGTGCAAGTGGGCGTTGACATTGTATATATGTTGTAAACGAGTGTTGGCTATAAGATAAGCTTGACCGGTGCAAGTGGGCGTTGACATTGTATATATGTTGTAAACAAGTTTTGGCTATAAGATAAGCTTGACCGGTGCAAGTGGGCGTTGACATTGTATATATGTTGTAAACGAGTGTTGGCTATAAGATAAGCTGACCGGTGCAAGAGGGCGTTGACATTGTATATATGTTGTAAACGAGTGTTGGCTATAAGATAAGCTTGACCGGTGCAAGTGGGCGTTGACATTGTATATATGTTGTAAACGAGTGTTGGCTATAAGATAAGCTTGACCGGTGCAAGTGGGCGTTGACATTGTATATATGTTGTAAACGAGTGTTGGCTATAAGATAAGCTTGACCGGTGCAAGTGGGCGTTGACATTGTATATATGTTGTAAACGAGTGTTGGCTATAAGGTAAGCTTGACCGGTGCACGTTGGCGTTGACATTGTATATATGTTGTAAACGAGTGTTGGCTATAAGATAAGCTTGACCGGTGCAAGTGGGCGTTGACATTGTATATATGTTGTAAACGAGTGTTGGCTATAAGATAAGCTGACCGGTGCAAGTGGGCGTTGACATTGTATATATGTTGTAAACGAGTGTTGGCTATAAGATAAGCTTGAACGGTGCAAGTGGGCGTTGACATTGTATATATGTTGTAAACGAGTGTTGGCTATAAGATAAGCTGACCGGTGCAAGTGGGCGTTGACATTGTATATATGTTGTAAATGAGTGTTGGCTATAAGATAAGCTTGACCGGTGCAAGTGGGCGTTGACATTGTATATATGTTGTAAACGAGTTTTGGCTATAAGATAAGCTTGAACGGTGCAAGTGGGCGTTGACATTGTATATATGTTGTAAACGAGTTTTGGCTATAAGATAAGCTGACCGGTGCAAGTGGGCGTTGACATTGTATATATGTTGTAAACGAGTGTTGGCTATAAGATAATCTTGACCGGTGCAAGTGGGCGTTAACATTGTATATATGTTGTAAATGGGTGTTGGCTATAAGATAAACTTGACCGTTGCAAGTGGGCGTTGACATTGTATATATGCTGTAAATGAGTGTTGGCTATAAGATAAACTTGACCGGTGCAAGTGGGCGTTGACATTGTATATATGTTGTAAACGAGTGTTGGCTATAAGATAAGCTTGACCGGTGCAAGTGGGCGTTGACATTGTATATATGTTGTAAACGAGTGTTGGCTATAAGATAATCTTGACCGGTGCAAGTGGGCGTTAACATTGTATATATGTTGTAAACGAGTGTTGGCTATAAGATAATCTTGACCGGTGCAAGTGGGCGTTAACATTGTATATATGTTGTAAATGAGTGTTGGCTATAAGATAATCTTGACCGGTGCAAGTGGGCGTTGACATTGTATATATGTTGTAAATGAGTGTTGGCTATAAGATAATCTTGACCGGTGCAAGTGGGCGTTGACATTGTATATATGTTGTAAACGAGTGTTGGCTATAAGATAATCTTGACCGGTGCAAGTGGGCGTTGACATTGTATATATGTTGTAAATGAGTGTTGGCTATAAGATAATCTTGACCGGTGCAAGTGGGCGTTGACATTGTATATATGTTGTAAATGAGTGTTGGCTATAAGATAATCTTGACCGGTGCAAGTGGGCGTTGACATTGTATATATGTTGTAAACGAGTGTTGGCTATAAGATAATCTTGACCGGTGCAAGTTGGCGTTGACATTGTATATATGTTGTAAACGAGTGTTGGCTATAAGATAAGCTTGACCGGTGCAAGTGGGCGTTGACATTGTATATATGTTGTAAATGAGTGTTGGCTATAAGATAAGCTGACCGGTGCAAGTGGGCGTTGACATTGTATATATGTTGTAAATGAGTGTTGGCTATAAGATAAACTTGACCGGTGCAAGTGGGCGTTGACATTGTATATATGTTGTAAACGAGTGTTGGCTATAAGATAAACTTGACCGGTGGAAGTGGGCGTTGACATTGTATATATGTTGTAAATGAGTGTTGCTATAAGTTAAGCTTGACCGGTGGAAGTGGGCGTTGACATTGTATATATGTTGTAAATGAGTGTTGGCTATAAGATAAGCTGACCGGTGCAAGTGGGCGTTGACATTGTATATATGTTGTAAATGAGTGTTGGCTATAAGATAATCTTGACCGGTGCAAGTGGGCGTTGACATTGTATATATGTTGTAAACGAGTTTTGGCTATAAGATAAGCTGACCGGTGCAAGTGGGCGTTGACATTGTATATATGTTGTAAATGAGTGTTGCTATAAGTTAAGCTTGACCGGTGCAAGTGGGCGTTGACATTGTATATATGTTGTAAACGAGTGTTGGCTATAAGATAAGCTGACCGGTGCAAGTGGGCGTTGACATTGTATATATGTTGTAAATGAGTGTTGGCTATAAGATAAACTTGACCGGTGCAAGTGGGCGTTGACATTGTATATATGTTGTAAATGAGTGTTGGCTATAAGATAAACTTGACCGGTGGAAGTGGGCGTTGACATTGTATATATGTTGTAAACAAGTGTTGGCTATAAGATAAGCTTGACCGGTGCAAGTGGGCGTTGACTTTGTATATATGTTGTAAACGAGTGTTGGCTATAAGATAAGCTTGACCGGTGCAAGTGGGCGTTGACATTGTATATATGTTGTAAATGAGTGTTGGCTATAAGATAAGCTTGACCGGTGCAAGTGGGCGTTGACTTTGTATATATGTTGTAAATGAGTTTTGGCTATAAGATAAGCTTGACCGGTGCAAGTGGGCGTTGTCTTTGATGCACTGTTCATAACTGACAACGCACGTAATGCTTTCAAGTGATCTCCCTACCAAAATGAATGAAATTATGTTTATATTCGTTAGTTGTAAAAATTTATTTAATTTATTTATTAAACTCATTATGTGCGCCTTTAACATTCACTATAATATCGCACCTAATTGGCATTTTCGTGCGTAACATTATATCAACAGATATGAAAACTTGCTTTCTCAAAATAATAAAGATCTAGACAAGTTGTTTATCATTTTAAATCAATGAATGTTATATATATATTGTTTTGTGCTCGTGCTTGTATTTACTTAATAAATGATATGTTAAAGTAGTGTCTTGTTTGTTTATTTAAACATTTTAATTCATACCATCAAATATCAAAACTTTGACGTTGCAAATACAATATCAGAGTATTAACCTAACTCTAAATTGATCCCCTATCTAAGTTAGAGCTGCACCTGCCTAATTTGAGGTGCTAGTCTCAACATAGAGGGGTCTAAATGTAAAGGTGCACCTGCAGTTATATGAATGAAATAAATGTGCGCCTCTAATTTAGTGGCGAATCGGTGGTCTTGTGGTAACACACTTCACTTTAAAGCCAGGGGTCGCAGGTTCGATTCCCCATTGCACCACTAAAAAATACTAATCGTCGTCCGGGAGGGACGTTAAATGGGGGTCCCGTGTGACAGTGCTATACACTGATGCATATTTAAGAACCAGGGTTATATTCTGTCTTTGCACCATGCTCCAAAATAAAACTAAAATGAATAACAATCTCATAGGAGCCCTCGCTGAATTGGCTTTGCCCGAGTGTAAATATAAATAAACTTACACACCCTTGTGACACTGGAGTCGGCTTAAGGTGACCTTTGATCCAAATTGTACGTCATACGTTTGTGTTCTTGGTTGTCAGACACAACTTACACATCTAATACAATTATCCGGTTTAAAGCATTGTTTCTAGTAATCCACTTTTAACTTTTTATTGATATTGAATATATTAGAGATAGAAAATACTGTTTCAACTGAATGGGAATGTATTCAAGTTGTCGTTTATCAACGAAATTATAATTTCTGGGGTTTTAAAACGGAAAAACTTACCAGAACATGTCACAAAATACGTAGACACAAAATTTGAAACACATAATGTAGCTACTCATTATATTTATTTGTATCCTAAAAAACATCAGAATTCTTACACTTACACATTAGAAACACAGTGTTACATTCGTCGGTTATTGAAAATTATAAACATATAACGCAAAGATTGAACAAACTTATAACCATTGTTAATGTCTTTTTCTGATCGTTTTCCTTTATCCAATTGGTTTTGTAACAAGTTATGTACAATTATAAAAACTTATATATGTAATACAATAAATGAACTGTCAGCTGACAACTAAAACACTTAAACAAACAAGTATTCAGGCAAAGCCATACCTAGAAGGCACAAGCCAGAACAATTCAAAACTGACATAAGCTGTCCCATGGGCCTTGTCGGGCAGACGGCTATTTTTTAGCATAGAAGATGGTTGTAAAACAAGCAAGCATCCTTAACCGCAGCTAATTCACAGTCATTCGCATTAAATGTATGTTGGACAATTTAAGGTTATGACCAACATCCCTATGCGTTTCATTGTAGTAGTAATAGTTATGGACCAGTGAATTATTTCAATGGATAATATAAAGTTCAGAATATGGGCCAAATCATTTATAGAGTTATACAGATAGCTGCTTAAACGTCAATTTATGTGGTTAAAAATATTTTTCCAACATGACTTTTGACCTAATGAGTACAAAATCAGAAGGGTAGAGGTCACCGCCACAGCGACCATGTCATTTGACCTAATTTTCAATCGGGGTCATCTGCTTGTCATGATCAACATCCCTATCAAGTTTGAAAACCGTAGACCCGAACACACACTAAGTATTATTCGGATAAAGCTGTTTGTGTTCAAGGTCACTGCGACCCTGACCTTTGAAATTCAGACGGTAAAATCAATAGACTTCATTTGCTGGGCATAATCTACCTTCTAAGCTTGAGTCCCGAGGATACTCTACTTATCAATCGGACACCCTTTTTGTGTTAAAGGTCACAATGACCGTGACCTTTGATCGACCGACTTTAAAATCAAAAATGGCTATCTGCTGAAAAAACTATCCTCCCTACCAAGTTTGAATACCTTACCATGTATTAGCAATAATGATAACAAAGAATCCGAATTAATTAATGTGAACACCCTGTAAGATTAACTCCATCTCACGTTACTGAATAAAAACTCCTTTTAAATTTAAGCGGTATCTGGCCCCACCGCTTCCGCGCTCTCAGAAACAGCATTTCCGTCTTCTCGCAACTTCCCGTTTTCCATGTGATCCATCGAGAGGTGTATGATTTGCCGCAACGCCAACAGCGACAGCACATTCAAATCTTCGTCGACCTCCACTTCTATCTCGTAATTCTTCACTGGGTGCACGTTGTTTCTACTGATTCCAATGCCGGTTGCTGCTTTGTCCACGCACTCCTTGACCTTTGGATCTTTAAAGGTCGTCTTCCAGTTGTCTTCCAGTTCAGGAGCAACCTTGTCGATTTTGGTCAGTAGGACAACACAAAGGATCCCTGAAAAAAGAAATCGGATAAAATGCAATCCAAACTGATGCGAATCGAAGAAGGTATATTTGTTTTTTACGTCAAATTTAATTAATAAATCAAAGAACGTCATCGCTATACACATGAGTTTAGTGATGTATGGTGGGCGTGTACAACCGATGCTCTGACCATAACGAATATTTGTATTGAAACAACTACAGTCAAAACTCGTTGCCTCGATTTTGCTTGGCTCGATATCCTCGATGGCTCGAAATGGATTAAAAGGACCGATATCATTTTGTAAGTTATACAAGTTTGTCTAGATTATATTTAAACTATACGTGAACGCCATACGGTATTTCAGACCACAATGTTAATATATTATCCTTTACTTTTTTCGTCCATCAAGGACTTCAGTGCTTTCAGTTTAGACGTGTTTTCATCTGTGAAAGCATCAACCGTCGAAGCATCAATGACGATTACTCCACAATGAATACGATGGTTCATTGTTGGTTTCTGAACAAACTTCTCTGACTTCCATGTAATGTGGGCTGATGGGTGAAACTGAGTAAAAGAGATTTGCATATTTATATATTAAGGTCGTTATTTGTAGAGTTTGATCAGATTTTCTCCAATACAACTGTACGCAGTAGATGATATAATTAAAACATTATGTGTACAAAAAATAAGAAATAAAACACATACAAGTGCTTGCAAAAAGCATATTGGGTTGCATTTACGAGGTACATACAATAGGCTTTATGGCCCTTATTGCGACCCTCTTAAAGGAGGATTTTTTTTATACTTTTACATTTTTAATCAAAATCTCAATTTCAATAAAATAAATGCTTAATAACCATCACCTAAATTTAAGAATGTTTTAATATATATTTCAAGTTTTAATCACAAAAAATCTAACTGAGTTCGAAGTTTTAATCACAAAAAATCTAACTGAGTTCGAACATTTCTAATCTTATTTTCGCGAAAATACCCTATTTTCATATTTAATATATAACGTTACAACACAAATTGGACACTAAGATCCTTTTCTCCAAAAATAAAAGGCTATTTTCAAAAGAAAACACATTAAGGTAACGTAACTCAGGTTACGGATAATTCATACGTTTTGCTGCTTAACTTTAAGTTATTACCGAATGAAGCATTTAATCACTTCATTTCCAGCTTGAAATGAGGCATTAGCATGACAAATTCCTATTTCTATCTGGAAATTGACGGACGCATTTAATACCGACAGGTAACGGACATAACAGCCGTTATTCCTTAAAGCCCAAATCGGCAAATGGCAGATTCAAACGTTAAAAATAGGGGTGAATTGTACTTTCAGAAAACCTTAATGTACGAAATACCCTCCGGTGTATTGTAATATTAGTTGCCCACAGTCCAGATAAGTTGAGGTCTATTTCCATAGATCATATTTAGTAATCAAATTGATATAAAGGAATAAATAAGTAGACAAACTACAAAGAAGTTATGCACTAACCATAAAGTGATCAGAAATATGCCCCTCTAAAATGTGATAGAAATCTATCAGATCCAATCCAAAGGTTTCAGTAAATCCAGGAGTATCAAAAAGTCGAATGTTTGCCGATGACCCAGAACTGGACTTCAGTGGATATGGAGTATACTAAAACAAAATAAAGGATGATCTAATGAATCTTGTTAAGCAACATAAAGACAATCGATTTTGACACTTTTACAATAAAAATGTTCTGAATAATGATAATGGTTAAGGGAATGTCTAACCGATGTTATCGTGCCTGTTCTGCCACACCCCGTAGACGCTCGCTGTGATATTCTACCAGCAAACGTTGACAACAGAGTGTTGACGCAGCTGGACTTTCCCCTTCCCACCTGCCCAAACATTGCAATCCGGAAGTCAGTTATGTTGAGTCCAGATACTGGCTTGAGGGAAGTTATATCCTCCAGCATTTCCTTGAAAAAAGAACAACATTTAATTGTAGAACAAAAATATTGCAGACGCTGACATCAGAGTGTTTATGCAACTTGACTTTCCCCACCCGAGGAACCAAACATCGCGATCCAGAATGCACCAAGTCCCTATGCCGATTAAAGGGAAAAGGTGTCCTGTATAATTACGGCAATATCTGAAAATGAGAATAGTTCAATTCAATTCAAGTAAGATGATTCCTCGATAAGCTTTTTTCATATAGAGAAGTAACACATGTAGAATAAATAATAAAAAAAAACATCACGAAGTACATCATCAATCGTTAGATATTCAAAATACAATTAGGAACATGTTTTTCCGTTTTCTTTGAAATGGTGCATATGGAACTAATTACCAGTTAAAGATGCATTCTTACTCCTAGATAAGATATACCACAATTAATAATAATGTTTTAATATTCCGAAAAGGATGAATAAATGTCGCAAACAATGGTTCTTATGAAGTAAACCGAGTTTAATTTGAAAGAAATGAGCATAAAACACGGTATTTCTACCTTATGAGACTAAAGTAGACCACAGTAAATATTTTAGCATTCACCAATCATTTAATATTTTTGCGTTTTCAGCTATTAAATACACGGTTATAAACTTGTTATCAGTAATTAATATTTTCAAGAAATGCATTATTTAGTAAGTAGTTAAAGGTTTATCAGTCACAATTTATGTTTGTTATACATGTGTATGTATTGATTTTGAATAAGAGTGCCATTTTAATGCAACGTTATATTTACTTTATGGTTCTGGTTCATTAATAAAAGCTAAGAATTTGAATATTAATATTCAAGCAAAAGCTATCACAAGAAAGTGACAAATACCCCCCACACCCTTGAAAGGCCAATACTTTCTAAAGTTTTTTATCACTACCATCCTCTGCAATTGCTAAGATTTTAATTGAGCAAAGTATGAACACAGATGTTAGGTCACTGCAAGATGGAGTGAATGTCAATTCCTGCCTGTTGTACTATTAAAAATATTTTTGGGCATTATTAATCATATATGTATGTGAACACTCTACATAGTATATTTGTATAGTATAGGCATATTTTTGCTAGTATAAAAAAAACTTTAATGTTAAAGAGAATGAAAGGCAAACTAGCACTGGATACCTTTTAAGTGAATGTAATCGGTAAATGGTTTGACCAGGTCTAACATATTGATATCCTGGTATCCATTATCAATAGGGTTCATCCCTTGATATTCTTGGAACTGCCTAGTATGAGGATCCTATGGCCATATCTTTTATAAGTAATTGACCTAAACCTTTGAAATAAAAAAGGGTCATGTGCTGCTCATGACCAACCTCTCTACCACGTTTGAGGCCCTATGTCCAAGCGTTCTTCAGTTATTGATCGAAAAACGTTTTTCAGCTCAATGTCACCACGACCTTGACCTTTTACGATATGGGTTCATCTACTGGTCATTACCAACCAGCTTACCAAGTATGAGGTCCCTGTGTCCGAGTGTTCTTTAAATATTGATCTGAAATGGGCTCACAAGGGCCTTAAACTCTGACCACTGAGCTCAAAATCGCTACGGTCTGCTAGTCATGACCAACATGCCTACAAAGTCTGAGGTCCAAGGGCCTAAACGTTCGAAAGTTATTAATACTGACGTTCGAATTACTATGTGCAACCCTTTCGATATTCCATTACAAACAAAAACAATAAATGTTGATACAAGTTATACCTTCAAACCTTAGGAAAACAATAAAATAACTTCTAACTCCATAGGCTCGTTTTTCGCCATGGCCTTTCTTCCATAGGTTTCGGTACAGCATGGCGAGAACAGGTCCCACTGTAATCTGCATGCAAATTAGGAATATAAATTGCACACACTGTTTCTTGCATGAAGATAATGTTGATGTTTTTATGAAAATATATAATTGACCTGGAGTCTTTCAAGTACTGAGAATTAAACCCTAGAATAAGGCAATTATTCTTCGATTGTCTGTATTTTTAATGATTCATCTGTAACGAGTAGTTATACTATTATTATCAAAAAGAATTGTATTGAGAAAACAACTTTGTGATTATTCACTTACCAACAACTTTATAGACCTCCAGTTCTTCTATATGCTTTGTGCCATTGTTCACATGTGTTGCTTGTGTACCAAAAACATTGGAGTTGGTTATATATATTTCATATATGTATATATGCGCTTTCACTTTAAAATACATGCATTGTTACAATCTTGTTTTCAGTAAGTAACTTTTCCTTAAATGCATTCTTTGGAAAGTAATTTAAGGTTTATTATTCAAAATATATGTTAGTCAACTTGTGTACTTGTGTACGTATTGATTTCCAACTTTTTTATTTTCTGTTTAAGCTTTATGTATTAGAATTTCTTTGCGTAAATACCTGCTTATGTGATAAAAGACTGCTGACTAAAGATTAGATTTCAGATTTTGATATTTCCATTCCAAATTTAATGTTTTACAGCTTAAACTGCTACTAACAGTTTAAGAAAAATGCATAAAACATCAATTTTGGATGGAAGTATGAAAATCTGCAATCTGATATTTTGTCAGCAGTCTTTTATCGCTGGTTTGCAGATATTTACGCAAACATTCGCTTGTTCGAAGACAAAAATTAAAAAAAAAAGTTGTCAAAACGTTCAATCTGTGAGGTTGCAGCTTTAATATAAGACTAACGTAAATATTAAAAACACATGAGGCCCCTTTAATATTAACATATCAATATCAAAAAGAAGATGAAAACTGAAAACTATGAGAAAGTGTTTTTATAATAAAAAATAAATTGCTTTAAGCAAATATCTGAAATTAATAATTGTCATGCAAAGCAGCCTGTAATGAATATGAATATTAGATTTTGGCCTTGAACACCTTTTTAAGAAGAGTGTTTAGAAGTAAGGATTATCATAATGCTGAACTTAATATTATACTGTAGCTTTGTAGCAAATCCTTATGATTAAAGTCACTGTGTTTTACTTATGCTGTGATAAAGATCTCCATAGTAACATTTTTAAACCTAATAAATTAAGTGAAAATGGGTGTTTATTGGGGGTAATAAAACACATCTTGATAATGGCCAATTAGTTTTAATCTTTCAAGTTTGGTAGGATGGGAGGGGGGGTCTTAACTTTTTGAACTGCCAATATTTTCCTGGTTATTTTGTCCACCATGTCAAAATGATCTGGGTTGTTTTGTCAACCCTGTCTAAATGGGTTGGACGTGTTTTGTCTCCTTAGTCAAAAATGACATGGGATGTTTCCTACATTTTTATAAAGGAGTTCAGAATAAATAACACATTAGGTTTTTTTAAATTTT
Organism: Mya arenaria; assembly: GCF_026914265.1. NCBI lineage: Eukaryota > Metazoa > Mollusca > Bivalvia > Myida > Myidae > Mya > Mya arenaria. Next base: position 22,163,731 of record NC_069128.1, read on the forward strand.
ATAGTATTGAATACATGCTGTGAAATAAAGGAACTGAGTTAACCATAACAAAACACAAATATTAAAGGATTATAACAATATTCTCTTTGTTAACATCTTGATACCTTGAATGAATTAAACACATGTCTGATCCAGCGGTATCTGACCGAACCACTTCCTTGCTTTTAGACACATCATTTCCATCTCAAATTCACAATCTCAACAGCGACAACACATTCCAATTATCGTCAACGTCGACTTCATTTCGTAAATTCTTCAATTCATAAGCATTGTATTTGGGGTTTATTTAGTTGTAACTCTTACATCGACACGTTTTCTTAATTTCTATGTTTTGAAAACGACATCCCTTTTATTCTGTCATTAACAGTACTTTTTTTATGGAAATAAACAGAATGCGCAATGATATAAAGAATCAAGTACCAATATGATAATTGCACTTTCTGTATGACTGTACACATGTGAATGTATTTCTTTTGTTTAACTTTCTTTGTAGTTATGATGTTGTAACTAGTTATTTGGATGGACACATTGTAATAAACGAAGTGTCAGCTGAATAATTCCAAAGAAACAATTACAAAAACACATCTTAGATATAATTTTAACTCACAAGCCAACTTAAAAATAAACATACTGAAGTCAAATACCTACATCCTACTACGGTCCTTCGCGCATATTGACGTTAAAGTGAAATTAAATACAGCTCTAGGGTACCATGCCAAAAATGCAGCTTCCTTAATAACAATAAAGTGGCATATTCGTTTTGAAACCTCAAGCATTTGCTTGTCCCTGTAATTTCCATTGGTTCATGTAATCGCAATTATGAAGTTTCCTTAATCACAACAATGGATCATAGTTCTTGAAGGTTTAACATGTAAGAGCAAAATTGAATTTTCCTCAAATACAACAATGGATCATAGTTCTTTAAAGGTTAACATGTAAGAGCAATATTGAATCACACTTATATACAACACTGGATCATAGTTCTTGAAAGTTTCGCATGTAAAGGAAATATTGAGGTTTCATTAAATACAACAATGGATCACAGAAAGTGAATGTTTGAAATGTAAGAGCAATATTAAAGTTTCCTGAAATATAACAATGGATTATACTAAGTATAGAAGTATTTTTAAACGTTAAATATGCAAGAGCATTATTGGTGTTTCCTTAATTTCAACAGTGGATCATTGTTCTTAAATGTTTAACATGTTAGAGCAGTATTGAGGTTTCATTAAATACAACAATGGAGCATACTTCTTAAACGTTGAATATGCAAGAGCATTATTGAGGTTTCCTAAATCACAACAATAAATCATAGATTTTGAAAGTTTAACATGTAACAGCAATATTTAAATTTCCTTAAGTACAACAATGGACCATAGTTCTTGACAGTTTAACATTTAAGAGCAATCTTTAGGTTTGCAAAACAATGTCGATATACTTGAAAGTTCAACATGTTATAGTGATAATAAAACTTTTGAAATAAGATAATGCAGTTAATTTTACTGTGATAACTACAAAGACAAACCAAATGGTCAACTACTTAATAAAATGAAAACCCTGCTTAGAGGCGCATGTTTCAGGCCTAGTACATTCAAAACGAGCGACACACAACATCACAATAAAACAATGAAAACAGTACACTTGGTATATATTAAAATGATTTGTTCCCACTTTTCCAAAGCGCTCATTATCACACATACATGTATCAGTTCTAATTTAATACCTACAAGTTACAAGTATTTGCTATACTGATTAACAGAAAATAGACTACACGGGGAATCTGGTATTTTTAATATTAATTTAAAAACAAAGAATATTTTAAGCAATGAAGTTCAACCTAATCGAAATAATCATTTATTAAAAGCTCAACATGTTCTTCAATAGAACTCATGGAGCACCATTAAAACTCATCCTTTAAGCGGTATCTGACCCAACATCTTCCGCGCTCTCAGAAACAGCATTTCCGTCTTCTCGCAACTTCACATTTTCCATGTGATCCATCGAGAGGTGTATAATTTGCCGCAACGCCAACAGTGACAGCACATTCAAATCTTCGTCGACCTCTACTTCTATCTCATAATTCTTCACTGGGTGCACGTTGTTTCTACTTATACCGAAAGCATTTACTGCTTTTTCAACGCATTCCTTGACCTTTGCGTTTTGAAAGGTCATTTTCCAGTTGTCTTCAAGTTCAGGGGCTACCTTGTCGATTTTAGTCAGTAGAATGACACATGGGATACCTTTAAAATAAAATGTTTGACCTCAGTTCGATTTCCTATTTCATATGAGTAATACAATGCAAACTACTTGGATAGCTCCAATGCTCCAAAACGATGACCTGGTTCAAAGGCGTTAGGTTTAAGGCTTAACCGGCGCTCAACAAAAGATACACATTATCACAAGACAGCAAACGCAAACTATATTGACACTCATACATGTTAACCCATCTTCCCGATGGTGAATTGAAATTACTATAATAATAATATTCTATTAGCATTAGGTACAGTTAAATCGAAGAGTAATGTCTTTTCAAAGCACATGTCCATATACACATAACAAGAATTCTGTTCAGAGACATAATCTTGCAGCAAACCACTTGCATATGTTATAAAAAAGGACTCGCACTTGACTTATAACATACGAATTCAGGAGAGGTTACAAAGGGCCAGATAAATTTTTATTCTATGGCTGCCCGTGGTTTAGCCCTTTTGGTACAAATCATTCATGAATAGTAAGACATTTTCAAATGACCCATGTGGCACGTACTTTGTAATTAATTATTAAAAAAAATGAAATCCCCTTTAAGGAATGAGAAAAGACATTGAGTTGAAATAAAATTAACGAGTTTACAAGTATATGCGTGACGTGCAGTATTTCATACCTTTCTCATCCATGAGACCTTTAAGTGCCTTCAGTTTTGCTGTGTTTTCCTTTGTCAAAGTCGCAACAGTCGCACCATCAATGACAATGGCCCCACAATAAATACGATGGCTCATTGACGGTTTCTGAACAAACTTCTCTGACTTCCAGGTAATGTGAGCAGATGAGTGGAACTGCATGCATATAAAGAGACGAATGCGGTATGTCCATACATCAAGATATAACGCTTGATTATGGACCAATGAAACGGTAAGGCACGGTCGATGTAATTTGCTATTACGTGACTCAACGAACGAACACTTAAATAATAGGATATTTGACAGGCGCAGTTAAAACAGGCTTTGGTTAGATTATATTATATCGACAAAACACACTTAATAAACATAAATTATATTTTGCTGTATTAATTGATGTAGAAAAGGTAGTATATATTTCATAACATAATAGCAATGTGTTTTTTTATCTTATAACAAAGCTTCGTAGCCGACTTTTTCAAATATACCATGTAGTGGTCAGAAATGTGTCCTTCTAGCATATAGTTGAAGTCTATCAAATCTAAGCCAGAAGTTTCTGTAAATCCAGGAGTATCATACAGGCGAATGTTTGCCGATGACCCAGAACTGGACTTCAGTGGATATGGCGTAAACTGAAACAAGTTTAGAGTGTAGAAATGTCAATCATTATTAATGAAGTTCATTTATGTTGCATATTATAAAAATACAGTTTCAATGTATGTGTTAACTTTTCCCAAGATATAAAACGAGTTTATCATATCCGTTTCATTTATTTACAAATAACAAATTAATTAAACATTACAACATAATGTAATTATATCAAACATTTGACTGAATATTTCCAACACTTTTGTTGTTTCAATTGCATTAATACATGTTTGCATGTGTTTAAGATGCGTAAAGGAATTATTTTGTATAATAATACAAAATCATTTTGAGCAAGACAGTGATTCGTTTGTATAATACAATATTGTTATAAGCAAGACGGTGATTCAAAATCCAGGTAAAACATCCTTGCAGTTTTAACAGTATGTATTAGATTTAGTAGGTTATTCTAGCGAGAACAAAACGATACTTCACCGAGGTTGTAATGCCTGCTCCGCCACTTCCCGTAGAAGCTCTCTGGGAAATTCTCCCAGCAAACGCGGACAGCAGGGTGTTTATGCAGCTGGACTTCCCTCCACCTACCGACCCGAATATTGCGTACCGGAAGTCTACTACACCGAGCCCCGATATTGGTTTGTGGGATGATATATTCTCTAGCAGTTTCTAGAACAACGAGCAACAGTTAAATGTGGAAAGATATTTATAACAATAGTTCAGCAAAAGCCGACATTAAGAGCCCCCCATCCCCGAAAAAAGGAAGAAAAAAGAGCAACTTTCAATATGACAGATAAGGGACCAACAATTAATGTAACAATTGAACATTTCTATTTCTCAATTCAAAAGCCTTTTACACAAAGATGGATACGTTATGTAGTATATGTTAATTTTTTTGACATTAAAGTTTGATAGCTTTTAACATAGAGGGTCATTGACGATACTATCTAGGCATTCTAAAATAAAATGGAACTCGTTTTCAATTACATTGCAAGGACACAGTATTTCATACAAAGAAGTTCTATTCCATCAACAAACTTTTACATTCAATTTATGTGCGCTCATTCTTAATTTACTAAGTGCAATTCGATATTTTGAAATATTAACGCAGTTCAAATAAGGTTTTAAATTTAAAATTAACAAAAGTACTGTAAAATCTTGCTCTTGAAGAGTCATGAATCCTACTTTCAAGGTTTTGAATAAACATATCTCTGACATGTTGTCTTAAACGAGACATAAAAAGCAGGTTATCATTGACACCATGGTTTAGCCAAACATGATGAAATTCAAAATCTGTCAGAATCTTCCTGATACACATTGCCCAACTTTGAGTTCGTGGACGTCTTTCTATATCTTGCAACACTATTTTATAAACTATGTTAACATAGTATGTGCTTGCGCATTTATTACTTTAAATGAAAACCGCACCATATTAATAACACAATATGATGTAATATCAAGTCTACCAGTCTCGGCGCAAACAAAGTCATTTTGTGTTTTCACATATAGCACAGTGCAAAGATAATATATGGATGCGTTCAATGGCCATCCTTTTGGAGGTACCCCGGATTTCAGACCCATACAATAATATAGGTTTATTTAGTTTATCAAAGAGCTCTAAATTATGACCGGGTGTAATATAAAGTTTGTAAATTTATTTAACTATGTTTTCAAACGGAAAATTGCCTTCTTGCTGGTCCAGTGAGTGTTGTTGTTTCTTGCAGAAAAGAACCATCTGTTGTACAAACTACTCCGAGAAACGTAAAATTGCTCAATATATCTAAGATATTAGCATTATTATAGATATGTATATTAGCAGGAGTTCTTCCACCTTTTTGAAAGATTAAACAAAATGTTGTTTTTTAATGTTGACATTAAGTTTCCACCTGTTACAATACCCGCAGAGTAAATTTAAATTTCATTGTAATTTTTCACCTGATTCCGCAAATATGACTATGTCGTCAGCGTACATAAGCAGGAAAAAATAACATGTCGGTACCAATGCCTTTGGAACCTTGTAAATATAAAACCTCTTCTAAGTAATTGATATACATTGCAATAGAAATGGAGAGACGCATTCACCTTGCAGTTCGCCTTAACAGCTTTCAAACAAGTTACTAAACGGTCAGTTATATATATGATGATTATAGCTGTTTAACGCTGCCGTCAACAGATAATGTAATCCAACTTCCGGTTCCATAATTCATCTGTTATCATCATTCAGCATCCAAGATGTGCCGAAATTATTTCAATGTCCTTGCATTTACAAAAAGAGCCGCCATCTTGGAAAACCTTTGTTTTAAGGTCTGTTTCTCCGTTAAATTTAACTGCTGGTTAAGTCGTAAACCCTGCCATTAAATTCGAACTGGGAACTTTACTCTAAGCAGCCTCATATCACCTTTTGTTAAAATCAAACTGAACGTTACAACTTAAACCAGCCGTTAAATTTAACTTAGGTTTTGAGCAATCGGCCCCAGTAGTAGACGCAGACAGAGATGTGTCTATTCAACTAGACCAAACCTGTGAGCTAGGAACGGGTAGACATTTAGGACCCGGGTAAAGGTTGAGTCCTCGATAAGTTTTTGTTTTTATATAGAGATGTAACACATGTAGAACAAAAAAAAAAAAAAAACAACAACACGAGATACATTATTAATCGTTAGCTGTTCAAAAAACAATAAGGAACATGTATTACTGTTGTCTTTATAATATAGTGCCGATGGAACTAATTATCTGAAATTTAACGTTATATTTACATTATAATTCTGGTTCATTTTCAAAAACCATGATTTGAATATGAATATTCAAGAGCTGTCACAAGAACGTGACAAATACCGCCCCCCCCCCTCCACGACAGGCCAATATGAACGGATAGCGTTTTTTCTTTACTACCTTCCCATGACATTTTTAATGAGCAAAGTATGAACACGAAGATGATAGGTTACTGCAAGGTGGAGTGCATGTCAGTTCCTGTCTGCTGTACTATAAAAAGATATTGTTGGGCATTACTTAACATATTTGTTTGTGAACACTTTACATAGTATCATATATATATTTTTTGCTAGTATAAAAAGTATGAAAATATTAACTTCTATGTTAAAGAGAATGAAAAAAAAAAACTTACACTGGATAACTTTTAAGTGAATGTAATAGGTAAATGGCTTGACCATGTTTAACATATTGATATCCTGGTATCCATTATCAATAGGGTCATCCGCTGATAGTGTTTTAACTGCCAAGTATAAGTATCCTATGGCCATATTTTTATAAGTAATTGACCTAAACCTTTGAAATAAAAAGGGGTGCTCACGGCCAACCTCCCAACAAGGTTTGAGGCCCTATGTCCAAGCGTTCTTCAGTTTTTGATCGGAAACGTTTTTCAGCTTAAGGTCACCACGACCTTGACCTTGACCTTTGATCCAAAAATCGTATCGGTTGATCTTCCGGTCATTACAAACCTGTATACCGCGTTTGAGGTCCCTGGGTCCAAGAGTTCTTCAGTTATTGATCGACAATGGGTTTTCAGCTCAATGTCACCAAGACCTTGACCTTTGATCAGTGAGCTCAAAATCGCTAGCCATAACTGCCTACAAAGTGTGATGTTCCACGGCCTAAAAGTCCGCAAGTTATTGATAGGAAACAGTGGGGACGGAAAACGGATAGACCGTCGGACCGACGGACCTTCGAGTATTTTATTACAAACAAAAAAACAATGCATGTTAATAGCAGTAATACCTAAAGAACACCCAATCCGTAGGAAAACAGTAAACTGACCTTTTTACTCCATTGGTTTGTTTTTCGCCATGGTTTTTCTTCCATAGGTTTCGGTACAGCATGACGAGCACAGTTCCCACTACAATCTGCATGCAAATATTAATATTATTTTTCCCACACCGTTTATGCATTAAGATAAATGGGTTTCCTAAAATTATACACTTGACCAGTAATATTATAAGTACTGAGAAATAAACACGCGGATAAAGCAATCATTCGAATTACAATTGTTCCTAGGTTATTTCTAAATAATTAATATGTAATGAGTAGCAATGTTACTTTATAAACAGTTTTGTTTTAAGAAAAAATATCATGTGATTAATCACTTACCAACAACTTTATAAACCTCCAATTCTTCCACACACTTTGTGTCATTGTTTACATGTGTTGCTTTTGTACCATTAACGTTGTAGTTGTTTCCAAATGCATTCATGTGGCCATCCAAATTGTAAAAGTCTCCGCTCTTCGTGGCATTGTTGAATGTATACAAATCATGACCACTGCTCCCGAAAATCGGTCCATAACATTTCAAGTCTAATAACGCCCGGGAATGATTGACAACGGGGAATTTATTACACTTAATAGTTCCAGAAAACTGCAGCTGATATAGAAATGCATACTGGTCGGTTACATCGCGGTCGCATGATGTCCACGACTGGCTAGCGTATCCCCCATACACGGACTTGTGCTCATTGTGTACCACAGTGACTGTAGGACCTTGGTTGTTGCACTTGTTGTGGAAAGCACTTGCTTGTCCACCGTCTATGGAAAAGCTGAACAGCAATACAAAGTCCTTGTGGCCTTGTCCAATCCATTGTTCTAGTTGGTTCTTCTGACCATCTGACAATCTTCCGTTGCTTGCCATTGGTTCTCCTTATCTGTGTATAAGACACAATGTTTATTATATATTTGATTTATAGGAACAGGTATGTCAAGTTTCAGCAAATATCGTTGTTTATAACGAAATTAAAAGCAAATTAAATACAACCATGTAGGGGTATCCGGAGCACATCAGCGACTTACAAGAATAACACAAGGGAAATCTGACAAGTATCGGTTTAAATACTTCGTTCAGCAGTTCCTATTGTATTTTTTCTCAAAAATATTTTTTAAATGAGGTCCAAACTATTGAAGGAATTTTCATTCGAACATTCTGTTTTTCCTGCATTGCCCGTCGTGTTTTCCACGGACATCAATTTGTGCAGTGCTTGCCCTTCCTAACACTAAGCTTTTTGTATTTCATTTATTGTTTCTGTAATTGAAATCACGTATTATTCTTAATTATATAAGTGTGCGTGAGAAGCGCGGCATTGATTACGTCAGGAATGTGACGACATAGAATTGTGAGTCCTAAATGTGCAAATATTAGGCGGAAATGGGGTTTGAAAATTAAATCCAATTATAAAAAAATGTAACGATTACAGTTGGTGATTCACAATACATATTTAGTAAGATAAAATGCGATATAGATTAAAATTAGAATTAAAAATTGTATACCGGCAGAAAACGACGTATATTTGCGTCGTCATAAAATACCCCCCCCCCCCAACCTTCCGCGAGTCTGAGATTGCATTTCACGCAATAATGTTGTTAATGTAGATTAAGAAAGGGGACCATTTATGTATTTCAATGGTGTAGTCAACTTAGTTTTAATATTATCAGTAGAACTTTTGCTACTTTCGATTTCCTTTAATTTATTGTAAGACTGTAGGAAATCAAAAGTTGTAGATTAGGTTCGACTGGAAATATTGTACACTACACTAATTGAATACATATTTCAGTAACAAATATGATTATTACATTTTCAGGGAAGACATGTACACCATTTATATCGTTATATCTCTTTCTAGGCTGTTAGATAATCTAGCAAATCGAAAGCAGGATCGACCACAAGGTGGCTTGATGATAGTAGCTAATCTCATTAAACGAAATAGTCCATACAGTTAAATTTCCCTCTGTACATACCATAACACATAAATCACATGGGTTTGACTAAATTACAGAAAATGGCATCCAGCCACTTGGGGTACGATAACAAAAAACATTTATAAACTAGTGCTTAAGTGAATGGAACTTGTAAATCAACATACTATTTCTTCACTTACATGAATAACAATTGTTTACAAACGAAACAATATAAAGCGAATATGCTTTTAAATTGTAAATTGCTGGAAAATAAGTATAAATGGATACTCACAATCTGCCGACTTTAATGTACCAGTCTACCCAGAGTTCATGCTTGTTTACAAACCTGCCAAGAGATTAGGTTTGTATATATTTGCAGGGGAAGCTACTCTCTCAAACTAAATTTTGATACGTTATGACTTTATCTCCTGATTGCATAAACCATGATAAACTTTGATAATAGTTACATTTGACTTACGAAGTCTTTGTTAATGTAAACACAATGTTTGAAAAAGAAAGTAAAGCTTTTGTAACGTGCGAGACCATCAAACAAACACCAGATAGCCGAGCTTCCTGTCGTATTGAAACAAACACCAACAGATCCCTTCAGGGAAAAGCTTGCTCGACCATGAAGGGGTCCACTGGTCTTTATATACACTAACTTCTCTATTCTCACATAGCCCGGGCTTTGCTAATTTGCATATTTCCAACCAAGTTTACATCCGGTATGAACGTACTTCCGTTTTATAAGGAATATTAACCATCAGGAAAGCAGAGCTTTCTCTGAATTATTGTTGAAGTTCCAACTTACTATGCCTCACAGGATAGCTGAGCTTTCTAGCAAGTGCAAAGAAGTGGAGACTATGAACGCACATCCGGAAAATTAATAAACAGACGAAAGAAAAAACCGACGGAAAAAACCTTTGAAATGGTTTTTAATGGTATAGAATGCAAAAGCCCTGAGGATATTAACAATGGTTGGAAGATGTACTTTGAAAACTTGTATACTCCTTCAAACTCCAATGCGTTTAATGATAATCATCTTTCAATTATTCAGGAAAAACTTAAAACGATAAACGAAGCGATTAAATCGTCAGACAGCAGTGATATTATTATAATAGAAAATGACATAATAACAGCACTTAAAACATGCAAAAATAATAAGGCATGTGGGTATGACGGTATATATTATGAAAACATTAAGTACGGAGGCTCTATCTTACTCCATCTCTTAAACAAACTGTTTTCAAGCATGGCCAAATTAGGCTATTGTCCATTCGAAATGAAAAAGGGGATAATTACAACCCTTTTCAAAGGCGGAAATAAACAAAAATCGGATCCTAACAATTAAAGAGCGATATCATTATGCTCCACAATTCTAAAGCTATATGAAAAGATTATTATCAACAAAATCAACATATATAACAACATACATATACACGGATTACAGGGTGGGTTCCAAAAAGGCTTAAACTGTATGTCTACTGCCTTTATGGCTAAGGAATGCATACATTTCACACGCGAAAACAACTCTAAACTGTATGCTTGCTATTTAGATGCCAAAAAAGCGTTCGACAACTTAAACTTTGAAATACTTGTCTACAAGCTTTATGACATTGGGATCTCACCTAAGTTTCTCAAAATACTGAGAAATATGCTTACAGAAATATACAGCTGTGTCCGAACAAACAATATGGTGTCAACATGGTTCCAAATACGAAAAGGGGCGAGGCAAGGCCAATGTCTAAGTTCATTTTATTATGTCATCTACATAAATAGTTTAATAGAAAAACTGGACTGCCATGACAGTGCTCTTAAAATACATGACACCTCTTTTGCTTGTCCTACAGTAGCGGACGATATGATGTTGCTCTCGTTAACGCCGAAAGGCCTTCAATCGATGATGGATGTCTGTTCCGAAAACTCGAAAAATGATCGTTATGAATATAATAAAAAAAAATGCACTGTTATTGTATATAATGAAAAACAGAGCGATTTTAAAAAGTGTAAAAGGCATTGGTCAATTTGTAACGGAGAAGTAACGGAATCCATAAGCTACAAACACCTTGGAGTATTTTCCGATAAATATAACGAAATAAGCACATCGGTCGACCTTTGTTGTCAAAGATTACGTCGTACGTATTTTAGCTTAAATGATTATGGCTTAAATGACAATGCAATGCATCCGCTTGCTATAAAAATTTTATACTTTAGCACTGTGATCCCGAAGGCCCTCTACGGTTGCGAGTTGTGGAGTGACCTACAGGATCATCATATATTGGCTCTAGAACGAGCCCACAGAGTATGTGTGAAACATATGCAAAATATGCCAGTATATACAAGAACAGTGATTGCGTTAAGTTGTGCTGGAATCTACTCATTAGAAACATATATAGACAAAAGAAAATTACTATTTTTCGGACAATTGTGCCGTACTGATTACACAAAAAGGTTAAAAAACTTATTCCTATTAAGACTATGCAAATTCGAAAGCGAACCAAGTGCAGTAACAGGATTTATTCCAGACATTTACAGAATCTTAGGCAAATATAATCTAATACATGTATTATGCCACTTCCAGAGGGATGCAATTTTTCCGAGTCATGATAGCTGGAGATCTACTGTAAATAAATCTATAAATAATCGTGTTGTAACCAAATACAAAATATCACAGGAAAACGATGTGAACCTACGATTATTTAAGTCTATTCATTGTGAATATGAACCTTGTTTAATGTGGCAGTTTAGTAACATGTATAGAGACCAGCTGAAAAATTGTAGGACTGCTATGCTGATTATTAGTAAATATTTTTCAAGAAGTTTTGTGTCCAAATGCCAAGAATGGTAGATAATAACAGAACAAATGGTTTTACACAAAATAATGTTTTGTAAAATCTCGAGCTCTTCTAGAGACGATTTATGGGTAGCGTTATGTAAATGTCTTAGTGCCAAAGTTTTCCTTGAGTTCAGTCATCTTAAACCCGATGAGCAATTAATCGAACTTTTAACTGGTTTTCCGCAGCTATCTATAGAGGACACAGTTAGAGTCAAGGCTTTCAAAGCGGCACTGAAGTACATTAGGATTCTGTATAAATACGGATACAACAAATAATAACTCCCGTGATTATGACCTAGACTTTCGCTTTTCGTCGTTTAGGTTATTTTGGGCTAGCACGGTAGAAATTCAAAATATAAACAAGAAATTATAATATATGTAAACAAATTATTAACAATAAGACGTCGTAGAATGGGGAAATGTAAATGAAATTACAAAACTATGTCTCATTCACTGTATAAGTACATAGTTATCATACAGTATTACTAGATGTATTATTTATAGTTATCCTTCCTATCTGATATATTTGTTTGTTGTATATAATTTATGTAAATTTTTATTCAATATGTTTCTTTGTATTATGTTCTGTTTATAATGTGTCATGTCTCTTCATATCGGAGGAAATAAAGAATCTCTCTCTCTCTCTCTCTCTCTCTCTCTCTCTCTCTCTCTCTCGCATACAGCTGACCGTTACATTGCTTTCCCCTCCGAGAAGACCCCAGGGGGGAGAATGGAGCTTAACCTTAGCATTCAAACAAGATGGCGGCGCCCATGTAAAAGGTGAGTTTTTCGGCGATTTAAAATTTTGGAAGCCAGTTTAGGCACTGGCATATTGTGAAAAACCTGCTAGAAAAAATTCCACACCCATTGGTACTTGGATCTCCATGAAACATGCTATAGTTTTGTCAAACATTCGGACATCGGCATCGACTCGAGAGGAAAACGAACTAAAAGGCACGGCTAAGGTTAGGATCCCTCGATAATATTGGCCTGTTTTGACGATTAGCAACACTATTCATGATTGTTGTGTCAAGTTGGTGCAATATAAATGTGTATTGATCACAAGTTATCCGTCTAGAAACCCGTAATGACGATTTGCTTCAAAATTGGTATTTATATAGGCTCGGTCTAAGGAGATTCAGTTCACTCCCTCGACTTGTGGCATTTACCGATTCTGCCTCCGAGACAAGTTTAGAATCTTATTATCTGGATCCTGCTGTGTCATTTTCTAGACCTAATGACAGCTGTGCGTACGGTAAATTTGTCTCGGGTTGCTAAATAGCGTTAGCCATGTTTGCGTTTACGTACAGCAAGACTGTCTTAAATCACAAATGAAGATCTAAACAATAGAGTATTATCATGTCAGGAGAAACTAGGGTTCATAGTGACACAACAAACATAACAGTTCTAGATCGGCCCTATTTAACGACCTGTAAAGTATTCGTCCTATGCCTGCAACCGTTTAAACTATGTTTGATCGAGCCAGACATTATTTTCAAATACGAGTATACAGGAAACATCATTCATCTACTTTAAACCTTTATCATCATTACAATCTTTTGTCAACATTTTTGACAAGACCGATCTACCGTTGACAATTTAAGTACTAATTAAGTGCGATCAGTTTCGCTTCTGGTAACGATTGATTAAATATGAATGTGAATATTTCTTTATTACTTGTTTAAATGCATCCTCAAATTTAAACAGGTACACAAAAAACTACAAAATAGACGATTTTCATCCACAACATCGCGTCACTGTAGTTTTTTTCTCAAATGTATCTAGATGAAAACACAGCGAAATCAGATTTGGCAGTTTCAAAATACCTCATCTGGATAATAATGATGTCGCACAGTGTTACGGAAACCTTTAATCTCTCAGAAAGAACAGATACAAACAGGAAACAAAATTACCGTAGGTAATGAACGCCTCTCTCAATAAATTGCACCTAACCTTAGCCACTTATTTGCGTGCACTGCTCCTTAGCATTGTGCATAAATACTAATTTTGAATCAAAAACGTCATTACGGGTTTCTAGACGGATAACTTGTGATCAATACACATTTATATTGCACCAACTTGACACAACAATCATGAATAGTGTTGCTAATCGTCAAAACAGGCCAATATTATCGAGGGATCCTAACCTTAGCCGTGCCTTTTAGTTCGTATTCCTCTCCAGTCGATGCCGATGTCCGAATGTTTGACAAAACTATAGCATGTTTCATGGAGATCCAAGTACCAATGGGTGTGGAATTTTCTCTAGCAGGTTTTTCACAATATGCCAGTGTCTAAACTGGCTTCCAAAATTTTAAATCGCCGAAAAACTCACCTTTTACATGGGCGCCGCCATCTTGTTTGAATGCTAAGGTTAAGCTCCATTCTACCCCCTGAGACCCTTGGACTGGGAATCTTATGGGTAAGGCAACTCCATTCCGGCAGTTGTCATTATCCCACTGCTGCAACCATTTGTAACGTGCGAGCCAAACAAACAAACAAACACCAGATAGCCGAGTTTTCTGGCGTAATGAAACAAACACCAACAGATCCCTTCAGGGAAGAGCATGCTCGACCCTAAAGGGGTGCACTGGTCTTTATATACACTAACTTCTCTATTCTCACAAAGCCCAGGCTTTGCTAATTTGCATATTTCCAACCAAGTTTACATCCGGTATGAACGTACTTCCGTTTTATAAGGAATATTAACCATCAGGAAAGCAGAGCTTTCTCTGAAATATTGTTTAAGTTCCAACTTACTTTGCCTCACAGGATCGCTGAGCTTTCTAGCAAGTGCATAGAAGTGGAGACTATGAACGCACATCCGCCGCATTCAGCGGATCGTTACACTTTATTAAAGCAAGCTAACTTGTGTCTTTGGAAAAGTGTAAGGTTGCGCACGATATACTTCATGAACTCACGAAAACAAAAGCCCACTCAGTACCGTAAGGTCACATCAAATTGATGTTTTAGGATGTACCCCTCTCGCCCTTTGAATCCGGAATACTACTTACTTTTGGACTGGCATCCGGAACACCGCTTAATTTTGAACAGAAAACATCTTAATTTGGTTGATTTTCGTTTCTTTTATTTCTACTTTGGTTTATAGTTTATACTCATTTATTTTAGCTGGAAAACTTGACGAAAGCTGACAGCTTATAAAAACACACTCGAGTCTGTTTCCTGGGTAGAAACCAGTACAGGTATCCACTGGTAAACACATATGTTTTAATTTTAGGCAGGCTGGTATACAGTCATTTACACTGGGCAGACTTGACTACAGGCGTGAACTCTGTGCGAACTTGTATACAGGTATGGACTCCTGGCAGTTGAACTCTGGGTAGACTGATGATATACAAACAAGCATGAACTCTTGGCAGGCTTAAAACAAACATGAACTCTAGGCAGGCTGGTACACTGGCATGATCTCTGCACAGGCTAGTTTACTAGCATAAACTATAGACAGGCTGGTTAACAAGCATGAACTCTGGGCAGGCTGGTTAACATGCATTAACTCTGGGCAGATTGGTAAGCAAGCATGAACTCTGGACAGGCTGGTTAACTAGAATGACCTCTGGGCAGATTGGTAAGCATGCATGAACTCTGGACAGCCTGGTTAACTAGACTAACCTCTGGACAAATTGGTAAACAAGCATGAACTCTTGGCAGGTTTGTCTACTAGCGCTATTCCAAGGCAGAGAGGTACATAGTCATGCACGCTGAACAGAATGGTTAACTAGCATGAAGTCCTGGCAAGCGGTATCTAAGCATGAACTCTGAGCAGGATGGTATACAAGCATGAACTGAAGGGCAGATTGGCATACAAGTATAAACTGTAGGGCAGGTTGGTATACAAACATGACCCTGGGCATGTTGATACACAAAATATGACCTCTTTGCGGACTTGTAAGTCTGGACACAAGGCAAGCTGGTATACCGGCATGGACACAAGACAGACTGGTTAACAAATAAAAGCTCTAGGAAGGTGATCTCAGTGCATGCTGTATATAGGATTGAAAGTTGGATAGTCTGGTTATTAAGCATGAGCCCTCGGCAGACTGGTAAACAAGTACTAATGTACTGGTATAAAAGCCTGGACTCAAGGCAAGCTGGTATTACGTCACGGACACAAGGCAGAAATTTAAATAGATATAAACTATGGGTAGGTAAACCCTATGCATGATGGTATATAGGCAAGCACTCTGCTCAGGCTGGTATACAGGCATACACTCTGGGCAGGCTGGTATGCAGGCATACACTCTGGGCAGGCTGGTATACAGGCATATACTCTGGGCAGGCTGGTATACAGGCATATACTCGGGGCAGGCTGGTATACAGACATACACTCGGGGCAGGCTGGTATACAGGCATACACTCGGGGCAGGCTGGTATACAGGCATACACACTTGGCAGGCTGGTATGCAGGTATATACTCTGAGCAGGCTGGTATACAGGCATAAACTCTGGGCAGGCTGGTATACAGGCAAACACTCTTGGCAGGATGGTATACAGACATACACTCTGGGCAGGCTGGTATAGAGGCATACACTCTGGGCAGGCTGGTATATAGGCATACACTCTGGGCAGGCTGGTATACAGGCATACACTCTGGGCAGGCTGGTATGCAGGCATAAACTCTGGGCAGGCTGGTATGCAGGCATACACTCTGGGCAGGCTGGTATACAGGCATATACTCTGGGCAGGCTGGTATACAGGCATTGACTCTTGGCAGGCTGGTATACAGGCATACACTCTGGGCAGGCTGGTATGCAGGCATTGACTCTTGGCAGGCTGGTATACAGGCATACACTCTGGGCAGGCTGGTATGCAGGCATACACTCTGGGAAGGCTGGTATACAGGCATATACTCTGGGCAGGTTGGTATACAGGCATGGACTCTTGGCAGGCTGGTATGCAGGCATACACTCTAAGCAGGCTGGAATACAGGCATATACTCTGGGCAGGTTGGTATACAGGCATGGACTCTTGGCAGGCTGGTATGCAGGCATACACTCTAAGCAGGCTGGTATGCAGGCATATACTCGGGGCAGGCTGGTATACAGGCATACACTCTGGGCAGGCTGGTATACAGTCATATACTCTGGGCAGGCTGGTATGCAGGCATTGACTCTGGGCAGGCTGGTATACAGGCATACACTCTGGGCAGGCTGGTATTCAGGCATATACTCTGGGAAAGCTGGTATTCAGGCATATACTTTGGGCAGGCTGGTATGCAGGCATACACTCTCGGCAGGCTGGTATACAGGCATTGACTTTTGGAAGGCCGGTATACAGGCATACACTCGGGGCAGGCTGATATGCAGGCATATACTCCTGGCAAGCTTGTATACAGGCATATACTCTGGGCAGGCTGGTATGCAGGCATTGACTCTAGGAAGGCTGGTATACAGGCATACACTTTGGGCAGACTGGTATGCAGGCATTGACTCTAGGCAGGCTGGTATACAGGCATGGACTCTAGGCAGGCTGGTATACAGGCATATACTCCTGGCAGGCTGGTATGCAGGCATTGACTCTAGGCAGGTTGGTATACAGGCATGGACTCTAGGCAGGCTGGTAAACAGGCATATACTCCTGGCAGGCTGGTATACAGGCATATACTCTGGGCAGGCTGGTATACAGGCAAACACTCTGGGCAGGCTGGTATACAAACATACACTCTGGGCAGGCTGGTATACAGGCATACACACTGGGCAGGCTGGTATGCAGGCATACACTCTGGGCAGGCTGGTATACAGGCATATACTCTGGGCAGCCTGGTATACAGGCATACACTCTGGGCAGGCTGGTATATAGGCATACACTCTGGGCAGGCTGGTATACAGGCATACACTCTGGGCAGGCTGGTATACGGGCATATACTCTGGGCAGGCTTGTATACAGGCATTGACTCTAGGCAGGCTGGTATACAGGCATACACTCGGGGCAGGCTGGTATGCAGGCATACACTCTGGGCAGGCTGGTATGCAGGCATATACCCTTGGCAGGCTGGTATAAAGGCATATACTCTGGGCAGGATGGTATACAGGCATATTCTCTTCGCAGGCTGGTATGCAGGCATATACTCGTGGCAGGCTGGTATACAGGTATACACTCTGGGCAGGTTGGTATACAGGCATACACTTTGGGCAGGATGATATACAGGCATATACTCTGGTCAGGCTGGTATGCAGGCATACACTCTGGGCAGGCTGGTATGCAGGCATATACTCTGGGCAGGCTGGTATACATGCATATACTCTGGGCAGGCTGGTTTACAGGCATATACTCTGGGCAGGCTGGTTTGCAGGTATACACTCTGGGCAGGTTGGTATACAGGCATACACTTTGGGCAGGCTGTATGCAGGCATATACTCTGGGCAGGCTGGTATGCAGACATATACTCGGGGCAGGCTGGTATGCAAGCATACACTCTGGGCAGGCTGGTATACAGGCATACACTCTGGGCAGGCTAGTATACTGGCATACACTCTGGGCAGGCTGGTATGTAGGCATTGACTTTAGGCAGGCTGGTATACAGGCATACACTCTGGGCAGGCTGGTATGCAGGCATACACTATGGGCAGGCTGGTATATAGGCATTGACACTAGGCAGGCTGGTATTCAGGCATTGACTCTAGGCAGGCTGGTATACAGGCATACACTCGGAGCAGGTTGGTATACAGGCATATACTCTGGCTAGGCTGGTATGCAGGCATTGACTCTAGGCAGGCTGGTAAACAGGCATGGACTCTAGGCAGGCTGGTATACAGGCATATACTCGGGGCAGGCTGATATACAGGCATATACTCTGGGCAAGCTGGTATGCAGGCATACACTCTCGGCAGGCTGGTATACAGGCATTGACTCTTGGAAGGCCGGTATACAGGTATACACTCGGGGCAAGCTGGTATACAGGCATACACTCTTGGCAGGCTGTTATGCAGGCATTGACTCTGGGCAGGCTGGTATACAGGCATACACTCGGGGAAGGCTTGTATTCATGCATATACTCTGGGCAGGCTGGTATGCAGGCATTGACTCTAGGCAGGCTGGTATACAGGCATTGACTCTAGGCAGGCTGGTATGCAGCCATATACTCCTGGCAGGCTTGTATACAGACATATACTCTGGGCAGGCTGGTATATAGGCATTGACTCTAGGAAGGCTGGTATACAGGCATACACTCTGGGCAGGCTGGTATGCAGGCATTGACTCTAGGCAGGCTGGTATACAGGCATGGACTCTAGACAGGCTGGTATACAGGCATATACTCCTGGCAGGCTTGTATACAGGCATATACTCTGGGCAGGCTGGAATGCAGGCATTGACTCTAGGCAGGCTGGTATACAAGCATACACTCTGGGAAGGTTCGTATACAGGCATATATTCTGGGCAGGCTGGTTTGCAGGTATACACTCTGGGCAGGTTGGTATACAGGCATACACTTTGGGCAGGCTGTATACAGGCATATACTCTGGGCAGGCTGGTATGCAGACATATACTCGGGGCAGGCTGGTATTCAAGCATACACTCGGGGCAGGCTGGTATACAGGCATACACTCTGGGATGGCTAGTATACAGGCATACACTCTGGGCAAGCTGGCATACAGGCATATACTCTGGGCAGGCTGGTTCAGGCATATACTCATGGCAGGCTGGTATGTAGGCATTGACTTTAGGCAGGCTGGTATACAGGCATGGACTCTAGGCAGGCTGGTATACAGGCATATACTCCTGGCAGGCTGGTATGCAGGCATACACTCTAAGCAGGCTGGTATGCAGGCATATACTCGGGGCAGGCTGGTATACAGGCATACACTCTGGGCAGGCTGGTATACAGTCATATACTCTGGGCAGGCTGGTATGCAGGCATTGACTCTGGGCAGGCTGGTATACAGGCATACACTCGGGGAAGGCTTGTATTCATGCATATACTCTGGGCAGGCTGGTATGCAGGCATTGACTCTAGGCAGGCTGGTATACAGGCATTGACTCTAGGCAGGCTGGTATGTAGGCATTGACTTTAGGCAGGCTGGTATACAGGCATGGACTCTAGGCAGGCTGGTATACAGGCATATACTCCTGGTAGGCTGGTATGCAGGAATACACTCTAAGCAGGCTGGTATTCAAGCATACACTCGGGGCAGGCTGGTATACAGGCATACACTCTGGGATGGCTAGTATACAGGCATACACTCTGGGCAAGCTGGCATACAGGCATATACTCTGGGCAGGCTGGTTCAGGCATATACTCCTGGTAGGCTGGTATGTAGGCATTGACTTTAGGCAGGCTGGTATACAGGCATGGACTCTAGGCAGGCTGGTATACAGGCATATACTCCTGGCAGGCTGGTATAGAGGCATATACTCTGGGCAGGCTGGTATACAGGCAAACACTCTGGGCAGGCTGGTATACAAACATACAGTCTGGGCAGGCTGGTATACAGACATACACTCTGGGCAGGCTGGTATATAGGCATACACTCTGGGCAGGCTGGTATACAGGCATACACTCTGGGCAGGCTGGAATGCAGGCATACACTCTGGCAGGCTGGTATGCAGGCATACACTCTGGGCAGGCTGGTATACAGGCATATACTCTGGGCAGGCTGGTATACAGGCATACACTCTGGGCAGGCTGGTATTTAGGCATACACTCTTGGCAGGCTGGTATACAGGCATACACTCTGGGCAGGCTGGTATAAGGGCATACACTCTGGGCAGGCTTGTATATAGGCATTGACTCTATGCAGGCTGGTATACAGGCATACACTCGGGGCAGGCTGGTATGAAGGCATACACTCTGGGCAGGCTGGTATGCAGGCATATACCCTTGGCAGGCTGGTATAAAGGCATATACTCTGGGCAGGCTGGTTTGCAGGTATACACTCTGGGCAGGTTGGTATACAGGCATACACTTTGGGCAGGCTGTATGCAGGCATATACTCTGGGCAGGCTGGTATGCAGACATATACTCGGGGCAGGCTGGTATGCAAGCATACACTCTGGGCAGGCTGGTATACAGGCATACACTCTGGGCAGGCTAGTATACAGGCATACACTCTGGGCAGGCTGGTATGTAGGCATTGACTTTAGGCAGGCTGGTTTACAGGCATACTCTCTGGGCAGGCTGGTATGCAGGCATACACTCTGGGCAGGCTGGTATATAGGCATTGACTCTAGGCAGGCTGGTATTCAGGCATTGACTCTAGGCAGGCTGGTATACAGGCATACACTCAGAGCAGGTTGGTATACAGGCATATACTCTGGCTAGGCTGGTATGCAGGCATTGACTCTAGGCAGGCTGGTAAACAGGCATGGACTCTAGGCAGGCTGGTATACAGGCATATACTCGGGGCAGGCTGATATACAGGCATATACTCTTGGCAAGCTGGTATGCAGGCATACACTCTCGGCAGGCTGGTATACAGGCATTGACTCTTGGAAGGCCGGTATACAGGTATACACTCTGGGCAAGCTGGTATACAGGCATACACTCTTGGCAGGCTGTTATGCAGTTATTGACTCTGGGCAGGCTGGTATACAGGCATACACTCGGGGCAGGCTTGTATTCATGCATATACTCTGGGCAGGCTGGTATGCAGGCATTGACTCTAGGCAGGCTGGTATACAGGCATTGACTCAAGGCAGGCTGGTATGCAGCCATATACTCCTGGCAGGCTTGTATACAGACATATACTCTGGGCAGGCTGGTATGTAGGCATTGACTCTAGGAAGGCTGGTATACAGGCATACACTCTGGGCAGGCTGGTATGCAGGCATTGACTCTAGGCAGGCTGGTATACAGGCATGGACTCTAGACAGGCTGGTATACAGGCATATACTCCTGGCAGGCTTGTATACAGGCATATACTCTGGGCAGGCTGGAATGCAGGCATTGACTCTAGGCAGGCTGGTATACAAGCATACACTCTGGGAAGGTTCGTATACAGGCATATATTCTGGGCAGGCTGGTTTGCAGGTATACACTCTGGGCAGGTTGGTATACAGGCATACACTTTGGGCAGGCTGTATACAGGCATATACTCTGGGCAGGCTGGTATGCAGACATATACTCGGGGCAGGCTGGTATTCAAGCATACACTCGGGGCAGGCTGGTATACAGGCATACACTCTGGGATGGCTAGTATACAGGCATACACTCTGGGCAAGCTGGCATACAGGCATATACTCTGGGCAGGCTGGTTCAGGCATATACTCCTGGCAGGCTGGTATGTAGGCATTGACTTTAGGCAGGCTGGTATACAGGCATGGACTCTAGGCAGACTGGTATACAGGCATATACTCCTGGCAGGCTGGTATACAGGCATATACTCTGGGCAGGCTGGAATACAGGCAAACACTCTGGGCAGGCTGGTATACAAACATACACTCTGGGCAGGCTGGTATACAGGCATACACTCTGGGCAGGCTGGTATATAGGCAAACACTCTGGGCAGGCTGGTATACAGGCATACACTCTGGGCAGGCTGGAATGCAGGCATACACTCTGGCAGGCTGGTATGCAGGCATACACTCTGGGCAGGCTGGTATACAGGCATATACTCTGGGCAGGCTGGTATACAGGCATACACTCTGGGCAGGCTGGTATATAGGCATACACTCTGGGCAGGCTGGTATAAAGGCATACACTCTGGGCAGGCTGGTATAAGGGCATACACTCTGGGCAGGCTTGTATACAGGCATTGACTCTATACAGGCTGGTATACAGGCATACACTCGGGGCAGGCTGGTATGAAGGCATACACTCTGGGCAGGCTGGTATGCAGGCATATACCCTTGGCAGGCTGGTATAAAGGCATATACTCTGGGCAGGATTGTATACAGGCATATACTCTTCGCAGGCTGGTATGCAGGCATATACTCGTGGCAGGCTGGTATACAGGCATACACTCTGGGCAGGTTGGTATACAGGCAAACACTCTGGGCAGGATGATATACAGGCATATATTCTGGGCAGACTGGTATGCAGGCATACACTCTGGGCAGGCTGGTATGCAGGCATATACTCTGGGCAGGCTGGTATACATGCATATACTCTGGGCAGGCTGGTATACAGGCATATACTCTGGGCAGGCTGGTTTGCAGGTATACACTCTGGGCAGGTTGGTATACAGGCATACACTTTGGGCAGGCTGTATACAGGCATATACTCTGGGCAGGCTGGTATGCAGACATATACTCGGGGCAGGCTGGTATGCAAGCATACACTCTGGGCAGGCTGGTATACAGGCATACACTCTGGGCAGGTTAGTATACAGGCATACACTCCTGGCAGGCTGGCATACAGGCATATACTCTGGGCAGGCTGGTATACAGGCATACACTCTGGGCAGACTGGTATGCAGGCATACACTCTGGGCAGGCTGGTATATAGGCATTGACTCTAGGCAGGCTGGTATTCAGGCATTGACTCTAGGCAGGCTGGTATACAGGCATACACTCGGGGCAGGTTGGTATACAGGCATATACTCTGGCTAGGCTGGTATGCAGGCATTGACTCTAGGCAGGCTGGTAAACAGTCATGGACTCTAGGCAGGCTAGTATACAGGCATATACTCGGGGCAGGCTGATATACAGGCATATACTCTGGGCAAGCTGGTATGCAGGCATTGGCTCTAGGCAGGCTGGTATACAGGCATACACTCTGGGCAGGCTGGCATACAGGCATATACTCTGGGCAGGCTGGTATACCGGCATACACTCTGGGCAGGCTGGTATACAGGCATATACTCTGGGCAGGTTGGTATACAGGCATGGACTCTTGGCAGGCTGGTACGTAGGCATACACTCTAAGCAGGTTGGTATGCAGGCATATACTCGGGGCAGGCTGGTATACAGGCATACACTCTGGGCAGGCTGGTATACAGACATATACTCTGGGCAGACTGGTATGCAGGCATTGACTATGGGCAGGCTGGTATACAGGCATACACTCGGGGCAGGCTGGTATTCAGGCATATACTCCTGGAAAGCTGGTATACAGGCATACACTCTTGGCAGGCTGTTATGCAGGCATTGACTCTGGGCAGGCTTGTATACAGGCATATACTCTGGGCAGGCTGGTATGCAGGCATTGACTCTAGGCAGGCTGGTATACAGGCATACACTCTGGGCAGGCTGGTATACAGGCATATACTCTGGGCAGGCTGGTATACAGGCATACACTCTGGGCAGGCTGGTATATAGGCATACACTCTGGGCAGGCTGGTATAAAGGCATACACTCTGGGCAGGCTGGTATAAGGGCATACACTCTGGGCAGGCTTGTATACAGGCATTGACTCTATACAGGCTGGTATACAGGCATACACTCGGGGCAGGCTGGTATGAAGGCATACACTCTGGGCAGGCTGGTATGCAGGCATATACCCTTGGCAGGCTGGTATAAAGGCATATACTCTGGGCAGGATTGTATACAGGCATATACTCTTCGCAGGCTGGTATGCAGGCATATACTCGTGGCAGGCTGGTATACAGGCATACACTCTGGGCAGGTTGGTATACAGGCAAACACTCTGGGCAGGATGATATACAGGCATATATTCTGGGCAGACTGGTATGCAGGCATACACTCTGGGCAGGCTGGTATGCAGGCATATACTCTGGGCAGGCTGGTATACATGCATATACTCTGGGCAGGCTGGTATACAGGCATATACTCTGGGCAGGCTGGTTTGCAGGTATACACTCTGGGCAGGTTGGTATACAGGCATACACTTTGGGCAGGCTGTATACAGGCATATACTCTGGGCAGGCTGGTATGCAGACATATACTCGGGGCAGGCTGGTATGCAGGCATACACTCTGGGCAGGCTGGTATACAGGCATACACTCTGGGCAGGTTAGTATACAGGCATACACTCCTGGCAGGCTGGCATACAGGCATATACTCTGGGCAGGCTGGTATACAGGCATACACTCTGGGCAGGCTGGTATGCAGGCATACACTCTGGGCAGGCTGGTATATAGGCATTGACTCTAGGCAGGCTGGTATTCAGGCATTGACTCTAGGCAGGCTGGTATACAGGCATACACTCGGGGCAGGTTGGTATACAGGCATATACTCTGGCTAGGCTGGTATGCAGGCATTGACTCTAGGCAGGCTGGTAAACAGTCATGGACTCTAGGCAGGCTAGTATACAGGCATATACTCGGGGCAGGCTGATATACAGGCATATACTCTGGGCAAGCTGGTATGCAGGCATTGACTCTAGGCAGGCTGGTATACAGGCATACACTCTGGGCAGGCTGGCATACAGGCATATACTCTGGGCAGGCTGGTATACCGGCATACACTCTGGGCAGGCTGGTATACAGGCATATACTCTGGGCAGGTTGGTATACAGGCATGGACTCTTGGCAGGCTGGTACGTAGGCATACACTCTAAGCAGGTTGGTATGCAGGCATATACTCGGGGCAGGCTGGTATACAGGCATACACTCGGGGCAGGCTGGTATACAGACATATACTCTGGGCAGACTGGTATGCAGGCATTGACTATGGGCAGGCTGGTATACAGGCATACACTCGGGGCAGGCTGGTATTCAGGCATATACTCCTGGAAAGCTGGTATACAGGCATACACTCTTGGCAGGCTGTTATGCAGGCATTGACTCTGGGCAGGCTTGTATACAGGCATATACTCTGGGCAGGCTGGTATGCAGGCATTGACTCTAGGCAGGCTGGTATACAGGCATACACTCTGGGCAGGCTGGTATGCAGGCATTGACTCTAGGCAGGCTGGTATACAGGCATGGACTCTAGGCAGGCTGGTATACAGGCATATACTTCTGGCAGGCTTGTATACAGGCATATACTCTGGGCAGGCTGGAATGCAGGCATTGACTCTAGGCAGGCTGGTATACAGGCATACACTCTGGGAAGGTTCGTATACAGGCATATATTCTGGGCTGGCTGGTTTGCAGGTATACACTCTGGGCAGGTTGGTATACAGGCATACACTTTGGGCAGGCTGTATACAGGCATATACTCTGGGCAGGCTGGTATGCAGACATATACTCGGGGCAGGCTGGTATGCAAGCATACACTCGGGGCAGGCTGGTATACAGGATACACTCTGGGCAGGCTAGTATACAGGCATACACTCTGGGCAAGCTGGTATACAGGCATACACTCTGGGCAGGCTGGTATGTAGGCATTGACTTTAGGCAGGCTGGTATACAGTCATTCACTCTGGGCAGGCTGGTATGCAGGCATACACTATGGACAGGCTGGTATATAGGCATTGACTCTAGGCAGGCTGGTATTCAGGCATTGACTCTAGGCAGGCTGGTATACAGGCATACACTCAGGGCAGGTTGGTATACAGGCATACACTCTGGGCAGGATGATATACGGGCATATACTCTGGGCAGGCTGGTATGCAGGCATACACTCTGGGCAGGCTGGTATGCAGGCATATACTCTGGGCAGGCTGGTATACATGCATATACTCTGGGCAGGCTGGTATACAGGCATATACTCTGGGCAGGCTGGTTTGCAGGTATACACTCTGGCAGGTTGGTATACAGGCATACACTTTGGGCAGGCTGTATACAGGCATATACTCTGGGCAGGCTGGTATGCAGACATATACTCGGGGCAGGCTGGTATGCAAGCATACACTCCGGGCAGGCTGGTATACAGGCATATACTCTGGGCAGGCTAGTATACAATTATACACTCTGGGCAGGCTGGCATACAGGCATATACTCTGGGCAGGCTGGTATACAGGCATACACTCTGGGCAGGCTGGTATGTAGGCATTGACTTTAGGCAGGCTGGTATACAGGCATACACTCTGGGCAGGCTGGTATGCAGGCATACACTCTGGGCAGGCTGGTATATAGGCATTGACTCTAGGCAGGCTGGTATTCAAGCATTGACTCTAGGCAGGCTGGTATACAGGCATACACTCGGGGCAGGTTGGTATACAGGCATATACTCTGGGCAGATTGGTATGCAGGCATTGACTCTAGGCAGGCTGGTAAACAGGCATGGACTCTAGGCAGGCTGTTATACAGGCATATACTCGGGGCAGGTTGATATACAGGCATATATTCTGGGCAAGCTGGTATGCAGGCAATGACTCTAGGCAGGCTGGTATACAGGCATACAGTCTGGGCAGGCTGGCATACAGGCATATACTCTGGGCAGGCTGGTATACAGGCATACTATCTGGGCAGGCTGGTATACAGGCATATACTCTGGGCAGGTTGGTATACAGGCATGGACTCTTGGCAGGCTGGTATGTAGGCATACACTCTAAGCAGGTTGGTATACAGGCATATACTCGGGGCAGGCTGGTATACAGGCATACACTCTGGGCAGGCTGGTATACAGACATATACTCTGGGCAGGCTGGTATGCAGGCATTGACTCTGGGCAGGCTGGTATACAGGCATACACTCGGGGCAGGCTGGTATTCAGGCATATACTCTGGGAAAGCTTGTATACAGGCATATACTCTGGGCAGGTTGGTATGCAGGCATACACTCTCGGCAGGCTAGTATACAGGCTTTGACTCTTGGAAGGCCGGTATACAGGTATACACTCGGGGCAAGCTGGTATACAGGCATACACTCTTGGCAGGCTGGCATACAGGCATATACTCTGGGCAGGCTGGTATACAGGCATACACTCTGGGCAGGCTGGTATGTAGGCATTGACTTTAGGCAGGCTGGTATACAGGCATTCACTCCGGGCAGGCTAGTATGCAGGCATACACTCTGGGCAGGCTGGTATATAGGCATTGACTCAAGGCAGGCTGGTATTCAGGCATACACTCTGGGAAGGTTCGTATACAGGCATATATTCTGGGCAGGCTGGTTTGCAGGTATACACTATGGGCAGGTTGGTATACAGGCATACACTTTGGGCAGGCTGTATACAGGCATATACTCTGGGCAGGCTGGTATGCAGACATATACTCGGGGCAGACTGGTATGCAAGTATACACTCGGGGCAGGCTGGTATACAGGCATACACTCTGGGCAGGCTAGTATACAGGCATACACTCTGGGCAGGCTGGCATACAGGCATATACTCTGGGCAGGCTGGTATACAGGCATACACTCTGGGCAGGCTGTTATGTAGGCATTGACTTTAGGCAGGCTGGTATACAGGCATTCACTCCGGGCAGGCTGGTATGCAGGCATACACTCTTGGCAGGCTGGTATATAGGCATTAACTCAAGGCAGGCTGGTATTCAGGCATTGACTCTAGGCAGGCTGGTATACAGGCATACACTCGGGGCAGGCTAGGCAGGCTGGTATATAGGCATTGACTCTAGGCAGGCTGGTATACAGGCATTGACTCTAGACAGGCTGGTATATAGGCATTGACTCTAGGCAGGCTGGTATACAGGCATTTACTCTAAGCAGGCTGGTTTACAGGCATTGACTCTAAGCAGGCTGGTATACAGGCATATACTCAGGACAGGTTTGTATACAGGCATACACTCTGGGCAGGCTGGTATGCAGGCATGCACTCTGGGCAGGCTGGTAAACAGGCATGGACTCTAGGCAGGCTGGTATACAGGCATATACTCGGGGCAGGCTGGTATACAGTCATTGACTCTAGGCAGGCTGGTATGCAGGCATATACTCCTGGCAGGCTTCTATACAGGCATATACTCTGGGCAGGCTGGTATGCAGGCATTGACTCTAGGCAGGCTGGTATACAGGCATACACTCTGGGCAGGCTGGCATGCAAGCATTGACTCTAGGCAGGCTGGTATACAGGCATAGACTTTAGGCAGGTTGGTATACAGGCATATACTCCTGTCAGGCTTGTATACAGGCATATACTCTGGGAAGGCTGGTATGCAGGCATTGACTCTGGGCAGGCTGGTATACAGGCATATACTCTGGGCAGGCTGGTATACAGGCATACACTTTAGGCAGGCTGGTATACAGGCATACACTCTGGGCAGGCTGGTATATAGGCATTGACTCTAGGCAGGCTTGTATGCAGGCATACACTTTGGGCAGGCTGGTATATAGGCATTGACTCTAGGCAGGTTGGTATACAGGCATACACTCTGGGCAGGCTGGTATATAGGCATTGACTCTAGGCAGGCTGGTATATAGGCATACACTCTGGGCAGGCTGGTATATAGGCATACACTCTGGGCAGGCTGGTATATAGACATTGACTCTAGGCAGGCTGGTATATAGGCATTGACTCTAGGCAGGCTGGTATACAGGCATTGACTCTAAGCAGGCTGGTATATAGGCATTGACTCTAGGCAGGCTGGTATATAGGCATTGACTCTAAGCAGGCTGGTATATAGGCATTGACTCTAGGCAGGCTGGTATATAGGCATTGACTCTAGGCAGGCTGGTATATAGGCATTGACTCTAGGCAGGCTGGTATATAGGCATTGACTCTAGGCAGGCTGGTATACAGGCATTGACTCTAAGCAGGCTGGTATATAGGCATTGACTCTAGGCAGGCTGGTATATAGGCATTGACTCTAAGCAGGCTGGTATATAGGCATTGACTCTAGGCAGGCTGGTATATAGGCATTGACTCTAGGCAGGCTGGTATATAGGCATTGACTCTAGGCAGGCTGGTATATAGGCATACACTCTGGGCAGGCTGGTATATAGGCATACACTCTGGGCAGGCTGGTATATAGGCATTGACTCTAGGCAGGCTGGTATATAGGCATTGACTCTAGGCAGGCTGGTATATAGGCATTGACTCTAGGCAGGCTGGTATATAGGCATTGACTCTAAGCAGGCTGGTATATAGGCATTGACTCTAGGCAGGCTGGTATATAGGCATTGACTCTAAGCAGGCTGGTATATAGGCATTGACTCTAGGCAGGCTGGTATACAGGCATTGACTCTAGGCAGGCTGGTATATAGGCATTGACTCTAAGCAGGCTGGTATACAGGCATTGACTCTAAGCAGGCTGGTATACAGGCATTGACTCTAGGCAGGCTGGTATTCAGGCATTGACTCTAAGCAGGCTGGTATACAGGCATTGACTCTAAGCAGGCTGGTATACAGGCATTGACTCTAGGCAGGCTGGTATATAGGCATTGACTCTAGGCAGGCTGGTATACAGGCATACACTCGGGGCAGGTTTGTATACAGGCATACACTCTGGGCAGGCTGGTATGCAGGCATGCATTCTGGGAAGGTTGGTAAACAGGCATGGACTCTAGGCAGACTGGTATACAGGCATATACTCGGGGCAGGCTGATATACAGGCATATACTCTGGGCAAGCTGGTATGCAGGCATTGACTCTAGGCAGGCTGGTATACAGGCATACACTCTGGGGAGGCTGGCATACAGGCATATACTCTGGGCAGGCTGGTATACCGGCATTCACTCTGGGCAGGCTTGTATGCAGGCATTGTCATTAGGCAGGCTGGTATACAGGCATACACTCTGGGCAGGCTGGAATGCAGGCATACACTCTTGGCAGGCTGTTATGCAGGCATTGACTCTGGGCAGGCTGGTATACAGGCATACACTCGGGGCAGGCTTGTATTCAGGCATATACTCTGGGCAGGCTGGTATGCAGGCATTGACTCTAGGCAGGCTGGTATGCAGGCATTGACTCTAGGCAGGCTGGTATACAGGCATTGACTCTAGGCAGGCTGGTATACAGGCATACACTCTGGGCAGGCTGGTATACAGGCATATACTCTGGGCAGGTTGGTATACAGGCATTGACTCTAGGCAGGCTGGTATACAGGCATATACTCGGGGCAGGCTTGTATACAGGCATACACTCTGGGCAGGCTGGTATGCAGGCATTGACTCTAGGCAGGCTGGTATACAGGCATTGACTCTGGGCAGGCTGGTATGCTGGCATACACTCTGGGCAGGCTGGTATACAGGCATATACTCTAGGCAGGCTGGTATACAGGCATACACTCTGGGCAGGCTGGTATGCAGGCATTGAATCTGGGCAGGCTGGTATACAGGCATATACTCTGGGCAGGTTGGTATACAGGCATATACTCTGGGCAGGCTTGTATACAGGCATATACTCGGGGCAGGCTGGTATACAGGCATATACTCCTGTCAGGCTTGTATACAGGCATATACTCTGGGAAGGCTGGTATGCAGGCATTAACTCTGGGCAGGCTGGTATACAGGCATATACTTGGGGCAGGCTGGTATACAGGCATATACTCGGGGCAGGCTTGTATACAGGCATACACTCGGGGCAGGTTGGTATACAGGCATGAACACTTTGCAGTTTGGTATACAGGCATACACTCTGGGCAGGCTGGTATACAGGCATACACTCGGGGCGGGTTGGTATACAGGCATATACTCTGGGCAGGCTGGTATACAGGCATACACTCGGGGCAGGTTGGTATACTGGCATACACTCGGGGCAGGCTGGTATACAGGCATACACTCGGGGCAGGTTGGTATACAGGCATGGACTCTTTGCAGGTTGGTATACAGGCATACACTCGGGGCAGGTTGGTATACAGGCATACACTCGGGGCAGGCTGGTATACTGGCATACACTCGGGGCAGGCTGGTATACAGGCATACACTCGGGGCAGGTTGGTATACAGGCATGGA
Organism: Mya arenaria; assembly: GCF_026914265.1. NCBI lineage: Eukaryota > Metazoa > Mollusca > Bivalvia > Myida > Myidae > Mya > Mya arenaria. The sequence goes on from NC_069128.1 coordinate 22,195,326, forward strand.
CTCTTTGCAGGTTGGTATACAGGCATGGACTCTTGGCAGAACGGTATACATAGCATGTTTTGATATGAAACAACAGTTTTTACTTGTCAAACAACCGTCTTGTCTTGTCCTTTTCAAACTCTCTTTTGTTCAGAAAATATGCTGTTTCCTGACGGTATTTTCTTGTCCGGCAGGAAGATACTCCAACTGCCGCCGGACTTTTTCGTTTGGTTTAAATAACAGTACACTACTTTAACAAAAAAATATTAAATCTAAAAAAGACAACGGTACTGTTTGATATAACCACACTATGTTTCAACAAGATCACACAATATCTTGACAAGAAAACATTGCAAATTACAATAAAAAGACGGTAATTGGACACAATAGTACAGTTCTCGAACTCACTTTTAACAAGACTTGTCCCGTTACAGGGGAACAAGAAGTTAAGAGAAGGTAAGTTTGTATTTTGACAGTACAACACGTCCGATTGACAAGAAAACACACCATGTAGACAAGTTAAGACATTTTTTTATTCACAAGACAGCATGTACAGTTTGCATAATATAACACCTCATTAAAGCTGCACTCTCACAGATATACCGTGTTTACAACTTTTTTATTTTTTGTCTTGGAAAGAGCATATTTTTACGTAAATATCTGCAAACCAATGACAAAAGATCAGATCGCAGATTTTAATATTTCCGTTCGGAAATTAAGGATTTTATGGCTTAAATCGCTACCAACGGTTTAAAAGAATGCATACAACATCAAATTTTGAACTTAAATATAAAAATCTGCGATCTGATTTTTTGTCAGCAGTCTTTTATGACTGGTTTCCATGGATTTTCGCAAAAAATGGCTCGTTCCAAGACAAAATATAAAATAGTTGTCAAAACGTTCAATCTGTGAGAGTGCAGCTTTAAGAAGAGAATAGACATTATAACAAATTATGTTCACAAGATGGCAAAACAGTTAAAAAGACAGAATATTTAATCGTCAAACATCACGGCAATTTGAGAAATTATTATGCTATTTTAACAAGATTGGACGTTCTATGAACAAAACAACTTGAAATGTCTCACCATAAGACCGTTACGGCGTTCCATAGAGTTGATGTTATATTAATAGTAATAGTTCATAGCTGTTCCAATCATGACTGGCATCTACATATCGTCGCCTTAGTGCAAGAACTCAATATCTGCTTCTATTTCTATATGCAGTTATTGAATTATTGCACTAGGGTGACGATATGCTTGCATGGACATGGTAAAAGAGCGGTAATTGATCGTTACATAAATTATATCTATATTAAAACCATACATCTATAGGTGTTTTGCCAAACTGTGGGGTAGGGCGCACATCCTGTGTATTTAGTCAAACTGCAAAATTTTGGGGTCTAAATTCCACCCCACCAGGAGGGAAATGTGTCAAAATCACTGGGGTCGAAGATGTGTGAGGCATCCTCTATTAATAAGCCCACTATTGTCAAATATTAACAAACACTTAAAAAAACAGACATCATTTCAAAAGCACAAGCCAATAAACTTATATCTAAAATACACATATACAGTTATATTCAGATAAAACTCATGCATATCGACGAACACGTCACTGTTCATGCAACTGCACGATAAGATGCAATAAAGTCAGTTTCTTTAAATACAACAATGGAACATAGCTTTTGAAAGTTTAACATGTAATAGCAATATTTAATTGTCCTTAATTACAACAACGGAAATTTGTTCTTGAACGTGTTACATGTTATAGCAATGACTAAGTTTTCTTATAACAATAATGTTCCAATGAAAACTACAGGAGAAGCCCAGTGGTCAAAGAGAAGGCGCACGATTCATGCCTAGCACACTCGAACAGACAACACCATAATACAACAATGAAAACTACAGGAGAAGCCCAGTGGTCAAAATGAAGGCGCACGATTTAGGCCTAACACACTCGAACAGACAACATCACAATACAACAATGAAAACTATATTAGTTGTCTTTTTAATAGAGCAGAATAGCCGCGTACATATATGTTCGTACAATACGCACAATTACTGAATAAAAACTCCTTTTAAATTTAAGCGGTATCTGACCCCACCGCTTCCGCGCTCTCAGAAACAGCATTTCCGTCTTCACGCAGTATCACGTTTTCCATATGGTCCATCGAGAGGTGTATAATTTGCCGCAACGCCAACAGCGACAGCACATTCAAATCTTCGTCGACCTCTAATTCTATCTCGTAATTCTTCACTGGGTGCACGTTGTTTCTACTTATACCAATGGCGGTCGCTGCTTTGTCTACGCACTCTTTGATCTCTTGGTTTTTAAAGGTCGATCTCCAGTTTTCCTCAAGTTCAGGGGCTACCTTGTCAATTTTTGTCAACAGCACAACACATGGGATACCTTGAAAATAAAAGTAAAATATAAGAACATTGTCGGACTAAAAATGTGCTTTGCTTATAAGTATAAAAGCAATGGTAAATACTGTGACAAGCCAAGTACCCCAAAACAGTTACCATAATTAGAGGCATTTGGTTCAATGCCTAACTGGCACCCAACGAAGGCCACACAATATAACAAGAGAACAAACATAGACATTTGAATATCGTTCAATAACAGGCCACAAACATTAATGACGCAACGCCATTGGTCCAGGACTGGTCACGAAGTGAACCCATATTTTTCCATATTGTGTCACCAAATATATCGTACAAAAAGGAGTCTATTTTCCGATTCCGATGAATATCCCGATGAAAAAATCGAAACATTTAAACATGTTAACAGGTTGTCGACGTGATATATACGTTACGGGGCTTAGTAGTCGACCCGATATGGGATTTATTGGGCGCAGGAAACCATATTCGGCTTTGCTGTTAACCGATATGGTTTCCTTTGCCCCGTATATCCCATATCAGATCACCAACTAACCCTGTAACTTATAATACCTGTTCATCTTATTGCCGCTTTGTTATATTGAAATTGCTCAAATAATACCCTTTTGTCAATATAAATGACTGCAAATTCAATTTATGCAGTATTTAAAAATAAAGGTCAATTATATCACACCTTACCTTTCGCATCGAAGAGGGCTTTGAGCGCCTTTAGTTTTTCTGTGTTTTCCTTTGTCAAAGCATCAACCGTCGAAGCATCAATGACAATCGCCCCACAATGAATACGATGGCTCATTGTCGGTTTCAAAACAAACTTCTCTGACTTCCATGTGATGTGTATAGACGAGTGGAACTGTGTAAATAATAACAACTTGAAAATATACCATTGTATCATAGCAAAAGTACAATACCGCAATTACGTTGTTTAAAAGAACATGTACTTTTGTAAATATACTTTAATCAATCGTTTATCAAATAAGTTACAACAATATTACCTGCTTTAGGATTTTGTTTATAACCACGAACATCTTAAACGTGCACATCATAGTGGATATATTTATTTTCTCGTCTTTTTTGAGATTATTGAATATATCCAAATTCTTATAAATAGAATACTGCTTAGGCCAGAGGGCGTTGACAGCGTCATAGTTAAAACTAGCAAGGATTATATATAATTTAAAACTATTATTCTATAATCGTTGTACTAAGTAATCTACAAAGATTAAAGAATAATTAGTTAAAACAATGTATAATTATTGCTAGTAATAACTATTACAGTTCCCCCATTATGAATAATAAGTCTGGGACTATTTATCTATTATTATTATTATTATTATTGTTATTATTATTATGGGGAAGGAGGAGGCGTGGTCATAGGGTGCACCCTGCCCGTGTGTTCCAAAGTATTAGCGCGTTAACATGAAATGTGTTAACAATGTGTCATTAGATACAACTCAGGTTTAAGTCGTTTGCACGCCGCCGCCATCCAAAACAAGGACACAGAGGTTATGACAGAACCGTATGTGAACGTAGACGAACTGAAAATGTAGCTATATACCATGTAATGGTCAGAAATATGACCTTCCAATATGTAGTTAAAATCTATTAAATCTAAGCCAGAAGTTTCAGTAAATCCAGGAGTATCATACAGGCGAATGTCTGCCGATGATCCAGAACTGGACTTCAGTGGATACGGCGTAAACTGAAAGAAGGTGAGAGGAGAGACAAAAAATATTTATGATTTCCAGTTATGATGCATATCATAAAATAATGTTTTCATGTGTGTGGAAAAATACATTTGTGGAATGGTATCTTCATTAACAGAATTAAATACTAGTGTACTTACGACGGAGTTATTTTCAAAATACCCAATAAGATAAAACACAATATAATCAGTTAAGTCAAAAGATACTTAACCGATGTTGTAATGCCGGTTCTGCCACATCCAGAAGAGGCTCTCTGTGAAATTCTTTCAGCAAACGCGGACAGCAGAGTATTTATGCAGCTGGACTTTCCCCCAGCTACCTGACCGATCAATACAACCCGAAAGTCGGTAACCCCGAGCCGCGACACTGGCTTAAGGCAAGATATGTCTTCAAGTAATTTCTGAAAATAAGAACAACGTGTGTTAGCGCAGCTACCTGCCAATCGGCCAAAACAATGCGAAAAGGTTGTCTCCAGCGCCGAGCCAAACCTGAGGCTTGAGGGAAGAAAAAAGGACAACGGTAAAGTGTACTAGATAAAATGCTCAGCATGGTTGGTCTAACAATAAGGTATTTATGTAACTGGACATTCCACGCCCAATTATACACCTGACAGAGAATTGCGAGCGGGAAGTCAATTACGCGTAGCCCTGATTCTGGCTTAAGGGTACAACTGTCCTTTAGCATAAAAAAGGAAATAGCTGTGAAATAGAAAAAGATAAAACTGATATAGAAAAAGGCAGAAAACAAGGTTCTTGTGCCACTGGCTTTTTCTGTATCAACGGTGACGGCTACACCGGTATTACATACGTGTTGAATAGTAACCCCATTATTTCAATAAAAATAGAAAGGGGGAAAACAAGAAACAGTCAACAATTTAATGTCTTAAATGTAGTTCATCACAACTTAAGTACACACTATTTCAATTAAAGACCTTACCGTGTCTCAAATTACTTTAAATCCAGCAAAATGTAATGACAATTCTACTTTTAGCAGATGGTTTTGAGGTACTTATCCAAATGACCCTTCTTATACGTCTTATAGTACACATACATGGATTAGGAAAAACAATCGACGCCTTGTAATCGTTATTTTAGTGTGTCATAGATTTACCAGATTTGGGATGAACCTGGGTTCTAAAAAAGTACAGAATGAACCAGTAAGCATTTTCTTAAATGTGCCGATTAATCTCCAAGACTGGCTATCGGCACTCGGAAAACAAAACCAATAACTTTCATTGACCAATAAAAAGTATCGGATGTGACTTGCACGAATGAGAACGGAATAAATTCGTAGTTCTGAAGAATAAAGTGAATTTCGTGAGTCTGTAATCCTAATAAGAAAGTTCATTGTTTTCACGAGATATTTTTATACAGACATGATTTTCATCTAAATCAAGCGTCATCATAAACAAGCATTAGCTCTTCAATCGGTGCACAAGGTCGTTTTAAAAAAATATCGTTTTAACGTATTGAAAACAGTGTTTATACACATCGAATCGAGGACGATTTTTACCCCAAACAAAGAAACGAGGGATCATGGACGCACCTGACATTGCTGCCCTTGATATGCATACGTATGAACCACTGATATAAATCTGTTTAATTTGTCCACGAGTGACATAGGTTAGGGGCAATCTCAAGATACATAATACATACCGGAAATAAATAATATGCGGGTGATTCGATCCAGAGGAACTTTGGGAGAGGATCCTGTCATTGTTGAAAGAAACCTTAAACATAAACTTAATTAACATGTCCAATTAATTTTGATGGATGCATTTGGTTTAGCGATAATATCCTGGTTGTAAATTATATACGACTCAGTCATTTTGGAAGTACAGAATAGATTTTACTAACGAATGCCGAAATGCTTTATCCGTGACAGTGCATTGTTTATTAAAAATCCAGTTTAAATTCGCTCCCTATTTTAACTGCATTGTTGAATGCCCATAAGTCATGGTGCGGTGAACCGAATACAACACCACAAGTAGAACACAAAATTGCACTCTCTGGCTTTTTAACTGGAAACGTGTTTGCTTTTTCGATTCCTGAAAACTGCAACTGGAATATGAATGCTTTTGAATCAAAAACGGTGCCATCAGAACCTGACCAGAAAACACTAGTGTACCCTCCATAAACAGATTTCTGATCGTTGTAAATCACAGTGACAGTAGAACCTTTGTTGTCACACTTGTTGTGGAAAGCACTTTCGGTTCCGCCGTCTTTTGAAAAGCTAAACAGCAACACAAAGTCCTTGTGGCCTTGTCCAATCCATTGTTCGAGTTGGTTCTTCTGGCCATCAGACAATCTTCCCTTGCTGGCCATTGGATCCCTTTTATTGTAGTAAAATACAATCGTTTAGTTTATATGTGGTTAACAGGTATGTATTTAAAATATAAAATTATTTTATGATTTGGACATATGTACCTACAGTATATATAGTAAAATAAACATTTAATTCCCTTAGTTGTTATGTTATTATCTCTATAAATATGACATACATATCCCAAAACAATCTCATTTTAGAATAAACCAACCCCCGTTGATTCAAAGTTTACATAGGTATTTAATAAGAGTGTATGTAACGTAAGACTTCGGAGGCTCCGTACATATATAACTTGTATAATACACATATGCATTGATCAATCAGTGAAGCCTCTTACTACTCAAAAGTAGTTAAATGTTACATTATTGAAGATAACTTGCTACATTACATTATGAACTCTTACTTTCACATAAATATGTGACAAGTTCGGAGCGAAGGCATGCGCAGTTGTATAGTTATTTCTATACTAGTTTTAAGTGTTAAGAGTTTATTCACTCGTGACCAACATGGGCATGAGAGATAATATGAGCATAAAACACGGTATTTCTACCATATGAGACTATAGATGACCACAGTAAATATTTTAATAAATAATAAATATCGTAACGCCGCATAACAGCATCGCCGCATAAACGAAATCGACCACGTTCATGCGGTGATTTTCAATGCATAAACAGGACTTTCTAGTGTGGCACATTTTCGCCGCATAAAAACACAATTAAAACACATACTAGTACAATAGTGGTTGGTGAAGTTTCGTCCAGATCGGACTTCGGTTTTTTGTGTCCACTTAACCTAGCTTTAAACTTGACTTTTTGAGACGTAGATTTTGACAAAGAGTTAGTAAGATATGTTTAAATGTGAACCAAACCAATTGATATTTTTGCGAAAACGTTTGAAATAACGTTTAGCTCGACTAATGGCGGGAATATAATTATGTTACGACAACGCACAACATCGTCATTTGGGACAATCAGAAAATTGAATCGTCGTATGACGTAACATATATTCTCGCCTTTTTGTCAGACTGAAGGGCATGTATCCTTGACAATGGGCACTTTCAACGTAATTTCAAACGTTTCTAGAAAAGTCAATTGTTAACGACGGACAAACAACAGAAATTCAACAAGTCTCACAGCTCAACAAGAATTATTTCAATGTCAAGAATCACGGTTAATTGTGTGCTTGTGAAATTTATTCACGTCTATGTCATAAGCGTATATCTCTGGTTACCAGTGCAACGAAAGGAATTCTTTTGAAAATTATCTTGTTTCCAAAAATTTCAACACAACATTAATTTTGGGCACTTGCACTTCTCACATGATTTCGGGACGGACGGACGGACATCATCATCATCATCATCATCACCATCACCACCACCACCACCAACACAATTTATCATCATCATCATCATCATCATCATCATCATCATCATCATCATCATCATCATCAACAACAACAACAACAACAACATCATCATCATTCACGTATTTTTTTCAAAATGACAGTGATATGCTACGCCCTAATCTTAATCATCATCATAATCAACAACATCAATACAACCATCACCATCATCTCCACAATCATAACCATCACCATCATCTCCACAATCACAACCATCACCATCATCATTCATACACCAATGTATTAATGTAAGTGACTCTGGAAACTCATGTCACAAGATTTCGGGACGGACGGACGGACGGACATCATCATCATCATCACCGCCACCACCACCACCACCACCACCACCATCATCATCATCATTACCACCGCCACCACCACAACCACCACCACCACTATCATCATCATCATCATCATCATCATCATCATCATCATCATCATCATTAACGTCATCATCATCGATTTTGTTGAAACATTACGTCTCTACTTTTTATGTTGCAGAGAGGCACAGTTGCGCCCCATGTAAGCAATTTCTGCTTTATACTTTGAGCGTCGCCGCATAAACGTGGTCGCTCGGTTTATGCGTTGAAAATCACCGCATAAACGAAAAAAAACGTTAATGCGGCGATGCTGCTATGCGGTGTTACATAGCATTCACCAATCATTTAATATTGTTGTGCTTTCTGCTATTAAATACGTACACGGTTACAATCGTGTTATCAGTAATAAATATTTTCCATCAATGCATTATATTTAGTAAGAAGTTAAAGGTTCATCACTCAAAATTGAAATTTGTTATACATGTGTATGTATTGATTTTGAATAAGAGTGTCACTTTAATTCAATCAATATTGAACAAAAATGAAGCAGATATTTTTATGAAATATAACTCAATTAACAAACGGTGGCGGCCCTATCGGGGGACACAAGAGTCCATGCCATCCCCACCCCCAGTTGGCTGGCAAATGAACCCTAAAACGCCTTATTTAAACGTCACGTCAATACCACAGTAAACTAAATTTAAACTATAAACTAAGTTTATAGTGGGTTTGACGGTTTTGCATCCCCCGCCCCCCCCCACCCCTCATCTCGCCCCTGTGTATTTCAGCATTGTGGTTTTAGCAAACAGAGCCAGCTTTATCGACCAGTTTCACCAGTACTACTTATTCAATTTCTTAAGTTCAAATTGTTTGGATAACGAAAGCGATTATGATTAACATTTACAAATGGACTACAATTAAAAAGTAAAGAAATTCATCATATATTTTTCCTACTTCATGATGTATAGAGTCTATTTTCAATTTCAATACCATAATTACGACCTTTTCCTATTTCTTAAATAAAGCTATAGACATTTTCCAAAAATCATAACTAGGTCTTTTCAATGATATAGCAAATCGAAAGTAGGTACGATCACAAAACAGCTTAACAATTTATAAACTCATTAAGTTTAATGATGTACTTATCTTAAAGAACCTTGTCGTCAGATTATTCATTAACTTGATTTATAAAGGTATTCGGCTGTCACATTATTAAAATATAAACATACGTTGTACCTTGTTTTGAAAATAAATATAAATGGATACTCACAAACATTCGACTCCTATAATGAGGGGAAGTTACTCTTGTTAGGTTAGGAATGAAGAGCTTGATTATACATTAGCTGTTCCCCTGCGTACTAATTCTAACAGTACATAGTCACTGTATGATAGTGATAGGGGAAGTAATCCCGACTAGATTATAAATTTATACATACATGCACATTCCTTGTTAATGTAAATAAAATGTTTAAAATGGTAAGTAACGTTTGATTAACACAAGCTAATTTGTTTCTTTTGAAATGTGTAAGGTCGTGCCCAATATACTACACGAAAACAAAACCTTATCAGTACCGTAAGGACACAACCACCCCCACTTGAATCAGGAATCCATTTACATTTTACATTAGACAGGAACTGAAATATTGAATACCCTTGAATAAAATGTCCCAATTTTGCTTGATTTTCGTACATTTTATTTATATCTTAGTTTATAGTTTATAGTTATTTCTGTTAGCTTGATTGTAATGAAAGCTGACAGCTTAAAGAATCGCACGAGTACGTTTCCTGGGTAGAAACCAGTACTGTGTTCATTTTGAGAGGCCATGAGAAGTACCCCTGGTGGGCTCGAACCCGAAACCTCTTGGCTGAGAAGCGTACGACTGTACCACTAGACCAACTTTCACATTTTTCTATCTTGGCTTCTCTGGTAATTCTTGACTATATTATACCTTACAAGCGATTCGGACACATAATGTATACGCCCATTACTGTAGGGGTCTTGAAAAACTTATATTTACGTTGTATGCATATAATCAAGTGCACGAAATTTAGAATGATATGTATTTATACTTAAAATAAATTCTGAGGAAACATGTTTCGCAGAACACGCCGTAATGAAACTAAATGTGTTTTTTAACTATTTATACACAGACTCGGCACCCTCTCTTTTTCGGAATTCGTTTTTGCCTGCTCGCTCCAATTTGGTCTGCCAAAATCCTTCGAAAAACTGAATTGGTGTGTCTTATTCTTTATCGAATCAGTGCATGATGGAAACGTTCGCGTATTAACATAATATAGCATATCATATATTTTTTTTAATAATATATAATGTTTAATTCAGAAGTAAACTGTCTGCCCGACCGTCCGTTTGTCCGTCCGTCTGTAATACCATGATGATATTGGTATTACACCTTTTTCCAATAACATTTAATTTGGTAAAGTAGTATCTTTTCTGACCAATTTGGGCCGAATTTCAGCCCCATTTTTCCCAAATATGAAAATTAAACCTCAACATTTGTCCTGAAAAAAATGAGCCAGAAACCATTTTTGCATTTAATAATTGAACATTTCTTAAAGAAACAAATACTAAAATACCGAAGAAAAAACACCGTAAAGTTTTATGCTGACAGGGCATTTTATTTGAGACGATTTTTTGGGTTACGGCTCTCAGTAACCTGTTTTATCGCTGCATCATTTACTAACCACACGTCAACTATTAGTTGTGTGTGACCTATGCATAATGTACCGAAAAAAATGATGATGTAACTGCTCTAAAACGGTAACACATGTTTATGTTTCCCATCCGCCCAATGCTCAGAGCGTTAGTTTTATATCCCTGCAGTTATATACCTAGCTAGAAAATTAAAACTATAGACAATTCCTATACTCGGGTCTGGGTCACTGTTATTCAAACGAAATTAAGTAGATGAATTCATACCATGGCCACTCACTGATTAAGCATCACTTCATGTGGCAAAGGGCACGGGAAACGCTCGGGAACAAAGAGGGTGGTTGTTGCATGGAGACGCGGCTGTTAAGCAGAGCATCACTTCATGTGGCAAGGGGCACGGGAAACGCTCGGGAACAAAGAGGGTGGTTGTTGCATGGAGACGCGGCTGTTAGGCAGAGCATCACTTCATGTGGCAAGGGGCACGGGAAACGCTCGGGAACAAAGAGGGTGGTTGTTGCATGGAGACGCGGCTGTTAGGCAGAGCATCACTTCATGTGGCAAGGGGCACGGGAAAAGCTCGGGTAAAAAGAGGGTGGTTGTTGCATGGAGACGCGGCTGTTTGGCGGAGCATCACGTCATGTGGCAAGGGGCACGGGGAAAGCTCGGGTAAAAAGAGGGTGGTTGTTGCATGGAGACGCGGCTGTTAGGCAGAGCATCACGTCATGTGGCAAGGGGCACGGGAAACGCTCGGGAACAAAGAGGGTGGTTGTTGCATGGAGACGCGGCTGTTTGGCGGAGCATCACGTCATGTGGCAAGGGGCACGGGGAAAGCTCGGGTAAAAAGAGGGTGGTTGTTGCATGGAGACGCGGCTGTTAGGCAGAGCATCACTTCATGTGGCAAGGGGCACGGGAAACGCTCGGGTACAAAGAGGGTGGTTGTTGCATGGAGACGCGGCTGTTAGGCAGAGCATCACTTCATGTGGCAAGGGGCACGGGAAACGCTCGGGTACAAAGAGGGTGGTTGTTGCATGGAGACGCGGCTGTTAGGCAGAGCATCACTTCATGTGGCAAGGGGCACGGGAAAAGCTCGGGTTCAAATAGGGTGGTTGTTGCATGGAGACGCGGCTGTTAGGCAGAGCATCACGTCATGTGGCAAGGGGCACGGGAAAAGCTCGGGTACAAAGAGGGTGGTTGTTGCATGGAGACGCGGCTGTTAAGCAGAGCATCACTTCATGTGGCAAGGGGCACGGGAAAAGCTCGGGTTCAAATAGGGTGGTTGTTGCATGGAGACGCGGCTGTTAAGCAGAGCATCACTTCATGTTGCTAGGGGCACGGGAAACGCTCGGGAACAAAGAGGGGGGTTGTTGCATGGAGACGCGGCTGTTAAGAAGAGCATCACGTCATGTGGCAAGGGGCACGGGAAACGCTCGGGAACAAAGAGGGTGGTTGTTGCATGGAGACGCGGCTGTTATGCAGAGCACCACGTCATGTGGCAAGAGGCACGGGAAACGCTCGGGAACAAGGGATTGGTCGTTGCATGGAGACGCGGCTGTTGGGCAGAGCACCAGGTCATGTGGCAAGGGGCACGGGAAACGCTCGGGAACAAGGGGGTGGTCGTTGCATGGAGACGCGGCTGTTGGGCAGAGCACTACGTCATGTGGCAAGGGGCACGCGAAACGCTCGGGAACAAGGGGGTTGTCGTTGCATGGAAACGCGGCTGTTGGGCAGGGCACCACATCATGTGGCAAGGGGCACGGGAAACGCTCGGGAGCAAGGGGTGGTCGTTGCATGGAGACGCGGCTGTTGGGCGGAGCATCACGTCATGTGGCAAGGGGCACGGGAAACGCTCGGGAACAAGGGGGTGGTCGTTGCTTGGAGACGCGGCTGTTGGGCAAAGCATCACGTCGTGTGGCAAGGGGCACGGAAAACGCTCGGGAACAAAGAGGGTGGTCGTTGCATGGAGACGCGGCTGAAGGCAGGTTCTGCAAAAAATATAATATGACTATCTATTATGTTTAATATCATATTCCTGCTATCATTAGTAAAACTGAAAATACAACAACCAGTATCTTTTAAGATAACAAAAACAATCATAACCAACCTCACTAGCTTATATCATCATGAAAATATAAATCAGCTCAAATTGTAATTCCATTTCATTCCATCACCACCGCCACCACCACCACCATGAACACCAAGTCATTGTTGTCGTGAACATCAATTAAGATATTTATTTCTGGTACATTCTCATTATCAGAGGTTTATAAAAAACGCTAACCTAACTGATCCAGTCCTGTCATAAAGCCATTGGGACATCAATGAGGTGGAAAACTCCGGTAACGCACGGGGGCCGGGAGGGGGTGGGAGTCGGGAAGTGGCTGACGGGCACTTATATAATATATAAAAATATAAAACGCCTGTCATTCATGTTACACCATATTCCAGCTATCATTAGTAAAACCGAAAATACAACAAGCAGAAAGTATCCATAATATAACAAAACATAATCATAAGAAACCCCAATAGCTATAGCATCATTAAAATTTTAATCATAAACTCAAATTGTAATTATATTACATGACTTGTTGTCTCATTGCTATTTAAATCCAAATAAGGAGTTAAATTCAAACCATGGCCGCTCACATATTGAGCATCACTTCATGTGACAGGGGGCATTTCTTCCGGTTGAGTGGAGGGATACTTCCGGTAGCGTTGACACTGTAATATCGAGACAATATATGTACATTTATTTCACTAAAGCACATGTATTAATATAGTTAAACAAATGTAAGAATATTTTAAATAAGTGATTAAACGTAAATGGTCCCATATATTGAAATCAAAATTACCTGTTTGATCGATCCAATGTTTTAGAAACATCATGATATATAGTTTATATTTAATATAAGACGCTGGCCGCTGAAACAAAAACATCGAAGCCTCTTGAGTTGCACTATACATTAAAACGAGCAATTCCCCTTTTGTTCATGCATGGGTTAACAGGGAGATATTGCATCATTAAATATGAAAAACTGATTGTTTGGATTCAAACAATTTCAAATGCATAATAGTAAAAACGTTTTTTCTTTGCTATTTTTACCGGCGTAAGCTGGCGCGAAAAGGAAGACGGGTTTCTTAAAGATAATCTGGATATCAAAGTGTTCATAAGCCACTTGCCTAAGATAAATGTGCAATCAACGTCTTCATCTAGGCAACATTTTTGCCACTTGCCTAAAATAAATGTGCAATCAACGTCTTCATCTAGGCAACATTGTTGCCACTTGCTTTAGATAAATGTGCAATCAACGTCTTCATCTAAGCAACATTGTTGCCACTTGCCTTAGACAAATGTGCAATCAACGTCTTCATCTAGGCAATATTGTTGCCATTTGCCTAAGATAAATGTGCAATCAACGTCTTTATCTAGGCAACATTGTTGCCACTTGCCTAAGATAAATGTGCAATCAACGTCTTCATCTAAGCAACATTGGCGCCACTTGCCTAAGATAAATGTGCAATCAACGTCTTCATCTATGCAACATTGTTGCCACTTGCTTTAGATAAATGTGCAATCAACGTCTTTTTCTAAGCAACATTGTCGCCACTTGCCTAAGATAAATGTGCAATCAACGTCTTCATCTAAGCAACATTGTCGCCACTTGCCTTAGATAAATGTGCAATCAACGTCTTTATATAGGCAACATTGTTGCCACTTGCCTAAGATAAATGTACAATAAACGTCTTCATCTAGGCAACCCTGTTGCCACTTGCCTAAGATAAATGTGCAATCAACGTCTTCATCTAGGCAACATTGTTGCCACTTGCCTAAGATAAATGTGCAATCAATATCTTCATCTAGGCAACATTGTTGCCACTTGCCTAAGATAAATGTGCAATCAAATTCTTCATCTAGGCAACATTGTTGCCACTTGCCTAAGATAAATGTGCAATCAACGTCTTCATCTAAGCAACATTGTCGCCACTTGCATAAGATAAATGTGCAATCAACGTCTTCATCTATGCAACATTGTCGCCACTTGCTTTAGATAAATGTGCAATCAACGTCTTCATCTAAGCAACATTGTTGCCACTTGCATAAGATAAATGTGCAATCAACGTCTTCATCTAGGCAATATTGTCGCCACTTGCTTTAGATAACTGTGCAATAAACGTCTTCATCTAAGCAACATTGTTGCCACTTGCCTAAGACAAATGTGCAATCAATGTCTTCATCTAAGCAACATTGTTGCCACTTGCCTTAGATAAATGTGCAATCAACGTCTTTATCTAGGCAACATTGTTGCCACTTGCCTAAGATAAATGTGCAATCAACGTCTTAATCTAGGCAACCCTGTTGCCACTTGCCTAAGATAAATCTGCAATCAACTTCTTCATTTAGGCAACATTGTTGCAAATTGCGTAAGATAAATGTGCAATCAAAGTCTTCATCTAGGCAACATTGTTGCAACTTGCCTAAGATAAATGTGCAATTAACGTCTTCATCTAGGCAACATTGTTGCCTCTTGCCTAAGATAAATGTGCAATTAACGTCTTCATCTAGGCAACATTGTTGTCTCTTGCTTAAGATAAATGTGCAATGAACGTCTTCATCTAGGCAACATTGTTGCCTCTTGCTTAAGATAAATGTGCAATGAACGTCTTCATCTAAGCAACATTGTTGCCACTTGCCTAAGATAAATGTGCAATCATCGTCTTCATCTAGGCAACATTGCTGTCTCTTGCCTAAGATAAATGTGCAATCATCGTCTTCATCTAGGCAACATTGTTGTCTCTTGCTTAAGATAAATGTGCAATCATCGTCTTCATCTAGGCAACATTGTTGTCTCTTGCTTAAGATAAATGTGCAATCAACGTCTTCATCTAGGCAACATTGTTGTCTCTTGCTTAAGATAAATGTGCAATTAACGTCTTCATCTAGGCAACATTGTTGCCTCTTGCCTAAGATAAATGTGCAATCAACGTCTTCATCTAGGCAACATTGTTGCCTCTTGCCTAAGATAAATGTGCAATCAAAGTCTTCATCTAGGCAACATTGTTGCCTCTTGCCTAAGATAAATGTGCAATTAACGTCTTCATCTAGGCAACATTGTTGCCTCTTGCCTAAGATAAATGTGCAATCATCGTCTTCATCTAGGCAACATTGTTGCCTCTTGCCTAAGATAAATGTGCAATCATCGTCTTCATCTAGGCAACATTGTTGTCTCTTGCTTAAGATAAATGTGCAATTAACGTCTTCATCTAGGCAACATTGTTGCCTCTTGCCTAAGATAAATGTGCAATTAACGTCTTCATCTAGGCAACATTGTTGCCTCTTGCCTAAGATAAATGTGCAATCAACGTCTTCATTTAGGCAACATTGTTGCCTCTTGCCTAAGATAAATGTGCAATCATCGTCTTCATCTAGGCAACATTGTTGTCTCTTGCTTAAGATAAATGTGCAATCAACGTCTTCATCTAGGCAACATTGTTGCCACTTGCCTAGTAAGATAAATGTGCAATCATCGTCTTCATCTAGGCAACATTGTTGTCTCTTGCTTAAGATAAATGTGCAATGAACGTCTTCATCTAGGCAACATTGTTGCCTCTTGCTTAAGATAAATGTGCAATGAACGTCTTCATCTAAGCAACATTGTTGCCACTTGCCTAGTAAGATAAATGTGCAATCAACGTCTTCACCTAGGCAACATTGTTGCAACTTGCTTAAGATAAATGTGCAATCAACGTCTTTATCTAGGCAACATTGTTGCCACCTGCTTAAGATAAATGTGCAATCAACGTCTTCATCTAGGCAATATTCTTGCCACTTGCCTAAGATGTTTAGGCTCGAAAAGTCTTTACCTTAACAACGTTATTTCAATATTACCAAAGATAGATAGGCAAACAATAATCAAATTAACATTGCCAAAGAAAATAACCAAGCAGTCTCCATCTCCACAACATTTTCGAATCTTTCCAAAGATAAATAAGCAAAGAAAGTCGTCATCAACACAGTTGAATGGAATTGCATATGAAAGTGGCAGTCGTATTTATAATCAGTACATACACATGTATAACAAACATACATTTGTAGTGATAAATCTTTAACTTCTTACTAAATAATGCATTTATTGAAATACTAATTACTGATTTATAACAAGATTGCAGCTGTGTATTTAATTGGTGAAAACGCACAAATATCAAATGACTGCATGGTGGATTCTAAGAGATTTACAGTGAACACCTATCGCCTCATATGTAGAAATACCGGGTTTTCACTGTATCTTTCATCAGAGCCATTGTTTTCGATATTCATTTATTCTTTCGTATTTATTTTGGTACATCTTATTTGCGATCTTATTTGGGAGTAGGAGTGCATCAAGTCCCAATGTTTTAAGCTAAAGGGGGACAAATTTACATCATTGCCAGAGTATCACTTGTAGTATTAACTCCGTTTGATATAAAATGTGTTTTATGTCCGGTAATGATGAGCTATTCTGTGTTACGAGCATGTAATGTTAATGAAGATGTCCTAAGAATCATAGAAAGGTATCTTTTAACGTTTAAAAAGTATCTTTATAGAAATATTTAGAGACGGGTTAAAATATATTAAAAATACGAACCTCTATAATTAATATTAGAACTTCATATAGTAAAACTTGTTCATCCTCTGATTTAGATAGATAATAACAAGTGCAATAGTTTATTAACCAGTTTAGTGTACCAGTGGCGTAGCTTTGCAAGCCTGTGCCTACAACGTTTTAGAAAAATGACAAAATTTATATAACCCAAAAAAGCAACAGAAACTAATAGCTACTAAAACATTTTGAACAACTCAAAAATGGTTTTTATCCAAAGTTTGGTGTTTATTGAAACCGCGTGCAGGGTGTATTAGTGTTATGTTATAATTGTAAATTTAATTAAGTGTGTGTAATGCACATGTAAAACTCCCCAACCTCACAGAGAACCATCAGGCCTACAAGTCTTTATTGCCTAACTACGCCCCTAGTGACGTATTTACTTTTTTGTATATACTCGCTTGTACTATAGTATTTGTTACTATGCATACCCTTTGACAATGATCGTTATCAATATTTGTGTTGATTACGATGTACACTGTACAAGTCGAAATAAACTGTCTGTCTGTCTGTATGCCCCACTTTTTCCCCAAATGTGCAAAATGTAATTCGAATATTTGTCTTGAAATTAAATTGACACCGAAACCATTTTTGCGTTGAATAATTGAATTCTTTTTAAAGAAACAAACTTTATCACAAGCCTTTTCATTTTCTGACTATTTCTTAGCATATGTATTCATTTCTTGGCAAATTCCCGATTTTTGTCAAATGATGCGTTTTCCCCGGCAAATTCTATCATGAAGTTATAATGCTAAACATGGCATCTTATTTGAGACATTTATAGTAAAGCCGATGTTAAGGGGACTAATTATGATTCAGAAAAAATCATTGGCTTTATGGAGTAGCTACCTTTGTCAAAGTGTATTTATATTAAACACTGAAAAGTTATGGTCTAGATTGACAAATGTGTTACAATTCACTACAGCCAATAAGAAAAAAATACTAATGTTATCAAAATTTCAACCAACATGATCCAGTAAGTTATTAATTAGATTTAGGTAAACTTATTATACAGTTGTCTGTATACTTACAGCACTGGCTAGTAAGAAGACTAAGCGCCAATACTTAAATATATGTTATCAATGGTTAAATAGAGCAAAAAAAAACGTACGTGAAGTTAGCGGCCTAGCGGCGTGAAGTTTTTTATTCATACAGTTACATAGCGGCCTGAAATTGTTTTCTATTCCGAACATTTTTCTTTACATTTTTGATTAGTGGCCTGGCGGCCTAGCGGCCTGAAATTGAATCCTATTTCAAAGCATGTATTTATGTATTTTCTCCTAAAACAATGACATATTAACTGTTTTTATGCTCAAATTATCACTCTGAAGAGTTTTTCAACTTTTATTAAAAAAAGTCGATCGAGCAGTTCAGCGGCCTAGCGGCGTGAAGTTAGCGGCCTGGTGGCCTAGCGGCCTAGAGGGCTAAAATTGAATTCTGTTTCCAAGCATGTATACATGTATTTTTTTCTATAACAATGACATATTAACTGTTCGTATGCACAAATTAACACTTCAAAGCGAGTATCAACATTATTTTTCAAAAAAGTCGATCAAGCAGTCAGCTATTTCAAAACATTAAACATGCCTGTTCTTCTTAAACATTGGTAAATTTATTGTTTTTATGCACAAATTATCACTCTGAAGCGTTTTTCAACTTTTTTTACAAAAAAAGTCGATCGAGCACTTTTAAAGTTGCAGACAAGACGGTGTTTCTAGCTTATGAGAAAAATAGTTGATCACTGTAAATCTTTTAACACTCACCAGTCAGTTCATAGTTGTGCCTTTTCAGCTATCAAATACACGGTTACAGTCGTGATATCTGTAATTAACATTTTCAATAAATGCTTTATTTAGTAAGAAGTTAAAGGTTTATCATATTTGTTATACATGTGATGGAGATGGAAACTACACACATGAAACTTTATGGTGAAGTTGGTCAGCGCGGGGCATTCTGCATTTGAATAAATTCAACAATAGCGAACAAATATCTGGTCACAAATGATCAGCAAGGGCGTAGCCAGCGTTACGCACGTGCGTAACATCAATTTCAAAAATGATAAATAAATAAAAATGGCCAAACATGGCATCAAAGTTGAGGGCTACGCTATATATTGACATCAGAATAAAGGGAATATCAGCTATAGAAACATGTGCTAGATAGCTAACATAGCTTAAAAATTCACTTGATAACTACAATCCGCGGCCTCAAATCTTACTATATAAATGTCTAAATACATATGCAAATAATGTTAAGGTGATTCAGGCAGGGATGTTGTTTAACCTTTTCCGAAAAGCAGAGTAATTTTAAGTATGAATGATCATCGTACTTTAAATACGTTATAATTATTTTAGAAATGTTTTATTCATGTATTGGGCTTACTAAATACGGGTGATTAAATAGTAAAATCATCAAAAGTGACCTACAAAACACTTTAACGGAAATTATTTATACTTATTGCCGAAGTTGTGCTTTTGTTTAGTTCGTTTTTATTTTTTTTATTTTTTGGCATTGTTTTACAAACAAATCTAATTTAAATTGGTCATTGACACAGCTTATCCACGTTACGATGAATGAAACTTCCACAGTCAACTAAGTGTTCTATCATCGTCCATTTAAAACTTGATTATGTGAAAATATCGTAGTAGAGTGATAACCAAACACATGTAATTTTCTTGCTTGCATTTGATGCACTTGCCTAAGTCTCTGTGTGACGTATTAGATAGGGTATTAGTTGCTTCGCCATCACTGTAAAGATCACATGGTACACAAGTCTGCATTACGTCACAAAATTCCGTACCGCGTAGTAGTCAAGGTAATGAAGGATTCTCTGTGTACGCTATATATAGTTTTGATGACGTATGCATCTGTATTGTCCAATTTTACACTTAAGGTGCCTGTTTCATCATTATTTATTATTTAAGCAATGAGACACTTTATGTTTCATCGTTTTATTGTTCATGATTGATCATTTCATTAACTAGGTAAAAGCAAATAACATTTCAAACAAAAGTAATAAAAAGTTGTCTAAAACATTTTCATACAAATTCACATTCATACTGTTTAAAACATAATATAATTATCATAATAAATCATCCAAAATGTTTTGACACAAATTCATATTCATACTGTTGAAAAACATAATATAGTTATCATAATAAATCATACAAAACATTTTGCACAAATGTATAATCATACTGAAGACAAAGAAATTGTTATAATACTAAATCGACTAAAATATTTTTACACAAATGCATATTCATATTATACAAAGACATAATATTGTCATGTTCATACATATTTTGACACAAATGCAATTTCATGTTTAATGAAAAATAATACATAAACAGGCCCCAATTTCTCGAAACTTTTTAAGTCCCTTAAAACAGGATTAAGCTTAACTCACATTTTTGTTGTTCTACAGAATGTGTTATATTTTAAGAGTTTTTATAAATTATATAAGAAAAATCTGTATGCAAATTAGAAGAAAGCATTTTTCATTTATTAAAATCCATTATGTATTTTGGCTAATTAAAATAATCGACTTAAGCCTGTTAAGCTTATGAAGTTTCGAGAAATTGGGGCCAGAATCATTTAGAACATTTGACCCAAATGCAGCTATATATTCATAAAGACATAATATAGTTAATATAACAAATCAACTGCAACATTTTGACACAAATGAATATTCATCTAATTAAAAGACATGTCCGTAAAATACAAACAGAATTTCTTCAAATCTGATTTCTCTTCCGAACCATTTCAAATTTATTGGAATTTCAAAGAGAAGCATTTGAGAAACTGATAAGCATAAACAGTATGAATTTGCAAAATGAGCTTACAGACGTGGTCGACTCGCCGAGGAACAACTGAGATAAACCCTCTTTTGGGGGAAAACTCAGAAACCTCTGCCCGTTTGTCATCCAGAATTACAGGATTTTGTCTCGTACCACTAGATGTCGGGCCTCATCACCCGTAAGCTCCCTAACAACGATGTATTGAATACAGTTCAATTCACATGATTCATGTATACGCGAGATATCGAGCTGTCCATGTGTCTGTTCTATCGTTGTGTTCTTTGAAGAAAGGTAAAAACGCTGTCATGGCATCCCTTTTCTTCCCTGAAAATAAATAAAAACAAGAGATGTTTGTCAAACATTATGCCCCCCCCCCCCCCTGAGCGCCATGTTGTCAGGATTATATGGACAATTGAATGAAATATGCATGGACCGAAATGACAGCTGATTTGTTGCTGTTTTAAGATTATGACCATTAACGTGTGAGGATAAAGTGTGTTATGACTGTCATGACCTTTGACTCTATGAACTCAAAATCCAGAGTCATCAGCTGGTCACCAGAAACCTAAATGTCAAGTTTGAGGGCCATGGGTGCAGGCATTGTCAAGTTATCACAAGACAAGTTTTTTTCATTCAAGGTCACTGTGACCTTGACCTTTGACCCGATGACCCCTAAATCATAAGGGGTCATCTACAAGTCAGATGCAACTCCAAGTCAAGTTTGAAGGCCATGGGTTCAGGCATTGTTGAGTTATCACTCGGACAACCTTTTACCATTCAAGATCACTGTGACCTTGACCTTTGGCTCTATGAATCCTAAAATCAATAAGGGTTATATACTGGTCAGGCTTAACATCAATGTCAAGTTTAATGATCATAGGTTCTGGCATTGTTGAGATATCATTGGGGGAAGATTTGTTAACTTTTTTGTGTTAAAGGTTACTGTGACATTGACCATGGCCTGATGACCCCTAAGGTCGATAGGGGTCATCTACTGGGCAGGCCCAACCTTCATGTCAAGTTTGTTAATCATAGGTCCAAGAATTGTCGAGTTTGCTTTCAAAGTCACTGTGACCTTGACCTTTGACCCCTAAAATCAATAGGGGTCATCTACTGGTCAGGCCCAATCTCCATGTCAAGTTTGAGGGCCATGGGTGCAGGCATTGTTGAGTTATCACTTGGACAACCTTTTATCATTCAAGGTCACTGTGACTTTGACCTTTGGCCAAATGACCCCTGAAATTAATAGGGACAATCTTCTGGCCAGGCTCAACCTCCAAATCAAGATTGAGGGCCATGGGTGCAGCCATTGTCAAGTTATCACTCGGACAACCTTTTACCATTCCAGGTCACTGTGACCTTGACCTTTGGCCCAATGACCCCTTAAACAAGAGATGTTTGTCAAACATTATGCCCCCCCCCCCCTGAGCGCCATGTTGTCAGGATTATATGGACAATTGAATGAAATATGCATGGACCGAAATGACAGCTGATTTGTTGCTGTTTTAAGATTATGACCATTAAAGTGTGAGGATAAAGTGTGTTATGACCGTCATGACCTTTGACTCTATGAACTCAAACTCCAGAGTCATTAGCTGGTCACCAGAAACCTAAATGTCAAGTTTGAGGGCCATGGGTGCCGGCATTGTCAAGTTATCACAAGACAAGTTTTTTTCGTTCAAGGTCACTGTGACCTTGACCTTTGACCCGATGACCCCTTAAATCATAAGGGGTCATCTACAAGCCAGATGCAACTCCAAGTCAAGTTTGAAGGCCATGGGTTCAGGCATTGTTGAGTTATCACTCGGACAACCTTTTACCATTCAAGATCACTGTGACCTTGACCTTTGGCTCTATGAATCCTAAAATCAATAAGGGTGATCTACTAGTAAGGCTTAACATCCATGTCAAGTTTAATGATCATAGGTTCAGGCATTGTCGAGATATCATTGGGGGAAGATTTGTTAACTTTTTTGCATTAAAGGTTACTGTGACATTGACCATGGCCTGATGACCCCCAAAGTTGATAGGGGTCATCTACTTGGCAGGCCCAACCTTCATGTCAAGTTTGATGACCATAGGTCCAAGAATTGTTGAGTTTGCTTTCAAGGTCACTGTGACCTTGACCTTAGACCCCTAAAATCAATAGGGGTCATCTACTGGTCAGGCCCAACCTCCATGTCAAGTTTGTGGGCCATGGGTGCAGGCATTGTTGAGTTATCACTTGGAAAACCTTTTATCATTCAAGGTCACTGTGACCTTGACCTTTGGCCCAATGACCCCTAAAATTAATAGGGACAATCTTCTGGCCAGGCTCAACCACCAAATCAAGTTTGAGGGCCATGGGTGCAGCCATTGTCAAGTTATCACTTGGATAACCTTTTACCATTCCAGGTCACTGTGACCATGACCTTTGGCCCAATGACCCCTTAAATCAATAGGGACCATCTTCTGGCCAGGCCCAACCTCCAAGTCAAGTTTGAGGGCCATGGGTGCAGGCATTGTCGAGTTATCACTCGGACAACCTTTTACCATTCCAGGTCACTTTGACCTTGACCTTTGGCCAGATGACCCCCAAAACCATAGGGGTCATCTCCTGGTCAGGCCAATTCTCCAAGTCAAGTTTGAGGGCCATGGGTGCAGGCATTGTTGAGTTATCAATCGGACAACCTTTTAACATTCAAGGTCACTGTGACCTTGACCTTTGGCCCAATGACCCCCAAAACGATAGGGGTCATCTACTGGTCAGGCCCAACCTCCAAGTCAAGTTTGAGGGCCATGGGTGCAGGCATTGTTGAGTTATCACTCGAACAACCTTTTACCATTCAAGGTCACTATGACCTTGACCTTTGACCCATTGAGCCCAAAAAACAACAGGGGTCAGCTACTGGTCAGGCCCAACCTCCATGTCAAGTTTGAGGGCCATGGGTGCAGGCATTGTTGAGTTATCACTTGGACAACCTTTTATCATTCAAGGTCACTGTGACTTTGACCTTTGGCCTGATGACCCCCCAAAACAATAGGGGTCATCTGCTGGTCAGGCCCAACCTCCATGTCAAGTTTGAGGGCCATGGGTGCAGGCATTGTTGAGTTATCACTCGGACAAGCTTTAAAATTATTTTACCATTAAAGGTCACTGTGACCTTGACCTTTGACCCGATGACCCCCAAAATCAATAGGGGTCATCTATTGGTCAGGCCCAACCTTCTATGAAGTTTGATGACTATACGTCCAGGAATTGTTGAGTTATCACTCGGACAAGCTTTGGTCAACCCACGGACCGACCGACCGACCGACCGACCGACATACCGACATGCCTGTGCAAAGCAATATACCCCTCTTCTTCGAAGGGGGGCATAACAATAGGGACCATCTTCTGGCCAGGCCCAACCGCAAAGTCAAGTTTGAGGGCCATGGGTGCAGGCATTGTCGAGTTATCACTCGGACAACCTTTTACCATTCCAGGTCACTGTGACCTTGACCTTTGGCCAGATGACCCCCAAAAATCATAGGGGTCATCTCCTGGTCAGGCCAATTCTCCAAGTCAAGTTTGAGGGCCATGGATGCAGGCATTGTTGAGTTATCAATCGGACAACCTTTTACCATTCCAGGTCACTGTGACCTTGACCTTTGGCCCAATGACCCCCCAAAACCATAGGGGTCATCTCCTGGTCAGGCCAATTCTCCAAGTCAAGTTTGAGGGCCATGGGTGCAGGCATTGTTGAGTTATCACTCGAACAACATTTTACCATTCAAGGTCACTGTGACCTTGACCTTTGGCCCAATGACCCCCAAAAACCATAGGGGTCATCTCCTGGTCAGGCCAATTCTCCAAGTCAAGTTTGAGGGCCATGGGTGCAGGCATTGTTGAGTTATCAATCGGACAACCTTTTACCATTCAAGGTCACTGTGACCTTGACCTTTGGCCTGATGATCCTCAAGAACAAGAGGGGTCATCTACTGGTCAGGCCCAACCTCCATGTCAAGTTTGAGGGCCATGGGTGCAGGCATTGTTGAGTTATCACTCGGACAAGCTTTAAAATTATTTTACCATTAAAGGTCACTGTGACCTTGACCTTTGACCCGATGACCCCCAAAATCAATAGGGGTCATCTACTGGTCAGGCCCAACCTTCATGTGAAGTTTGATGACCATACGTCCAGGAATTGTTGAATTATCACTCGGACAAGCTTTGGTCTACCGACGGACCGACCGAAGGGGGGCATAATAAGTATGAACACAATCATCATCATCATCATCATCATCATCATCATCATCATCATCACCTCCAAGCAGCAGCTACAAGAACAACCAAAACAACAACCAAATACAACAACCAAAAACAACAACACAACCACTTCCACTACAACAACACAACCACTACCACCACAACAACACAACCACTACCATAACAACAACACATCCACTACCACCACAACAACACCAACGTCATTGTCGTCAACATCACATAAGATCTTTACTTCTGGTACATTCTCATTATCAGAGTTTTACGCACAACGCTCACCTAACTGGTCCAGTCCTGCATAAAGTCTGGGGGACATCAATGCGGTCGATAACTCCGGAAACGCTCGGGAGCAGCAGAGGTGAGGGTCGGAGACCCAGCTGTTGGACATTTTCTGCAAAAAAACATTATACGACTATTACTCATGTTTAATAACATATTCCTGATAACATTAGGGAAACTAAAAGAACAACTCATTCATCATCATCATCATCATCATCATCATCATCATCATCATCATCATCATCACTTCCACCACCATTATCAACAACAGCAAGAAGAACGCCAACGTCATTGTCGTCGTCGTTAACATCATTTTAGATCTTTATTTTTGGTACAATGTCATTTTTATCAGGTTTATTCACAACGCTTACCTTACTAATCCAGTCCTGCCATAAAGCCACTGTGACATCAATGAGATAGAAACAGCCAGAAACACTCGGGAGCCGGGAGAGGGCCATGGTCGGAGAAGCGGCTGTTGGGCAATTTCTGTAAAAAAAAATATAATACGACTATAACTGATATTAAATATAACATTCCTGCTGACATTTGTAAAACTAAAAGTACAACACATCCATCATCATCACCACCAACAGCACCGACATCACTGTCTTCGTCGTCAACATCACATCATTCTTATTATCAGAGTGCTATACACAACGCTCACCTAACTGATCCAGTCCTGCCATAAAGCCATTGGGGCATCAATGAGGTGGAAACATCCAGAAACGATCGGGAGCCGGGAGCGGGCGGGTGTCGGAGAAGCGGCTGTCGGGCACTTTCTGCAAAAAAATATAATACGACTATCACTCTTGTTTAATATCATATTCCTGATAACATTAGGAAAACTAAAAATACAACATCATCATCAACAACAACAACATCAATTTCATCATCGTCAA
This sequence comes from Mya arenaria, assembly GCF_026914265.1. Classification (NCBI taxonomy): domain Eukaryota; kingdom Metazoa; phylum Mollusca; class Bivalvia; order Myida; family Myidae; genus Mya; species Mya arenaria. The sequence goes on from NC_069128.1 coordinate 22,221,983, forward strand.
CATGACATAAGATCTTTATTTCTGGTACTTACTTTCCTAACTTTTCCAGTCCTGCCATAAAGCCATTGTGGGTCAATGCGGTGAAAAACTCCAAGAAACGATAGGGAGACGAGAGGGGGTGGGGATCGGAGACGCGGCTTTCGGGCATTTTCTGCAAAATTATAATACGACTATCACTCATGTTAAATATCATATTCCTGCTTAAAAATTTAAAACTAAAAGTACATCATCATCATTACCATCACCACCACCACCAACAATAACAACAACGTCATTGTTGTCGTCAACATCATTTAAGATCTTTATTTCTGGTACATTCTCATTATCAGAGTTTTATACACAACGCTCACCTTACTGTTCCAGTACTGGCAATAAGCCACTGAGGCATCAATGAGGTGGAAAACTCCAGAAACGCTCGGGAGCAGAGAAGAGGCGGGGGTCGGAGGTGCGGTTGTTGGACATTTTCTGCAAAAAAATATAATACTCCTATTATTCATGTTATATCATATTCCAGCTATCATTAGTAAAACTGAAAATACAACAAGCAGCAAGTATCCCTCATTATAACAAAACATTTGCATAAGCAACCCCACTAGCTTATAGCATCATTAAAATTTTAATCATCAACTCAAATTGTAATTATATTCCATGTCTTGTTGTCTCATTGCTATTTAAATCCAAATAAGGGGTAAAATTCACACCATGGCCGCTCACGGATTGAGCATCACTTCATGTGGCAGGGAGCATTTCTTCCGGTTTGGTGGAGCGCCATTTCCGATAGCTTTGAGACTAAAATATCGAGCCCATATATGTACTATTGTTTCACTTCAGCAAATAATGTATATATCATAGTAAAACAGATGTAAAAAGTATTCATAAATATGGTATTAAACATTAAGGGTCCCATATATTTATATCAAAATTTCATCCATACATTATTATGAGCAGTTCCCTGTTCGTTTAAACATGAACTATCAGGGAGAAACTGTATCTATAACTTAAATGTGAAAAACGGATTGTTTGGATTCAAACAATTTACATAGTCGTAAAACGTTTTTTTTGGCTATTTTACCGACAGCAGCTGGCGCAATAAGGAATGTTTCTCAATACAGCAAGGGGCACCACTTCCGGTTGCGTGAATGGACACTCCTGGAAGCGTTGTTTCTGCAAGAAAGGGCCGTTTTATGTACATTTCAAAATACAGTTAATGTTAATATAAAAGGAAAACAAACAATTGTTGATTATATTGATAAATACGGTGATAAACAAACACCTATAAAAATATTAAATCTATATTAAACAAATATATGTAAAATGAAATAAAACCATTATGTGCAATAAATTTATGTTAATATAAAAAAACGAGTTTCGGTTAAAGAAATATTTAATTAAGTGAAATTAACTACGTAGTCAGCTGGCACGAAGAAAAGGGTGTGGTGTAGGAGGTGCGTCGATTGGTCGGGAGAATGTTTTGTTGATGGAACATCACTTCCGGGCGAAACAGGCATCACTTGCGGTGGGAGAGATATACACTTTCGGAAAAGTGGATACTGAAACATTTAACTGTTCAAGAATTTTTAATTAAAAAAGCTCATATCATATACAATAGTAAATAACTGTTAAACATATGAATAATTATATACGAAGAGACGAATGTTAAGAAAATTATATACAGACTTACTTATAAAATGAAAACAGTCGCTTTGAGCTGGACTGTTTGTTATTACTTTTTTTTCTTTAAATGGTCCTTGTATTTACTTTACCGTTAACCGTTTTATTTTTTATAAAACTTAAAATGCAAAACAGAATTAATGCCTTTAAACAATTTCTTTAACAAATAAGTGAGCACAATGAAACTAAGCTTTAGCCCATGTAACTATCAGCTGGCGCGAAGACTGTCCGAGTTGAGGTCATGTCTTTATGTTACGTTATGATTGAACATCAATTAAGATTAACTAATTCATGTAATTCTATTCCAATATAAAGGTGGTAATATGTTATATTGATGCCCACTTAAGAACAAGTTAGTTCGACTATTCATGAGAATGGCCCTTTAAAAGGATTAGAGCAATCAACCGTGAGAGGATATCAAGAAAACTATATTGTTCGAACATTATTAAAAAACATTTAAATTGAACAATTAATATCAAATTCTTGAAATATTGTCTTTTATGGAGTTTCAATTAAATTAGATAAATAGTCCAACTGTTAAGTATGAAATTATTCCCTTTCAGATCATAACATAATCCCAAAGAAATGAAACCTCCTACAGTTAGCTACATTTATATAAAAAAAAGAACATACACGAAAACGAAAATAAGTGTTTTCTGCTACCCATGTTCGGTTAAAGAAATCTTGGGAAATATGCTGGCACCTTTTAGCATTTTCACTGTAAGATTTCGAAAACCAACAGAAATGCTATTTTCGACTTTCGTGTATTTCGAAAAAGATTAATTAGGTTATACATTTTGATGACCCCTTCCACCCCCGAACCTCCGCCCCCGAGAATTGAAACATAAACAATTACACTGCAATTTTATGAGATTGATGATATTGTTGTTTTTTAATTAAAAACTTCTACCTTAAGCGAATTTAAGTGTGTGTAGTATTCTTGAAGATTGAACGTACACAACAGAGATGAATGTTAAGAAAATTGTACACAGACTTACTTATAAAATGAAAACAATCGCTTTGAGCGGGACTGTTTGTTATTACTTTGTTTTAAATGATCCTTGTATTTGCTTTACCGTTGAATTTTTAACCTTCACCATATCTTGAAATGCGAAACATATTTCCAGTATTTCTCAGTCTTTTTGAGGATTGATTTCGGTGTTGATTCGCCGATTCTAATTTTAGGTGTTGTTTTTACTTGATCTAACTCGTTCAAAAATGAATCGTCGTGTTTGTTAATAGATAAATTATTTGACAAAGTACAATTCTTTTTAACAGCGGAATCAGGGGCAGGATTGATAGCAGTTTCTCCGTCGGTATCACCCTTTCTACCCTTTTTGTACCACATTTTTTATTATTTTTTGGTCTGAAATTTCTTCGCAACTGAGTAAAGTTGTACGCTTTTTTGTCTTTTGGTATAGACATACCAATGGCCATCATAACAGCTAAGATATGGTAACAACGAGAAGTAGATGGACAACTACAATATTCTTTTGGAAATAATGATACATTATACTTACGCTGGTTGGAACCCCTCACCACGAAAACGGCCAAAACGACTCCCTCGTGTTGTAAATTATAGTACGTGTATCTGATTACGTCACCAGCGTGAACGTCATCTGCTGATAAAATCGGTTTCACGCTTACGCTAAGAAGGCGTTTGTTCATCTCGTCACATCGACTGCATATGAAGTTATTCTCGAACAGTTTCGCGTTGCGCATTCTCTCATCGCTTATCCCAAGAAATCCACTGCCTAGAAAAAGTGTGCTCACCATCAGAAACTTTACTGCTTGAATGCTAAACGGTGTTCCTGTTACGCAGTACGTCGCAAAATGTTCGCAGTTATTTTGGATAACATTGTAGTTAAAATCACGATTTTCCTTTTGCCCTTAACAATACACCTTCGCACGTCTTGCAACCTTTGCCTTCGTGAACACCCTATTCTTGTAAACGACAACGTTAATTTTATCTTTTGCGTAATCAAACGTCTTCACAGTTTCCTCAATGAAAGCTTTTTTCCAGAACATAAGTCCAAAAACTGCCCCTGCAGGTGTATTCGTGGCTTCGATGATTTTGATCTGGTTATCACCCACTTTTAGAGTCACGATCGCGTGATGATCATACAATCTTCCATAAAAAGTTATATGATCACCGACATCTATATCATCATATGCGAACACAGGTACAGCTTTGACGCATTCTGCACATTTTCCGAACTCGTCAGGACCATCAAATTTATAATCCGGCTGATTAATATCTTCTTCTGTTGAATCTGTATGCATTGGTACGAAATCATCTCTTTTCTCTTTTCTTTCATAGATAATCGACTGCAAATCAGTGGGTCTTTGGAGGTCGTCAAGACCAAGCTGGCGCAATTTAATCATAATCTCTGACATCGGTCCGTCCGGGGACTCCATGGCTCGGTGATAAACACGCAGGTGCCCTTTGCAGAATACTTCACCTGAAATATATTTGATAACGTTATTACAGTCCGGACGCCCATGAGTATGTAACGCCATTTCCACATAAACTCAAATATTTGATGAGTTCCGATTTGGCTTTCCAATTACATCCAAAGTTTGAACATATCGGATATTGATTTATTTGATATGTTTATTGCTAGCAATGGAACTTGCAACACTATCAGCGTCCCCAGCGCCGTCTTAACCGGTATTTTATATCCAGGAATACAATACGAACTACAGGGACAAGCACAGTAGCCAAAACTTAATGGTTAGATGCAATTAAGAAACGCCTAAATGATTATTTGGAAACACAATACGTCACAAAAATACATATATGCCCTTCGCACACTGTTGTTATGACTTCATACATTTAGTCTGTGTTGGTTTAGCTTTTATCCTAAATACAAATTTTTGGTGAACATGATATTAAAAAGAAGACCATGCAAAAATAGTTTTAAACCTAATTAACATACCTCATCATATTAAACGTATATTTCCTTTAATAGCGTGCTTCTGTCGTTGTTGTTGTTGATTTTGGAATTCCATATTTATTTTTAGAATCACGGAAATTCCGATATCGTTTCGTATAGTGCGTGAGTGGTGAAGGTCGCTATGAGTTGATATGGTAATAACTAGTATAAAACGTTGTTGGTTTAGTTCTTACGACAACATGCTTGTCAATATTGTTCTGCTTGCCAATATAAAAAGAAAATTTAAGCTTTTTAAAACCCCAAAATAAATCTGGATTGTTTAATATATATATATATTTACAGGTGATAAGATCATTATTTTTTCATAAATGTTATAGGGGAATTCTCGGCTTTGGCAATTTAAGTTGTTTATATATTCAGAAATAAAAAAAACAAAAACTTACTTTTGGCCTAGTGTGATTGAATGGGTTTTCCATAATCAGTGCGCTAGAAGACAATTACAAGGCGGTAACACTTAGTGCCCCCCCCCCCTGTTTTTGCTGACCGTTACAAGCCGTTGACCAATACACTATTTATAGTATATATGTTTTAATGCATGTGAGTGAGCGTAAAGAACGAGCTTTCCTTTAAGGTCTACTTGTAGGCCTTCTTCTAGTGACCCCCACCTACCCAACCCCCACAAAAAAATCCGTGTATATTACACAACTTCTGCGTAATGGTTTTAATCTTTATCGCCCTCTGCTGTCAATCAGATCTCAGATCTGAGTGTCCTGTTGTGAAGTACTCTAGGTTTGATTAAGGAAATGAACAAAACATATTATCCAATTAATCTTATTATGTATTATTTTGATTATTTTTGCAAATAATATTAAACTTATTAAAACAATGCAGTATAACAATTATAGCCCATTAATATGATTTATAGTATACATCATAAATAGAGGATATTTGTTTATTTCAGTGTAAGATCGTATTTTATTTCACGAGTGTCATAGAAAAACATATTTTCACGAGTGGCGAAGCCACGAGTGAAAATGTAGTTTTTTTATGATCACGAGTGAAATTAAATACGATCTTACACTGAAATAAACAATTTTCTGTTTCTGTTATGCTTATTTTCTGAGTTTTATTTGTTTTTTTATTTATTTCTGAATTACCCCCTTTTTTGAAAAGGGTGGGCTTTACGCCGCTACCCGTGGGGCGCCCCTCATGCATAATTATAGCTGTCAACTTTTCTACTTTCGGTTTGCTGAGAAATAGTTCTCTGCTATTCATTCTTATAGCTTGATATTCGCTCGTTTTTTATTGCAAAGCTTTATGAACAGTAAAAAATGAAGTATTATAAGTGCACAAATGTTCCAAAAAATAATGAAAACACTTTTTATTTTAACCAAATTACTACGCCGCTATTTATAGAATGAAAATTTGGAAGGTCAAATGTGTTAGCAAAACAAATGGATACTCATTGGATTTTAACCATTCTTCTTAGTTTAAGACTGCATATACGCGTGTTTTTATAGTAAGTTAATATTCAGTCATCTTACTGCCAGAGACCAGTCTGTTTCGCTTTAAAATGTTTGTTTTCCAGAAGAGTAAATGCCACGCTAGTTTGTTGACACATTTTGAGATGTGGGTGGGGTAAAAAATATCGGATCTATCTGTAAATTGTTGTGTGAATTCTCCAGGAAGCTCATTTTACGTACTACAACGGTTAACAGTTCAAAATACATTTGAACGATGCTAGAAAATTTTATTTATGTTCGAACAGTTGTTTTTGTCTGTAATTTGTTTGGAATGAAAGCAAATGTTCGAACATTCAGCTTCAAAGATCAGTAAAATGTTTGATAAACGGGATAACCGGTAATAAACGGTAAGTTGTTAATTTCCAATTATATATTTATTTAAATTTATAAAATATTTCTTTATTTTTTTTAACATTTTTTAACATAATTTACTGAAGTCTAGTGTTTTGTTTTGACCAAGGCAAGTACATGTAACAATAAAAGATTTTAAAAGTAGTTCTGAAAATTGATATTTTCACTCCTTATTTTGTAGTGAAAATATCAAATTGATATTTTCACTGTTGTTATTTCACTGTTAAAACCCCATATTTCATCGTAAAGCATGAAAGAAATTGAATTAAACACGTTTTACTCTTATTTGTTATTTTATGTATTTATCATCGGCCAATTTAATAATAACATTGACTATGCATATTGTTCATACCAGATTTGGTTATGTATTAAAAGAAGTTTTAATTAGAAACGATATCGTACACATTGTTTGCTCAAGAATAGGTCAACATGACCCATGATTTAAACATTTTAATACATACAAAACATGCACTTAAAACACTAATTACTAAAGACATTGATATTATCTACTCTGTAAGTGTCTACTCTTAATGGCACTGAGCCAATCAACAAATACAGGGGAAATTGACTCCTACTGTAAAACCAGGGTACTTAACAAGGGATGCACAGAAGGGATTTAACATGACAAACATTCCTTAAACTAGGCCTTAGAAATATTAACCGACTTTATATACACACAGAATAGATAAATATGCATATCATCTGTTAATAAAGAGAAAGACTTTTGTAGGAAAACACACACACTGATTTTATATTTATTTTATCCAAATCGTATACAGACAGACGAATACGAACGTTCTAGATTTCAAACTGCATCATATAAAGGTTGCAACAACTTTAGTTATTGATTCGGCATGACTGGTTGCAAAGCTAGAAACCTAGATGAATTTGCAATCTAGTATTCAATCTGCATCCGTGAACTGATATGTAATACGATAAGAACACTTTGGCAAAGCTTCTAATTGTCTAAGTAAATTTACATCGATTAAAACTATATATGCCCAAAAATCGAATATCAATGATACAATTATAGAAGTAAACAATTATGGCAATAGTATCACTAATTTAAATACAGACAAACCCCTATCATATGCGAAAATAAGCTATGGTTATTTTCTACAAGCGTTACGATTTAACAGTCAGCGTTAATTTACATTGAAATGAGAGAGAGGGAGAGAGAGAGAGAGAGAGAGAGAGAGAAAGAGAGAGAGAGAGAGATTCTTAATTACACCATCTGGAATGCATACAAATGTGCATGCAGACAAAAAGTAGACAGATAATTATTGGGAACTCCCTGTATCCCCTTTCCGTTTATAAACCATATATGACTATGATCTAGGGACTGGGCCACAAAGTTGAGCCCCGATGTTGCGCCCCCTCTAACATCAAAGCCTTGAACCGCTCGTGATACCGCCTCTTATTCGTATTCATTTTTTACATAAAAAAGTTTCATTATTGTTTTGACATATACGTATATACTTACCACAGTTTCAAGTCGAGTGTTTCAATCACAGAAATGCAATATTTGCTACAATGCACACTCCACAAATAGAACAGTTCTGAACAATCACTCCTTTCGAACAACACTCCTCATACATGTTTGACGTATAAAGTCACAATAATACGAACATTACGAGAATAAACTGCAGCTTTAAAATGCGTCTTATAGCGCGTACATTCTAGAGTGGATCTCAGCGTTCAATGTTATCGTTGTTCGTCTGCTGGAGTTTCGGTGGGAAATCCCCATAAATATCCAGACAAATTATCTCTAGCTCGATGAAGGATGTTGTAAACAAATGTTTTAAATGCTGAATGTTAACTAGTGCAAACCTGGCTAAAGGATTTTATGTTTGCAAAAAGGTAAACATCAGAACGTTACTGTTTTCATGCTAGTATCAATGTTTAGACTATGTTAATGACTATGTTCATAATAAATCAAACACTTCAATGTTCACATGTTGGGTGCATATTTATAAATCATAAACCTGATTTATAAATTACTAGCATCGAATTACTGTGGAACAATGAAGTGACTTTGAAGAAATGTTGAAAATATTTTTAGCTTAATAGATATTTGACTCATTCTTTACTCGTGATAATCACGCCTAAAGTATTTTGTTGAAAAACTCATTACAGGGGCGGTTTGTTGAAAAACACATTACAGGGGCGGATTTAGGATTATGCGTTAGAGGGGGCGAACTTTGGAAGAACAACAATGAGCGTGCGGTCGATTCCAAAAAATACAAATAATACATGGTTTAATTGGTTAATTGGGGCTTGAAGGAAATATTGAGATATTTTAGTCTGAAATATTGCATTCAAGTTGTTCCTTGGGTATTGAATAAACCTTAACAATAATAAAGGGCGCGCGCCGGGTTTAGAAATATTAATGCAGGTAATGCAGGTAATGCAAGTGTTAAACTAAACCGAAAGTAGAAACGAACTTGAACGATAAGTAAAGGTGATTGTAACCTGACAGCATATGTTTCATTTATGTGTATGCTTATAGTTGAATGCAAACCATCATTTACATTGTGAAACGCTGGCGTTTGATTTAAAATATATATTAATATTTTACTGACACTCTCCATGAACCGCCTGAAAGGAAATACATGTAATAATATAAACAGGATTTAAAAGAAAAAATAAAGGATGGAAAATATATTAATTATTGAAGGGGGGTTTATATATATTGTCGACTCAATAACTAAATGTGTCAGTCTCATTTATGTGCTATTTACTTATGCTAACTATTTAGTAACTTTGTTACTAGTACAAACAGAATAAATGTATATATTGTTATTATTTAATTCAGAATTTACCGCTTCTAAGGTATGACACTGCAGCGCATCAGGGAAAATCGATTACTTTGACATTGGACATGAATCTTACAAAATGACAAATATTAAAGACAGTTCACCGGGGATGCAGAGACCGCCTAATGATAATTCAGTCCAAGATCAAAGGTCAAAGCTTGCATCGGAAAGTGAAACCATTCCACCCGAAAATACAGACGTCGACGAGCAGAGACCGCTTGATTTTAATACAGTCCAAGTTCAAAGGTCAAGCCGTCTATCGGAAAGTGAAAGTATTCCGTCCGAGAGAACAGCCGTAGACGAGCAGAGACCGCTTGATTTTAAATCAGTCCAAGATCAAAGGTCAAGCCGTGCATCTAAAAGTGAAAGCATTCTGTCCGAGAGAACAAACGTCGACGAGCAGAGACCGCTTGATTTTAATTCAGTCCAAGTTCAAAGGTCAAGCCGCGCATCGGAAAGTGAAAGCATTCCACCCGAGAGAACAGACGTCGACGAGCTTATTAAATATGATTTTAGAATAGACCAAAAAGACATTGAACACTTTGGGCAATGCATCGAATGCGTAAAAGCAATCCCAGTCTTTTCCTACGACGATATAGAAATCGGAGACCACATCACATATAACGGAAGAATTTACGATCATCATGCAATTGTTTCGGCAAAATTCGGAAATGAAAAGATAAAAATAATAGAGGCTACAAATAGCTTTTCCGGGGCGGTATTCGGTCTTTTCCCATTTGGTAGGAAAGCATTAATAAAAGAATCTGAGAGGTCATTGGATTTTACTAAGGACCGAATTCATGTTGTGGTATACAAGAAACGAGTCTTCGAAAACATCAAAGTTGCCAGCAGGGCAAAGGCTATTTGCAAAGCTAAAGGTAAAAATAGTAAATACGACTATCATTAATTGGATAACAACTGTGAGCATTTCGCAACGTTTTGCGTCACAGGAAAGAAATTTAGTTTGCAAGTTATCAAAGTGGAACTGGTTGCCAGGCTCTTCGTGCTAAATGGATTTCTTGGTTTGAGTGATGAGAGGAAACGCAACGAATTTCTACACGAGAGAAAACACATTTGTAACAAATGCTATAAACTGAATGAGCCCTTAGTGAACGTGTCCACGAGACCTATTACGTCGGCAGATGACGTAGCACCTGGTGACATCATCAGATACTACTACTGGAATTTACTCCACGATGCAGTTGTCCTGGAAACAGAACATTCCAACAAAACCTCCATGAAATGTCGAATCGCCCATTATGCGTTTTGTGGTTTCTTTTCGCATAGGACAATTAAGGACGAGGAGGTCACGGTTCCGTTTGATGGCAGTCAATGTGTTCTTGAATACAAAACAACAGACTTTGAAGTGTATGAAGCGGAAAAGGTAGTTGCAAGGGCAAGATCAAGAGTAGGAGAACAACGTTTTGTGTTTTTCTCAAATGATACCAGCCATTTTGTGCGCTGGTGTAAGTTGCCAAGAATAAGACGTGGATCTTCAGGACAAAGTAACATCGGTGACCAGGCTGACGACAATGATCACGATGACGTTATTGACCATGAAAGTCTGAAGATAAATTGATGTTGTGGGGCAAGAATTATCGGATTGTTCAAACATTCAAAAGGATTCACTCTCATTTTTCATTCCTTTATGCAGTATGAACGCTCGGTCTATCTGTTCCTTGGATTTTGCGTTCGTGTTTTACATATGCATCACCAAGGTCTTTCTTGCGATACTCCGCCTACAGAGGTCACGAAAGGTCGATCGGTTCATGCAAAATGAACGCAAATTGTATCGTTTAGAAAATTTAGCGCGAGTGTCAATTAATATGAATTTACCAAACATATTTGCAATCTCACATAAAACGACAGTGTGTCCTCTAGTACATGGCAATGATCACAAAAACATTGTTTGGGATCTCATTGAGCATCGTTGGCGTTGACATTGTATATATGTTGTAAACGAGTGTTGGCTTTAAGATAAGCTTGACCGGTGCAAGTGGGCGTTGACATTGTATATATGTTGTAAACAAGTGTTGGCTATAAGATAAGCTTGACCGGTGCAAGTGGGCGTTGACATTGTATATATGTTGTAAACGAGTGTTGGCTTTAAGATAAGCTTGACCGGTGCAAGTGGGCGTTGACATTGTATATATGTTGTAAACAAGTGTTGGCTATAAGATAAGCTTGACCGGTGCAAGTGGGCGTTGACATTGTAAATATGTTGTAAATGAGTGTTGGCTATAAGATAAGCTTGACCGGTGCAAGAGGGCGTTGACATTGTATATATGTTGTAAACGAGTGTTGGCTTTAAGATAAGCTTGACCGGTGCAAGTGGGCGTTGACATTTTATATATGTTGTAAACGAGTATTGGCTATAAGATAAACTTGACCGGTGCAAGTGGGCGTTGACATTGTATATATGTTGTAAATGAGTGTTGGCTATAAGATAAGCTTGACCGGTGCAAGAGGGCGTTGACTTTGTTGCACTGTTCATAACTGACAACGTACGTAATGCTTTTGAGTGATCTTCTTTAGGCTACCAAAATGAATGAAATTATGTTTATAATTGTTTGTTGTAAAAATTTATTTTATTTATTTATTAAACTCATTATGTGCGCCTTTAACATTCACTATAATATCACAACTAATTAGCGTTTTCGTGCATTACATTTTATCAACAGAAAACTTGCTCTCTCAAAATAATAAAGATCTTGACAAATTGTTTACATTATTTATCTTTTTGACACAATGAATGTTATATATATTGTTTGTACTCGTGCTTGTATTTATTAACTGTATAAATGATATGCTAAAGAAGTGTCTTGTTTGTTTATTTAAACATTTTAATTCATACCATCAAATATCAAACCTTTTTATGTTGCTAATACAATATCAGAGTATTTACCTAACTCTAAATTGATCCCCTATCTAAGTTAGAGCTGCACCTGCCTAATTTGAGGTGCTAGTCTCAACATAGAGGGATCTTAATGTAAAGGTGCACCTGCAGTTATAAGAATGAAATAAATGTGCGCCTTTAATTTAGTGGCGAATCGGTGGTGTTGTGGTAACACACTTCACTTAAAAGCCAGGGGTCGCAGGTTCGATTCCCCACCGCACCACTAAAAAAATACGTCGTCCGGGAGGGACGTTAAATGGGGGGGGGGGCCGTGTGACAGTGCTATACACTGATGCATATTAAAGAATTAGGGTTATATTCTGTCTTTGCACCATGCTCAAAAATAAAAATAAAATGAATAACAAGCTCATCGGAGCCCTCGCTGAATTGGCTTTGCCCGAGTGTAAATATAAATAAGCTTACACACCCTTGTGACACTGGAGTCGGCTTAAGGTGACCTTTGATCCAAATTGTACGTCATACGTTTGTGTTCTTGGTTGTCAGATACATCTTATACATCTAATACAAATAACCGGTTTAAAGCATTGTTTCTAGTAATCCACTTTTAACTTTTTATTGATATTGAATATATTAGAGATAGAAAATACTGTTTCAACTGAATGGCAATGTATTCAAGTTGTCGTTTATCAATGAAATTATAATTTCTGGGGTTTTAAAACGGAAAAACTTACGAGAACATGTCACAAAATACGTAGACACAAAATTTGAAACACATAATGTAGCTACTCATTATATTTATTTGTATCCTAAAAAACATCAGAATTCTTACACTTACACATTAGAAACACAGTGTTACATTCGTCGGTTATTGAAAATTATAAACATATAACGCAAAGATTGAACAAACTTATAACCATTGTTAATGTCTTTTTCTGATCGTTTTCCTTTATACAATTGGTTTTGTAACAAGTTATGTACAATTATAAAAACTTATATATGTAATACAATAAATGAACTGTCAGCTGACGACTAAAACACTGAAACAAACAAGTATTCATGCAAAGCCATACCTAGAAGGCACAAGCCAGAACAATTCAAAACTGACATAAGCTGTCCCATGGGCCTTGTCATGCAGACGGCTATTTTTTAGCATAGAAGATGGTTGTAAAACAAGCAAGCATCCTTAACCGCAGCCAATTCACAGTCATTCGCATTAAATGTATGTTGGACAATTTAAGGTTATGACCAACATCCCTATGCGTTTCATTGTAGTAGTAATAGTTATGGACCAGTGAATTATTTCAATGGATAATATAAAGTTCAGAATATGGGCCAAATCATTTATAGAGTTATACAGATAGCTGCTTAAACGTCAATTTATGTGGTTAAAAATATTTTTCCAACATGACTTTTGACCTAATGAGTACAAAATCAGAAGGGTAGAGGTCACCGCCACAGCGACCATGTCATTTGACCTAATTTTCAATCGGGGTCATCTGCTTGTCATGATCAACATCCCTATCAAGTTTGAAAACCGTAGGCCCGAACACACACTAAGTATTATTCGGATAAAGTTGTTTGTGTTCAAGGTCACTGCGACACTGACCTTTGAAATTCAGACGGTAAAATCAATAGACTTCATTTGCTGGGCATAATCTACCTTCTAAGCTTGAGTCCCGAGGATACTCTACTTATCAATCGGACTCCCTTTTTGTGTTAAAAGTCACCATGACCGTGACCTTTGATCGACCGACTTTAAAATCAAATGTGGCCATCTGCTGAAAAAGACTATTTTCCCTACCAAGTTTGAATACCTTACCATTTATTAGCAATAATGATAACAAAGAATCCGAATTAATTAATGTGAACATCCTGTAAGATTAACTCCATCTCACGTTACTGAATAAAAACTCCTTTTAAATTTAAGCGGTATCTGACCCCACCGCTTCCGCGCTCTCAGAAACAGCATTTCCGTCTTCTCGCAACTTCACGTTTTCCATGTGATCCATCGAGAGGTGTATGATTTGCCGCAACGCCAACAGCGACAGCACATTCAAATCTTCGTCGACCTCTACTTCTATCTCGTAATTCTTCACTGGGTGCACGTTGTTTCTACTGATTCCAATTGCGGTTGCTGCTTTGTCCACGCACTCCTTGACCTTTGGATCTTTAAAGGTCGTCTTCCAGTTGTCTTCCAGTTCAGGAGCAACCTTGTCGATTTTGGTCAGTAGGACAACACAAGGGATCCCTGAAAAAAGAAATCGGATAAAATGCAATCCAAACTGATGCGAATCGAAGAAGGTATATTTGTTTTTTACGTCAAATTTAATTAATAAATCAAAGAACGTCATCGCTATACACATGAGTTTAGTGATGTATGGTGGGCGTGTACAACCGATACTCTGACCATAACGAATATTTGTATTGAAACAACTACAGTCAAAACTCGTTGCCTCGATTTTGCTTGGCTCGATATCCTCGATGGCTCGAAATGGATTAAAAGGACCGATTTTATTTTGTAAGTTATACAAGTTTGTCTAGATTATATTTAAACTATACGTGAACGCCATACGGTATTTCAGACCACAATGTTAATATATTATCCTTTACCTTTTTCGTCCATCAAGGATTTCAGTGCTTTCAGTTTAGACGTGTTTTCATCTGTGAGAGCATCAACCGTCGAAGCATCAATGACGATCACTCCACAATGAATACGATGGTTCATTGTTGGTTTCTGAACAAACTTCTCTGACTTCCATGTAATGTGGGCTGATGGGTGAAACTGGGTAAAAGAGATTTGCATTTTTATTATATATTAAGGTCGTTATTTGTAGGGTTTGATCAGATTTTCTTCAATAAAACTGTACGCACCAGATGATATAATTAAAACATTATGTGTACAAGAAATAAGAAATAAAACACATACAAGTGTTCGCAAAGCCTTATTTTTTTGCAAAAAAAATCTAAGTATATTTTTACATTTTTAATCAAAATCTCGTTTTCGATAAAATAAATGCTTAATAACCATCATCTAAATTTAAGAACGTTTTAATATATACTTCAAGTTTTAATCACAAAAAAATCTAACTCATTTCATTTCAAACATTTCTTATCTTGTTTTCGCGAAAATAGCCTATTTTCGTATTTAGGCTAAAGAAAATATAACATTACAACACATTTTGCACACTAAGATCTTTTTCTCCAAAAAAAGGCTATTTTCAAAGGAAACCATATTTAGATTACGTAACTCAAGTAACGGAAAAGCTTTGAGATGCTTAAGTTTAAGTTATTACGTTATGAAGCATTTAATAATTTCATCATCAGATTGAAATGAGACAATATCATGACACATTCCCATTTCTATCTTAAAATTGATGGACGCATGTAATACCGACAGGTAACGGACATTACAGCCGTTATTCCTTAAAGCCAAATCGGCAAATTGCAGATTCAAACGTTAAAAATAGGATTTAATCGTACTTTCAGAAAACCTTAACGTACAAAATACCCTGCGGTGTATTGTGGTATTAGTTGCCCACAGTCCAGATAAGTTGAGGTATATTTCGTCAAATGATATTTAGTGATTGAATTTATATAAGCGAATAAATGAGTAGAGAAACTACAAGGATGTTATGCACTAACCATAAAGTGATCGCAAACATGCCCCTCTAATATGTGATAGAAATCTATCATATCCAATCCAGAAGCTTCAGTAAATCCAGGAGTACCATAAACTCGAATGTTTGACGACGACCCAGAACTGGACTTCAGTGGATATGGCGTGTACTAAAAACAAAATAAAGGATGGTCTCGTGAAACTTGTAAAGCAACATATAGACAGTCTATTATTACACTTTTTCCAATTAAAAAGTTCTGAATAATGATAATGGTTAAGGGAATGTCTAACCGATGTTATCGTGCCTGTTCTGCCACACCCCGTAGACGCTCGCTGTGATATTCTACCAGAAAACGTTGACAACAGAGTGTTGACGCAGCTGGACTTACCCCCTCCCAGCGGCCCAAACATTGCAATCCGGAAGTCAGTTACGCCGAGCTCAAATACTGGCTTAAGAGAAGCAATGTCCTCCAGCATTTTCTAGAAAAATGGAACAACATTTAATTGTAGAACAACAATATTACAGACGCCGACAACAAAGTGTTTATGCAACTTGACTTTCCCCACCCGAGGGACCAAACAGTGCGATCCAGAATGCATCAAGTCCCTATGCCGATTAAAGGGAAAATGTGTCCTGTATAGTTCCGACAATATCTGAAAATGAGAATACCGGTAGTTCAATTCAATTTAATTCAAGTAAGATGAGTCCTCGTTTTTCATATAGAGATGTAACACATGTAGAATCAATAGAAACAAAAACAACACGAAATATATGATTAATCGTTAGCTGTTCAAAATACAATTAAGAACATATATTTCCGCTGTCTTTATAATGGTACCGATTGAACTAATTAACACTTAATGCAACGTTATGTTTTCTTTATATTTCTGATCCCAAAACAATGAACATGAATATTAACACTCAAGCAAGAGATGTCACAAGAAAGTAACAAATCCCCTCACCCCCCCCCCCCCCCCAAGTCTCCGTTGGACCAATACAAACAGATAACCTTTAATTTCTAACGTTTTTTCATTACTACCTTCCCATGAAATTGCTTACATTTTTAATGAGCAAAGTAGGAACACGAAGATGATAAATCACTGCTTAATGGAGTGAATGTCGATTCCTGTCTGTTATACTCTTAAAAGATAGTGTTGGGCATTATTAAATATAAATATATGTGAACACTGTACATAGTATTAGATATAATTATTGCTAGTATTAATAAAAGTATGCAAAACAAACCAACTTTTATGTTAAAGAGAATTAAAAAAAACGAACTAACACTGGATACCTTTTAAGTGAATGTAATAGGTAAATGGCATGACCAGGTTTAACATATTGATATCCTGGTATCCATTATCAATAGGGTCATCCGCTGGTAGAGTTCCAACGGCCTAGTATGAGGATCATATAGCCATAGATTTTATTAGTTATTGACCTAAGCCTTTGTAATCAAAAGGGGTCATATGCTGCCATGACCAACCTCTCTACCACATTAGAGGTCCTATGTCCAAGCGATCTTCAGTTGTTGATCAAAAAACGTTTTTCTGATCAATTTCACCACGACCTTGACCTTTGATCCAAAAATGGTATGAGTTCATCTTCCGGCCATGACAAATCTGCATAGCACGTTTGAGACCTTAGGTCCAAACGTTCTACAGTTATGATCGGAAACGTTTTTCGGCTCAAGGTCACCACGACCTTGACCTTTGACCACAGAGCTTAAAATCGTTACGGTCTGCTAGTCATGACTTTCTTGCCTAAGCGTGAGGTTCAACGGCCTCAACCTTCGCAAGTTATTGATTGGAAACCGTGGGGACGGACGAACGGATAGACCGACGGACTGACGGACCAAGGGGTATTTCAATACAAACAAAAAAAACAATGCATGTTAATAGCAGTAATACTTAGAACATCCAATCCGTAGGAAATCAGTAAACTAACCTTCTGACTCCATTGGCTCGTTTTTCGCCATGGCTTTTCTTCCATAGCTTTCGGTACAGCATGGCGAGCACAGATTCCCACTACAATCTGCATGCAAATTATGATGATATATTTCACACACCGTTTAGGAATTAAGGTAAATGTATCTTATGAAATGGTATAATTAACAAGTAATCTTATTAGTACTGAGAATTAAACACGTAGATATAGCAATTATTTGAATTACAATTATTTCTAAGTTATTTCAAAATAATTCATTTGTTATGAGTAGTGATATTACTATATCAATAGTTTTGTTTCAATAATAAACTTTGTGATTAATCGCTTACCAACAACTTTATAAACCTCCAGTTCTTCCACACATTTTGTGCCATTGTTCACTTCTGTTGCTTTTTTACCATTAACGTTGTAGTTGGTTCCAAATCCATCCATGTGGCCATCCAAATTGTAAAAGCCTCCGGTCTTTGTAGCACTGCAGAAGATCCACAAATCATGCATACTGCGCCCGAAAATCGGTCCACAATTAGCATTATCATATAATGCCCATGAATGATTGGATACTGGGAATTTATTACACTTAATAGCTCCAGAAAACTGCAGCTGATAGAGAAATGCCTGCTGGTCGGTTACATCGCCATTGCATGATGTCCACGACTGGTTAGCATATCCCCCATACACGGACTTGTGTTCATTGTGTATCACAGTGACTGTAGGACCTTGGTTGTTGCACTTGTTGTGGAAAGCACTTGCTGTTCCACCGTCTATGGAAAAGCTGAACAGCAACACACAGTCCTTGTGGCCGTGTCCAATCCATTGTTCCAGTTGGTTCTTCTAACCATCTGACAATCTTACTTTGATTGCCATTGGTTCCCCTTATCTGTGTAAAAGACACAACGTTTATTATATATTTGATTTACAGGAACAGGTATGTCAAGTTTCAGCAAATATCGTTGCTTATAACGAAATTCAAAGCAAATTAAATACATCCATGTAGGGGTATCCGGAACACAGAAGCAACTTACAAGAATAACACAAGGGAAATCCGACAAGTATCGTTTTAAATACTTCGTCCAATTCACCAGTTCCTATTGTTTTGTTTTTTTAAACATTTTGTTCAAAGAAAGTCCATAACAGTGAAGGAATTACTTTTTTCACATAACTTTTTTTCCTGCATTGCCCGCTGTGTTTTCCACAGACACCAATTAGTGCAATGCTAGAGCTTCCAAAAATAGCGTTTCTGTAAGTTAAATTCCATTTCATTCTTATTTGAAGTTTTTTCTATAAGTGTGCCTGAGAAGCGCGGCATTGATAACGCCAAAAATGTGATGTCATAGATTTTCGAGTCCTAAGTTTGCAAATACAAGGTGGAAATTTACATGACATTTCAACTAAAATTAAATTTGATATAAATTAATATTAGAATTTAAAAGTTTATACCGGCATAGAATGGCGTAAATTTGCGTTCTCTGCCGAAAGTCTAATTTCCCGTTTCAATTGGCCGTACATTCATTTAAATTGCGAATATTTCCATGGTGGTTTTGGTTGTTTGGAGATAAAACATTTATTGTCAAGCACATAAAATCAAATATGATAAATGATATAAATAAAATATTAAGATTTTGAAAGAATCAATGAATCATGACAAAAGCTTAAAGCTTATGCACGGACTTCTGCCACATATTGCATCGACCTGCTTATGAATAGGGTAAAGCTTGTCGACGTTTTGTATCAATTATGTAGAATGTTTTGGGAAATGTATTTACATTGATAGGTAAGTTTTAAAAAGCTAAAACATATTTAGACAGGCTAGGTAGATAAAGTTGAATGCGATAGAAGGGGGACGCAAATAATCGAGAAGTCTGTTCCAATGAAAACAAATGTACACAGAGGGTGCTGAATGACTGTGTCGAATATCGTGAAAGACCACTAAGACAATATCATGGTATGTGGTTAGCTATGTTTATAGAAAACAAACTTTCCTTAAGACTGTCGAAATGAATAAAGGTGAATGAACCGGTGTCAGGGGCGTAGCCAGCGTTACGCACTTACGCACGTGCGTAACATCAATTTGAAAAATGAATTTAAAAAAAAGAGCAAAACATGGCATCAAAGTCGAGGGCTAAGCTATGTATTGACATCAGAAAGCATTGTTTTTCTGTGCTAAATAGCTTACAGGGCCTAATCAATCACTTGGTAACTACAGTAGGCGGCCTCGAACATATAAATCCCTCCAAATACACGTCAGTGCTCAACATGTTAGTTCCATCTTTCCATTTTTCCCTACAGTTACAGGGATATCCCCCTCCCATACCCTCCCACATTTGTGCATAACATCCAGTAAAGCCTGGCTACGCCCCTGGGTGTGATAGTATGTTTAGAGAAAATGCTTCAGTTTCTGCTGGTTTAAATGATATTATCTTAGAAATGGTCTGACAAATGGCGTTGTTAAGTTGAGATGCGGCAGAAATATGTTTTCATTGAGTATGTATAAAGCCGTAACATCATTCAATGCAACCACCTTGTTTAGTGGCGGATCAGTGACAAGCAAGCCACTTGACTGTCGATCCAGGGTCGTCGGCTCGATATCCCGGCTCAGCACTAACAACTTACCGTCTTACGGAAGGGAAGATAAACGGGGGTTCCATGTCAAAGAAATAAACATTGGAGCGTATAAAAGAGCTCTAACCAGGTATGGCACGAAAGCTAATGAGACTAATTACATCTCCGGGTCAGAAGCCGATAATTAAAAACTTCTTAGTGACGTCGTAAAATATGCCCCCACCCCATACACACACACATACCAAGAGGACTGTGTTTCACGTAATGATGTTGTAAATGAGGATTTAAAAAAGAGGAGGACCACTTATCACTTATTTAATTCAATGGTGTACCGTAACAAGTCATCTCCAACTAAGTCCTAATATTTTCAGTGGATTTTTTGCTACTTTCGGTTTCCTATACTCTATCAATACTGTTTGAAATCGAAAGTAGTAAAATAAGCTCGAATGAAAATATTGAAAGTTACTTAACTGGAAATTTCTTGTGACACTACATTAGTGAAATATATATTTCAGTAATTTTTACATTTTTGAGTGAAGACATGCACATTATTTATAGATATCTCTTTCTACGCTGATAGATAATATAGAAAATCGAAAGTAGGAAAGCTCACAATAATATGATAAGAGCTAATCTTAGTCCACCTAAATGGCCGTCAACGAGTCTTTTGACGAGTTTTATTACTATGGCATACTCGATACAGGGATACATAAGAAATGTCAAAATAATAACAAAGTATCCCTGATCGCTCAATATTGTAGCTAGAGCTAATCTCAATAAACGAAACAGTCCATCCCGGCAAAATCCCTCAGTATATGCAATAATACATAAATCATCTCTTTATCGAGGAAAATAAAATCGGATTTGACTAAATTGCAGGATCCAGCCAATGTGAGTACGATAACAAAAACATGTATTTATAAACGTACGTATTATACGTGAGAGGAACCAAACTACATATAGTATTTCTTGATTTACATGAATAACAATTGTTTACAAACAAAACAATATAACATATGCTTTTAAATTGTAAATTGCTGAAAAATCAGTATAAATGGATACTCACAAACTGCCGACTTTAATGAAGCAATCTTCCTAGAGTTCATCCTTGTTTACAAGACTGCCAAGAGGTCATGTTTGTATATATTTGCAAGGGAAGCTACTCTCCCAAGCTTAGTTTTGATACGTTATGACTTGATCTCTCGATCGCATAAACCCATTCGGAACACCTCGGTCATTCGGAAACAAAGAGGGTGGTTGTTGCATGGAGACGCGGCTGTTAGGCAGAGAATCACTTCATGTGGCAAGGGGCACGGGAAACGCTCGGGAACAAGGAGGGGGTGGTCGTTGCGTGAGACGCGGCTAAAGGCTGGTTCTGCAAAAAATATAATATGACTATCTATCATGTTTAATATCATATTCCTGCTATCATTAGTAAAACGGAAAATACATCAACCAGTTTCTTTTAAAATAGCAAAACCAATCATAAACAACCTCATTAGCTTATATCATCATGAAAAGATTAATCATCAGCTCAAGTTGTAATTCCATTCCATTCCATTCCATCACCACTATCACCACCACCACCAACAACGTCATTGTTGTCGTCAACATCAATTAAGATCTTTATTTCTGGTACTTTCATCAACTCAAATTGTAATTATATTCCATGTCTTGTTGTCTCATTGCTATTTAAATCCAAATACGGAGTTAAATTCACACCATGGCCGGTCACGGATTTAGCATCACTTCATGTGACAGGGGGCATTTCTTCCGATTGAGTTGAGGGACAATTCCGGTAGCGTTGACACTGTAATATTGAGACTATTTTGTATGTACTATGTACATTTATTTCACTAAAGCCCATGTATTAATAATGTTAAACAAATGTAAGAATATTTTAAATAAGTGATTAAACGTAAATGGTCCCATATATTGAAATCAAAATTACCCGTTTGATCGATCCAATGTTATGAAAACCTCATGATAGATAGTTTATATTTAATATAAGACGCAGGCAGGTGAAACAAACACATCGATGCCACTTGAGTTGCACTATACATTAATATGAGCAATTCCCCTTTTGTTCATGCATGGGTTAACAGGGAGATATTGCATCATTAAATATGAAAAACTGATTGTTTGGATTCAAACAATTTCAAATGCATAATAGTAAAAACGTTTTTTCTATGCTATTTTTACCGACATAAGCTGGCGCGAAAAGGAAGACGGATTTCTTAAAGATAATCTGGATATCAAATTGTTCATAAGCCACTTGCCTGAGATAAATGTGCAATCATCGTCTTCATCTAGGCAACATTGTTGCCACTTGCCTGAGATAAATGTGCAATCAACGTCTTCATCTAGGCAACATTGTTGCCACTTGCCTGAGATAAATGTGCAATCAACGTCTTCATCTAGGCAACATTGTTGCCACTTGCCTGAGATAAATGTGCAATCAACGTCTTCATCTAGGCAACATTGTTGCCACTTGCCTGAGATAAATGTGCAATCAACGTCTTCATCTAGGCAACATTGTTGCCACTTGCCTGAGATAAATGTGCAATCAACGTCTTCATCTAGGCAACATTGTTGCCACTTGCCTAAGATAAATGTGCAATCAACGTCTTCATCTAGGCAACATTGTTGCCACTTGCCTAAGATAAATATGCAATCAACGTCTTCATCTAGGCAACATTTTTGCCACTTGCCTAAGATAAATGTGCAATTATCGTCTTCATCTAGGCAACATTGTTGCCACTTGCCTAAGATAAATGTGCAATCAATGTCTTCATCTAGGCAACATTGTTGCCACTTGCCTAAGATATATGTGCAATCAACGTCTTCATCTAGGCAACATTGTTGCAACTTGCCTAAGATAAATGTGCAATCAACGTCTTCATCTAGGCAACATTGTTGCCACTTGCCTAAGATAAATGTGCAATCAACGTCTTTATTTAGGCAATCTAGGCAACATTGTTGCCACTTGCCTAAGATAAATGTGCAATCAACGTCTTCATCTAGGCAACATTGTTGCCACTTGCCTAAGATAAATGTGCAATCAATGTCTTTATCTAAGCAACATTGTTGCCACTTGCCTAAGATAAATGTGCAATCAACGTCTTCATCTAGGCAACATTGTTGCCACTTGCCTAAGATAAATGTGCAATCAACGTCTTCATCTAGGCAACATTGTTGCCACTTGCCTTAGATAAATGTGCAATCACACTTGCCGAAGATAAATGTGCAATCAATGTCTTTATCTAAGCAACATTGTTGTCATTTGCTTAAGATAAATGTGCAATTAACGTCTTCATCTAGGCAAAGAAAGTCGTCATCAACACAGTTGAATGGTATTGCATATGTAAGTGACAGTCGTATTTATAATCAGTACATACAAATGAATAACAAACATACATTTTTAGTGATAAATCTTTAACTTCTTACTAAATAATGCATTTATTGAAATACTAATTACTGATTTTATATTTATTATTGCAGCTGTGTATTTAATAGCTGAAAACGCACAAATATCAACTGACTGCATGGTGTATTCTAAGAGATTTACAGTGATTAACTATCGCCTCATATGTAGAAATACCGGGTTTTCACTGTATTTTTTATCAGAGGCATTGTTTTCGATATTCATTTATTCTTTCGTATTTATTTTGGTACATCTTATTTGCGATCTTATTTGGGAGTAGGAGTGCATCAAGTCCCAATGTTTTAAGCTAAAGGGGGAAGAATTTACATCATTGCCAAAATATCACTTGTAGTATTAACTCCGTTTGATATAAAATGTGTTTTATGTCCGGTAATGATGAGCTATTCTGTGTTACGAGCATGTAATGTTAATGAAGATGTCCTAAGAATCATAGAAAGGTATCTTTTAACGTTTAAAAAGTATCTTTATAGAAATATTTAGAGACGGGTTAAAATATATTAAAAATATGAACCTCTATAATTAATGTTAGAACTTCATACAGTAAAACTTGTTTATACTCTGATTTAGATAGATAATAGCAAGCGCAATAGTTTAACCAGTTTAGTGTACCAGTGGCGTAGCTTTGCAAGCCTGTGCCTACAACGTTTTAGAAAAATGACAAAATTTATATAACCCAAAAAAGCAACAGAAACTAATAGCTACTAAAACATTTTGAACAACTCAAAAATGGTTTTTATCCAAAGTTTGGTGTTTATTGAAACCGCGTGCAGGGTGTATTAGTGTTATGTTATAATTGTAAATTTAATTAAGTGTGTGTAATGCACATGTAAAACTCTCCAACCTCACAGAGAACCATCAGACCTACAAGTCTTTATTGCCTAACTACGCCCCTAGTGACGTATTTACTTTTTTGTATATACTCGCTTGTACTATAGTATTTGTTACTATGCATACCCTTTGATCGTTATCAATATTTGTGTTGATTACGATGTACACTGTACAAGTCGAAATAAACTGTCTGTCTGTCTGTCTGTCTGTCTGTATACCCCACTTTTTCCCCAAATGTGCAAAATGTAATTCGAATATTTGTCTTGAAATTAAATTGACACCGAAACCATTTTTGCGTTGAATAATTGAATTCTTTTTAAAGAAACAAACTTTATCACAAGCTTTTTCATTTTCTGTCTATTTCTTAGCATATGTATTCATTTCTTGGCAAATTCCCGATTTTTTGTCAAATGACGCGTTTTCCCCGGCAAATTCTATCATGAAGTGCTAAACAGGGCATCTTATTTGAGTCATTTATAGTAAAGCCGATGTTAAGGGGAATAATTATGATTCAGAAAAAATCATTGCCTTTATGGAGTAGCTACCTTTGTCAAAGTGTATTTATATTAAACACTGAAAAGTTATGGTCTAGATTGACAAATGTGTTACAATTCACTACAGCCAATAAGAAAAAATACTAATGTTATCAAAATTTCAACCAAAATGATCCAGTAAGTCATTAATTAGATTAGGTAAACTTATTATTCAGTTGTCCGTATACTTACAACACTGGCTTGTAAGGAGACTAAGCGCCAATACTTAAATATATGTTATCAATGGTTAAATAGAGCAAAAAAAACGTAAGTGAAGTTAGCGGCCTTGCGGCGTGAAGTTTTTTATTTATACAGTTACATAGCGGCCTTAAATTGTTTTCTATTCCGAACATTTTTCTTTACATTTTTGATTAGTGGCCTGGCGGCCTAGCGGCCTGAAATTGAATCCTATTTCAAAGCATGCATTTATGTATTTTCTCCTAAAACAATGACATATTAACTGTTTTTATGCTCAAATTATCACTCTGAAGAGTTTTTTAACTTTTATTAAAAAAGTCGATCGAGCAGTTCAGCGGCCTAGCGGCGTGAAGTTAGCGGCCTGGTGGCATAGCGGCCTAGCGGCCTAAAATTGAATTCTATTTCCAAGCATGTATACATGTATTTTTTTCTAAAACAATGACATATTAACTGTTCTTATGCACAAATTAACACTTCAAAGTGAGTATCAACATTATTTTTCAAAAAAGTCGATCAAGCAGTCAGCTATTTCAAAGCATTAAACATGCCTGTTCTTCTTAAACATTGGTAAATTTACTGTTTTTATGCACAAATTATCACTCTGAAGCGTTTTTCAACTTTTTTTTACAAAAAAAGTCGATCGAGCGCTTTTAAAGTTGCAGACAAGACGGTATTTCTACCTTATGAGAAAAATAGATGATTACTGTAAATCTTTTAACACTCACCAGTCATTTCATATTTGTGCCTTTTCAGCTATCAAATACACGGTTACAATCGTGATATCTGTAATTAATATTTTCAATAAATGCATTATTTAGTAAGAAGTTAAAGGTTTATCATGTTTGTTATACATGTGATGGAGATGAACCTACACACATGAAACTTTATGGTGAAGTTGGTCAGCGCGGGGCATTCTGCATTTGAATAAATTCAACAATAGCGAACAAATATCTGGTCACAAATGATCAGCAAGGGCGTAGCCAGCGTTACGCACGTGCGTAACATCAATTTCAAAAATGATAAATAAATAAAAATGGCAAAACATGGCATCAAAGATGAGGGCTACGCTATATATTGACATCAGAATAAAGGGAATATCAGCTATAGAAAGCATGTGCTAGATAGCTAACATAGCTTTAAAATTCACTTGATAACTACAATCGGCGGCCTCAAACCTATAAATCCCTCTTACAGGGATATCCCCCTCTCATACCCTCCCACATTTGTGCGTAACGTTCAGTAAAGCCTGGCTTAGCCCCTGATCAGTACAGAATGGAACACTGGTCCACATACAGGTAAGACTTACCTTGGTTTATAACCTTAATTTATGTTTACCTTTACAGCATAATCTGGGATAAATAAAACAACTCTCTGACCTAAATAGTATTTTGAGCATATATACTGTATCCTTATATTTTTCATTTCAGTGGCACATGCTTAGGGGCGTAGCTAGCCCTCTATCATGTGGATTCATTATTGTGCTTGTAGAGTCTGGGGACATGCCCCCCTCATAATATTTTTAAAATCATGGTGCAATCTTGTGCATTCTGAGCGTTCTGGTGTGCTTTATTTAGTTCTGAAAAAAATGACTGTTTTAGGATCATGTTGTAAAGTACGCATACTGCAACTTTAGCTGATTTTTTTTGTCGTGAATCATATGGATTCAGCTGCGTACTGGCGAAATAAAAATGTATTTTAACTCCTGAATTGGTTGATCTTGCCTGTGTAAAACATGAGGTTTTTAAATATCCAAAAACAATCTTACTATATAAATGTCTAAATACAGATGCAAATAATGTTAAGGTGATTCAGGCAGGGATGTTGTTTAACCTTTTCAGAAAAGCAGAGTAATTTTAAGTATGAATGATCATCGTACTTTAAATATGTTATAACTATTTTAGAAATGTTTTATTCATGTATTGGGCTTACTAAATACGGGTGATTAAATAGTAAAATCATCAAAAGTGACCAACAAAACACTTTAACGGAAATTATTTCAACTTATTGCTGAAGTTGTGCTTTTGTTTAGTTCGTTTTTTAAAATATTTTTTGGCATTGTTTTACAAACAAATCTAATTTAAATTGGTCATTGACACAGCTTATCCACGTTACGATGAATGAAACTTCCACAGTCAACTAAGTGTTCTATTAACGTCCATTTAAAAAGTGATTATGTGAAAATATCGTAGTAGAGTGATAACCAAACACATATGTAATTTTCTTGTTTGCATTTGGTGCACTTGCCTAAGTCTATGTGTGACGTATTAGATAGGGTATTAGTTGCTTCGCCATCACTGTAAAAATCACATGGTACACAAGTCTGCATTACGTCACAAAATTCCGTACCGCGTAGTAGTCAAGGTAATGAGGTATTCTCTGTGTACGCTATATATAGTTTTGATGACGTATGCATCTGTATTGTCCAATTTTACACTTAAGGTGCCTGTTTCATCATAATTTATTATTTAAGCAATGAGACACTTGATGTTTCATCGTTTTATTGTTCATGATTGATCATTTCATTAACTAGGTAAAAGCAAATAACATTTCAAACAAAAGTTGTAATAAAAAGTTGTCTAAAACATTTTCATACAAATTCATATTCATACTGTTTAAAACATAATATAATTATCATAATAAATCATCCAAAATATTTTGACACAAATTCATATTCATACTGTTGAAAAACATAATATAGTTATCATAATAAATCATACAAAACATTTTGCACAAATTTATAATCATACTGAAGACAAAGAAATTGTTATAATACTAAATCGACTAAAATATTTTTACACAAATACATATTCATATTATACAAAGACATATTATTGTCATGTTCATACATATTTTGACACAAATGCAATTTTATGTTTAAAGAAAAATAATACATAAACAGGCCCCAATTTCTCGAAACTTCTTAAGTCCCTTAAAACAGGATTAAGCTAAACTCACATTTTTGTTGTTCTACAGAATGTGTTATATTTTAAGAGTTTTTATAAATTATATAAGAAAAATCTGTATGCAAATTAGAAGAAAGCATTTTTCATTTATCAAAATCCATTATGTATTTTGGCTAATTAAAATAAGCGACTTTAGCCTGTTAAGCTTATGAAGTTTCGAGAAATTGGGGCCAGAATCATTTAGAACATTTGACCCAAATGCAGCTATATATTCATAAAAAGACATAATATAGTTAATATAACAAATCAACTGCAACATTTTGACACAAATGAATATTCATCTAGTTAAAAGACATGTCCGTAAAATACATTTACAGAATTTCTTCAAATCTGATATATTTCTCTTCCGTACCAGTTCAAATGTATTGGAATTTCAAAGAGAAGCATTTGAGAAACTGATAAGCATAAACAGTATTAATTTGCAAAACGAGCTTACAGACGTGGTCGACTCGCCGAGGAACAACTGAGATAAAACCCTCTTTTTTGGGGAAAACTCAGAAACCTCTGCCGGTTTGTCATCCAGAATTACAGGATTTTGTCTCGTACCACTAGATGTCGGGCCTCATCACCCGTAAGTATCCTAACAACGATGTATAGAATACAGTTCAATTTACATGATTCATGTATACGCGAGATATCGAGCTGTCCATGTGTATGTTCTATCGTTGTGTTCTTTGAAGAAAGGTAAAAACGCTGTGATGGCATCCTTTTTCTTCCATGAAAATAAATAAAAATAAGTATGAACACAATTATCATCATCATCATCATCATCATCATCATCATCATCATCACCATCACCATCATCATCATCATCATCATCATCATCATCATCTCCAAGCAGCAGCTACAAGAACAACCAAAACAACAACCTAAACAACAACCGCTACAACAACACAACCACTACCGCTACAACAACACAACCACTACCCTACAACAACACAACCACTACCACTACAACAACACAACCACTACCACTACAACAACACAACCACTACCACTACAACAACACAACCACTACCCTACAACAACACAACCACTACCACTACAACAACACATCCACTACCACTACAACAACACAACCACTACCACCACAACAACACAACCACTACCACCACAACAACACAACCACTACCACCACAACAACACAACCACTACCACCACAACAAGACAACTACTACCACCACAACAACACAACCACTACCACCACAACAACACAACCACTACCACTACAACAACACAACCACTACCACCACAACAACACAACCACTCCCACTACAACAACACAACCACTACCACCACAACAACACAACCACTACCACCACAACAACACAACCACTACCACTACAACAACACAACCACTACCACTACAACAACACAACCACTACCACCACAACAACACAACCACTACCACTACAACAACACAACCACTACCACTACAACAACACAACCACTACCACTAAAACAACACAACCACTACCACTACAACAACACAACCACTACCACTACAACAACACAACCACTACCACTACAACAACACAACCACTACCACCACAACAACACAACCACTACCACCACAACAACACAACCACTACCACCACAACAACACAACCACTACACCTACAACAACACAACCACTACCACTACAACAACACAACCACTACCACTACAACAACACAACCACTACCACTACAACAACACAACCACTACCACCACAACAACACAACCACTACCACCACAACAACACAACCACTACCACCACAACAACACAACCACTACCACCACAACAACACAACCACTACCACTACAACAACACAACCACTACCACCACAACAACACAACCACTACCACCACAACAACACAACAACTACCACCACAACAACACAACAACTACCACCACAACAACACAACCACTACCACTACAACAACACAACCACTACCACTACAACAACACAACCACTACCACTACAACAACACAACCACTACCACCACAACAACACAACCACTACCACCACAACAACACAACCACTACCACTACAACAACACAACCACTACCACCACAACAACACAACCACTACCACAACAACAACACAACCACTACCACCACAACAACACAACCACTACCACCACAACAACACAACCACTACCACCACAACAACACAACCACTACCACCACAACAACACAACAACTACCATCACAACAACACAACAACTACCACCACAACAACACAACAACTACCACCACAACAACACAACCACTCCCACTACAACAACACAACCAACCACTACCACCACAACAACACAACCACTACCACCACAACAACACAACCACTACCCACTACCACCACAACAACACAACAACTACCACCACAAAAACACAACAACTACCACCACAACAACACAACCACTACCACCACAACAACACAACCACTCCCACTACAACAACACAACCAACCACTACCACCACAACAACACAACCACTACCACCACAACAACACAACCACTAAAACCACAACAACAAAACCACTCCCACTACAACAACACAGCCACTACCACTACAACAACACAACCACTACCACTACAGCAACACAACCACTACAACAACACAACCACTACCACTACAACAACACAACCACTACCACCACAACAACACAACCACTACCATTACAACAACACAACCACTACCACCACAACAACACAACCACTACCACCACAACAACACAACCACTACCACCACAACAACACAACCACTACCACCACAACAACACAACCACTACCACTACAACAACACAACCACTACCACCACAACAACACAACCACTACCACTACAACAACACAACCACTACCACTACAACAACACAACCACTACCACTACAACAACACAACCACTACCACTACAACAACACAACCACTACCACCACAACAACACAACCACTACCACAACAACAACACAACCACTACCACCACAACAACACAACCACTACCACCACAACAACACAACCACTACCACCACAACAACACAACCACTACCACCACAACAACACAACAACTACCATCACAACAACACAACAACTACCACCACAACAACACAACAACTACCACCACAACAACACAACCACTCCCACTACAACAACACAACCAACCACTACCACCACAACAACACAACCACTACCACCACAACAACACAACCACTACCACCACAACAACACAACCACTACCACCACAACAACACAACAACTACCACCACAACAACACAACAACTACCACCACAACAACACAACAACTACCACCACAACAACACAACCACTCCCACTACAACAACACAACCAACCACTACCACCACAACAACACAACCACTACCACCACAACAACACAACCACTAAAACCACAACAACAAAACCACTCCCACTACAACAACACAGCCACTACCACTACAACAACACAACCACTACCACTTCAGCAACACAACCACTACAACAACACAACCACTACCACTACAACAACACAACCACTACCACCACAACAACACAACCACTACCATTACAACAACACAACCACTCCCACCACAACAACACAACCACTACCATCACAACAACACAACCACTACCACCACAACAACACAACCACTACCACTACAACAACACAACCACTACCACTACAACAACACAACCACTACCACCACAACAACACAACCACTACCACTACAACAACACAACCACTACCACTACAACAACACAACCACTACCACTAAAACAACACAACCACTACCACTACAACAACACAACCACTACCACTACAACAACACAACCACTACCACTACAACAACACAACCACTACCACCACAACAACACAACCACTACCACCACAACAACACAACCACTACCACCACAACAACACAACCACTACCACCACAACAACACAACCACTACACCTACAACAACACAACCACTACCACTACAACAACACAACCACTACCACTACAACAACACAACCACTACCACTACAACAACACAACCACTACCACCACAACAACACAACCACTACCACCACAACAACACAACCACTACCACTACAACAACACAACCACTACCACCACAACAACACAACCACTACCACTACAACAACACAACCACTACCACCACAACAACACAACCACTACCACCACAACAACACAACAACTACCACCACAACAACACAACAACTACCACCACAACAACACAACCACTCCCACTACAACAACACAACCACTACCACTACAACAACACAACCACTACCACTACAACAACACAACCACTACCACCACAACAACACAACCACTACCACCACAACAACACAACCACTACCACTACAACAACACAACCACTACCACCACAACAACACAACCACTACCACAACAACAACACAACCACTACCACCACAACAACACAACCACTACCACCACAACAACACAACCACTACCACCACAACAACACAACCACTACCACCACAACAACACAACAACTACCACCACAACAACACAACAACTACCACCACAACAACACAACAACTACCACCACAACAACACAACCACTCCCACTACAACAACACAACCAACCACTACCACCACAACAACACAACCACTACCACCACAACAACACAACCACTACCCACTACCACCACAACAACACAACAACTACCACCACAACAACACAACAACTACCACCACAACAACACAACAACTACCACCACAACAACACAACCACTCCCACTACAACAACACAACCAACCACTACCACCACAACAACACAACCACTACCACCACAACAACACAACCACTAAAACCACAACAACAAAACCACTCCCACTACAACAACACAGCCACTACCACTACAACAACACAACCACTACCACTACAGCAACACAACCACTACAACAACACAACCACTACCACTACAACAACACAACCACTACCACCACAACAACACAACCACTACCATTACAACAACACAACCACTACCACCACAACAACACAACCACTACCACCACAACAACACAACCACTACCACCACAACAACACAACCACTACCACCACAACAACACAACCACTACCACTACAACAACACAACCACTACCACCACAACAACACAACCACTACCACTACAACAACACAACCACTACCACTACAACAACACAACCACTACCACTACAACAACACAACCACTACCACTACAACAACACAACCACTACCGCCACAACAACACAACCACTACCACCGCAACAACACAACCACTACCGCCACAACAACACAACCACTACAACTACAACAACACAACCACTACCACCACAACAACACAACCACTACCGCCACAACAACACAACCACTACAACTACAACAACACAACCACTACCACCACAACAACACAACCACTACCACTACAACAACACAACCACTACCACTACAACAACACAACCACTACCACTACAATAACACAACCACTACCACTACAACAACACAACCACTACCACCACAACAACACAACCACTACCACCACAACAACACAACCACTACCACTACAACAACACAACCACTACCACTACAACAACACAACCACTACCACTACAACAACACAACCACTACCACTACAACAACACAACCACTACCACCACAACAACACAACCACTACCACTACAACAACACAACCACTACCACCACAACAACACAACCACTACCACTACAACAACACAACCACTACCACCACAACAACACAACCACTACCACTACAACAACACAACCACTACCACTACAACAACACAACCACTACCACCACAACAACAC
Organism: Mya arenaria; assembly: GCF_026914265.1. Classification (NCBI taxonomy): domain Eukaryota; kingdom Metazoa; phylum Mollusca; class Bivalvia; order Myida; family Myidae; genus Mya; species Mya arenaria. Next base: position 22,256,000 of record NC_069128.1, read on the forward strand.
AACCACTACCACCACAACAACACAACCACTACCACTAAAACAACACAACCACTACCACCACAACAACACAACCACTACCATAACAACAACACAACCACTGCTACCACCACAAGATCACAACCACTACCACTAAAACAACACAACCACTACCACCACAACAACACAACCACTACCACCACAGCAACATAACCACTACCACCACAACAACACAACCACTACCACCACAACAACACAACCACTACCACCACAACAACACAACCACTACCACTACAACAACACAACCACTACCACCACAACAACACAACCACTACCACCACAACAACACAACCACTACCACCACAACAACACAACCACTACCACCACAACAACACAACAACTACCACTACAACAACACAACCACTACCACTACAACAACACAACCACTACCACTACAACAACACAACCACTACCACTGCAACAACACAACCACTACCACCACAACAACACAACCACTACCACTACAACAACACAACCACTACCACCACAACAACACAACCACTACCACCACAACAACACAACCACTACCACTACAACAACACAACCACTACCACCACAACAACACAACCACTACCACAACAACAACACAACCTCTACCACCACAACAACACAACCACTACCACCACAACAACACAACCACTACCACCACAACAACACAACCACTACCACCACAACAACACAACCACTACCACCACAACAACACAACCACTACCACCACAACAACACAACCACTACCACTTCAACAACACAACCACTACCACTACAACAACACAACCACTACCACTACAACAACACAACCACTGCCACCACAACAACACAACCACTACCACCACAACAACACAACCACTACCACCATACGATGTCGTCAACATCACATAAGATCTTTATTTCTGGTACATTCTCATTATCATCACTGCCACCACCATCATCAACAACAGCAAGAAGAACGCCAACGTCATTGTCGTCGTCGTTAACATCATTTTAGGTCTTTATTTTTGGTACAATGTCATTTTTATCAGGTTTATACACAACGCTTACCTTACTCATCCAGTCCTGCCATAAAGCCATTGGGACATCAATGAGATAGAAACAGCCAGAAACACTCGGGAGCCGGGAGAGGGCCATGGTCGGAGAAGCAGCTGTTGGGCAATTTCTGCAAAAAATATAATACGACTATAACTGATATTAAATATAACATTCCTGCTGACATTTGTAAAACGAAAAGTACAACACATCCATCATCATCACCACCAACAGCACCAACATCACTGTCTTCGTCGTCAACATCACATCATTCTTATCATCAGAGTGCTATACACAACGCTCACCTAACTGATCCAGTCCTGCCATAAAGCCATTGGGACATCAATGGGGTGGAAACATCCAGAAACGATCGGGAGCCGGGAGGGGGCGGGTGTCGGAGAAGCGGCTGGCACTTTCTGCAAAAAAATATAATACGACCATCACTCTCGTTTAATATCATATTCCTGATAACATTAGGAAAACTAAAAATACAACATCATCATCATCAACAACAACACCACCAACATCATTTTCATCATCGTCAACATGACATAAGATCTTTATTTCTGGTACTTACTCTCCTAACTTTTCCAGTCCTGCCATAAAGCCATTGGGTCAATGCGGTGGAAAACTTTCAAGAAACGATCGGGAGACGGGAGGGGGTGGGGGACAGAGACGCGGCTGTCGGGCACTTTCTGCAAAATTATAATACGACTATCACTCATGTTAAATATCATATTCCTGCTAACATTTTTAAAACTAAAAGTACATCATCATCATTACCATCACCACCACCACCAACAACAACAACGTCATTGTTGTCGTCAACATCATTTAAGATTTTTATTTCTGGTACATTCTCAGTATCAGAGTTTTATACACAACGCTCACCTTACTGTTCCAGTACTGCCAATAAGCCACTGAGGCATCAATGAGGTGGAAAACTCCAGAAACGCTCGGGAGCAGAGAAGAGGCGGGGGTCGGAGGTGCGGTTGTTGGGCATTTTCTGCAAAAAATATAATACTCCTATTATTCATGTTATATCATATTCCAGCTATCATTAGTAAAACTGTAAATACAACAAGCAGCAAGTATCCCTCATAAACATTTGCATAAGCAACCCCACTAGCGTATAGCATCATTAAACTTTTAATCAACAACTCAAATTGTAATTATATTCCATGTATTGTTGTCTCATTGCTATTTAAATCCAAATAAGGGGTAAAATTCACACCATGGCCGCTCACGGATTGAGCATCACTTCATGTGGCAGGGGGCATTTCTTCCGGTTTGGTGGAGCGCCATTTCCGATAGCTTTGACACTAAAATATCGAGCCCATATATGTACTATTGTTTCACTTCAGCAAATAATGTATATATCATAGTAAAACAGATGTAAAAAGTATTCATAAATATGGTACTAAACATTAAGGGTCCCATATATTTATATCAAAATTGTATCCATACATTATTATGAGCAGTTCCCTGTTCGTTTATACATGAACTATCAGGGAGAAACTGTATCTATAACTTAAATGTGAAAAACTGATTGTTTGGATTCAAGCAATTTACATAGTAGTAAAAACGGGTTTTTTTGGCTATTTTACCGACAACAGTTTTCTCAATGCAGCAAGGGGCACCTCTTCCGGTTGCATGAATGGACACTCCTGGTAGCGTTGTTTCTGCAAGAAAGGGCCGTTTTATGTACATTTCAAAATACAGTTAGGCCAGAGTTTTTTTATCTTTAGATTTACGGGAGAATTTTCAAAAATTTGGGTAAGGAGGAGGAAATAAAAATAAAAATAAAATGCATAAAATGTCCCAAAGGAGAAATAAATAAAAATAAAACGGATTTTTCTCCGATTTTTTTTATTTTTTTAATCTTCTTATATCATGAAGACAAAACACACCTTACTTGTGTCAGCTATTTCATAGGCTGAAAAAAAGGGTGATAGATCACCACAAAGTTTCAAAAGCATAATTAAAAGATCCTTTTAATGACTGAAAATATTGACCTCAACACTGTGAGTTCAAGCGCTCATTGAAATTAATTGTATATATTTGTTTGAATGCATCTATGCATATGAGGTGCATATATTTTCAACCCATGGATTTTATGAAACATGTCAGTGTAATAAAGAAGTTTAAATGGCCAATTCTAACCTTTTGCCCACAATATAAGCATATCCTTCCCATTGTGAAGTAATCAAACATTGAACACAGTTTCAGACACGGTATAATAAGGAGGTCAAATGTGTTTTTCTGTCTTTAACGAAATAGCACCGTGACAATTTACCGTGATGTGGTTTTTATATAGAATATATAACCAAAAAAGTAGAAGCCCTGATGGAAATTCCTCTTCACTTCAAAGTTTGACAGGGCTTACGGATACACAGACAGTCAAAATCTACATTTATGTACTTCACCAAAGAAAATTCGGGAGCATTAAGATAAATTTTACAAGTGTTATATGTTTCAAAAAACCAGGTCTAAGAACTGATTTTAGAATCAGTCCTGAAAAATATCCTTCTAATTCCAGCTATGCCCGTTGGGCAATAAGCAACGGATAAGTTTGACTTTGCACTGACTGCCAGATATCTTATGTTCAGATTTTTTCTGTTTTATCGGAAACACACACTATGTTATTATTACATCATTTTCAGTATTCTATAACGATTTAAATTCTAAATCATTATTAAACTAATTAACAACTACGAATATCACGATACCTTGTGTTTTTCTCTTCAAATATGTGATCGTGAAGCAGTGTGTTCAATGCTCCCCAGAGTCAAATTCAGACAAAAATATCCATTTTGACTATGATGAACACGATATCATTTTGCAGTTTGTGTTTGTCAGAAGCTATACATTTTTGCGCTGTAATCCAATTCATCCTTGTTAATATACGACGTGCGCCAACGACTTTTAATAGACAATACAACCCACGAATTTCTGTCTCCTTATTTTGACCGGAAGTTTCGCAATCATTCCACGAAACGCGAACAACATACTGAATCTACAAAAAAATCACAATAAAGACGCTCTAAGTTCACCACGGTTTGATTTGAATAATGAAACATAAACATCGGAACGTTTTTGTAGTAAAACATTTCTATATAGCTGCAGAAATTGTGAGAAATAGAGTATGACAAAAAGTACTTTCACTTTTAACAGGACGTTGTTATGGTAACGGGTACCTGTTCTGTTTCCCCGCGTATTTCCGACTGGTTACGTGGTTTGTGCAGTAAAAAGACCGATAATGAATGACAATTGGTACACCAGTTGGTTCTGAGATATGGGTTATAGAACACTAATTTTATTTTTTTTCTTAACCTTGGAGCAACGTTCGTCGGAAAAAATAAAAATAAAACTACGAAAATGAATTTCATTTTTATTTGGGTTTTGCAATATTTAGGTACGGCGCTCCCGTAAATCTAAAGATATAAAAACTCTGGCCTTAATGTTAATATAATAGGAAAACAAACAATTGTTGATTATATTGATAAATACGGTGATAAACAAACGTTTGATATTTTCACTGTTGTTATTTCACTGTTAAAACCCCATATTTCATCATAAAGCATGAAAGAAAAAGGTGGTAATATCTTATATTGATGCCCACTTAAGACCAAGTTCATGAGAATGGCCCTTTAAAAGGATTAGAGCAATCAACCGTGAGAGGATCTCAAGAAAACTATATTGTTCGAACATTATTAAAAAACATTTAAATTGAACAATTAATATCAAATTCTTGAAATGATGTCTTTTATGGATTTTCAATGAAATTAGATAGATAGTCCAACTGTTAAGTATGAAATTATTCCCTTTCAGATCATAACATAATCCCACAGAAATGAAACCTCCTACTGTTAGCTACATTTATATAAAAATGAACATACACGAAAACGAAAATAAGTTTTTTCTGCTACCCATGTTCGGTTAAAGAAATCTTGGGAAAGATGCTGGCACCTTTTAGCATTTTCACTGTAAGATTTCGAAAACCAACAGAAATGCTCTTTTCGACTTCCGTGTATTTCGAAAAAGATTAATTAAGTTTTACATTTTGATGACCCCCTCCACCCCCACCCCCTAACCTCCACCCCCGAGAATTGAAACATAAACAATTACACTGAAATTTGATGAGATTGATGATGATTATTGTTTTTTTTAATCAAAAACTTCTACCTTAAGCGAATTTAAGTGTATGTAGTATTCTTGACGATTGAACGTACAAATCAGAGATGAATGTTAAGAAAATTGTACACAGACCTACTTATAAAATGAAAACAATCGCTTTGAGCTGGACTGCTTGTTATTACTTTGTTTGAAATGATCCTTGTATATGCTTTACCGTTGAATTTTTAACCTTCGCCATATCTTGAAATGCGAAACATACTTAATGCATTTAAACAATTCATTTAACACATACGTGAGCACATTGAAACTAATATTTTGTCCATGTTACTATCAACGTCAGATGGCATGAAGACTGTCCGAGTAGAGGGCCTGTCGATTGAACATCACTTAAGGTGAACTTATTGATGTAATTCTTTTTCAATATAAAGCTGATCATATATTATAATGAAGCACACTCAAGGCCAAGTTATTGCGGTAATTCATGAGAATGGCCCCTTAAAGGGATTAGAGTAACCAACCGTTAGTGAGAGATTTTTACCTTAAATTAGATAAATCGTCCTAATGTAAGGTATGAAATTAATCCCTTTTAGATACAAACGTAATCCCACCGAAAAGAAACCTCCTACTGTTATATGCATTTTTATAAAAATGAACATACACGAAACGAAAAAAAACCTTTCTGCTACCCATGTTCGGTTAAAGAAAAGCTTTTTTCGATTTCAGTGTATTTTAAAAAGAATTAATTAAGTTTTACTTTTTGATGACCCCCCCTCCTTCCCAAATTCAAACCGTGATAAACAACTTCAGTACAATTTTATGAGACAAATGATAATACTTTTTTAATCAATGACCACTCCCGTAAGTTAATTTAAGTATGCGTGATTCTTGATATTTGAACTTATAAACAGTCATAAATGTTAAGAACATTATATACAGACTTACTTATAAAGTGAATGATTTTGAGATGGACTGCTTGTTATTGTTTCTTTCTTAAAATGAGATTTGTATTTGCTTTATTTCTTATTGTTTACTTTTTATTAGATCTTAAAATGCGAAACAGACTTTATGGCTTCATTAACTTCTTAAAACATAAATGAGCACAATAAAACTTATCTTTTGCTTCTGTGCCGAGACGGGGGCTGCGATGAAGCCTCAATCTAGGAAGCATGAAGAGGTTCTTCTGGTGCAGTGGATGCTAAAAAATTGAAATAAACCATGTCATTCTGGTCCTATATTAAGCTGATAGCATATCATTATGAAGCAAACTAGATACCAAGTAATTCCGAAATTGGTCCGAAGAATAAATACGTACTTGACATAATGAGTTGACCCCTTAAGAATATCAGAATTGACATTATGCGGTTGATCCCTTAAGAAATTAACCAACCGTGAGTTGGTTGAAACAAACAATTACACTCAAATTTATGAGACTGATATAGTTGTTGTTGTTTTGTTCTAATTCAGTACTAATATCTTACACTAATTTAAGGGAGTGTTTTTTTATTTAAATGATCCTTGTGTTTAGTTAACCGTTTACTGTTTAACTTTTGCCATATCTTAAAATGCGAAACATACTAAATGCCTTCTAACAATTTTTTTAACACAAAAGTCAGCGCAGTGAAACTTATATTTTGCTGATGTTACTATCAACGTCAGATGGCGCGAAGACTGTCCAAGTAGAGGTCATGTCGACGGAACATCACTTTCGGTGAACTAATTTTGTAATTTTATTTCAATTTAAAGCTGATAATATTCTATAGTGAAGCACACTTAATATCAAGTTATTTTAGGATGTCATGGGAATGGCCCCTTAAAAGAATTAGATTAACCGGTCGTGAGTGAATCCCAATGCAAATTATATGTATTGCTTAATAACAAAAACATTTTAATTAAACCGTTATTATCATATTCTTGAAATAATGTCTTAAGTATTTTCACTTTAAGTTAGATAAATCGTCCTACTGTTAAGAAAGAAATTATTCCATTTTAGATGAAAACATAATCCCACAGTAATGAATCCTACTGTTATATTGAAACAAACAATTACACTGCAATTTTATGAGATTGATGGTATTGTTTGTTAATAAAAAAAACTTCTACCTTAAACGAATTGAAGTTTGCGTGTTTTCCATGATATTTAAACTTATAACCAGATATTAATGTTAAGAAAATTGTAAACAGACTGACTAATAAAATGAAAACAATCGTTTTGAGAAGGACTGTTTGTGAACACTTTTCTTTAAATGATCCCTGTGATTACTTTACCGTTAACTGTTTTTACTTTAGTCATATTTTAAAATGGGAATCAGAGAGCACAATGAAACTAATCTTTTGCTAATGGGACTATTAACGTCAGATGGCGCGAAGACTGTCCGAGTAGAGGTCATGTCGATGGAAGAGCACTTAAGGTGAACTAATTATGTAATTATATTTCAATATTAAGCCGATAATATATTAAAATGAAGCACACCTAATACCAAGTTATTTCAGGAATGTCCCCTTAATAGAATTAAATTAACCAGTCGTGAGTGAATCCCAATGAAAAATATATTTATTGCATATTAACAAAAACATTTTAATGGAACAGTTCATATCATATTCTTAAAATAATGTCGTTTTATGATTTTAACTTGAAATTAGATAAATCTTCCTAGTGTCAAGAATGTTTTTTTTTTTCCATTTTAGATGAAAACCTAATCCCACAGTAATTAATCCTACTGTTATATTGAAACAAACAATTACACTGCAATTTTATGAGATTAATTATATTGTTTTTTAATAAAGAATTTCTACCTTAAAAACGAATTGAAGTGTGCGTGTTTTCCTTGCTATTTTAACTTATAAACAGAGATTAATGTTAAGAAAATAGTCGTTTTATAGATTTTCATTTTAAATTAGATAAATCGTCCTACTGTTAAGAATGAAATTATTCCATTTTAAATGAAAACATAATCACACAGTAATTAATTCTACTGTTATATTGAAACTAATAATTACACTGCGATTTTATGTGATTAATTATATTGTTTTTAAATAAATTACTTCTACCTTAAACGAATTGAAGTGTGCGTGTTTTCCTTGATATTTTGACTTATAACCAGATATTAATGTTAAGAAAATTATATACAGACTGACTTATTAAATGAAAATAATCGTTTAGAGCTGGACTGTTAGTGAACACTTTTTTCTTGAAATGATCCCTGTGTTTACTTTACCGTTAACTGTTTGACTTTTATTATATTTTAAAATGCAAAACGGAGAGCACAATGAAACTAATATTTTGCTTATGTTACTATTAACCTCAGATGGCGCAAAGACTGTCCGAGTTGAGGTCATGTCGACGGAACATCACTTTAGATGAACTAATTATGTAATTCTATTTCAATTTAAAGCTAATTATATATTGTAGTGAAGCACACTTAATACCAAGTTATTTCAGGAATTCATGAGAATGGCCCCTTAAAAGAATTAGATTAACCAGTGGTGAGTGAATCCCGATGAAAATTATATTTATTGCATATTAACAAAAACATTTTAATTAAACAGTTAATATTATTCTTGAAATATTGTATTTTATGAAATTTCACTTTAAATTTGATAAATCGTCCTACTTTTAAGTATAAAAAATCCCTTTTTGATGAAAATCCCACAGAAACAAAACGTCTATTGTTATGTGCAACTTATATATAAAATGAAAATACACTAAAACGAAATAAAGCGATTCTGCTACCCATGTTTGGTTAAAGAAATCTTGGGAAAGATGCTGGCACCTTTAGCATTTTCACTGTAAGATTTCGAAAACCAACAGAAATGCTCTTTTCGATTTTCGTGTATTTCGAAAAAGATTAAGTTAGAATTTTTGATGACCCTCTCCCCCACCCGAGAATTGAAACATAAACAATGCCACTGCAATTTAATGAGATCGATGATATTGTTTTTTAATAGAGAATGTCTACCTTAAACGAATTGAAGTATGTGTGTGTGCGTTCCTTGATATTAAAATTATAACCGGAGATGAATGTTAAGAAAATTATATACAGACTTATTATTAGAATGAAAATAATCGTTTAGAGCTGGACTGTTAGTGGACACCTTTTTCTTTAAATGATCCCTGTGTTTACTTTACCGTTAACTGTTTGACTTTTATTATATTTTAAAATGCAAAACAGAGCGCACAATGAAACTAATCTTTTGCTAATGGGACTATTAACGTCAGATGGCGCGAAGACTGTCCGAGAAGAGGTCATGTCGATGGAACTTCACTTAAGGTGAACTAATTATGTAATTCTATTTCAATTTAAAGCTGATAATATTTTATAGTGAAGGACACCTAATACCAAGTTAATTCAGGATGTCATGAGAATGGTCCCTTAAAAGAATTAGATTAACCAGTCGTGAGTGAATCATAAGAAATTATATTTTTTGCATATTAACAAAAACATTTTAATTAAACAGTTACTATCATATTCTTGAAATAATGCCGTTTTATAGATTTTCACTTTAAATTAGATAAATCGTCCTACTGTTAAGAATGAAATAATTCCATTTTAGATGAAAACATAATCCCACAGTAATGAATCCTCCTATTATATTGAAACTAACAATTATACTGCAATTTAAGGCATTGATGATATTGTTTTTTTTATAAAGAACTTCTACCTTAAACGAATTGAAATGTGCGTGTTTTCCTTGATATTTTAACTAATAACCATAGATTAACGCTAAGAAAATTGTATACAGACTGACTTATAAAATGAAAACAGTCGTTTAGAGCAGGACTGTTTGTGAACACTCTTTTCTTTAAATAATCCCGGTGTTTACTTTACCGTTAACTGTTTAACTTTTGTCATATTTAAAAATGCGAAACAGAGAGCATAATGAAACTAATCTTTTGCTAATGTTACTATCAACGTCAGATGGCACGAAGACTGTCCGAGTTGAAATCATGTCGATGGAACATCACTAAAGGTGAACTTATTATGTCATTGTATTTCAATTTAAAACTGAATATATATATATATATATATATATATATATATATATATATATATATATATATAGTTTTGTATGACCGTGCCCATATATACGGTGGTCTAATTTGAATGCAAATGACTTGTTGCGTAAAATTTTGAGTAAAGCGGGTCTGCCCACTTTCACTCTGTTGGAGTTGTGGGATGAAAATAACGTGTACTAGTTGCTTCCCTTAGTCTTGGTTGCGCGATAGATTCACAACTGGATCACCTCGGCGATTATGGATAGGCGATTTCTATTTCCGAAGTTGTCGGAAATCACCGAGTAGTTACGCTTCACTGCGCATGTCTTTTCCAAGTACTTCCGTATTATTTTCTGGAGCAGCGTGTACTAAGTATTCGTGTACTACGGTAAACTGGCATCATGCGACCTACTGCACGGCTTAAACCAATAGACAAGGCGCTCTATTTTATCAAGTTGGACAAAGACCAAGATGGTTATACAGTGAAAGATTTCGGCTTCAAAGGTAAAGTTATTGTAGGCTGTGTGAGCCGGGCGGGATCTGGTCATCGTAGCCTCGCCATCTCGCATTAGGGCCTGTTTTGAGGCATGTCATTTCGTACCGTAGTCGAAATAAGTCGCTTTGATGTTACTGTCTGTTTTAAGGCAAAAAGAAAGGAGATCGTATTCAAAACGGGGCTGAATATTTAGTAATTTACCAGTAGGCGAGTAGTTCTCGGACACTAGTAGTTCTCGGACACTCACGATTTTCGCCTCATTTTGGAAGTTACATATCAAGCACCTGATTTCAATCAATCAGGTGTTTGAAAAGTTTCAGCAGGTACCAAATATTTTCATTAGGTAAGGATTATAAGACGTTAAATTCCAAAAGTTTCCAAAATCACATTTTACCTCCGCTGGGAATCACAATTTTAGTGCGCATGCTCAAAAAGCACAACTTAAAATACGGGCAACAGTTAGGTTAAACTATTAGTTCGGTACTGGTATACTTCCTTTTTTGACGCAGACGACATTCTGCATTTACGAAAATATGCTAGTCTAAAATAATAGACGTGTTATACGGGATTCTTCCAATCCCTAACGTCTAAACGGGAATGTGCAAAAAACGGGGGTGTTTTAAAAATATTGAAATTGTTTTAAATGAAGTATTTTATGGTTGAAATTGATCATTAAGAGTTATATTCATATTTCACCATGTAAGTGAAAGGTTATTTTGCACTAAACAAATATTTAATGCATTAAAACAAGTTGTTTACCTTTCCAATAAAATGAAAGTTGACTGACACAGACAACAATTATGCGAAGGGGAACAACTCGATACAATCGTAATAACTCGGCCTCCTCCAACAAAGCTTCGAGATAGACCTCGTTATACAATCGTAACAACTCGGCCATGGCCGAAATGTTCCGAGCGATTTAAAACTGTGCCCTAGAGCCTTGCAGGTGCCCTTCATGTATATATCGTTATGTTTTGACAGAATGAAATGAAGAAAAGCGGTCAAACTCATAATTATAAGTTGGATATTAATTTTTTGTGTACGGAACTAATATAAAATAACATTATCTGGTAATGTTTCTTGTTTTTGTGATATTTTATAGACGCTATATGCTTTAACCCGGAATCCTGATCGGAACAACTACCCACTTTTGATACTTTTCTAACCAATTTGTTCGTGAAGGATTTGCCATATCAAAAATCTAAAAAAGATCTGTCAACATACAATTATTTGGACTAGAAAATATTCATGTTAAGTCAGGAGTTTACATTACACATATGTGCTAAAAATAGAAATCATTTATTTCAGTTTTATGAGCTTCATGGTCTATGTATATAATTATGTACAATTAGATTGGTTTTTAATGAAAAATAATAAGACATATATTACTTACTGGTTTGAAAATTCCACTTTTAAATATTTTAAATAAAAAAATCACTTCAGCGCATGTTTCCGGGTTTTGTTGATCATCTAAGGGAGTGTCCGAGAACTTCTTCTGTCAAACTAAAATTTAGCCCCTTTTGAGCACCACATTCGGAGCCTATGAGAATGGACTTAAATTGTTCAATTACACTTGATTTTGCATTATTTCAACAGAAGAAGAGCTGAAGTTTGTTATAAACATTGGAATATCATATATCGTTTAAAATAAGAATACTTGATCCATAAAACCTCTAAAAGTGTCCGAGAACTACTCGCCTACTGGTACACTCTTGTTCATTATGCACCAGTCATTTGTAACCACGGCCCTCCCAGGTCCGGGGAATAGCGGGGACTTTGACTTTCGGTTCAGCAAATCCCTGGCAAAATCTCCGTCCTGCGGGGACGATATGCCAGTAAACCCCAGCCAAATGCCCCCTAACAAGGGAACCCTAGATAATGCCAATTCCCCGCTATAATTGGCGTGAAGACAAAACTGCAGTTACAGGCACTGCTGGGCCACCTGGAAGGTAAAAACACGGCCCATTTCCCTGGCTATCTCCGGACCTGGGGGGCCATGGTTACAATTGACTGGTGCATTACCAAAACTGGCCTGCACATGGTTTTATTTGGTGTACTGTATATTTGTGAATTACGACACCAATAAATGTTTAAAACTCAAAAATGATTATACTGTAGTAATACTACTAGTAGTACTAGTAGTATACTGACAGTATATTCAAAATACACTTACAAGGTTCCCAGGTCCAAAAATGGCAGTTTTCAACATGACTAAGTTGGCTTTTTCTTAAGAACACATTCCGTTAAAGCTGCACTCTCACAGATTGAACGTTTTGACCACGTTTTTATTTTTTGTCTTGGAATGAGCCAATTTTTGCGAAAAGCCATGGATACCAGTTATATAAGACTGCTGACAAAAAATTAGATCGAGGATTTTTATATTTAAGTTCAAAAATTGATTAATCCATTAACAGCACTCAATTTTCACTGATTTGTGTCGAGGAAAACTGAACAACTTTGCCCTAAGCTAACAGCGAGGTTTGCTTAATATGCTGCCAATAAAATAGCTTATTCAGTGATATAAACACAAAAATACATGTATCTTGACAATAAACTGGTCAGAGCTTAAATTATTTTTTACACAATTTTTGTGAAAGAAATGTTTTTGAAATGTATACCTTGGTTTTGGTTACTGATATGATAAATATGTATTTGCTGAATAAAATGTGTATTGTGTAATTAGGTGACTCTTTAATTTGGTAAGTAATAATTTGTGATTAAAAAAGTGGCTGTAATGTTAGTTTTGGCAGGTAGCTATGACAACAATTATAGGCAGATTGAAGTAAAGCTTCCCATATAGTTTATAGCTTTCACACAATTACTAAACCTATATATTCCAAACAGCCATTATGGGAAGACGGAATCTGCCCACTAAACAGGGCTTTAATTTAGAAAAACAATGTACTAGCAAATTTTTGTGTGCAAAATCTGAAGTTGTCTCACAAAAGTTTTGTTCACCCCTTATTTTGTTAGGTAATATGTATGATCAAAACAACAACAATGATTTCTATGTCATAATAATTCACCTTTTAAATTAGATACATGTATTGAGGAGGTTTGATATGCAGCCGCACAAAATGTCTTGCAGACGTTTCCAGCGTAGTCTGTATTGATGGTTAATTTCATGTGGACTTTTTCTCCCGTTAAGTTAGTTTATATGGACAGATTATTTAATTTAGGCTTTTATGTCTGATTAATTTAATCATCGCCATCAGAAGTTTTCCATTTCAAATATTGATGCGTGAACAAACCGTTTATGGGCATATCATGATAGTGGACTGCACCTCAACATTGGAAATATATGAGCCAAATACTGCCACCTAAAGTCTGAACACAAAAAAATGTCTACTGAGTGCGCTTAATGCAACACGCTTAGGTAAATATCATAATTTTATGTGTATTACGAGAAATAAAGTAGGAAAAGTGAAGGTTGCTATAAATTGAGGGCTTTCAGTCGCAAAATTTTGCTCAAAAAAGTACCTTTAAACCCAATTTCCAATTATCACTTGCATTTTGTGAGTGTACTAGTGCTGAATTCATAACTTTGAGACAAACCATGAATGCCTATTACAGACAACCTCATGGGCAGAAAAATCTGCCCTCTAAAGTAAAATTATCCTTGGTATACACATATGTATACATTTTCTAGACTCAAACAACATCTTCATTACAGGAAACCATTAGGCCATTACGCATAGTACATTGTATGTTATGATTAATAAATTCATAATTAAATTGATAAGGTACATGTAATTGCATAAGGTTCCTCTCCATCAACCCCATCTTCTTTAATGACATCTCAGTCATTTTTTGTTTAATTAAAAGCTTGGAAACAGGTACATTAGATTTAAATAGTAATGATTTTCAGATTGATATTTGTATGTATGTCAAGTTCTGACGACTATATCTCCACCTGTGAAGTGTTTCAACAATAACAACACTGTTGTTCCTGAATGTGACTTTTTTTTAAGAAAAAAATACCATTTTTCCCTTTTTAAAAGAGAGTTTGATGATAGCATAGCAGTTAGTTATCACCTTGTGGGCAGAATATATCTGCCCACTAAAGTAGCGTTCTCAAAGGATTTGAAAAGAACAGAAAGCTCAATTGTTTCCTGAAATGTAGATTCAGGGTGTGTCTGGAAGAAATATCTACTTCAGTAGTATCTTTTTACTGTATGTTATGGAGTTTATGCATTCTGAGTTAAAAGTCAACTTATAATACAGCTCTTGTTTGTTTGGCCCTTTTCTCATCAGAATTGTGAGTGATTTGTATGAGTATAACCATAGTTATCTCATATTCCATTACAATGCAGAATAGCACAGTTGGTTAAAGCTGTCATTTTTTCATATCGCTCCTTGAAGTTTAATTTTTTTTTAAACTTATCATCAAAAAATCACCTTTTTTATTACACTGTTTATGTTTTATTCAATTAACATGCCTTAGAACTGTGCATTTTTATCATACAGTATCTTTAAAGTTATCTAATATATTATCATTTTCAGGACGAGGTATAAAGACCATAGCAGACAGGAAAAATGGAGATTTCCTTCTCCACTACACAGGTGAACTTATAACAGGTGAAGAAGGTGATAGAAGGGAAGCAAAAAACTCAACAGGCTTCCGTTTCTTTTTCATATCCAAAGGCAAGCAGTTATGGTAAGTCTGACAAAATTTTGTATTGTGATTTCAGATTTTGTCATACATTTGGTGTTTATCTGGGCTTAAGTGGTCATACATAATATTAATAGCTATGTGTTCATAATAGAGATTGGTACCACGGAAAAAATACCACGGTACACTGCGTGTTTTGTGCAACACCATGGTTCGAACCTCTGTTTTTGTGCATAATATATGATAAGGCTATTGTTAACTTACTAAATCTACCAGTTTTGTATTCCTTCAATCGGTTTAATGTAATACATTTTGTATCTATAGCATTGCTTCTTCTAAAATTAAACAAGTTATAACTCATAGATTATAGTGCTCCAAATATGCCGCCTATCTGTGTTAAATACATTATGTAGTATGATATCGCAGAAGGGCTCCAGTTTCAGTGAGAAAAAATATGTTTTTTGTTTGTAGCGTAGATGCTTCTGAAGAAAGTGGAAGACTTGGAAGACTGGTAAACCATGGTCATAAAAAAGAACTGAATGCTGTGATGAAGGAAGTTAGTGGGCAGTTGATCCTGTTTGCACAAAGGTATTTCTGATGTATTAAGTTAATGCTGAGTACACCTTGATCTCAGCAAAAAAGTCAAAAGAATATGGATGAACAATTATATAGAAATAAACTTAAACAAAACACGCACGCACTATTTGCAGGCTTATTTTGGGGACCTTTCAGAACATAAGACCTAGAAATTTAATAAGGCTTAACGTGCGATAAACAATACATATATTTCAGTCAGTAACACACTATTTTCAACTTGTCAGTGTTTAAAAGAGAAAAGTTAGAGATATTGTCATAGCCTTTTTGCTATAATTGGCACTGTGACAGCTCTCTTGTCGGAATGCAAAATCTTATCAGCCATAACTTTTAATGCCCCCACTTTGTATGACTGTATGTCCCAAAAGTTTGTCTGTCATACTCCTCATTCTTGTGTTGAAGGGTTTGCCTCAAACTTTCACTGACGAACCATCTTCCTTCGTAAATATCTGTTACACCTTTTCTTGGAGCTATTGACCTTTTTTCACCATCAAATTTAATACCTTAAAGGGACTGAACACCAAAAAAAGTTTTTTTTCTGTAACAAATCTCAGGACAATTATCTAACAGAATGTGTTACGCTTTGATATCATAATTGTAAAAAAAGTAACCAAAACGTAAAAAAAAATGTGTCAGAGACCGGGTTCGAACCCGTGTCGCCAAAATTGCTGTCCAGCATCGTATCCACTGAGCTACGACAACTTACTCTAATTGGGTGACATAATTAAGCTATACACCTACCTCAGTAATATCACGTGATAACACCGACTAGCCAATCACGGATAAGAAATGAATTCTACCTTGTAGACATACTCAGTAATCTTTTTAAATGGAAAAATACGAAATAACTGCTAAACTTAAATAAATTGTAAACTATGTGGTACTTCAGTTCTTAGTTTCAATGCATTGTACACATCGATGCCAAGTTTATGTCAGTTTTCGACAATTTTCTCTTTTTGTGCTATTTTATCATATGGAGTACAGCCCCTTTAATGTGTTTTTCAGGGACATCTGTGCAGGTGAAGAGCTACTTTACGATTATGGATTAAAGGAATACCCCTGGACACAGGTGAGTGCTAGCTCAGGATTAACTTGTTTGCAAAGACCGGATATTCATGTATTTGAAAGACACCTTGATATTTGAACACAAACTAATGATTCCAATTTTTACAAATTACCATAATTTTGCAATTTAAGTAAAATGTTGTAACTCTGTATCTAACATTTAGCTAATGGTTCAGTTAGTTTACTCATCTGATTCATAGGCATCAATCAACTAGCTATTATAAGGACCCTGCAAAACTAAACTATAAGCAGTAGTAATCAGTATGTTTGTTTGTTCGTCTGCCTGTCTGTACACAAAATTCATGATCTTTCCCAGTACATGAATATGCTGAAATATATATATTATGCCCCCCTTCGAAGAGGAGGGGTATTTTGATTTGCACATGTCAGTCCGTCATAGACCAATGTTTGTCTGAGTGATAACTGAACATTTGCTAGACCTATTTTCAGCAAACTTGACATGAAGGTTGGGCCTGACCAGTAGATGACCCCTATTTATTTTAGGTGTCGTCAGCTCAAAGGTCAAGGTCAGAGTGACCTTTATATGGGAAAAATTGTTAAAGCTAGTCTGAATGATAACTCAACAATTCCTGGACATATGGTCATCAAACTTGCCATGATGTTTGGACCTGACAGAGTCACAGTGACCTTGAACACAAAAATCATGTCTGTGATAGCTCGACAATGCCTGCACCTATGGCCCTCAAACTGGACATATAGATTTGGGGTGACCAGTAGATGACCCCTATTCATATTGAGATTGAAGGTCATTGTCACAACTCATATTGGTCATTAAAATTACATTATGTTTACATATTTCGTGCTGGTTAGAGGATCATGTTTATCTGCAAGATCAGTTATCATTTGAACATGATCAAAAACTGTACCTACTATACCCATACTTTGAATGGTCATAATCTAAAAACTGCCTCAAAGGTATTCAATGTCAATGCCAAATCAGCTGTCATTTTGGTCCATGCATATTCCATTCAATTGTCCAAATATTCTTTACAACATTGCGCTCAGGGGGCATATCGGTTCACAAACATATATCTTGTTTGTAATTGCTACATATATTCTGCATAATAATGTGCAATTGATTGACACTTTACATATCCCTAACAAAAGTAAGTATGCATGCATTTGTTTTATATTTCAGTATCAGCATGAACAGGGTATAAAATTGTGTTTATACTGTTCATTTCATTGTTTGCCAATGAAAAATATTTGTATCCACTTACTTTAAATAAAATCTTACTACGAAAGGTTTAACTTGCTGGAAGCTTGAATGCTTCCTAAAATCATTTAAAGTGAATTGTTATATCATTTCTGTAAACAATAAAAGTTTCACTTAAACACCTTTCTTATAAATGGATTATTGATATTTAAAGGGTCCCCATGGCCCTCTTGCTCATGCATTTTTTTTAATGTATGATTGAATCTAGAACATTTTAGAAAGAAATGCTGTAAATTTAAATAAAAAATGTCTGGTATATAGATGTATTCTATGACAGTAGGAACAAATATTTTTCAATCAAAGCAATTTAGCTTGACTGTTAATATTTAGTTAAGATATATTCCAATCAGCATTTTTGGTTTCAAGATGGCTCGACAACATCTGTTATAGTTTGGTAACTATCAGAGCTCGGCTTTTAAAAAATGCATATTGCTATTGGGGGTGATAAAAGTTAGGTCATAGGGCAGGTTTTACCAAATTGTGTTCAAGTTTTACCTGCAAATAAATGCATCAGATAGTTTCAAAGCTTTTAACAGATGTTCAGGTCATAAAGCAAAGCCAGAAGGTTGTTTTCAATGATTGACTGACTTGTTTGTTCCGGTGTCCCTTTTGTTAGTTTAGTTTGGGACAAACACTGAATTGTTGAGCATTATCTAGTTTTGTTATTAGTTCCAACAATAAGATTACCATTCATACTAGATTAAAGTTTGATTAGGCCTAAAAAAAAAGTACATTTGGTTCGGGTTACCCGACCCTACCTACGGAATAGGCGCCGACCCTACCGTTTTTATAGTCAGTTGGAAAAAAAAATGAAAAACTAAAAAAAAAAAAAAAATCTTTTTTTTTTTATGCTTTTCAATATGTAGTTTAAAACCTTAAATGCTTATATAGACGATAACTTTAACACCATTCTCCAATGATGATAATGACGTTCTTATATAAAGTCTAATAAAAAAATAAATAAAAAAAAGCCTACCTATTTTTGAAGAGGATGTAACCCTAATCAAAAATTATTTTTTTTAGGCCTTAGTGAACTGGCCTCATTACTGAGACCATTTTATTAAGAAAATACTCATTTTTTTTTGGTTTTGAAATCAAGGATTGTCTCAATGTTAAGGTGGTCTAAATGGGGGAACTTAACTGTAATTATTTTCAGATGCCATTGTTTCTATGATTTTTGGAATACAGTTTTGAACTTTTTGTAAGATCTGGAACAGTTTTATCCATCTTAAATCTAACCCATAGTTAGTAGTTGTTCCCCATTGATGCAGTGGTTGGAACTTAGGAGCTCATTCAATAAGCATCTTAGTGAATATTTTCAACTTAGTGAGAATTTTGTAATATTTGACATCGATTATTTTAAATACCCACTACTTTTCATCCGATTTATTCATATAATGCATATATTGTTTAGACCATTTTCTTGCTTATTTTCATACTTTTGGTGTACAAACATTGTTCGTTTTCTTAAAATTCAAATTAGAAAAAAGGCAATTTTTCACTAAGTTGAAAATTGTTACTAAGATGCTTATTGAAAACGGCCCCTGTTCGAAAATTAATGTTTTACCGCTTAAACCGTTACTAACGGTTAATGAAAATTGCACAAAACATCAATTTTTGAACTTAAATATAAAAATCTGCGATCTAATTTTTGTCAGCAGTCTTATATAACTGGTTTCCATGGATTTTCGCAAAAATTGGCTCATTCCAAGACAAAAAAAAAGTTGTCAAAACATTCAATCTGTGAAAGTGCAACTTTAACATGAACTTTGACAATTCTGTAATACAAGACTATGCTATACTTAGGGCTGCTGTACCTAAACTTTATTAGAAGTGATCAGAAGTAGGTCCTGTTGAATAATGTATCCTCTCCTTAAAAACTGGAAAGTTGTGTTCTTCACCATTAGAATGTCGACATTGTGTTATGACGTGCACAACATTTGGCTTCTTAGTGCAAAGGTCAAGGTTATTGCCTTTATAATGATTATCAATAAATACAAGGGGTATTTCTCTATGAATTTAGAAATTATGAATGGATTTAAACTAAACTTACACGGATAGTGTTTAAGCCAGAAATGAAAAAGGGGAGGGTGCTTTCTTTAAAGGGAAAAAAATGCGCACAATATTTGCTTTGTATTGTTGAAACACGTCCATGTACCTTATCAAAGTCCATTTTATAGCATGTTCATGCATTCATAGTAAAAATATCCCTATTGAATCCTCATAATTATTCTCCCTTGTTCATTTACACTTATGACACTTTTCTAACCAACTTGGGTTGCTGTCACAGCTGTTTTTTAGCTTGACTATTCGAAGAATAAGGAGGGCTATACTACTTGCCCTGACGTCGGCGTCTTGTTAAAGTTTTAGGGCAAGTCGGGATTTTCACTGTTTTAATGGTCTATTATAAAGCTCATCATATTTGTTGTTTGATTTCAGGTCACACTATCAATAGTGACTCAGATGAGACCAATGTGGAACAATCCTCTCCAGTTACAGCTGTTGAAGACCAACTGACATGTACAGCCAGAGTTGAAAGTCCTTCCTTCCAAGCTAACACACCTGATGCGTCTGACACAAACACCGTACATCAGACTTCCAGCACCGATGGTGACACACTTGAGACCAATGTGGAACAATCCTCTCCAGTTACAGCTGTTGAAGACCAACTGACATGTACAGCCAGAGTTGAAAGTCCTTCCTTCCAAGCTAACACACCTGATGCGTCTGACACAAACACCGTACATCAGACTTCCAGCACTGAAGGGGACACACTTGAGACCAATGTGGAACAATCCTCTCCAGTAACAGCTGTTGAAGACCAACTGACATGTACAGCCAGAGTTGAAAGTCCTTCCTTCCAAGATAACACACCTGATGCGTCTAACACAAACACCGTACATCAGACTTCCAGCACCGATGGTGACACACTTGAGACCAATGTTGAACAATCCTCTCCAGTTACAGCTGTTGAAGACCAACTGACATGTACAGCCAGAGTTGAAAGTCCTTCCTTCCAAGATAACACACCTGATGCGTCTGACACAAACACCGTACATCAGACTTCCAGCACTGATGGTGACACACTTGAGACCAATGTGGAACAATCCTCTTCAGTTACAGCTGTTGAAAAGCAAGTAACATTTCCTGATATAGTTGAAAGTCCTTCCTTCCAAGATAACACACCTGATGCGTCTGACACAAACACCGTACATCAGATTTCCAGCACCGATGGTGACACACTTGAGACCAATGTTGAACAATCCTCTCCAGTTACAGCTGTTGAAGACCAACTGACATGTACAGCCAGAGTTGAAAGTCCTTCCTTCCAAGATAACACACCTGATGCGTCTGACACAAACACCGTACATCAGATTTCCAGCACCGATGGTGACACACTTGAGACCAATGTTGAACAATCCTCTCCAGTTACAGCTGTTGAAGACCAACTGACATGTACAGCCAGAGTTGAAAGTCCTTCCTTCCAAGATAACACACCTGATGCGTCTAACACAAACACCGTACATCAGACTTCCAGCACCGATGGTGACACACTTGAAACTAATGTGGAACAATCCTCTCCAGTTACAGCTGTTGAAGACCAACTGCCATGTACAGCCAGAGTTGAAAGTCCTTCCTTCCAAGATAACACACCTGATGCGTCTGACACAAACACCGTACATCAGACTTCCAGCACTGATGGTGACACACTTGAAACCAATGTGGAACAATCCTCTCCAGTTACAGCTGTTGAAGACCAAGTGACATTTCCTGATATAGTTGAAAGTCTGTTCTGGGAGGATAACGCAGATCCATGTACTGATGATCGAGTAGACAGTAGTTCTTGTGATGATGGCTTTGAAACTGACGACTTTCCCATGCTGCAGCAGTTGAAAGAAGGTAATAAGATAATTATTTTGGCAGATTTTTTTTGATTTCTCAGAAGGCAGATAGAGATTGTTAGGGTGTAATTGGAAACCCCAGTGATTTATTGCATGAATTATTTTATACAAATACAATTGAAATTTGTATTCTAATCTGCTCGATCAAAAGTATATTAAGTTTATTTGTGTGATATTACTTTTTTTAATTTTTACTAAGGAATGGTTTCAATCACTTTTCATAAATTTTGTATAAGTCTGGTTTTCACAATATAGTTAGTTTACTATTACCTACGTAGATGTAGATCCAGTCTTATGAGATTTGTGTAATCTGAATGGCACCATTATGTAAGCCAATCACCAAGCTTGTTATCACTTTTGAGTCTGAATGTAAAAAAGGCCCTAGTTTTGTTCACCATGCAATCACAGTTTCACCAATTTTTTGTTACTTAAAGTAACGGAAGTCCATCAGAAAATTAAAAAAATAAAAGCCTTAAAGAAAGTGATTAGGTTGTTATTGATAGTTTTGGTATGAAAAACAGTCCTGTTTCTATGACAATATATGTATATACTGTGAACTTTGTAAAACAAATTGCTTCAAAATCAAAGTATCGGAGTGTTTAAGATTTCATGCAACAAAAAGTGGTGGACTCTTATGGCATTGTCGACAAAATCAGGCATTTTATTTCATAATTGAAACAAGTTTTTGTCTCCATTCACTACTTTTATTTATATGATATTGTGTTTTAGACCAAGTCCTTGGTGAGGACCATACGGTGGTTGCTAAATCTGCTGCCAGTGTTTCTGTGCAAAGGAAAAGGAAAGGTACATACATTTGAGAAGTTTAAATAAATATGAATTTTGTTGAAGTCTCCACAATCATTACAGAATGTATAGCTGACAGTAGATTCTTTGGTGGCTCAGAGATGCAATTTATTTAGGGTATATTGACCTCAATATTTATGAATTTTGCTTGTTAACAAAGACCACCCAAAGTCCAGACCAAGACACCTTTTACATTTAGTTATTAGTTTATTTTAATCAAATCATAGTGTGGGGTATGTAAAAGGCAAAGTTATAAAAATAATAATATCTAATATAGTATAAGCAGTCCGTATCTACATGTATCTCACTCTATGTAAAAATAACTCTAAATACTGTGAGTGTTACTTTTTGAAACTTCGCACTTTGGCATAAGATTTTGAGAGACCAGTAATTTTACAATGCTTATCTCTTGAATTACTTCATTAAATGTCTTGTCCAGAGCATAAAAGTAAATAGAGAACAACAAAAGGGATTTTCTGTACCCTTTACACATTTGACAGAAAATTGCCAGGAAGTACAGTGTATAAGAACCATTCTGAAGTACAGTGTACAAGAATCATTCTTACCTTCTCATATTTTGTTTTCAAGTCAAATGATTTTTCACTATCATCTCACATGGTTGTACAGCACAAGCCTCCAAGGCATACATTGGAGTGCATGCATTGGTTTTGTAAATAAAATGTATTTAACATTCTTACGGTTTGAATGTCAGAATGCTATAATACTTTCTTTTTTTATTTATGTCTCCCCCTCTCTGGGGGAGACATATTGTTTTTGCCCTGTCCGTCAGTCCGGTAGTCCGTCAGTCCGTCCGTACGTCACACTTCGTTTCCGATCGATAACTGGAAAACCGCATGACCTAGGATCACTAAACTTAGTAGGGAGGTTGGTCGTGAGGTGTAGAGGATCCCTATTGTTTTTGGGGTCACTAGGTCAAAGGTCAAGGTCGCGGCGACCCCCAATATAAAAAACATTTCTGCTCAAAATCTTGAGAACGGTTTGACCTAGGTTCACCAAACTTGGTAGGGAGGTTGGTCATGAGGTGTAGAAGATCCCTATTGTTTTTGGGGTCACTAGGTCAAAGGTCAAGGTCGCGGCGACCCCCAATGTAAAAAACATTTCCGCTCAATATCTTGAGAATGGTTTGACCTAGGTTCACCAAACTTGGTAGGGAGGTTGATCATGAGGTTTAGAAAACTCCTATATTTTGGGGGGTCACAAGGTCAAAGGTCAACGTCGCTGTGACCTCTAATGTAAAAAAATATTTCCGTGCAATATCAGGAGAATGCTTTGTTCGTTTCCGATCGATAACTGGAAAACCGCATGACCTAGGATCACCAAACTTGGTAGGGAGGTTGGTCGTGAGGTGTAGAGGATCCCTATTGTTTTTGGGGTCACTAGGTCAAAGGTCAAGGTCGCGGCGACCCCCAATATAAAAAACATTTCTGCTCAAAATCTTGAGAACGGTTTGACCTAGGTTCACCAAACTTGGTAGGGAGGTTGGTCGTGAGGTGTAGAGGATCCCTATTGTTTTTGGGGTCACTAGGTCAAAGGTCAAGGTCGCGGCGACCCCCAATATAAAAAACATTTCTGCTCAAAATCTTGAGAACGGTTTGACCTAGGTTCACCAAACTTGGTAGGGAGGTTGGTCATGAGGTGTAGAAGATCCCTATTGTTTTTCGGGTCACTAGGTCAAAGGTCAAGGTCGAGGCGACCCCCAATGTAAAAAAACATTTCCGCTCAATATCTTGAGAATGGTTTGACCTAGGTTCACCAAACTTGGTAGGGAGGAAGTACAAATTTCATGTCCATCATTGATTATTTCTCACCTACGACCACACAATGGGGGAGACATGCGCTTTTTCAAAAAAGCAATCTCTAGTTGTAATTACTTGTTAAAATGTGTAAGTAGGCTGATTGTTCTAATTAAATTGGGGTGGAAAGTTTTTTTAAAAATATCTGAGGGCTATTACAGTAAAACATATAACCCACGAGGGAGGCAATTATTTAAATGGTATATGGGTGGGTGTCTTTTTGCCAATGTGGACCCCGAAAGGGTAAATTTGCATTTGTAGGGGGTGGTATATTTTAAAAGTGCCTTCCCTCGTGGATTATTTGTTTAAATGGAATAGCCCTGATATATGTATTGCAGTATTGGTATATCCTGTAAAAGTAAGTGAGTATTTTTGTTAAGCTACTGTAAATATAGGAAGATTCCTTCAGAATATTCCTACATTTTTTCATTATTTATCTATATGTATGTAAACATTCATAATATTTATAAACAAAAAGTGTTGTATTTCTTTTATCTAGCCAGAGAATCATCAGTTGAAGAATTACCAGTTGCACGGCTTTGTCAAAAACGCCAAAGAATACAACATGTAATGCCTGCCCAGAAGGAATCTTCATCAAGGGGTAACAGTTATTAATTTGTATATGCCCGTCTATGAACAGGATTCATTATGGTGTGATTCATATCCTATTTTCTGCCCTGTATATTCATTACCTTTGAGTAATTATGTCTCCCTCCACATAATAGGTAGGGAGCCATTTTCATGTTGTGCTGGCTGTCTGTCTCTCAGGATGGATGTCAACAAATTGTTTTCAAGCTTCTTCTCCTAAACTGCTGGTCATACTCCAGTGAAACTTGAAATTAATGATGATTACTTTAAAAGCCTCCATATGCTTATTGTCAGCATTTTCCATTTTGATGAATTTTTAGAGGACCTTAATGTGTTGTGAACTTGCCAATAACCTTCTTTAAATCAAGCTTGAGCATATGCATATTTCTCATGATTTTCTTTTTAATGCTAGAGTCTTGACACATGGAAAGAATACATTAAGACAAAGTGTTGTGTACAATACCAATCACTTTACTTGCTTTACTTTGGAATTATATCCCTTTACTTAAAATACTTTGTCTGAAACTACATAGCCAAGGTCTTTGATATTTGAAGTATCACCTAATACATTACATAGACGTATATAAGTAAACCCTTTGAAAAAGAGGTCAAGTTTGTCAGAAAATTCCTTTTTTAGTGTTAATGATATGTTTCTGTTTATATGTAGATAGCCATGCAGACATGGATAGTGATGACTCTCTTCACGATCCCACATACACTCTCGAAAAAGGATCTGAGGAATCAAGTGGAGAAGAATTAAAAATGCGAAAAAGGAGATGGTCAGAGGAAGAAAACATCATTTTCAAACAGTGTTTTAAAAATTGCCTTGATGATAAAATTATGCCAACTAGTGTTCAACTAAAAGTGGCTGCAAAACGGCTGCCAGAAAGAGGAATTGCGCAGATAAGAACTAGAGTTCACAATGTAATAAAAGGAAAACAAGTAATGTAAACACTTCTATGAAAAAGCTTTTGTTATCCCCCTGCCAACTGGTTGGGTAATGGTCTCTGTCCGTCCTTCATGATGCTGACCTAAAAACTTTATGGACAGAAAGATCACAGAAATGAGAAGTTCAGAGAATAGGGTTCTTCACATTAGCTGTCATTGTATTTTTGTCATTGCCTTGCATGTGTTGCCCTTGTTTTTTTGTTGTTGTTTTTAAGTTCATCACATAATTAATTTTTATTTTCAGACTGAACTATTAAACATTTATGTCTTACGGGGTTAGGCAGGGGATAATGGCAATGTTACTTGGATCTTGTTAACGCTCAAAATGTTAGAGAATCCTGTGTTGTAGCCCTTCCAAACATGTTTGACTCTTTTTTTTGAAAGGTTTAAGGGTCATTGTATGTTATGGTCTCAGTCATTTGTCTGTCTGCACCAACAATATCATACTTTTGTGGCTCTGTGCAGGCCTGTACCTCAAAGATCAAGATCAAACCTTATGGTTCTTTGTCCGGGACATATTAAACACCCTGAAGGATCTGAAATAAATTTGGGCATATATTTCCCCAATTTGTGGAGCTCTTGTTAGGAGTATTACTTTGCCGAAAAAAAAAATGACATTTTTATGCTCCCTGCATATAAATCTGTACAGTTGTAGACTTTTTTTGAGGTTGTGTCATGTTTAAGCCTTGGTCTTGGGTTCAAAGTCGAGGTCACAGTTTATGATCAAAGGCTACCAATATTGCTGATTTTGAATATATGCTTGTTTCTCTTAAATTTTCTGTTGAATATGTTGTCATTGACTAACAGAATGGACATTGTTTATTTTGTTGCTCATTTTCTAAGGGAGAAAGAGACTTTGGAGGGTTTTTATTGACTATGGTCTATAGACTGGTAGTTCCTGTCCATTAGTTTGTTTTTTCTTGCCCCCTTATGTAGCTTATAGTATTCAAACTGTCCCTCGGTCCATTCTTGTCCGATGAACGTCTTGGTGCATGGACCAACTTTTAATTAATTTTGGACAATTTTCTTTTCCCCTAAAACATTAAACAACTTTTGCTTGTCCAATCATTTAATTTGTCATGCATGGAGGAATGTTAAAGTAACTTGGTGCAATGATCATTATAGCCTAAATGTATACACATATATCTACCAGGTCTCTCAGTTCTAGGTCAACATCATAATTTTACCCTTCTTTTTTTGTCTTTGTTATGCATGGACGGATTTTAAAATAACCTCGTCAAAATGTTCATCTTCACACAAAAATGTGTAGCAAATATAAGCCAATGTTTCCAAGTTTAATGTCACGCTTGTTTTAAAA
Organism: Mya arenaria; assembly: GCF_026914265.1. Classification (NCBI taxonomy): domain Eukaryota; kingdom Metazoa; phylum Mollusca; class Bivalvia; order Myida; family Myidae; genus Mya; species Mya arenaria. Next base: position 22,283,567 of record NC_069128.1, read on the forward strand.
AATGGAAGCTGTTTTGTTACCTAATTTTTAATTAGAAATATTTGGTTGTAAAATATTAAATTTCAGAATAAAAATTGCATAAACATTTGAGGTTTACAAGTTTTATTATTCTATCTTGTTACATGACTATTAATTGTTAAATCTGTATATGACCAAATGTTTATACAGAGGGCAGTATTTTAAACATTAAACAACAAGAATGGAATATTTTCAGCTAAAATTATTGAAAAGTATCTCTGCATTGAAATGATGACTTTGATACAGTTTTTTCTTCTGAGTTATTTGAAATACTGCAGATATCACATTAAACTCTATATATTTCCCATCTGCCCTAAATGCTATATTTTCATACATTATTATTATATATGTACTTGTCATCTGCCCACAACCTGTCTTCTTAAGTTCTCATATATTAAGCATCTGCTCTTAATGCAATATTTTTTATTTTATTTTAAAGATGGGAAGATTCCTGACTTTTATTAGTGTTTTGAGTATTTGTTTGAAATGTTGTGTGTTAAAAAATATGTTTTGATATTGTTATTTAACAGCAAACCTTTTAGTACATATATATGTAATATATCATATATATTTCTTTGTTTAAAACAAACAAAACCTGGATTTGTTGATGTTTTCTTTAAAAAAAGGAACTGCTCCTAATTAGAATGCTCTTTAAAAAAGTACATAATGGTTTGTTCGTTCAAATGTTTATTATTTTACAACATACAACTTCTATTTAAAGAACACTGGATATATCATATGTTGATATGTGACACATTTTCAAATTTCCCCTTGTATTGGGCTGAATTGTTTTGGTCTTTCTAAGGTTTGTTTTTCATTCCTATTAAAAAGCATATTTTTCTTGGTAGCAAGTCCGGCAGTTTAAAAACCAACAACACCATTTGTTTAAATAGTAGTGTTTTTTCTTCTACACATTTTGCAGGTTTTTTAGCTCGACTATTCGAAGAATAAGGAGAGCTATCCTAGTCACCCGAGCGTCGACGTCGGCATAACCACTTATGTTAAAGATTTTGTATGAGTCAAATATTGACATATGGCTTTGAAACTTCGCACACTTCTTCAACATCATGCCCCCAACCTGTACATAGGAGGAGGTAACTCTATCAAGCATTTTGACAAAATTATGCCCCTTTTTTTACTGAGAACTTACATTCAAGTTTGCGTACCACCTCAAATATTTTCAAAGTCATTTGACATCTGGCTTTGAAACTTTGCACACTTGTTCACAATCCTGCCCCCAACCTGTACACAGGAGGAGGAGGTAACTCTATCAAGCATTTTGACAAAATTATGCCCCTTTTCAACTTAGAATTTATGTTAAAGTTTGTGTACCACCACAAATATTTTCAAAGTCCATTGACATCTGGCTTTGAAACTTTGCACACTTGTTCACCATCATGCCCCCAACCTGTACACAGGAGGAGATAACTCTATCAAGCATTTTGACAAAAATATGCCCCTTTTTCAACTTACAATTTATGTTAAAGTTTGTGTACCACCTCAAATATTTTCAAAGTCCATTGACATCTGGCTTTGAAACTTTGCACACTTGTTCACCATCATGCCCCCAACCTGTACACAGGAGGAGGTAACTCTATCAAGTATTTTGACAAAATCATGCCCCTTCTACTTACAATTTATGTTAAAGTTTGGGTACCACCTCAAATATTTTCAAAGTCCATTGACATCTGGCTTGGAATCTTTGCACGCTTGTTCACCATCATGCCCCCAACCTGTACACAGGAGGAGGAAACTCTATCAAGCATTTTAACAAAATTATGCCCCTTTTTCAACTTAAAATTTACATTAAAGTTTGCGTACCACCTCAAATATTTTCCATTCAAATTATGTAAATATCTCAGCACATCATGTATTGCATTGAAATCTAATCTAACAGTGATCCATGTATGTTTTGCCAAAACTTTTCAATCCATAGACCAAAAAGCGGCAGAATAGTCGAGTTGCGCTGTCTCTGTGACAGCTCTTGTTATATTTGTGAGAATATAAGCTATCACTAATATCAACAATAATTATATTAATATTGCTCAAGCGCTTCAATTTGCTATAATTCAATTCAAGTTTATGTATTTGTAACAACTTAAATGTGAAAATGAATGTGTTCACATGATTTTGGGCAATTGGTGTTACAACTTATTTTCTAATCAGACTTGCAATTTACACATTGTGTTTAGAAAAGAGAAATACTTTTATTCCTTTGATATTGGTGAACATTTAATAACGATAATTAAAATCAACATAATATTAAGGTCATGTGATTTACAACATATTAGCAATGACCGGTATATAGAAACTCTCAGCTTACTGTATCAACATCAGGCTTGATCCCATTGTAAATTTTATGTAAGAATGTATATTCTGTTTGTTTGGTATCTGCTACTCGGTGAAATAAATTGTTTATTCATAATACACTTGTCTGTTATTATTTTGGTGTCAGTCAAGGCGCTGACACTATATTGTTTTCACTCCTGTCAGCTGAGCGGATTGCAATGAAACTTGGTGCGCTGGTCGTTGAGTCCTAATTGAAGACAGTTTTTAACCAGGGTTTCACATACCTTTCATGGGATTGAGTTTGGGGTCCCTAGGGTCAAGGTCACTGTTACTATGAAATAGAAAAATGGTTGAAACTAAGTAACTTTAGTTAGGGTTAATATATCTTGACCAAACTTGGTCTATAGGAAGATTTTACGGATACCTTTCATGGGATTGCGTTTTGGGTCCCTAGGGTCAAGGTCACTGTTACTAAAAAAAACGGTTGAAACTGGATAACTTTAGTTAGGGTTGATATATTTTGACCAAACTTGGTCTATATGAAGAGTTTATGGAAACCTTTCATGAGATTTCGTTTTGGGCTTAGGGTCAAGGTCACTGTTACTAAAAATAAAAGAATAAAACGGTTGAAACTGAAAAACTTTGGTTAGGGTCCACATATCTTGACCAAACTTGGTATTAAGGAAGGGTTTATGGATTCCTTTCATGGGATTGCGTTCGAGGTCCCTATGGTCAAGGTCACTGTTACTAAAAATAGAAAAACGGACACAGGCTGAAGTTTTTCTTTCAATCAACGAAAACTCGTTTCGTTGCATTGCGGCGTTTGATTTTAATTTATTGATAACTTCAGTTTTGCAAGACTAAAAAAGATAACAAAGATGATTTTAAAGGCATTAATTCACGATGCGACTAGTTTTCTCCAACAGTTTTGGGACTTAGTTATTTTTTTACTATTTAACCTATAGGAAATGTTTTAATATACAGCCTATAGGATAATCGAAGTACTGGAAGGCGTGAGCTATGAATATTATGTGGGATTCACACACCTGACACCATCTTTGATCGCGTTACGAAAGAGCTCTAGTTGTTACCTGTATTCAATGTTTGGTACACTTTTGTACCTGATTGTGTGTCCATTGAATCCTACAAATTGTTTTTGCATGTGTTGGGATTGAACTTGTTATTCCAATCTGGTTGGTCGTCAAAAGACTGCCCGATCTTTGAACTATTCGTAAGTGTACTTGATAAGGACTGTTAAACGCAGACAAAAATGTTTCCAAAACAAACCTAAGTGATTTTGTCTACTCTTTCAAACTGGTGTTTGATATACCAGAAACAGTGTTTACAATCCATAGTCATCAACACCATTCATTGTTGGCTCATTTTTTCAAGATCATATGGTACAATGTAGACCTAATCGTCGCTTACGGACAGATTTCAAGAGGATATTCTTCAGCAGAGGAGAAGAGGCAGTCCGATCAGCATAGTGGGAAGTATGTCTGACTAACAGTCTGGTGATCGTGTACTTGGGTCACATCATGGACGGATTGGACTTCGGCGCTTGTTTTCCTCCACTTTTGCAACTTGAAAACATCGACCAGCTACTACCATCGAAAACGGCGGCGCTTATCATCATTTTAAAGAAATAGCAGCAACAATTCGTTCTCTTAATAAAAAAAATGTCAAACACGGAATGTAGAAGACACTACAGTGGAGCTGGTGGAAGAAGAAGAATATGCCATGGACAAAAGGACCTGGACCTAAAGCTCGGATCACTGCAAAAGGCGAACCCAGAAGAGACGTGAATACCTACAGTTACAACCAGACCGACCTCAACACACCCTAACATTACCAGGTTCGGATGACACGAATACTGCAAGTAAAAAAATAAATTTTCTATTCAAACCACAACCTCCCGAAACTAATCCTACCTACATTTAATGAAGATTTAACCCAGAGGCAAACTTTCTGGGACTCGTATGAGACATGAACACATTGCAATTCATCTATACCCGGTGTTTGGTAGTTTACTTACTTACGCTGGTAACTTCATGGTTCCGCCGCATCAGCTCTACCTTGATTTCCACTGACAAATGCCAACTATGCTGGCGCTATCGAGTTCATGAAACAGAGATATGGCCAATCGCACAAGGCTATCGACATATATATGCAATCTATCATTGATTTACCAGCCCCTGACAATTGTGTCTCAAGCATACGCAATTTCCACGACAAAATGGAGACGCACACACGGGGACTGCAGTTGCTTGGTAAGTGTCAGGACACATACGACGATATGCTAGCGCCTCTAATTTTCAGGAAATTGCCGCCCGGCAACCCAAGAAGTCTCACACGAGAGCAGGGGAATTCGCAATGGGAGTTACAGAAGCTGCGCCACGCCATCTACCGGTAAATTGAAATTACCGAAGCGGGACAGACACACAACGAAAGAGAACCTTTCATCCTGACTGCAGTGTTTCACACAACGAAACGTAATGGAAGTGAATCAGACGGTAACCGGAAAGTCGGAAACAACGAAAGGAAGAAATGCATTTTCAGCGATTTTCCTCACGACAATGAGTGCAAAACCATCACGTCGGTAATCGAACGTAAATTCATTGTGAAATCTAAGGGTCCATGTTTTAACTGTCTGAGCAATCGTCACATTCAGTCAGCTGTCAGTCTCGATAGAGATGTCGCCAGTGCAATGGAAAACACCATACAAGCATCTGTGAGAAGACCGCTACAGCGACATCTACAGGAACGGTTACTTAAAACGACCAGTCCCCATATGTTAGTGCAAACAATTAAACGTCTACCTTGCATTCCTCGTCGAATCAGCCCAAGTCCGACGTTTTGCTGAAAACAGCAGTAATGAAAGTGAGTTAGGAATCGTTTGTGATCGATGCCAACATATAGATGGGTGAAGGTGACCAACGTTCGTTCATTACGTCTGAAATGGCATGCAAGCAAAAATTCAAGACTGAAGGAGTTGACGTCATTCATACTTCGACGTTTGGTAATCCTGTCCATCGCCAGAACATCTTCAAACCGCAACGGTTCCCGTCAATGCTTCTTAAGCGAAAGATTACCTATCCGGGTCTTGATTGTTCCAGTTATCGCAAAACCTATTGACAATAGATGAAGACAGGCCGTGAAATAATTGTAGTACCTACAAGGCTTACAATTGACACAACCTGTAACGATGTATGCTTCATTTGAAATATATGGACAGGCTACACAAATCAACATGATTTCCTTACCTGTTGCCACAAAAGAACAACATTTTACTAAACTGATTGTGTTGAATGGTCATCGTCAGTAGCTCAATGCCGTCTCGCACATACCGTTACGCGCTTACGCCTTAAAAACCGGATTTCAAGCATACGTCATTACGTAAAGAGTGTTCTCCGTTCATGCGTAGTTTGTCGTCGAAATACCGGTAAACCATACAGCGCAGCAGAAGAGCCACCACTTTCACCGTCCATTACAGTCAGAGATGACTCATCTTTCACTGTATCAGGCCCAAACTCAACGTGCTATGATAGGGGAAGTGACATTTAAAAGTGATGCATTGAAATGTTATTTAAACATACTTAGACCTCAAGTGTAGGTTACAAATAATTTGTTATCTTCGGTGGCCCGTAGTATGTCACGAACTGGTCGCCAATACGATCGCTTTGTTTGGCGTCCGTGGCGTCGTTGGCATCACCTCCGTAATTATTATATATAATATGTCAGATTATGAAAAAAGATGCAAACACGACAACGCGATCATCCCCGCAATATATATTCAATATATCGTTTTCAATACAAGTTACAAGTTTCTATTGGCAAATCGGCATCTTGCCTTTGGCCATTTACACCACAGGCATCTGGATCATTGTTTGTCACTTAAATGTTGTTGAAAACCATTTGGGGTATATACAATGAGATAAACAACACATCTGAAGATATTTAGTCTCTTTGATATACAAAAAAGAAAGTTTTGAATTTGCTGTACTCTTTCCGACTAAAGAAAAACACGAGAATTGGACATTGAATCATGCTTGTTTGTCTAAAGACAATATAGTTTTACCAACATATCGCACACCATTTTAAAGGTAATTGACTCTTCTTTCCATATCACCTATCTAAAAATGGATTGTTTATATGTTGGTTGAGAAATTTGCATAAAACTGGACTCTACCGTGAACTCGGGTAAGTTTGAGTTACATACCTTGTTTCTTTTTTGTATATCAAAGAGACTAAATATCTTCAGATGTGTTGTTTATCTCATTGTATGTACCCAAAATGGTTTTAAACAACATTTAAGTGACAAACAATGATCCAGATGCCTGTGATTTACACATTGCATAAATATCGATATGGCCAAGACACAAACGTACATGAACAAATATTACAAATATGATATAATATGAAGATGGTTTGCTTTTTAGGGAGAAATACATGCATAGAGATGGTGTGTGTCCAAATAAAATTTGGCGTGATGTCAAATTTCCGTCTTTGTCTTCACGCACAAGAGTATTTTCAATGAGTTTATCAACAAAATAAAACATGATTGCTAAGTGTAGAGTACATAATAAGCTTGCGTGTTTATCAGAACGAAAACACTCTAAAATGGACTTAATTCAAAAAGTAATTATGGAATGTATACTGTTGAAAATATAAGTAACAGTAAGGCTATTATTTGACCTGCGCCGCTAAAGCCCAAGCGGGTTGCTATGGTGACCGGAAAAGCAAGGTTGTAACTAGTTGAACATTAATTATTTTTTTTACAAATGAATACAAATTGTTTAAAGCATTATGTGTGCAAGTATCTATGAAAATATGCATGTGGTGAATATATATGTCCACGAACTTTGTTGAAAGAAAACAATACTGTAGCAGACTGAGTGAACAACGTCTCCATTGTACAGTGTGTATCAGAAATTTACCAAACCGCGTTACAAAGCTTATCTTTTCGTGTCTTTAATTGATACTGTCGCGACCCCACTGCACATTACCCCGTTTCCCGGTACTCTGTGCGTGAATCTACTGGTAGTGATATATTTCTTTTTTTCTGTTTATTTTGTAACTTAGTAATGCATTTTTAGAAATTTAGATGCACAATATGCCGTTTTCCCCATTGCAACACGCACAAAAAAACGAGTTCAAGCTCAGTATACATGCTTTGTGCCAGAATTGATTTTGAATAACTGTGTTCGTTGATCATTTTATCTTTATTTTGTTGCTGGTGCCCCAACCCCTTCTCCACGTGGGACATAACATAGGCAAAAGTTAGCCAAGTCGTCGATCGACTCAGAAAAAAAAGTATGAAAAAAACTTTCGTTTGGAAGGTTCTCAGAACGGATTTTGGTTAAGAACCGTTAGACAATCAATCGTGACGGCATTGTAAGTTTTAGTGATTAGTATAATGATCGTGATGCTTACTAACATACAGGCGAATATAATTGCAGTTACTGAAATTTTCGAGAATGCCGTCCTTAGTCTTAAAGTTATTCGACATTTGAACAGGCCGACACGAATAAATGTCTGCCTGTCGCTGTATCTCATCTAAAACACTGCCTGTCTGGCAAGTAATCCATTATCAGATGTTTAAGAAGGTTTGGAGAAGGGTTAGACATTTTTACCAGTGGTGTAGCTACATAAAGGCCTTGTAGGCCCAGGCCTACAACTTTAATGGGCAATGACACATTTGAATAACTCCAAAAATGCAACAAAAAATAATAGCTACTCGATCAAACACTTCAAAAGATTGTTTTATTTTAAGGAAAGCAATTTTGTGTTTATTATTAAACTACCTGCAGGGTGTATTGCTTGATATGATTGTAATCATTGCAAGTATAATTGAGTGTGTGAAATGTGCATATAAAAGTCCCCAAACTCACATAGAATCATCGGGCCTACAAGTATTTTATGCCCTAGCTACGACCCTGCATTAGAACGAACTATATATATTGTATCAGCCCACACTGCAGAGCGAAAGTGGGCAGGATAGTGTATTGGGTCATCTGCCCGTCAAATCAACCCATTACATTTGTTCTTCGCAGAATCAAACTATATTAGTATATATTGTTTACGGTACTTAAAATGCATATATATATGCACAATATATCATCTACAGATAACTGGAAAGCCATCATCCCATATCGTCGGTCCAAGGACAACTGCCCATTTTAACGTCCATATCGGTATATATATATATATATATATATATATATATATATATATATATATATATATATATATATTATAATGAAGCACACTTAATACCAAGTTATTTCAGGAATTCATGAGAATGGCCCCTTAAAAGAATTAGATTAACCAGTGGTGAGTGAATCCCGATGAAAATTATATTTATTGCATATTAACAAAAACATTTTAATTAAACAGTTAATATTATTCTTGAAATATTGTATTTTATGAAATTTCACTTTAAATTAGATAAATTGTCCTACTGTTAAGTATAAAATAAATCCCTTTTTAATGAAAAACCCATAGAAACGAAACCTCCTACTGTTATGTGCAATTTTTATAAAAATGAACATACACTAAAACGAAATAAAGCGATTCTGCTACCCATGTTCGGTTAAAGAAATCTTGGGAAAGATGCTGGCACCTTTAGCATTTTCACTGTAAGATTTCAAAAACCAACAGAAATGCTCATTTCGATTTTCGTGTATTTCGAAAAAGATTGAGTTAGCATTTTTTATGACCCTCTCCCCCACACTCCCGAGAATTGAAACAAACATTTTCACTGCAATTAAATGAGATCGATGATATTGTTTTTTATTAAAGAATGTCTACCTTAAACGAATTGAAGTGTGTGTGTTGTGTGTGTGTGTTCCTTGATATTTAAAATTATAACCGGAGATGAATGTTAAGAAAATTATATACAGACTTATTATTAGAATGAAAATAATCGTTTAGAGCTGGACTGTTAGTGGACACTTTTCTTTAAATGACCCCTGTGTTTACTTTACCGTTAACTGTTTGACTTTCGTTATATTTTAAAATGCAAAACAGAGCGCACAATGAAACTAATCTTTTGCTAATGGGACTATTAACGTCAGATGGCGCGAAGACTGTCCGAGTAGAGGTCATGTCGATGAAACTTCACTTAAGGTGAACTAATTATGTAATTCTATTTCAATTTAAAGCTGATAACATTTTATAGTGAAGGACAACTAATACCAAGTTATTTCAGGATGTCATGAGAATGGTCCCTTAAAAGAATTAGATTAACCGGTCGTGAGTGAATCATAAGAAATTATATTTTGTGCATATTAACAAAAACATTTTAATTAAACAGTTACTATCATATTCTTGAAATAATGCCGTTTTATAGATTTTCACTTTAAATTAGATAAATCGTCCTACTGTTAAGAATGAAATAATTCCATTTTAGATGAAAACATAATCCCACAGTAATGAATCCTCCTGTTATATTGAAACTAACAATTACACTGCAATTTTAAGGCATTGATGATATTGTTTTTTTTATAAAGAACTTCTACCTTAAACGAATTGAATTGTGCGTGTTTTCCTTGATATTTTAACTTAAAACCATAGATTAACGCTAAGAAAATTGTATACAGACTGACTATAAGATGAAAACAATCGTTTTGAGTAGGACTGTTTGTGAACACTTTTTTCTTTAAATGATCCCTGTGTTTACTGTACCGTCAACTGTTTAACTTTTGTCATATTTAAAAATGCGAAACAGAGAGCATAATGAAACTAATCTTTTGCTAATGTTACTATCAACGTCAGATGGCACGAAGACTGTCCGAGTTGAAATCATGTCGATGGAACATCACTAAAGGTGAACTTATTATGTCATTGTATTTCAATTTAAAACTGAATATATATATATTATAATGAAGCACACTTAATACCAAGTTATTTCAGGAATTCATGAGAATGGCCCCTTAAAAGAATTAGATTAACCAGTCGTGAGTGAATCCCGATGAAAAATATATTTATTGCATTTTAACAAAAACATTTTAATTAAACAGTTAATATTATTCTTGAAATGATGTCTTTAAGAATTTTCACTTTAAATTAGATAAATCGTCCTACTGTTAAGTATAAAATAAATCCCTTTTTAATGAAAAACCCATAGAATCGAAACCTCCTACTGTTATGTGCAATTTTTATAAAAAAAAATGAACATACACTAAAACGAAATAAAGCGATTCTGCTACCCATGTTCGGTTAAAGAAATCTTGGGAAAGATGCTGGCACCTTTAGCATTTTCACTGTAAGATTTCAAAAACCAACAGAAATGCTCATTTCGATTTTCGTGTATTTCGAAAAAGAATTAAATAAGTTATATTTTTTGTTGACCAACTCCACCCCTACCTCTAACCTCCGCCCCCGAGAATTGAAATAAACAATATCACTGAACGTTTATGAGATTGATGATACTGTTTTTTATTAAGAACTTCTACCTTAACCGAATTCAAGTGTGTGTGGTTTTCTTGATGATTAAACTTATAAACAGAGATGAATGTTAAGATTTGATACAGACTTACTTATAAAATGAAATCAATCGTTTTGAGCCGGAATGTTAGTTATTACTGTTTTTCTTTAAATGAACCCTTTGTTTACTTTACCGTCTTCTGTTTGACTTTTGCCATATCTTTAAATGCGAAACAGACCTTCAAACAATTTCTTTTACACATAAGAGAGCACAATAAAACCAATCTCTTGCTAATGATACTATCAACGTCAGCTGGCGCGAAGACTGTCCGAGTAGAGGTCACGTCGATGAAACATCACTTTAGGTGAACGAATTCATTTAGTTCTATTTCAATATAAAGCTGATAATATATTATAATGAGGCACACTTAATACCAAGTTATTTCGTGAATTCATGAGAATCGCCCCTTAAAAAATAGAGTAATCAACCGTGAGTGAATCCAAAGAAAATTATATTTTACGAACATTATATAATTAATATCAAATTCTTGAGATGATGTCTATGATAGTTTTTCATTTCAAATAGGATAAATTGTCTTACTGTTAAGTATGAATACATTCCCTTAAAGATAAAAACATAATCCCATAGAAAAGAAACCCCCTATAGTTATATGCAATTTATATAAAAATGAACATACACGGACGTGAATTAAAGTGTTTTTGATACCCATGTTCAATTAATAAAAAAATGTTAGACGGACTTTTTGGTTTCAAACTATTTCTTAAAACATAAATGAGCACTACAATTAAACTCACCTTTTGTTAATGTTGCTCTCAACGGCCGCTGGCGCGAACACTGTTCCTGTCTATGGAACATCACTTCAGGTTGCATAGGACATCACTTCCGGTTGCAATGGACGTCACTTCCGGTTGCATGAGGAAACTAAAGCATGAAAACAAATAATGTTATTCGATTTCAATATAAAGCTGATATAAAAGAAAGAAACAAACTTATTACACGACGATTCGCGACCAGTGTTACGAACAAATAGGTATTTAACACATGAGGGTGGCCCCTGAAATACAGATAAGAGTAACCATGAGTGGGTCAATAAATTAATATTGAAAACACTCGCTGGGTCCATCCCTAAGTTTTGAGGTCCTCACAATAAATATTTTGTATTAGATATCCGACGTTGACCCTTGAAATGAATACATAGATACGTCTTGAGCTGCACCTATACCTTAGTATGGACAATCTCCTCTTCGTCCTTCCATAAGTTAACACGAAGATATGGATTCCTTAACTAAAAACTTTGAAGTTGTTTGGTAGGTTTTAAACAATTTAAATAACATAGAAATTAAATATATTTTTACTGGCTTTGTCATCCAAGTCAGCTGGCGCGAAGATGAAGCGTTGTGTAGGTTTGTGCCGATAGGTCGGGCGGAGCTTTCGTTGATGGAACATCACTTCAGGTGGCAAGGGACATCACTTCCGGTTACGGAAATGGACACTTCCGGTTGCGAAAATGGATACTTCCAGTTGCGAAAATGGACACTTCCGGTAGAGTGGATACTGAAACATCGAACCGTTTTATGAAATTTAGTTTAAAAGAATATCATATAACATAGTGATAGAAACAAAATAAGAACATATTCATAAATATGTGAATAAAAAATACATTAAAAAAACTTCATTTGACAATCCTTTTCAATTTCTTTCAATAATTTCTTGTATATACCTTATCACTTCATATTTGGTAAACCGTCCTACTATAAAGTATAGAGTTGACCCATGCATTGCAGATTATAACAATCTCACACAAATTTAGAACTTTAACTTGAATTTATGAATGTATTGTATTTATGAAGGCAGGACAGTGCATTTTGCAATATTGTTTCAAAAATGGTATTTCAAATGAGATATAGTCTTATTTGCAATTAACATCATTTGTCTTTAAGTATTAACATGATATTTGAGTTCATCATATCAAATGTAAAATGATTGTGTCACAGATTGGCACCATAAAAAGTTTTTCTGTAACGAATCTCAGGACAACTTTCTAATAGAATGTGTTGCGCTTTGATGTCATTATTGTAAAAAAGGACCAAAATGTAAAAAAAATAATATGTCGGAGACCGGGTTTGAACCCGCGTCGCCAAATTTGACGCCCAGCGTCTTACTCACTGGGCTATTAAGGCTTATTCTAATCGGGTGACATAATTAAGCTATACACCTACCTCGGTAATATCACGTGAACACACCGAATAGCCAATCACGCATAAGGAATGAATTCTACCTGGAAGACATAACCAGTAATCTTTTATAATGAAAAAATACGAAATAACTGCTGAACTTAAATAACTTGTAAACTATGTGATACTTCAGTTAGTAAGTTCCAATACATTGTACACATCGATGCAAAGGTTATGTCATTTTTCGACAATTTTCTTTTTTATTGCTGTTTTATCATCTGTGAGACAGCCCCTAACATAAAACCTGAAAAGCTATTTGTATTACCATATATCCTGGTGTTTGAATTTAAAATATCATATCATGTGATTTGTGATTTCGATGGAAGATTTAATGATCTATTACCGAGCCAACATGAGTGTTTGTTGTTGTTGTTTTCCATATAAATGGGTTGCTTATGCACCAGTCAATTGTAACCACGCCCCTCACAGGTCCGGTGATATACCGAAGATAGCCGGGGAAATGGGCCGTGTTTATATTTTCAGGTGGCCACGCAGTGCCGGGTGAATGCGGTGGTTTTGTTTTCGCTTTAAATACAGCGGGAAATGGACCTTACCTAGTGCGGGGGCATTTGGCAGGGATTTAACCAACTCTTCGTCCCCGCAGGTCGGGGATTTTACCCGGGGTTGGCTGGACCGAAAGTCAAAGTCCCCGCTATTCCCCGGACCTGAGGGGGGGGGAGGCGTGGTTAAAATTGACTGGTGCATTACAGTTCGGCTGTGGGATGCGCGCAATATGTATTTTTCTCATATTCAAATTCATTTAAAAAATGAATAAAGATACCAAGGGCGGATCCAGGAATTGACGTTATATGGGGCGTAACTTCGGGGTGCAACCTTTTAACATACGCCCCTCCCTAAGAACCCAAAATATATGGCATCAGCTATTTGCATATTAGTTTGGGGTTACTGCCTCAATGCCATTGTAACAATTTGTTGTAAAAATGGTGCATTTTTAGGATGTTTTATTATTTTTTATCTCTCCTATATTGAAATCAAAGTAAACTTTGACGATTTTAGAGGGGGCGCGCGCGGATCCTTGTATGAGCTAAATGAAATATAAATCAAATATATGTACTAAATTACATATATCAACGTACTGTTATGGTTCTTACCTTATTTTAAAGATTTTTACATACTATCACAATGCTTTCGTGTGTTTAAAGTTAAACATTTAAAGCTGCACTCTCACAGATTGAACGTTTTGACAACTATTTTTTTTATTTTTTGCCTTGGAACGAGCATATTTTTGAGAAAATCCATGGAAACTAGTGATATAAGACTGCTGATCAAACATAAGATCGCAGAATTCTATATTTAGTTCAAAAATTAATGTTTAATGCATTTTTCTTAAAGCTACACTCTCACATATTTACCGGATTTACCACTTTTTTATTTTTTTGTCTTGGAAAGAGCAAATTTTTGCGTAAATATCTGCAAACCAATGCTAAAAGATTGCTGACAAAAGACCAGGGCGCAGATTTGCATATTTCCGTTTAAAAATTAATGTTGTCAAAACTTTCACTCTGTGAGAGAGCAGCTTTAAATTTAACATGTTTACGAGTACACACAATAGACACGTACATTTTAAACAACGTCATTCTTTATTATAGTACATGGTGTAAATGAAATCAACTTATTTTCTTTCTTTTTTTAAGTGTTTTTAAGATGATGTGATATTACATTGAAAAATATCACATGGTAATTGAAACCTCCGTTTTGTGTTGGAGTAAAATGTGATATGTTAAATTATGAAGATGAGTACTGTGTAACCTTAAAACGGCTAGAATAAATTTTCTTAGACAAGTTAATTAATCATTTATTATTTGTCCTTGTGGTAAGGTTGTCTTTTCTTGAGGCCCCGAAGGTGGGCATGCTAATATCGCAATGTCCGACCGTGCTTCGGTCGTTTTTTTGTTGTTGTTGTTTTTTAGGGGGGGATAAGATAAACATCTGCTTATATGGGAACTTCTGCCTGTCCGCCCGCCAGCCCATCCGTCCGTCCGTCTGTCCGTCTGTCCTTCTGTCCGTCTGTCTGTCTATCTATCTGTCCGTCCGTCCGTCCGTCCGTCTGTCTGTGAACGCAATGAGTTGTAACATAAAGCCGATCAAACATTGAGCATTTATTATAATGATAGGATTTTAATGAATACAAATAAATGTACGTTGAGAAAAAAACACGATTGGTTAGTTTCAAGGTTTTAATTTTAATGACAGAGATCACAAGCTCCTAAAGTAGAAAATCTAATAAATGTAAAGAATAACAAGATGAAAATATAGAAATAACAACACGCGCAGCATGCTGATAAAAATTAAGCCGCTTCATTCAGAAATAGGTCTTATAAAACATGTTCGATTTTCTAGTCTTGGACATCGTATCAAAGGTTGTTGTTGCCAAAGCGAAGCATAAAAGCTATGTTAAAAGTAGCAAGAACCTTACAAATATGTTATACCGCGGGTACTACCATTCTATGACGACATATTTGGACCCGCTCGTATGGCATGTTTTATACTGTAAGACCTATTTCTGTGTGTCGCGCGTCTACCTAACAACCGGTAGATGTACAGTTGAGTAATACAAGCATGTTTGTATATAAACAGAATGCTTAAATAGTGTGTTAACATATAACATCCATTAAATGTAAAAATGATCAACTCTCCAAATATGTTGATATCAATAAAAATGGTCTATTGTCTGTGTTGTTTTGTACGATGTCCGTCTCGACTGTAAAGCGTCTGTTATATGCATACGCCTCGAACCTTATATCGTTCAATATCTTACTGTTACTGGGCTTGTCCTCGTAGTTTCCATTGTTTAATTGTATAGTTAGTTCATACCAAAGTATATTAATGTTGCTTGGCAGCTTATAGCAGCAGCCTCACGGTGTCTATGTAAATTCATATTGTATAAAAAGAAAGAAGAAATACAATTACACAGTGGAAACGCAGTCATGGTTTGGGCATTCGCTTCTCACCAAGGCGTCCTGGATTCGATTCCAGGTCAGACACATGCAAGTTTGGTTTGTGGTTACCAAGCCAGGCAAGTATGTGTTCCCCATTCACTCCGGTTTCCAATCGGAACTCCTCGGCTAGTATCAAGATATGGCTATCTCGAAGCTTGCCGGAGATGGCCGAGTTGTTACGATTGTTCGGTTTCGTGTCATCAAAGGTAATTGGCATTAGTTTCAAACGTTCTTCACAATCATTATAAAATAAATTAAGTCTCAACTCCATGAAAACAACAGGGGCGTAGCCCAGGGCCGGTATTCATAAAACGCATTTAGTCATTTGATAACTGAAGTCATTTTCTTACCTAGGTATCTTTCTCTTTTATCATATGATATAATAACTTAATGATATCTGAAATACTTTATTTCAATGATTTTATAAAAAAAATGCGCATAGTCATATACATTAAACGTGTACGTATCTTTCAATTTCACTACGAAAATCTTAGGTAATTGAGTATCTTAAAGTAATGACCTAAGAAGTTTGAGCAGGAATACCATCCCAGCATCCAAACATTTACCCAGTGTCCTATTAGGAGGCACAGTGATCAAAACACATAACAGGATTAAACACTGGCAAAATACAACACAGCATTATAACATAGGCAATAAAATAATTCGAACTATTAGTAGCATACAAACAACAAAGACAAGATTAACTATCAGAAAATGGAACATTCCATATGCATACCTCGTCTATGCACCAGTCAATTGTAACCACGCCCCCCCCGGTCCGGGGGTGTACCGGGGAAATGGGCCGTGTTTTTACCTTTAGGTGGCCCCGGCACTGCGGCTGAATGCGGTGGATTTGTCTTCGCTTTAAATATAGCGAGGAATGGACCTTGCCTAGGGTCCCTGGGGTGCGGGGGTATTTGTCGGGGATTTTACCATCTGTTCATCCCCACAGGACAGGGATTTAAGCAGGAGTTGGCTGGACCGAAAGTCAAAGTCCCCGCTATTCCCCGGACACGGAAGGGCGTGGTTACAAATGACTGGTGCATTACATAGTCTTTAATGTTCTGGGTGTTCTTAACGAACGTAGCACGACTGAGCAGTACATTGAGATATAATAGCTGGTTGCCAAACAAAATGAAACCCTTCGTCAAACTTCAGCCAAATTGCTAGATTGATTGAAACTGTTCAATATTGATTAAGACAAATAGAATGGCGGTCTGGCGCTGTCCTGAGCCATCGTTGACACGAGTAGACTCAAGCCGTACGACGCGAGTGGAAATGTGTCATGCCCCCAGTAACCCTGAAATAAACGACAATACAACCAGCGCAGATTTGGTCCAACAAATAATGAATCATTTGCTATCATCTGATACACTTAACCACCTGGTCTGTAGCTATGACTTTACTGTATGATATTGCTAATGATAACCCATAAGACTTACAGGCTCGAGAGTAATGGACTAGGTTATGGTTCTAACTTTCTAGCTTTGGTTTATAACTGCAGGGATATATTAAAGCGCTGATAGCGCTGTATGAACAGGGTTTTATACGGGTTTTCACCATTATGATTTACGATCATATGTGTATTAATAAGGTGCTGATATGTTGCACAGTGAATCTAAGAGTCCGCGTGTAAAACAACCATAGGGGCCGCCCCAGGTTTATTGAAGCATGATGGTAAATGGAAAATCAATATTTTATTGACAATAAAATAAATGTCTCTGGGTAAGAAGGCAAACAATGATGGAGAACGTAACCAATCCGAGCAGAACTCCATCATATGGTGTTACATATGAGTATATATATACTAATCAAACTTGACTCATTAGAAAGAGTTTGCCTATGTTTGCCTTGTTATTCACAAAACAACGTTGAAAATAAAACAGATTAAAGAGAAATGGTTTTTTAATTAAAATGATGAAATATTAAATAATTGATTTCAAAAAATTGTACGAGATATATATACATCATATAAAGTTAGCTTAAAATCTTTAATTTCGAAACTTTTTTTCCTTCATTGTCTATATGGTCAGCAACTCTCTTCTATTTCTATATTGTCAGGTAACTCGTCAGCACTTTAGCACGTTTGTTATTCCCACGTGGGTTATCATGTGATGTTTTAAGCAGTGAAACTGTGATAATTGAGATCAATGAGACCATTGTTGCTTTCTAGGTCATTCCAGGTTTTAAGATGAGAATACATTTGAATTCCTAAGCGAGGCTGGGTCTATATGTCCAGTTTACCATATGTAGCAGTTAAAATTCAAACAACAAACAGAGTGTTCTTCAATATCTCTACATTCAACATTATCGAATGGAGATATAATATCGGAGCGTCATGAAAATATAAACAACTATAAGATGATGAATAATAACATGTTTATACGTTAACATCGTAGACAGTCTTATATCTTATACCAGGTATAATTCAATCGTGTACAGTGGCAGATTAAATTAAATGGCTAAAGCATATAAAACACACACATATAAGACAAGCGATTACAACAATAACAACACAGTACATCATAAAATAAATCATTGACATGGAACTTACTGATTTACGGAATCAAACACTCCTACTCCCTCGTTCTCCCATGGTGACTTCTGTTATCCATGCATGTTATCATCAGTAACCAAACCCACATATATTAGTATATGGAAAGAGGCTAAAAGAATATCACGGAACTGCCATTCTTGGTTTAAATACAAAATCTGCTGATGTCGTAAAAATACATGACAAAACTAAATAAATGCAGCTGAATGAAATAATTATCATTCCAATCCATTGCTAACCCAAGACAAACACAAAAGACTACAAATGCAAATCAATACTAACAATCAGAACATCAGATTCCATGTAAAACAATCAAGTTTTCTAAAACAAAGTAAAACAAACATCTCTGTAGACTTCAAATGTGCACAACAATCAATCAAGCTTGGATTTCCCGCTTCTTCTTTACAAAGGCAAGGCAGAGGAATCTGATTAACTTACTGCATTATCTCATTACAGGATTATCTCTCTTCGACTGTAAATTCACTTGGCTTCATCATTGTGTCACGTGATTGAATGATGCGCTTAGAGTGGATAGTAATTCTTTGTTTACGTTTCGATGTTCATTCATCTTTTGGTGCAGGGATACTACTTTAATGTTATCTTTATCTAAGTTCAATAGTTTAAATTATTTAAATAGATGTTGCGTTATGATTGCTTCTTGCTTTGTCAAACCTACCTCGGTTATTTGAAACATAGCTTGCAATTAATATAGTCTGCACTTTCTCAAACTATATTTTTGGTGGTAAATCGGCTGGCGACATTTGTTACTATTAATAGGAATTTTCTGTTGTGAGTGTCGACTTTGTGGCTACACTGAACAGGGTTGAAAACAACCCTGTTCAAAAACTAACGCTAGGGGCTTGGGGCGGGTGGGTCGATTTCTAAAGGAGGAATAAAATGCGTTACCGTTTGAGAGAATTTCAGAAAGGAAAAGGAAGTTACGTCTTATTTTCTGTCGGTTCATTATGCGAAGGTCACACACAACTGATAGTTGACGTGTGGTTAGCAAATGATGCATCGATAAAACAGGTTACTGAGAGCAGTAACCCTAATTATCGACAGACATCATGCACGTTCAGATAATTGACGGACATCTTGTATAAACTGTTCAAAGTCAAGTCAAGTCAAGTCAACAGTTTATTCAGTAATTAAAGGCCACTGGCCCAAAATACATAACATACAAGAAAGGCATGGGTTGTGTCAGGGTAATTAATCCATACAAGCAAAGTGTAAATAAAAATCATGATTACTTCCCCTTAACCATTAATGTTTAGAGATGGTATACAAAATAAGCTATTTTTCGTAAATCTTCAGATTGATTTGTGTATAATAACCTATAAAATTCAGTACCATTAGAATACCAATTAAATAAATATTGCGTTCGTATGTCATTATATTTACAACATATAAAGAATGCATGGAATTCACAGTCTAAAACAAAAATGTTAATATTATCTAGACAAAACCGAAAAACGCGTTCTTCTCTTGGGATATTATTATTCCTACCAGTTTCAATTAACAATTTATGATTTGAACATCAAGATTTGCTAAAAGCTATTTTGTGTGTGTAAGGTATGTCTAAAGATAAATAACGTTCCACATTAAGCAAAGTTTTGTATTCTTTATAATGAAAACACCGACTGGAACTGTTAATAGAATCGTACCAGTTTTGGTTGAAACAATCAATAATTCTCCGTTCAAAAACACTGATAAATATAGATATATCGCCAACATCTTGAGATATCCAGCTATAACCGAAGCCATACATAAAAAGCATATCCTTAATATAAGATGCCCAGCAAGTGCGTCCAACTTCATCCAACGACTTGAGCATTAAGTAACATTGTTTAGGGTATCTATTATTAGAAAGTTGTAATAATTTGCAATAATATCTAATACAATAAGAAAAATAATTTATACATAAAGGCAATCTTCCACATTCAGCAAGAATCATACATGTATTAGTGATTTTATTAACACCAATATGCTTCCTACAGAAATCGTTTTGTACATATTCAATCTTAGGACAGAATGTATAGCTCCAAATCTTGGACCCATAACATAGAATAGGTTTTATTATAGTGTCAAACATTTTAAACAGTTCTTTTGTTGGAAAATAACCAAAGTTCTAAGTCGAGTTTATATGGTTGAACCAACGGCTTTAAATTATGTTTCTAGACGCTTTACTATGAACTCTAGCAATCAAGACTATTAATGTTACACCACAGTATGTATTTATTATACAGACTTACACATCACATTATCTTTAATGTTAATTTATAAAAAGGCTACACATGTTAATTGATAATGTCTATTTATGAATATTAATTATCTTAAGGTTTGGCAGAAGAATGCACGGCATTTTAAGGACAGCGGGAGACGGGGTCGTAACTTGACCATATATGTCATCCCTTTCACGAATGTTCACAAAGTCACAAATGTTGACAAAGTCCATATGTTCACAAATTCACAAATGTTCACAACGTCACAAATGTTCACAGAGTCACGAATGTTCACAAAGTACACAACCGATCACAAAGTCACAAACTGTATTGAAACTTAGAATCACCGTCCGCAGCGGACCTTAGTAATCAGCGGTACCGGACTGCGTAAGGCGGTTTCCTAATTATGTAAAATGTTTTGGCACATCGAAGCCGCCATATTGAGCCAGTAGGGATCTACCACCGAAAAGGTTCATCTAGGACCGTATAGGATTCCGGAACACCCCCCAAAATACATTTTGGGCGGTCGATATGCCAAAACGCCGTGCATTGGGAAAAAAGCTTAAGTTTGGTGTAGCCATAGATGCATTTGTTAGGTTTTAGGTACTTCACACATTCAAAAGCAAACAGGCGAGCCAAGATGTATGACTTCGTACAAAGCTGCTGAAATGTCATTTCATGCAACTCTGAGACTAGAATGGTCAGATAAAAAATGTTAAATAATGGCCACCAGATTCCAATAAGATTTTGCAGCATAGCTATTAACCCTTATGCGGACGGATTATATGGCTTTCACGACGGACAAAAAACTTCATACTTTACGTGGTAGCATTTGACACCATAATGAACTTAGTTCTGGGCAGCTGCTGTTTCTTGAATTCCAACAGATAATCAAACTCGGACATAATATCGAAAGTTTGCACCCGACCTATATCATTAGCCCCGCAATGTACTAGAAGGGGGAACCCGTTCGTTTAGCAAAAAAGACAATACATATTTGCCTTGATTAAGGGACATTTCCCCGTATGCCTGCCAGACGATTTCAACGTTTTTGGGGCCGAGATAAGACCCGCCTGTCCGCAAACTTGCCCTTTGTATAAGTGTTTATATGATCGATAAACCGATACACCAGTCTGAAATGAAGAGTATTAGGGAAGCCCATTAAAATAATGCTATAACTGATTATTTGACGATTTGCAATACACAAGATTTTAAATATTAAACGT
This sequence comes from Mya arenaria, assembly GCF_026914265.1. NCBI lineage: Eukaryota > Metazoa > Mollusca > Bivalvia > Myida > Myidae > Mya > Mya arenaria. The sequence goes on from NC_069128.1 coordinate 22,305,519, forward strand.
TTATGTTGACTATGTAAACATGGGTAATGTAATGTACCTTCCCATACGCGATGTCATATATAAAACTAATATTATGTTGACGATCCCCTATCCAGAACAATCCAACAAATATAATGATAAAGGCTGTAGAAAAAGGGATGATTCGTATCTATTGGTGCAACCAATGAGTAACTTCGATCGTGCAATTCTTAAAATAGGTGGTGTGATGGGCAGGCGTGTGTCTTTTCCCGCTCGTTGACAGTGGTACCCTTAAAGGAGTTTTATTACTATAAACTGAGTTGACGGATCTGGTGCCCCCACTTTTGCACTTATAGCCGATTGCTGTAACATAAAATCGTGCAGTGGCCGGAGCGCTTGACTGAAGTGACATAAATGAGATGAAGAGTACTATGTTCGAAATTCGGAAAATTTGGCCAGACCATGTGCATACTATGACATGGTGTTTTGAACTATAGCCGAGTTTAAGAGTCTTTGAGCTTCGGCCAGTAAATGAAGGTGAGGAATTCAGCAAGTAAATATTCCGTAATAGGGCCCGTCGTTGTGGCCAACTGGCGGAACCTCTGCCACACCTTTCGTGTTATCAAATTGTATTTTCTTTGTTTGGTATGTGACGCGCTCTAAAAACAATGTCATGGGACATGATTCACAGAATTAGGTACACCAGGCGCTTTGATTTTGGTGACTGTTAAGTATTTTCACTAGGCCCATATTGTCAGACCACAAGATCAACTTTTTAGCGGAGAAACGAGGGATCCAAATGTATAAGGCTATAAAACTGGAACTAGCTCTAAAAAACAACAAAAACAATTTGACCCTGCAGTGCGCTGACCATTGAAAGAAAGTCAACGCCCCTGCATGTAGCAAGCCGCGCCTAAACCGTCGACACCGGCGCTGTCATTCCACCATTCTAAGATATCATTTGAAATCCACACAGATTTTAGGCATGTGAACAATGCCGTTAAATGTGTTTAAAAAATAATTACATCACCAAAAAGATTGTGTTTTACGGACGTACAAATAAGGTTTGTGAATTCCTATCATTGCTGCATACAGTCGTCTGCTAAATGTGCGTCCCGGCCCCTCCTTAAAGTTTGACGGACGGGCGGATTTTTTCTCCGAGAAAGGAACGAAGACGATTACAAGTATACGTGAACCCATCGACCAAATTACTACAAATATCTTAATCCCGGGGTCCCGCGAATATGAAATCGTCTAAATAATGATTCAGAGATTGTAAGTTGCATGCCTCCGATACGGACCAATGAAGGAATGTTGCAAACTTTTCAAAAAGAGCGGGGGCGTAGCTGCAACCATAACTCACACATTTGTAGATATAGTATATAGCCACCAATTTTCATGCAAAGAAGATGAAAATCCGACGGGTGTATAGGTAGTAACCTGAATGCGGATTTATATCCCTTTTCACTATTAAGGCCTTGAACCCTTACTCAAATATCATATCTGCGACTTCATCAGAAGTAGAATATTTCACCATATGATACATAACGACGATCAATCACTGCGTTGACGTTTAGCCCACATTGGCTTGATGACAAATGCTCATTAAAGTCACAATAAATAATTCCAACTAGCCAAAATTATAATTTACTTGAACATGTATATTATCAATATAATACATTGCCATAAACATAAAATGAGATTTGAAAAAAAAAATACCCTATACTGTAATATGAAACAAGTGAAGAATGTTCGCCCGGCGAAAACGTAAACAAAGACCAATTATCGTTGAAAATTATAATTTCTTCGTAAGCTACAAACAAAATACCTGGCTCATAGATGCAGTGGCCCGTTATATACACGTTAACACCGGTATTCTTGTCGAGAGAAACCGTATATGACGAAAATGCTTTAAAATTCAAATTATCACAAGCGCTAGCCAGACATTATGCTGTCAAAATGACGTAGTTACCGACACGGCTTAATCGAATAGCGAAAGCGGCCGAAGGACGGGAACCATCGGAAAAGAGTTCAGTGTTCCGGTGGTTCCCGCCCTTCGGCCGCTTTCGCTAATCATTTTGACAGAACAATGTCTGGCTAGCGCTTGTGATAATTCGCATTTTGAAGCATTTTCGTCGTATACTGTTTCGCTTAGCAGCTGTTCTTATGGTATTCGTGTATTTTAATAAATCTTGTGGGGGTTTTTTAGCATGTGCTGATAAAAAAGTTCTAGAATAGATAAAATAGATTAAAAGTGCTCGAAAATTCGTCAAAGAAAATTTGCCTGGAGACACGGGTTTTAGAGGAAGGACACCCTGGAAGAAAGTGTTACAAGACAGGGTCATAGCTAGGCCTTAAAAGTGTGTATGCCCGATGGATCTATGTGAGTTTGGGGATAAGTCCCCCTTTCCACCCCAAAGTTTCCTTATTAATAAGAAGCAAAATGGTGAAATTTAAAAGCATTTCAGGAGAAAAACCAAAAGCACAAGTGCATCCATTTTATATGCAAATTACCAACACTTTATTAAATATGAAATTGCACATAGTTTAAATTAGTACCGAACTTGCATTGGTCATAATTAAACACACTTTTGAGTTATTCTATGTGTTTGAGTAGCTATTAGATTTTATTGCTTTATCGGGTTATTTAATTTTGTCATTCTCCAAAACAGTTGTAGGCCCAGGCCGACAAGGCCTATATGTAGCTACGCCATTGCTGGAAGTGGCTGAAAATCTAGCAACTCGTCTCGTTTCCTGTTATTGTGAAATCCTTGTCCCGGCGTAGGACCCTCGATTAGGGCCTTACAACCAGCAAACCTAAGTGAAGACCCTTAACATTGAACCTCCGTGCTGACCGTAGCTGATGACGCTGTGACCAATGGCGGGGGAGTTGTCGGCGTTGCCCTCGCGATTGGTGTCTCGGGAGCCGTCTGCGAAGCCTTCCCGCGTGATTTGACCGCCAAACGACTCGACCTCGTGGTCTTGTGTGCGGCTGCATTAGACGGGTCTCTGGGTCTTTCTTCATAGCGGGGCATGGCCGGCATCTTTGTTCTTGTATGTTTTCTCAATGAGAATAAGGAATAATCAGCAGGAATTTGACAAATGATTTAGTGTAGATTTTAATTGTATTCTCTTTATTTATGACCCTCACCATTAACCTTTTAGATTAAACCTGTAACTGTTCATGAAGTTTGATATCCCAACGAGGCTTAGTGTGCATATATTCAGAGGATTACCTAAGCCGAAAATAAAATGATAACTATCGATTATTGCTTGAAATGTACAGATAATGTTTCTTTTAACGTTTTCATTTACCATAAACAGAAGTTCTTGAGAGAAGATTGATTGTAGAAACGGCTAAACAGAATCGATTTCTGAAGGAGGAATAAAATGCGTAACCGTTTGAACAAAAATTCAGACAGGAAAAGGAAGTTACGTCATAATTTCTTTCGGTACATTATGCGAAGGTCACACACAACTGATAGTTGACGTGTGGTTAGTAAATGATGCATCGATAAAACAGGTTACTGAGAGCAGTAATCCTAATTATCAAATAGCAAGATTTAAACCAAAGATGTCTAATCTTTGCTATAATTGTAATCCTTGATTAATAGCAGCATCAAGTTCGTAAAACTGTAGGATAGAATCAGTTTTGTAGAGAAAATAATAATATTCCATTCCAATGAGCCATAGTCTGATTATCAATTCAACGAAATATGACCCTAAATTGGTTGAAAAAAATCTATTTCAATAAAACATTTTTAAGATATACGAAGTTTACGTTAAGTCAGTGAATTTCCTGTTAATGATCCAAAGTCCGATTATCAATTTAACGAAATAGGACCTTAAAGTGGTTGAAACAAAATCTATTTCAATAAAACAGTTTAAAGATATACGAAGTTTATCTTTATTCAGTGGATTTTTTGTGGTAATAATACGTTAAGAACAGACAAGTGATATATACAAAACAAATTAATAACGACAGAATTGAGACGAAAGCTTTGTAGCGCTAATTGGATTTAATTTTGTTAACTTTGTTTATGTATATAAAATGTGTTGGTGTGAATCAAGTATAACAATTGAAAAAGTCATAATTTTCCTAGGTCAAACGCTTGTTTGAGGCTTATAACTTGTGTATGTTATTTGTCTTTGCATTTACCTCACCTTTCATTGCGACCATGCCTTCATTAGGTTTGTCCATAAAAATGATATCGTAAAAATGTATCTACTATTAAGCTGGCATTTCCCAATAATAATAATAATAATAATAATAATAATAATAATAATAATAATAATAATAATAATAAAATATAATAATAATAATAATAATAATAATAATAATAATAATAATAATAATAATGATAATAATAATAATAATAAATGTATTTCAAATAACGTGCATTATCTCATTGAAATGACATGTATGTCTGGTTGTCTACCATAATAAAGTAAGTGTAACTTCAGGCAAACGACTACAACTAACATAGCCTGTAAAGAAAGCAAGATTTTGTGAAAAATCAGAGGTATATATTTGTCTTCAATCAAAGGGAGCTTTTTTAATTATCAGAAACTTCGTTGTTAAGTTTATGACGTATCCATCATAGTTTTAAAGTACAAAGCGATTCAATCGCTTACACTGAAATGGTATGATCAACAAAACACTGTTTAAACCAAACTACAGTTAACCATCTTGTTTATTCAGGAATTGCATTATTGTCAAAACTGTAATCACATCGTTCATTCAAGTCTTACGTTGTTGTCTATAATGTAATCACCTAGTACATTACATCTTACGCTGTTGTCTATAATGCAATCACCGTGCACATTCAAGTCTTACGCTGTGGTCTATAATGTAATCACCTAGTACATTACATCTTACGCTGTTGTCTATAATGCAATTACCTTGATATCGCTAATCATAGGAGAAGGATATTGATATCGTTAATCATAGAAGCGGGATATTGATATCGCTAATCATAGACGCAGGATATTGATATCGCTAATCATAGACGCAGGATATTGATATGGCTAATCATAGGAGTAGGATATTGATATCGCTAATCATAGGAGCAGGATATTGATATCGCTAATCATAGGAGTAGGATATAGAAGCAGGATATTGATATCGCTAATCATAGACGCAGGATATTGATATCGCTAATCATAGGAGTAGGATATAGAAGCAGGATATTGATATCGCTAATCATAGACGCAGGATATTGATATCGCTAATCATAGAAGCAGGATATTGATATAGCTAATCATAGAAGCAGGATATTGATATCGCTAATCAATTCCCAATTCATCACGAAAGTAAATCAATATATTTCGTATTATTTCAGAACTAGCACTAAATTCAACAAATATTTCATCGAAGGCCTTAATGTGGGTAGATAGAAAACAGGAAACAAAACATGACTTGATTTTTACGTTCTGGTCACCATAATAAGAACATTAGTGTACAAACCATCCAACTAAGATTAGCATTGAAAGTTCAATATTTATCATCAGAAAAATCCAAAACGAAAAAGCAAACGATATGCGTATTCTAAACTTTTTTGAAAATTAAGATAAACAAGTTTAGACCCTTTTGAAGATGTAATAGCTAGCAAGAAAGAATATCCTTTTCAATTACTTATTATACATTGAGGAATAATACTGACGTTTAAACATGTATGTAGTGTTAGTTTTCTTTTAATGTTGTTACTTTTTATTATTATTTTAGTTATACGTTAACAACGCAATGAATCCAACTGAAGAAAAATTACACTTCTCCAATTATAGAAAAGAACAGAACAGAACAGAACATTTATTTACCAGAAGATCATAGACCCATGTGGCCGAATATCATACAAAAAATGGCGACAAGTACAAACATGTGTAAGTATCCATATATATATATGCACTTTCGTACACTACATACAACATATAACAGACCAAAACTTACAATAATCAACATTTTAACAATACAATGAATGGTTTATAGGTGATTATATTTTATATGCATATATATATGCATAAACATAAACACATGCATATACACATATAAACACACACACATTCTTATGTTGGATATAATGCAACATTTCTAAGTTCGAAAGCCTTGTATATAATTAAAACATACTCATATATATCGTTGTTTTTATCGTTGCAGTCGGACGGGCAACTCGGTGCTGCATGCTACTGTACCTTGATCAGCCCAACATTTTACTCGATGTTAAATGAAAATAGTCATAAAAAACAAATCATTTTCTATTAAACTGAAGCTGCAAGTGATGATTACGTTGATGAACCTGGCGTTTCAATTAACAATGCCATAACTATTGATGTACCTACCAGCCGTGTATGATTAAGAAGTTTATGAACAACAGATGTTCCTAATTTGTAAGCAAAACAAAACGTTACCAAGTATTCTATTAATAACTTAATAATAGTATAGAAATAAACATTGGGATAAAATAAGCATAAACTTGAAGTGCTGGGTTGGCTACTCATAAACCTAATTAGGGACCATCTGGTTAATATCGCCCTGGCCACTTTGGGGGCTCGAAAAAAAATTGTGTGCGTGGGGTTTCGGTTTTTTTTCGGCGGAAATCTAAGTTTGGGTATCCTAGAGGGTATTTGCTTTTCATTCATAAATTCACAGGAGCCTTCAACTTTGGAGGGCGTTTTTAACCACTTAGTCTAGGCTGTTAAAGTTTATTTCAAGGACAGACATAAAAATGTCCATTGCATGTTGGGCAACTATGAACTAAAACGGAGTATAGTATTCATCATTAAATAGCAGTGTAAACAATATGAACTTTAATGGAAAACATGAATACAGCCTTTTATTGTCTTTCTCGTTTGCACGAATGACTATAAACTGGAGTTCCAGATAACTGAGATTTTTTTATATTTTCTTGACGTTGGATGTACTCTTAAACTACGAATGCTTTCTTATGATGGATGAGGTTTCTAATTATGTCTCCTTTTCTGAACGTTTAATGTTCTTTCAAGCTGAGACTGCCTTTTCTTAACGTTGGATGTTCTTCCAAACTACAACTGCCTTTTTCTTAACGTTTGATGTTCTTTCAAGCTGAGAATGCCTTTTCTTAACGTTGGATGTTCTTTCAAACTGAGACTACCTTTTCTTAACGTTCGATGTTCTTTCAAATTGAGACTCCTTTTCTTAACGTTTGATGTGCTTTCAAACTGAGACTGCATTTTCTGAACGTTTGATGTTCTTTCGAATTGAGACTCCTTTCCTTAACGTTTGATGTTTTTTTAAACTGAGACTGCCTTTTCTTAGCGTTTGATGTTCTTTCAAATTGAGACTCCTCTTTCTTAACGTTTGCTGTTCTTTCAAATTGAGACTCCTTTTCTTAACGTTTGATGTTCTTTCAAATTGAGACTCCTTTTCTTAGCCTTTGATGTTCTTTCAAATTAGGACTCCTTTTCTTAACTTTTGATTTTCTTTCAAATTGAGACTCCTTTTCTTTACGTTTGATGTTCTTTCATACTGAGGCTCCTTTTCTTAAGGCTTGATGTTCTTTTAAACTGAGACTGCCTTTCCTTAACGTTTGATGTTCTTTCAAACTGAGACTGCCTTTCCTTAACGATTGATTTTCTTTAAAACTGCGACTTCGTTTCTTAACGTTTGATGTTCTTTTAAAACTGAGACTGCTTTTTCATAACGTTGGATGTTCATTGAAACTGAGACTGCTATTATTAACGTTTAATGTACTTAAATCGTATTTACCTAAATTTCTGGACGCGCTGGAACTCGGCTAAAATTACAGAAATGAGCGCGGTGGGCGTTATGCTTATCTGGCTGGGTAAAGTGAAATTAAATTAAAAAGATCACGTTCGCGGTAAGGAAAAATCTCGGTGATGTGCGAAATGTGCAAAAACGCGTGGTTGATAGTGTAGTTTTTAATATTCCAAATTAACTACCATTAATAGTTGTGAATAGTTCTGAATTATCTTCACTTCTGATATTAGATATAATTGTAATCCTGGATATTAAGCAGTCCAATACGATATGTAGAGCTATTAAGAACATGAATAACAATGGGAAGTAATCGCTGAATGTTTTGTTTGAGTTAATCAAAGAGTTTGTCCCCGTTACGAGTATGCTCCGAACAGTTAAAAACACAAACATTGTATCGAACAACAGTAATGCGTGTAGCAATGTTAAATGTCGCACCTACGCTAAATGTCGCACCAACGCTAAATGTCGCACTTGACGTTATATGTCGCAAGGTTGACGCTTAATGTCACAACCAACGCTAAATGTCACACTTGAGGTTTTATGTCGCAAGGTTGACGCTTAATGTCACAACTAACGCTAAATGTCACTCTTGACGTTATATGTCGCAAAGTTGACGCTTTATGTCACAACTAACGGTAAATGTCGCACTTGACGTTATATGTCACAAGGCTGACGCTAAATGCCACAACCAACGCTAATATATGTCGTAAAACCGACTGACGTTATATGTCGCATCTGTTGCGCCAAATGTCGCTTAGAATTGTACTTCCGCTATATGTCCCAACATCAACGCTAAATGTCGCACTCCCTTATAAGCGGAAATTAATAATATTTTTAATGTTTTAAGCATTTCACAACTGTAAAGTTGAAACATGATAAAAGTGTTGGCCATGGTAATATTTGAATTAAACAGTAAAAAAACACATTTTAATCTTGTAGAAAGCCTGTCCCTTCTTTTTTGAGTTATGGCCCCTGCAGTAGTCAAAAATAAACATTTCTACCTTGTGATGCACCTTTTGATCAATACATGAGAAATTGCTGCCATTTATGTGTGACAAATATACAGGGGGGGGCGGTGGGGGGCACATTCTGTGTTCTGACGACACATTCTAGTTTACCCTAAGACATGCACTTTCAATTTAACCTAAACCTAACGGACAGTGGAGTGGATGACTTTACGGATACATGAAAACAGTCCCTAACGGCCAATGTGGTTATTACGACATTAGGCGTTGATGTTGCGACATAAAGTGGCAGTAAGCTTGTTTGCGACATTTCGCGTAATAAATGCGACATATGACGTTCGGAGGTTTTACGACATCTTTTAGCGTTCATTGCGACATTTAGCGTTGGTTGCGAAATTTAACGACAGCCATTCGACATATAACGTTAAGTGCAACATTTAGCGTTGGTGCGACATTTAAGGTCAGCCATGCGACATATAACGTTAAGTGCAACATTTAGCGTTGGTGCGACACCTAACGTTGCTTCAATGCGATTATCGGCCGCACCTGTCAAAATATGATACCAGTACGACAGGTTCCTTGCATAACATTCGGCATTAAAACTGTAGTACAGGGCAAATGGTGTATCAATATCTGTTGTTTTTGAACAGGGTTGTTTTCAACCCTGTTCAGTGTAACCACTAACTCGACACTCACAACATAAAATTCCTATTAATAGTAACAAATGTCGCCAGCCGATTTACCACCAAAAATATAGTTTGAGAAAGTGCAGACTATATAAATTGCAAGCTAGGTTTCCAATTACCGAGGTAGATTTGACAAAGCAAGATGCAATCATAACGCAATATCTATTAAATCATTTAATCTGTTGAACTGAGATAAAGATAACATTAAAGTAGCATCCTTGCGCCAAAAGATGAATGAACTTCGAAACGTAAACAAAGAATTACTATCCACTCTAAGCGCATCATTCAATCACGTGACACAATGATGAAGCCAAGTGAATTTACAGTCGAAGAGAGATAATCATGTAATGAGATAATGCAGTAAGTTTATCAGATTTGTCTCCCTTGCCATTGTAAAGCAGAAGCGGGAAATCTCAAGCTTGATTGATTGTCGTGCACAGTTGAAGTCTTCAGAGATGTGTGTTTGACTTTGTTTTAGAAAACTTGATTGTTTTACTTGGTATCTGATGTTCTTGTGGTTAGTATTGATTTGCATTTGTAGTCTTTTGTGTTTGTCCTGGGTTAGCAATGGATTGGAATGATCATTATTTCATTCAGTTGCATTTATTTACACTGTGAGGGAGCAAAAACAATCACGTGACCACAAATGCGAACGACCACGGTGAAATTGAGACAACAAAACGTATGTTTTTGACGTTTTCTTTATTATCTTGAATCGAATTAAAACAAGACCTAGCCCATGGTACGGCACATAATTTCCGATTTCATGTGGTATACTGTCTGATATTCTTGGTGTCGTAGTTTTTGAGAACATTCAATAACAAATTTGGAATCGAGGATGCAGACGACCACACATTTTGTTTATCTTGCAAAAGCAATGATAAAACGGCTAGTTTAACCTGGTTCTTTACGAAAAACACTTATTAAAGCAAATATATACCATTTAGAGTACCTTTGCAAGGGGTATTGATGTTTTTGAAGGCAGTATTAAAATATCAAATTATGCGAACGACCACACTCGAGAATTTGAGGCGAACGACCACACTTTTTAAATTAAATTTGAAGGGGGTGTGAATAAAGTCTTCGTGATCTCAATGTTTTTTTTCTATTCGCAGGACAAATCCGACATGTCAACACCAGAATGTGACCGAGATTGTGCGGCATGCGTTTCGAGGCATTCGACTATTGTAAAGGAGATTATTGTCAAGTAGGATGCTGATAGAAGTCACTTTAGGATGTGTGTCTAAAATGAAAAGAAGTACAAGGGCAATTTTCGGATGCCAAGATCTAACGTACATTTGATAGGGCTAAAACCCACCCGAATTCCATGACACCTACATATAAGTATGTCAATCGTTAAACTTGTTAATACACCAATTTTTGTATTGTAAGATGAAGAAAACATACATTTAATTTATCTCATCAACACATTTTCAGGGACCGTATGTTCGATATACGTTCGACAAAAAGGAAGAAGAGTGGTACAGTATGTTTGGATCGAAATTCATTACAAAAAGGGGCACAGGGTGTCAGAAGGGAAAAGGCGAGGAGAAATGGTTGAAGAACGTTAATTACATCCTAAATGGAATTCCTAAACATTCAATGTTGACTATCGATATGATCATATGGAACTTCTAATGCTACTGGATAGTTCATTTATAGCCGGCGAATGACATGTGTAGTCATTACTCAATTACAAGTTGTTTCTGATTAAATATGTGTTGTGCCTTTATTCTTTATTGACACGTGACTTATATGGCAATAATCAGTGTTATTATATGGCAATAATAGTGAAGATTAATCAAATAAAACTGATATTTGATAACGTTTATTGTCTTTATTTCAAAAATACAAACGGATCACAGTAAACGCAGAGTATAAATCACATCAATATGAAACAAAAAATGTCCGCATTTGTTTGTGAAACAATCGCATTTATAAGATTGATATAGCATGTAATACTGATCAGGCTGTTTACATGTAAAACTTAAACATACAAATGTAATCACAGAGCAAATCACAAAAAGTGAAATGAATCACCTACAATAATCTTTTATGTTAACCTATCGACTCAAAATAATACAGGAATTTACTAAAAAAGTTCTGAAAAAAAAATCAAATCACAAAAATGAAATTAGTCACAGTGCAATCATCTTTTATAATAAGAGCTGTCACTTTTAAGTTTAGATTGCAAAGTTTTGGTATATATGCAAAACCTTAACCAGAATCTTTTAGTCGAATAATAAATGGCCAAAATTTACATTTTATGCAAAATAGAGCTATCTTACTTGATTAATTAAGTCTGTTTGGATAGTTGGAAACGCCTGTCTGAAGTTCCAATGCAATACATGCATTTGCTGAGATAATATCTTAAAGGTGCTAACATGCAAAACCTTAACCAAAGTTTGACTCTAGGGTGAGTAGGATAGCTCTCGTTAGTCTTCGAATAGTAATTTGATTTTGAATGTTCTCAAAAACTACAACATCAAGATTAACAGAAAGTTTACCATATGAAAGCGGAAAGTATGTGGCGTACCATGGGCTAGGTATTGTTTTAATTTGATTCAATTTAGTAAAGAAAATGTACACAAACATACCTTTTGTTGTGTCAAGATCGCCGTGGTCGTACACATTTGTGGTGACGTCACAATTCTTGCTCCCTCACAGTGTATTTAGTTTTGTCATGTATTTTCACGACATCATCAGATTTTGTATTTAAAACGAGAATGACAGTACCGTGATATTCTTTTAGCCTCTTTCCATATACTAATATATGTGGGTTTGGTTACAGATGATAACATGCATGGATAACAGAAGTCACCATGGGAGTACGAGGGAGTAGGAGTGTTTGATCTATAAATCAGTAAGTTCCATGTCAACGTTTTGTTTTATGATGTACTGTGTTGTTGTTGTTGTAATCGCTTGTATTATATGTGTGTTTTATATGCTTGAGCCATTTAATTTAATCTGCCACTGCACACGATTAAATCATATAAGATATTAGACTGTTTGCGATGTTAACTTATAAACATGTTATTATTCATTTTCTTATGATTGTTTATATTTATATTTTCATGACGCTCCGATATTATATCTACATTCGATAATGTTGAATATAGAGATATTGAAGAACACTGTGTTTGTTGTTTGAACTATCAAACTGCTACATATGGTAACCTGGACATATAGACCCACCCTCGCTTAGGAATTGCAAATGTATTCTCATCTTAAAACCTGGAATGACCTAGAAAGCAACGATGGTCTCATTGATCTCAATGATCGCACAGTTTCCCTGCTTAAAACATCACGCGATAGCCCACGTGGGAATAACAAACGCACGCATGACAGGCACGTACTAAAGTGCTGACGAATTACCTGACGACATAGAAATAGAAGAGAGTTGCTGACCATATAGACAATGAAGGAAAAAAGTTTTGAAATTAAAGATTTTATGCTAACTTTGTTTTATATATATATGTATTTACACTTTTTATAGTGTACGTATAGACGGGTGTTTGTGCATTTATTTTTGAAAATGGAATTTTATTGAAATGAATCGATTTCTATTTTTGCTGGTTTGGTGTAAATATAAGAAAATATCGAGGATTTAATAACTAAGGTGTTTCATCTACAATTGTTTGAAATCAATTATTTAATTTTTCATCATTTTAATTAAGAAACTATTTTCTCTTTAATATGTTGTATTTTCGAAGTTGTTTTGTGAATAACAAGGCAAACATGTGCAAACTCTTTCTAATGAGTAAAGTTTGATTAGTATATATATATACTCATATGTAACACCATATGATGGAGTTCTGCTTGGATTAGTTACATTCTCCATCCTTGTTTGCCTTCTTGCACAGCGACATAAATTTTATTGTCATTAAAATATTATTTTTTTCATTTACCATCATGCTTCAATAAACCTGGGGCGGCCCATGTGGTTGTTAAACACATGATCGTGAATCATAATGGTGAAAACCCGTATAAAATCCTGTTCATGCAGCGCTATCAGCGCTTTGATTTAGGAATGTTGCGGCCCGTGAATCATCCCTTTATATAGCCAAAATGTATTTTCGCAAAGAGCTAGGACATCCCACCCTCTTGCATGTCACTCTGTTTCTTCAAGTTTTCATATATCTGGAATTGTCTCTGCAATTTGGCATTTAAACGCATTTTTTTCGTGATGGCGTCACGGCGCAGTTAAACTGTAATACTATACTGGTACATCTTGATGAACTCAAATATCAAACAGTTTAAGCTTGGCGGGGAAATATGACAATCATGGGAGTAGAATTTATCGTGTTGTGGAATATTCTCTCAATGGTAGTATGGTGTTGGCCCACATCGAATTGTTTCATTGGAGTTCATAAAAATATTAATCCCGAATTCTCTAGCATTTATGCGCCAATCAATTGTAACCACGCCCCCCTTGTTCGGGGTTTTCTGGTGTTAAGTCAACATACATTATTCCTTTTATGGAAAAGGGTGTGTTTAAGCTAAAATGTTTTCCGGGATTTGTTATAAAGTGGAAAGAAAAATAAGAAATCGAAATAATTCAGCTTATATGTAGTGTACAGCAATGAAATTTCTCTCACAAGTTATTATGGATCATGAAAACTTGTTTCTGAAAGAATTTTATCCAGGTGTTTGCATTTTGAATTTTGAGCAAGTTCTTTAAGTTCTCAAAGTCTGAATTTTTAAAACTGTTTTTAAAAGATTTGCCTCCCCTTGGTCATGCGCAAGAAGTCTGGGTCTTTAAGACATAATTGTCTGATATGCCAGCCAATTAAACTTACATCTTATTTCTGGCTGTTATTTATTTATTCATTTGTTTTAATTCATGGATTAATTCATTATAGCGTGTCATGAGACATTGAAACTGTTCAGTGCACAAAAATGAAATTTAGCGTGTATTGTGTGGACCGGCTTCATAATTATGTAATAATAAACCTTGCATTAATGTAGATCATCCTCACTATGAGCCCAACACATTATAACCTTAACAACAAAAGTGTTTTTCTCATTGCAGTTGCTGTTTGGGAATTTTCAGCTTAAACAGCACCCGGAAACCGGACTGTGAGATTCATCTCTACAACAAGATGCAATACCTTTCAAGGTGAGGGTACATTGATTGATTGATTAATTGATTGATTGATTGATTGATTAATTGATTGATTGATTAATTAATTAATTAATTATCAATCATTGATTGATTGATTGATTGATTGACTGATTGATTGATTGATTGATTGATTGATTGATTGATTGATTGATTGATTGATTGATTGATTGATTGATTGATTGATTGATTGATTGATTGATTGATTGATTAAGTGTGAGTGTGTGTAAGTGAATTACTGTGAGACATATTCTTCATGCAACTTTACATATTCTCCTTGTAACTTTACATATTCTCCTTTCAACTTTACATATTCTCCTTTCAACTTTACATATTCTCCTTTCAACTTTACATATTCTCCTTTCAACATTACATATCCTCCTTGCAACTTTACATATTATCCATGCAACTTTACATATTCTCCTTGCAACTTTACATATTCTCCTTGCAACCTTACATATTCTCCATGCAACTTTACATATTCTCCTTGTAACTTTACATATTCTCCTTTCAACTTTACATATTCTCCTTGCAACTTTACATATTCTCCTTTCAACTTTACATATTCTCCTTGCAACTTTACATATTCTCCATGCAACTTTACATATTCTCCTTGCAACTTTACATATTCTCCATGCAACTTTACATATCCTCCGTGCAACTTTACATATTTTCCATGCATATTCTCCATGCAACTTTACATATTCTCCTTGCAACTTTACACATTCTCCTTTCAATTTTACATATTCTACATTTTGGTTGGCGTATCAGACCATCATCACACTTTCTGCCATAAATGTGAAGGAGTTAAAGGCCAATATTTTTTTTTTTGTTACCTTGATGATGTTTTATTAAATTTACTCCGCCGAGCTACTGAGTTGCACTTTAAATTTGATATTTTTTAGACCTGTTTGAGGCTACTGTCAAGTAACTTCATGCTCGTGATGGGATAACAATGGCTGCCGAATAATACACTACACAAGTAAATTGAATCCACGCCCCCCCCCCCCCAGGTCCGAAAGCATACCGGGGATAGCCGGGGAAATGGGCCGTGTCTTTACCTTCCCGGTGGCCTCGCAGTGCCGCAGGGAATGTGCCTAACCTAGGGTCCCTGGGATGCGGGGCATTTGGCAAAGTGTTTACCATAAGTTCGTCCCCGCGGGGCGGAGATTTTACCCGGGCTTTGCTGGACCGAAAGTCAAAGTTCCCGCCTTTCCATGGACCCTGGGCCGTGGTTATAATTGACTGGTGTATAATAATTATCTGAAAACCACCATTTATAATGATATGTTCAGAGGGCCAGCAAAGTATTCTTATTATGTTATATAAGCTCTACATGTACACTTCTAATATTGGATCTGAACTTTCTCAAATTGACTTTGCGATTTCTAGATTTACACACCGTCAACGGTGTAGTTCCAGTACACCAGGCCAGTTTTCCAGCCGAACTAGGGCAAGGAATAATATCATAAGCCTTAGCAGCTTTGGCTTGTTTTATTTCCAGGCTAGTTAACACCGCCAGACGTTCTGTGTTTGAGCTTTCCTTTCGTCATTTTTACAAAAAGTACTCAGAATTTGCGATGAAATCTCAAATATGATAACATTGGAGACTAGATGATGTATAGAAATTATTGTTTGATTCTGAAATATCAAATAAGTAAACATGATGATCATGGGTTCATTCTTTATAGGGTTTATGAACAGAACAGAACAAAACAGACATTTTATTAATTTATATATACTAACGTGCATCGTCTAATCACATAAAAAGTAACTTAAATATGACATGTGTATGTACAAGGTTAGTTTTAAAGTTGAACAAATATTTGTGTTACAGGAGCGTTATGCAATTATAGTTCACTGCTATAAGGTATACATATATGTAAACGCAGTAGTTTATGAAAGAGCAAATGAATTATGCATGAAGGCGATAAGAAAGCTTGAACACCATCTTACGAATCGAAGGGACAGTTTACACCATGATGTACACACAGAATACATAATTATATATATATAAATAAAACAATGTATAACATCAAATCAAGACCCAACGACAGCAAAATGATCAGTACGTTTTATCATGTATATTCTAGAAATAGAATAGTATTATTAATTCAGACTAGTTTATTGGCAATATCAGTATATACCACAGCGTATTTATTACTTCTTTTCTCCGATGTTATCATAGAAAGTAAACTTGGATGATTTGAGGGGGAGGGTGCGCGCCTGGTGCCCCCTCCCCTGGATCCGCTAGTGAATACACAGACATCATACTATACACACAGAATACATATATATGTATAAAAATAAAGCAATGAATAACAACAAATTATGAAGCAACGTTAGCAAGAAGATCAGTACGTTTTGTCATAGCATTAAAACAATGTTTAAAAGATTCCATACACTCCGAGCGTTAATACTAGACATAACGGATACAAATGTGTTAATAATTTTAAAAGATCGATTCAGGTTAAACCTAGATCTTATGTCAGTATACAGAAGATAAATGTACACGAATTGATACTCTGTTTCATTTTCGGTGGGCGTTTCTTTCAATGCTCATTTTGTTTCTTTTCAAAGTCAAAGTCCCCGCTATTCCTCGGACCTGGGTGGGGCATGGTTACAATTGACTGATACATTATTAAAAAAGTCATTATCGAACCAAGCAGACGTGTTCACTTCACTAGAGCTTCTAACAGATTATGCGCTTGAAACTGTTCTACCATTTAGAGCGAATGGTCTATAAAAAATCTACATTTACGGTGTCACCAACGGTGACAGAATATCACCAAACATTTCTTTAAATTTGATATCAATAACTACTCTTCCAGGATCTTTTAACATTTTGCATTATCACATTTCATACTGTAGTGTTAAGAGCAAATTTCAAATGGTCAGAAATAACAGTTAAGTGAATGTGTGCATGTGGAGCCTGCTTATTGTACCTCATATATTTGGCCCCGTCATATCAATAAAGATACAAACTATCAATTCGCTTTTTCTGATCGACATTTCTATGTAGTAAAAATAACTATTTTGAAATTTATAGTTGTGCTTGTCAGTTCACACAATCTTTATTTACTTTGAACCTTTTTCAAGTTAAGCTTACAGTTTTCCGACAATGCACAAACATCCTAACCTATAAGCTCAGCTTCGAGTACAATGTACATTGGTTAAACTGAGGGTATTTAGATTCACCAACATGGACGTTCGACTATCTAAGCAAAAGCCGCATGAGAAATTGACTTCACTTGTACCTTGAACATATCTTCAATTTGCATGATCGTGCGAAATGTCCAGAATCATTTAAGAATAATTGAAACTCTTGTTCACCTCTTCTTTTCTTTGCTCGCTCTATTACTTCCTTTGGACTGTTCATTTCAAATTCGGTTCGGTCATACTGTAGAACATAAAAACTTCCATCGAAGGGAATATTTATCACTTCCTCTTGAACAGTTTGTCTTTGGAAAAATCCTCCGAATTTATAATGCGAAATTAAGCACTTCATCGAATACTTTTTTGTTTGAGTTATTTCCAAAATAATGGCTTCATGAAAACAGTTGAAGAAATCAAATCGTATTATGTCACCTGCTTTTACATCTTCTTTGGAGGTGATCGGTTTTGTAGGAACTCCCATAAGTTTTTTGTTGCTTTCATAACAGTCCTTGCAAATGTATCCGTGCGCAAACAATACTGAGTTAACCGTTAAATCATTGCTCACTCCTTCAAATCCTTCGAAGAAAAACAGCCTTGTGATTGTTGAAGGCTTTAAATTCGCAAGGCAACAATCCGCGCAAGGTGCTGGCATCGAGTGGTATGTTGATGATCCTTTCTTTTCTTTTTCTTCCGCAACTATTGCTTTAGCCAGTTCTGATACAATTTCGACTTTTGCCCTCACCAGAGCAGCTGTCTCACAATCAACACTATCCTCTGATCCCTTTTTTCCCATCGGTTTCGATTCTAAAATTCTGTACATTGTCTCAATTATGATTAGTAAATGTTTGTGTGTTTCAGTTTCGTATTATCGCTGATGTAATTCACATTTCATTCGGTGTACTATACTTTAAATGAACTTTTTAAATGAACGGATTAACCTAATACAAGTACGTATTCAGAATAACCAATATGATAATAAATATTGGACGAAACATGATATCTACCAATATACAAGTACGTAGCTTCAGTATTAAAGTAATCAAATTTAAACCATTTACGAAATATATAAAATATATTTACTACCATAAAAGTAAAATTCGACCGCGTAACAGATGGACCACTGAAGCATCAAGTACTCAGAACTTACTTGAGTACTGACCCGGAGTACTCGACCCAACCCTGTAAGAGGGCCAATAACACTGATGTTGCAGTTAGCGGATTTTTCTGATAAATTTGTTCTGAAAAAGGCATGAGAAATTAGTCTAATCACCTTCTTTTTATATTCCTCTACGTGAAATAGTTTAATGACATATTTCAGTATCATCTAAGTTATTCAATTCAAAGCGAAGAGGGGTCCCTAGCGGGTATCATATACATGTATCAGAGAACGCGTTTTAAAAGATGTAATAATATCAATCATGTCATGCTGTTTTGTGGAATTTAATGTTTTAGGAAGCTATTGGGAAATGACTTAAGTAGCTTTGATATGATCTAGGCAGGTATTCGAACTTGTTAAACTTTAAGTTTTGTCAACATAATAAATTTTGCATGTCATTTAAATACTGATCAAAGTAGTAAAGAGGTTTCTTCCTTTTTCAATCTTGTAAATTAAATATGTTCACTTGTGTACATAATGTGCAAAAAGAATATTACCCGCCTTGACAAATGGGACTAAGAACAAGTCGTAATCCTTTGCCTTGGTTTGTTTGTTTGAGAAAGGTTTGCAAACTGTACATTTTAATAGCGAACGAGTTTTTACTCAAGATGTTTGTATGACATGGATAAAGGTAAATTTAATGAAAATAATAATTGAGATAGGGTGCATTGAAAACTTATCAGATTCATATAGAAAAGACCTCCATACCTTTATTTTCAAATAATTGCGTCATATGTTCATGGGGATGTGGGTAACTTATTCAATTTCATGGGCAAAATAAAGAATGATAAAGTGACAATAAATAATTGCTAGATTTTCATCCCCGCCTGCCCCCTCGTTTTCGTATCGGTCCAGTACTGTCTTGGAACGACGTTTATTTATACCTACGGTGTCGATGTAAAATATGCACATGTAAAAAAGGAGAATTGTTACAATCATGTTCATGGTTCACCAAAAAACACATGTATATGGTCCCTAATGCAGTAAGAAAGAGCATGAACACATATTCAACGGTGAAACAGTCATCTAAGAAAAAATAATAAATAGTTTGTATTTATTTTTAACAGATCTAATTTATATTAAATTTTTATTAATACGTATTTTACGTTTAAAACTTTTAAACTGGTTTTCATTAGATATCGACATTCCATTTTATAAAACCCCAGATCAATTTACACTTTTAAAGGACGATGCAAATGACTGTGACTGGCAAAGCTTTAGAAATCAATTGGGGCATGGAAAAGATATATCAGTGAATTTAAGTTATTAGTAAGATTATACATAATTGAAGACATTAAGAAAAGTATCATTTCAGATTAGGTCGGAAATCGTTGAATTAGTAGATGATTAAGTAGTAGGTGTCTGTTTTTGGTCTTTTAAACGACAAACTTGAAAAGGGTGCGGTTCGACGCCGACTGCTCGTTTTGAAGACTTAATGCTTTAGTATTCAGTGTGAGAAAATAAAGCATTGAATTCTTTACAAACATTTTTAAATGATTTACACCTTCTTTTCTCAGATAATGTATGGAGAAATACTCTCTCAACTGACAATACAAACAAAATGGTATCCTATTGAAAACAAAATGGACATGAATATGGTCTAAACTCTTCAAAGTCCTTTAAAACTATAATTAAAGGGTTAATATGACCCTTGATTTAAATCTTTAAAAATATACTTTCCATTTGATTTATTATAACGGAGGAATAAGTTATAGCCAAAGCTTTAAATGCGATAAATAGCAGAATAAATCATTTCGTTAAACATTTAAAACACGTTGATAAGTTTGCATAGTGATTTGAAAAATCATAAACAAAAATATAAAAGGAAGCATATACACAGATTTTAAACGGGACGATATACATCGACATATTGCCCAAACATACACACACACTTATGCAAAACCTTTTTGGATATTTATGAAGAAAATATGGAGAGCTTAGTCGGCGGAACGCCAACAATTTCCAGCCCGCAGCTGGAATCCAAATGTTGTATTTGCATTGGTCTTTGACCAAGTAAAACTATATTACCCTTCAATTTTTGGTATATCCATTTTGTAATGATGATAAATTTACTTAACAGAAATATTATATTTTTGTACTTGTCAAGCTGCACCGGCCACTGAACTTCTCATGCCGCAACGGCTTCTGCACGCGTTAAGCCACAGCGGCGACTGAACTAGTCAAGCCGAACTAGTCAAGCCGCACCGGCGACTGAGTTCGTCAAGACTGAACTAGTCAATCTGCACCGGCGATTGAGTTCGTCAAATCTAAACTTTTCAATCTGCACCGGCGATTGAGTTCGTCAAGCCTGAACTAGTCAAGCCGCACCGGCGACTGAGTTCGTCAAGCCTGAACTAGTCAAGCCGCACCGGCGACTGAGTTCGTCAAGCCTGAACTAGTCAATCTGCAGCGGCGACTGAGTTCGTCAAGCCTGAACTAGTCAAGCCGCACCGGCGACTGAGTTCGTCAAGCCTGAACTAGTAAAGCCGCACCGGCGACTGAGTTCGTCAAGCCTGAACTAGTCAATCTGCACCGGCGACTGAGTTCGTCAAGCCTGAACTAGTCAATCTGCAGCGGCGACTGAGTTCGTCAAGCCTGAACTAGTCAAGCCGCACCGGCGACTGAGTTCGTCAAGCCTGAACTAGTCAATCTGCAGCGGCGACTGAGTTCGTCAAGCCTGAACTAGTCAATCTGCAGCGGCGACTGAGTTCGTCAAGCCTGAACTAGTCAATCTGCAGCGGCGACTGAGTTCGTCAAGCCTGAACTAGTCAATCTGCAGCGGCGACTGAGTTCGTCAAGCCTGAACTAGTCAATCTGCAGCGGCGACTGAGTTCGTCAAGCCTGAACTAGTCAATCTGCACCGGCGACTGAGTTCGTCAAGCCTGAACTAGTCAATCTGCAGCGGCGACTGAGTTCGTCAAGCCTGAACTAGTCAATCTGCACCGGCGACTGAGTTCGTCAAGCCTGAACTAGTCAAGCCGCAGCGGCGACTGAGTTCGTCAAGCCTGAACTAGTCAATCTGCACCGGCGACTGAGTTCGTCAAGCCTGAACTAGTCAATCTGCACCGGCG
Organism: Mya arenaria; assembly: GCF_026914265.1. Taxonomy (NCBI): domain Eukaryota; kingdom Metazoa; phylum Mollusca; class Bivalvia; order Myida; family Myidae; genus Mya; species Mya arenaria. Next base: position 22,327,386 of record NC_069128.1, read on the forward strand.
ACTGAGTTCGTCAAGCCTGAACTAGTCAAGCCGCAGCGGCGACTGAGTTCGTCAAGCCTGAACTAGTCAATCCGCAGCGGCGACTGAGTTCGTCAAGCCTGAACTAGTCAATCTGCACCGGCGACTGAGTTCGTCAAGCCTGAACTAGTCAATCTGCACCGGCGACTGAGTTCGTCAAGCCTGAACTAGTCAAGCCGCACAGGTGAGTGAGTTCGTCAAGCCTGAACTAGTCAATCTGCACCGGCGACTGAGTTCGTCAAGCCTGAACTAGTCAAGCCGCAGCGGCGACTGAGTTCGTCAAGCCTGAACTAGTCAATCTGCACCGGCGACTGAGTTCGTCAAGCCTGAACTAGTCAAGCCGCACAGGTGAGTGAGTTCGTCAAGCCTGAACAAGTCAATCTGCACCGGCGACTGAGTTCGTCAAGCCTGAACTTGTCAAGCCGCACAGGTGAGTGAGTTCGTCAAGCCTGAACTAGTCAATCTGCACCGGCGACTGAGTTCGTCAAGCCTGAACTAGTCAATCTGCACCGGCGACTGAGTTCGTCAAGCCTGAACTAGTCAATCTGCACCGGCGACTGAGTTCGTCAAGCCTGAACTAGTCAATCTGCACCGGCGACTGAGTTCGTCAAGCCTGAACTAGTCAAGCCGCACAGGTGAGTGAGTTCGTCAAGCCTGAACAAGTCAATCTGCACCGGCGACTGAGTTCGTCAAGCCTGAACTTGTCAAGCCGCACAGGTGAGTGAGTTCGTCAAGCCTGAACTAGTCAATCTGCACCGGCGACTGAGTTCGTCAAGCCTGAACTAGTCAATCTGCACCGGCGACTGAGTTCGTCAAGCCTGAACTAGTCAAGCCGCACAGGTGAGTGAGTTCGTCAAGCCTGAACTAGTCAAGCCGCAGCGGCGACTGAGTTCGTCAAGCCTGAACAAGTCAATCCGCAGCGGCGACTGAGTTCGTCAAGCCTGAACTAGTCAAGCCGCACCGGCGACTGAGTTCGTCAAGTCTGAACAAGTCAATCCGCACCGGCGACTGAGTTCTTCAAGCCTGAACTAGTCAAGCCGCACCGGCGACTGAGTTCGTCAAGTCTGAACTAGTCAATCTGCACCGGTGACTGAGTTCGTCAAGTCTGAACTTGTCAAGCCGGTGGTCGCACCGGCGACTGAGTTCGTCAAGCCTGAACTAGTCAATCTGCACCGGCGACTGAGTTCGTCAAGCCTGAACTAGTCAAGCCGCACAGGTGAGTGAGTTCGTCAAGCCTGAACAAGTCAATCTGCACCGGCGACTGAGTTCGTCAAGCCTGAACTTGTCAAGCCGCACAGGTGAGTGAGTTCGTCAAGCCTGAACTAGTCAAGCCGCACCGGCGACTGAGTTCGTCAAGCCTGAACTAGTCAATCTGCACCGGCGACTGAGTTCGTCAAGCCTGAACTAGTCAATCTGCACCGGCGACTGAGTTCGTCAAGCCTGAACTAGTCAAGCCGCACAGGTGAGTGAGTTCGTCAAGCCTGAACAAGTCAATCTGCACCGGCGACTGAGTTCGTCAAGCCTGAACTTGTCAAGCCGCACAGGTGAGTGAGTTCGTCAAGCCTGAACTAGTCAATCTGCACCGGCGACTGAGTTCGTCAAGCCTGAACTAGTCAATCTGCACCGGCGACTGAGTTCGTCAAGCCTGAACTAGTCAAGCCGCACCGGCGACTGAGTTCGTCAAGCCTGAACAAGTCAATCCGCACCGGCGACTGAGTTCGTCAAGCCTGAACAAGTCAAGCCGCACCGGCGACTGAGTTCGTCAAGTCTGAACTAGTCAATCTGCACAGGTGAGTGAGTTCGTCAAGCCTGAACTTGTCAAGCCGCACAGGTGAGTGAGTTCGTCAAGCCTGAACTAGTCAAGCCGCACCGGCGACTGAGTTCGTCAAGCCTGAACAAGTCAATCCGCAGCGGCGACTGAGTTCGTCAAGCCTGAACTAGTCAATCTGCACCGGCGACTGAGTTCGTCAAGTCTGAACAAGTCAATCCGCACCGGCGACTGAGTTCTTCAAGCCTGAACTAGTCAAGCCGCACCGGCGACTGAGTTCGTCAAGTCTGAACTAGTCAATCTGCACCGGCGACTGAGTTCGTCAAGCCTGAACTAGTCAAGCCGCACAGGTGAGTGAGTTCGTCAAGCCTGAACTAGTCAAGCCGCAGCGGCGACTGAGTTCGTCAAGCCTGAACAAGTCAATCCGCAGCGGCGACTGAGTTCGTCAAGCCTGAACTAGTCAAGCCGCACCAGCGACTGAGTTCGTCAAGTCTGAACAAGTCAATCCGCACCGGCGACTGAGTTCTTCAAGCCTGAACTAGTCAAGCCGCACCGGCGACTGAGTTCGTCAAGTCTGAACTAGTCAATCTGCACCGGTGACTGAGTTCGTCAAGTCTGAACTTGTCAAGCCGGTGGTCGCACCGGCGACTGAGTTCGTCAAGCCTGAACTTGTCAATCCGCACCGGCGTCTAAACTAGTCAAGCCGAACTCGCCAAGCCGCATCGGCGACTGAACTTGTCAATCCTGAACTAGTCAATCTGTACCGGATACTAAACTTGTCAATCCGCACCGGCGACTGAGTTCGTCAAGCCTGAACTAGTCAATCTGCACCGGCGACTGAGTTCGTCATGCCTGAACTAGTCAATCTGCACCGGCGACTGAGTTCGTCAAGCCTGAGCTTGTCAAGCCGCACCGGCAACTGAGTTCGTCAAGCCTGAACTTGTCAAGCCGCACCGGCGTCTTAACTAGTCAAGCCGAACTCGCCAAGCCTGCGACTGAACTTGTCAAGCCTGAACTAGTCAATCTGTACCGGATACTAAACTTGTCAATCCGCACCGGCGTCTGAACTTGTCAATCCGCACCGGCGACTGAGTTCGTCAAGCCTGAACTTGTCAATCTGCACCGGTGACTGAGTTCGTCAAGCCTGAACTAGTCAATCTGCACCGGCGACTGAGTACTGAACTAGTTAATCTGTACCGGATACTGAACTTGTCAATCCGTACCGGCGTCTGAACTTGTCAATCCGCACCGTCATCTGAAAGAGACAAGCCGCACCGGCGACAGAACTTGTCAAGCCGCACCGTCGACAAAATTAGTCAATCCGCACCGGCGTATGAACTAGTCAAGCCTGAACTTGTCAAGCCACACAGGCGTCTGAACTTTTCAAGCCGCAACGGCGACTGAACTGGTCGAGCCGCAACGGCAACAGAACTAGTCAAGCCGAAACGGCGACATAACTAGTCAGACCGCAACAACAACAAAACTAGTCAAACCGCAACGGCGACAGAACTATTCAAGCCGCAACGGCGACAGAACTAGTCAAACCGCAACGGAGACTGAACTAGTCAAGCTGCACCGGCGACTGAACTAGTCAAGCCGCACCGTCGACAGAACTAGTCAAGCAGCACCGTCGACAGAACCAGTCAATCCGCAACGGCGACATAACTAGTCAAGCCGCAACGGCGGCAGAATTAGTCAAGCCGAAACGGCGACAGAACTATTCAAGCCGCAACGGCGACAGAACTATTCAAACTGCTACGGCGACTGAACTATTCAAACCGCAACGGCGACAGAACTATTTAAACCGCAACGGCGACATAACTAGACAAACCGCAACGGCGACAGAACTATTCAAACCGCATCGGCGACAGAACTAGTCAAACCGCAACGGCGACAGAACTAGTAAAGCCGAACTGGCGACTGGACTCGTCAAGCCGCACCGGCTTCTGAACTCATCAAGCCGCACCGGCGACTGAACTCTTCAAGCCGCACCGGCGATTAAACTCGTCAAGCCACACCGACGACTGAACTAGTCAAGCCACGCCGGCGACTAAACTATTCAAGCCACACCGGGACTGAATTAGTCAAGCCACACCGGCGACTGAACTCGTCAAGACGCACCGGCGACTAAACTGGCAAAGCCGCACCGGTGATTGAACTCGCCAATCCGCACCGGCGACTGAGCCAGTCAAGCTGCGCCGGCGACTGAACTCATCAAGCCAAACCGTCAACTGAACTCAAAAAGCCGCACCGGCGACAGAACTCGTTTAGCCGCACCGGCGACTTAACTAGTCAAGCTGCACCAGCGACTGAGTTCGTCAAGCCACTCCGGCGACTGAACTTGTCAAGCCGCACCGGCAACTAAACTTGTAAAGCCGCAACGGCGACTGAACTTGTCAAGCCGCACCGGCGACTAAGCTCGTCAAGCTGTTCCGGCGACTGAACTCGTCAAGATGAACCGGTGACAGAACAAGTCAAGCCACACCAGCGACTGAACTCGTCAAGCCTGAACTTGTCAAGCCGCAACGGCGTCTGAACTATTCAAGCCGCACCGGCGACAGAACTATTCAAACCGCAACGGCGACATAACTAGTCAAACCGCACCGGCGACTGAACTCTTCAAGCTGCACCGGCGATTAAACTCGTCAAGGCACGCCGGCAACTGAACTAGTCAAGCCACACCGGCGATTGAACTCGTCAATCCGCACCGGCGACTGAGCTAGTCAAGCTGCACCGGCGACTGAACTCATCAAGCCACACCGGCAACTGAACTCATCAAGCCGCACCGGCGACTGAACTCATCAAGCCGTACCGGCAACTGAACTTGTCAAGCTGCAACGGTGATTATGTGTGTATTTTGTTGAGTGTATGTAAGGTTTCACATTGTGCCTCTTGATAGGGCCATCTTAAAAAAAATCAATGGCCATGGATCTTTTCTCAAAATTTCAAGCTGCACCGGCGATTAAACTCGTCAAGGCACGCCGGCAACTGAACTAGTCAAGCCACACCGGCGATTGAACTCGTCAATCCGCACCGGCGACTGAGCTAGTCAAGCTGCACCGGCGACTGAACTCATCAAGCCACACCGGCAACTGAACTCATCAAGCCGCACCGGCGACTGAACTCATCAAGCCGTACCGGCAACTGAACTTGTCAAGCTGCAACGGTGATTATGTGTGTATTTTGTTGAGTGTATGTAAGGTTTCACATTGTGCCTCTTGATAGGGCCATCTTAAAAAAAATCAATGGCCATGGATCTTTTCTCTGTAAATTCAATTTTATTTTAACGGGTGAATTGTGCTTACTAATTAAGCGTTGACATAAGTCATAGTGAAATTAAGTACATTTGTAATAGCATTTTTGTCTCCGGGAGACAAGCTACTTTAGTGCACTCTTTATTTTTGGTTATTAATGATCATGAATGATTTCATAAAAATGATCCCGAATTAGATTACAACTTTACTTTTATTCAAAATGAACAAACCAGAACGATTTTCTACTTTTATTTCTAAATCTTCCATAGATACCTATCGGTATACGTTTGGAATATCACAAATTTGACACTTGCACAATACAATGCAAGGGTATTTCCATATTTGATTACTGTCACCGGCATACCGTACTCCATTTTGCTCTTCGGGGAGGTAAACAAGAACAAGTCTTTAACTATTCGCATGACCTTTTAAGTTTTCAATATAAATTTAATACTTTAACGCAATACATAAGTATTTCGATTGTCTCAAAATAAGATTTAACAAATTTAATACAATTATTTTAATATACCAAATCGGATGAACAAAAGTCGAAAACAATGGTTTTTAAGAAGAATACCGTGTTTAATTTAAAAGAAATGTGCAGAAAACACGGTATTGCTACCTTATGAGACCATACTAAATCGCAGTAAATTGTTTAGCATTCACTAATCATTCAATATTTTTTTTGGCGTTTTCAGCTATTAAATACACAGTTATAATATTGTTAATAGTATTTAATATTTTCCACAAATGCATTATTTAGTAAGTAGTTGATAGTTTATCACTCAAAATTTATGTTTGTTTTACATGTGTTTGTATTGATTTTGAATAAGAGTGTCACTTTAAATATTTTGACACGTGCTTGACTTTCATATACTGATATTGGCGGCTCGAGAGTGATTTCCAATTAAGTATATATGTATGCAAGACTTTTAATTAAAATTGAAAATAAATAATCGTAAAAAGAACGCGATGTTTAGTTGTTTAAAATAACTGCGCTTTATGATGTCAGTAATCAACGTCGCACGCGATTTTTTGGTGAAATGCACAAAAGTTTGATTTTTACGTCAATCTTTCCACACATTGATAATTTTAGATATGCAAGAAAAAATATCAATCATGTTTTTTCCAGTCCGGATCGAAAAATATGACCCCCGGGCACGCTGCGTGGTCGGTAACTCGGAAAGCCTCGTTACCGGCTTACGCGCGTGCCCTCGGGTCGGATTTTTCTATCCGTACCGGAAACACATGATAGATACTTATAATATAAGTTCCATGCTATTTTGAGTTTTTGTAAGAATTAATGGGTTGAACCAAAAAGTGCATTGATTACAGGAATAAAATAATAATCATAAACATACAAAACCAATTATTGCAGGATAAATCGTATAGGGTCAATACGTACAGTGCAAAACGTACAAGATCAATAATTATAAGACACGTAAAATCATTACTTACATGGCAAAACATAAATCATTACTTACAGGGCAAAACAATCAAGATTAATAATTATATGATAAAACACGTAAAATCAAAAGTACAGTGCGAAACATACAAGATCAATAAGTATATGATAAAACACGTAAAATCATTACTTACAGAGCAAAACATACAAGACTAATAAGGCACTCAAATATGACTTTTTTATCAAAAACATATTTTTGTTCAGTGAATACAGCAATACATCACGCATCAAACATGAAAACCGCAATGCCATTGGTCCAGTACTGGTCACTCGTTGACCCCGTATTTGTCCATATTCTACTACTATTACCATGTTGTCCTATTCTTTTAACCGTACCAAAATGACGTCTTTTTTCCGATTCCAATTAATAAATGAAAGACATTTTGAGATGTTTTGCGTCTTGATCAATGTATAAAGATTGCCGACGTGATGTATTCTTTACGGGGTTTGTATATGACCCGGTATGGGATGTGTCAATATTTCAAAGAAGACTTATCCTTGAGCAAATCTTGTACTTATGAGTTATTCCTCAAAATGATATTTTGTTGATATGTATGCCTTCAACACAAACTCTAGCAGTCTGTTGGATGAGAAAACAACAGATTCGTAGATGTTCAATTCGGCCTGCTGCTGGGTATGAACACTATGTAACTTATAATAACTAAGGAACTTTTCTTCTTCTTTTTTGATACATTTTTTTCTATTTCGATTTCGCTCTTTTTTAGATCTCACAGAACTTTAGTTTGCACCAGCGAGCAAAATGAGTGGAATCATTAACGAACAAAAGAAACAATGTTTTATTAATTCTTGATCGTGCCCTTTGGCACACTTCGGATGGTTCATAAAGAACACAATTCCTTGCTTCTCCATAATTCACAACATTGTACTTGCCGTTGAATTTTATTGAAATAACTTCTTCCGTTATTGTCATGTGTCTAAAAAGGCAAAATGCATAATGCGCAATGTGACATCGGATGATTTGTCTTTCATCCTCACACGATGCCGTCAGAATCACTGCTTCATGATTTAAACAGTTGTACCTGTATCTAATAATATCACCAGGGTTTACATCATTGCTATTTGTTATTGGTTTCAGGGACACGCCAAGCAGCAGTGCATTCTGTTCGTAACAGGAATCACATAAAAGTCCGCCTTTTTTCAGTACAATGTTACGTTTTCCTTCGTCAAATACAGCGCAGAGACAACCATCTATGAAAAGATCCAATATAATTCTAAATTTACCACTTTGCGTACTTAATGCAACTCCTGTAACACAATATGTGGCAAAATGTTCACAATTGTTTGTAGGTATACAATAATCATAGTCGTCAGCACACTCCTGAGCCCGTCTTAAGATTACGTTTATATCATGTTCTCTATTTTTATACACTACTAATTGAATATCTGAATTTGGAAAGTTAAGCATTTCAGTTTCTTTAATGTGAGCCTTTTTGAAACGACGTAGAACATCATACAAAAATCCTAGGGTAGTGTTGGTTGCTTCAAAATATTTAATGGATTTTTCTTCACTGTTTACTTCAGACACTATAGCATGATGATCGTAAATGTACCCGCAGAATACGATATGATCACCGACATGAACTTCATCGATGGTAAACACAACCTCACGTTTGACGCACTCCAGACAATGCATCACAGGATCTTCGCAATCTGGCAGGTCGAATATTGATGACAACGCATCATGGAGGAGTAAGCGAACACCACGCCTGGCAACACATTTCAATATTGTAACTACCTTACTGAAACAATAAGAATATATTTTTGTGTTACTATATGGTTTTTGTTTAGAAGAAATACAAATGTAGTACGTTTTAATAAACAATCGCTTCATAAAAATCGTTTGAATAATTATTTTACATTATTTGAAAAGCAAAAGGAAAATATTAATCTGTTTACTTCATGTTGTCAATAAGTACATACGAAGCTTTTTGAAGAAGTTCAGAAACATCTTTACCAACCTCAAAATGTTTTAACGACAATACTACATGATGGTTATTATGATAAAAATGATTAAACATCGATGGTTTGAAGATAAGACAAAATGAAGTCAAAACATCTGTCTGTTTAATACAATATTTGTTTTTCGAAACCTTGTTTTATGGGAAACAACATTTTGATAGGCATTGCAGAATTCTTAATGTACACGACTCAAAACTCCTGACCCTAATTTCTCGAAACTTCCCTTACAACATGATAAAGATAGATACGCTCACCATTTTTGTGTATCAATAATTTGCGTAATATCAAGTTCTTAAAATAAGAGTAACAAACTTGTTTGCCAAATATATTTGGAAATAACATTTTCGAATGAATATTTTTAGAATAAAACAATCAAACTACAATGGGCTCTATCGTGCTTAAGTAAAACATGATTCTAAAGGCAAAGCAAATACAACTGCATGAAATAAATCATCGAAGTTTATATACGAAAATGCACAAAATATACAGTCGTATATTTTAAACGTAAACAATCTATTTTACCATTTAAAACAAATACATATTTAAATGTAATCAATGTAGTTTAAGGATAATTACACGATAAGTAAAGGTCCCGTGAAACATATCATTATCCTGCAACGAAAACAATACGAAGCAATTTAACTTTTCTTTTAAATTACGATAAGTTACTCGCATGTCTCTACAATGAATACGTTTGATCAATATTGAAACCAATTTCAAATCAAAGTTATGACTTCGTACAAAAACATATTAAATAAGTATGATACAAAGCACAAATATTTGTAAGATAGAGATATACCAAAACGTTTATATAATTCAATACATGGTTTAAATTCCGAAATCAGCGGGAATGGGATATGTAGAAAAACAAATTTTCTAGTAATAAATACTTTCAAAAATCATCTCAAAATCCTTATGTCCTCTTCCAGGATGGGGGATAATAAACAGGAGTGGATTGATGATGCGTGTATTCCGATCCGTAAAATCACCCTTATTGCTGTTTTGCAAAAGCATTCACCATCGAATTGTTTGAAAGACCGAAGAAAATTGTTTCGGTTTTTATCAAATGTTCAGTTTCTTCAGTTTGTATTAAAAAATAGACAGCACCGTTGATCCTTTTCCTATGGTGTATTCATTTATTCAAAAACAGTCTGATAGCAATGATGAAATATATTGGTGTTGTATTGATAACAAAAAAAACTTACGAGTGTATTGATAGATGCAGACTTTGTTATACAATTTTGTCATTAAGAATCAACGGTAAATTATTATCCTTCGTGAGATTTATATTCTGTCAGGTGAAGCTTTGTGTAAAGCAAATATGAATTATTAGTTCGTTAAATGAGTGTGTGAATTAAACCTAAGGATTTCCAATTCAGTCAAATATATAAAACGTTTTATTGCAATTTTGTAGTCTGAGGTCAGGCAAATATGCATTGCATAAAAGGAAATCTACTTTATAATTTTCGGTTAAATCATTCTTTAGAAATGTTGTTACCACTCAAACCAGTATGAAAGGCGAATGGTACAATTAAAGGTAGAAATAATTACTGTGCTGGAGACAAGCGGAGGAACAAATAATTATACGTTAGTTGTACTTATGTTATTATGTATGAATTCTTCTTATTCTATTAGATAACATGAATTGATTTTAATTCATATATTTTCCAATTACTGTCATTCATAATTCAGTTGTTTTCATTTTTCAGTGCACGGCCTCTTATGGCATATCGACCGCCCAAAAGATCTTTTTAGGGGCGTTCTGGAATTCCGTTATGGTCATTGCTAAACCATTTCGGTTGTTGATCCCCTCATATGGCAGTTTTAAATGTGCCAAAAGATTTAAAATTAGGTAACCGCCTTATGCCGTCCGGTAACGCTGGTTACCAGGATCCGCTACGGATGGTGATTCTAATTTCAAATATGTTTTAGACTTTGTGATCGGTGTGTACTTTGTGAACATTCGTGATAGGGATGACATGTATTGTCAAGTTATGACCCGTCTCCCGCCGTCCCCTTTTCCCAACACTTAACATTTAATAACATTCATATATAGACGTTATTAATTTTTGTAGAGAATTAATATGTGAAGTGGTTGAGTGAAGCTTTTATAATAAAAACATACTGTTGTGGTCTAACGTGAATAGCCTTGATTCCTACAGTGTTGATAGTTTAACCTCTAGAAACCTAATTTGAAGTGGCTGGTAAAACTTTATAACAGTAACCTTTGATAGTAGATACATGATGTCCGTCAATTATCTGAACTTTCATGATGTCTGTCTATAATTAGGGCTACGGCTATCCGTTACCTGTTTTACCGCTGCATCATCTACTTGTTACAAGTGAACAATAAGTTGTATGCGGCCTTTGCCTAATATAACGAAAGAAATGATGACGTCACTTCTTTTTCCTTCTTGAAATTCTCTCAAAGAGTAAAACAGTTGTTGTTCTTCCTCCAAAAAACTTCAATATCTAGCTACAGCGTTTATTTTTGGTCTGATTTATTCAACACACTCAATCATTTTTTTGCATACGTCTCACACTGACGTCAGTGGAATATTTTGTAGACGTGGTGCATACGATGTAATATTGAAACAATTATAACAGTTACAAATAAGGCGTATCTGTTATTTTGATTATTTCGTTGTATATAAATTAGAAAAAAATATTATTTGTACAAGTTCTTCATTAATCGTGTTTAAAGTAACAAATACATGGCGCCTCATAGGTTTTGGGAGGAACTTGGTTATGTACTTAAAAGTGCTCATGTGGACCTTTATTATTTTTGTCGCACTTTATCTTGCCGTATTGTTAATCCCCGGAATTGTTTATGCAGTCATGGGGTTGTTATGACGGGAACGCCACTTTGTGGACAGTTATGGGAACGTTTTATCTTCTAACTTATAGCAGGCGAATTAAATCCTGATTACTACTCGCTGTATACCAGTTTCAAACAGCAGTATTGTCCCTTCGTATTCTTGATTTTGTGTTTTCAAATTTGATATATTTCAATGTTTTGAATGGCCTAGTCTCACTCCCAAATCAAACATCAGTGCACAAGTGGCTAGGATACAATTTCATCGACGTCATTCCCGATATGACTTTACTTCCGCATAGAATTTTGCACGATTTTCTAATGCAGGCGTCATTCTGTCCCGAAATTGACAAAAGATGGCCATACGAATATGGAATTTTTGATTTCGCGCGAAGAAAGTACCGAACTTGGGCAACAGCCAATTAACAGCCGAAGCAAGTACGATGCCTACAGATGGTCCCACGATTGCACCCGAACCCGACAACACGAAGAAAGGGTTTTTTATTAAGCATTTCACCCACAGGACACACGCAGGCAACACGACGTCGTAGTGACAGTACGATATGTTCGAACAAGGTCACGAAGGCGTCAGGTGACTTCCCGATGGAATAACACATTTGGTTCAAAAGCATTGTGCCCTACTATGAATATACTTCTCTTTAGTGAGATTGAATATGTTATTCGTACTTCTTCATTCAGTTCTGAAACATTGTAGATACTGGCATCGTTGCTAGAACCATCAGAGCCGACATAAAGCTTGTGAAATGTAAAATCTACACTGGCATCGTTGCTGGAACCATCAGGGACGACATCAATCTTGGGAAATGTAAAGTCTACACTGGCATCGTTGCTGGAACCATCAGAGCCGACATCTTTTTTAAATATGTACGTATACGTCGACGAGGGCCATGAGGACAATGGAGAAGAGCGCTTGTAGTTTCTGTACACAGAGCCAGTATTCCAAGTACACGTGACCGCCACATGCTAGCCATCCAGAGCACCAGCGCAGTGTGAAAACTGCCATCTCTTCTAAAACTGCAAAGCAATGACGGTCCACTCTTCAGCTGTAGTAGGACACTGGATCATCTCAATAGCAAACTTTGATGGCATCGCAGACTCTGAAGTTGTAAGACGGGCTTGAATTATAGTAAACGCAGGCCACGTGTCGTAGACTGACAAATAGCTTGAGCCAAGAAGGGATATACTTTCTGTACCATGTGTCCTTCTAGTAGTAGTAGTAGTAGTAGTAGTAGTAGTAGTAGTAGTAGTAGTAGTAGGTAGTAGTAGTAGTAGTAGTAGTAGTAGTAGTAGTAGTAGTAGTAGTAGTAGTAGTAGTAGGTAGTAGTAGTAGTAGTAGTAGTAGTAGTAGTAGTAGTAGTAGTAGTAGTAGGTAGTAGTAGTAGTAGTAGTAGTAGTAGGTATTAGTAGTAGTAGTAGTAGTAGTAGTAGTAGTAGTAGTAGTAGTAGTAGTAGTAGTAGTAGTAGTAGTAGTAGTAGTAGTAGTAGTAGTAGTATAGTAGTAGTAGTAGTAGTAGTAGTAGTAGTAGTAGTAATAGTAATAGTTGTAGATCTTTTAAGTGCTCATGAAAACCACTTGGTATTGTATGGTATGAATTAAATTTATAACATAATAATAATAATTTAAATAAAACTTATAATTTATGCCAGCATTATCATATGTTGTATTTGAATATTCATATTATACGTGTTCAATAAATTTTTATTTGTATCATATCCTTATTTGTTGCGCCATCTCCTGTGTAATGTAAAGCCCAAGTTTTGTGTTTGTCTCTTGAAATAGATTAGTCGAATCCATAACGGTTTATTTAAGTTCGATTCTGAAAACAGCGAGGGGTTTTCCAACACAATAATAACGCTTATTTTAAAATGTATATACACATGCATTCATAAACCTGACAATGCGTTCACTATATGATGGCATTACTATGGTATTTTATTTACACAACCATAAAGACCTAATAATCTATAATTTAAAACATAAGCATTCTTGTCATTGATGTGTATATAAACAAACACTCATAAGCGTTCTTGTCATCTATGTGTATAAAAACAAACAGTCATAAGCATTCTTGTCATTGATGTGTATATAAACAAACAGTCATAAGCGTTCTTGTCATTAATGTGCATATAAACAAACAGTCATAAGCGTTCTTGTCATTTATGTGTATATAAACAAACAGTCATAAGCGTTCTTGTCATTGATGGGTATATAAACAAACAGTCAAAAAAGTTCATATCATTGATGTGTATTTAAAGAGTCATAAGCGTTCTTGTCAATGATGTGTATATAAACAAACAAACAGTCATAAACGTTCTTGTCATTGATGTGTATATTAACAAACAGTCATAAGCGTTCTTGTCATTGGTGTGTATATAAACAAACAGTTATAAGCGTTCTTGTCATTGATGTGAATATAAACAAACAAACAGTCATAAGCGTTCTTGTCATTTATGTGTATACAAACAAACAGTCGTAAGCATTCTTGTCATATATGTGTATATAAAGAAACAAACAGTCATAAGCGTTTTTGTCATTTACGTGTAAACAAACAAACATTCATAAACGTTCTTGTCATTTATGTGTATTATTAACAAACAAACAGTCATAAGCGTTTTTGTCATTTATATGTATATAAACAAACAGTCATAAGCGTTCTTGTCATTTACGTGTATATGTACCAAAAAACAGTCATAAGCGTTCTTGTCATTGGTGTGTAAACAAACAAACAGTCATAAGCGTTCTTGTCATTTACGTTAATATAAACAAACAGTCATAAGCCTTCTTGTCTTTGGTGTGTATATAAAAACAGTCATAAGCGTTATTGTCATTGATGTGAATATAAACAGTCATAAGCGTTCTTGTCATTGGTGTGTATATAAACAAACAGTCATAAGCGTTCTTGTCATTGATGTGAATATAAACAGTCATAAGCGTTCTTATTATAAACGTTTAATTTCAAAGAGTTATGCCTACTTGGACGTGCACTTCTGTTTATTTTTCGCTCTTTGTAAAGTTTTTCTACAATGTTTGTTCTCAAAATCCTGCCTATGACTATGAACCTCTGTTACATATTGCCGGCGGCATGATTTGTATCAACAACCTTATTGTGAATGCTACGCTTCTACTGGAACAGTCATGGCTGTCTTTTAAATGCATTATTGATGCCGTCGTAAAATAACGTGTAATATAACCCCTAAACACTGAACGCGCGTGGTTCCCCTGATCCATTTTACACAGTGGATGTACACTCAGATTCTAGGAATGTTAATGCTAACCATTGTCCAAAGGTAATAGCAATCAATAGTGTCCATACTGTTCGTTTCGATACGCAGAATGTTTGACCAAAAAACGAAAACTTTGAATTGTAAATAAATCATAGTTGCACACAAAATTAGTTTCGCTATTTTACTGGCCATTGGTACGTCATACGCCATTTTTTCCAAAGTTTCGGAATTGATGTAAATTGAATATTCTTATAACAAGGGCCAATAAACAGCAATAAATAGCAGAGCAATCATGGATATCCGATTTAAATTAACACGTTTCTAAAATAACATACACAAATGTAAATTCTAAAGCTAGGAAAGATATCTAGAAACGGAGGAGTACTTCACAGGCATACTAAGGCCGCAAGAGGGTTCACAACGACCAGTAGTAGTATATTTCAGGATTCTGTACAGTCGGGGCATGGGGTGTATTGGTTTTTAAAAGTGACATTGACCTTGACCCTAGCGGCCCCAAATGCAATCTCATTACAGGTATCCATAAACACTATATACCAAGTTTGGTCGCAATATGTCAACCCAAACTAATTATTTTCTTAGTTTCAACTAATTTTCTATATTTAGTTACAATGACCTTGTGCTTGACCGTCACCCAAAGGGTGCCAAACGCATTCCCATGCAAGGTCTCCATAAACTCTGCCTATATATGTTTAGTGATAATGTCAACCGTAAGTATTCAGTTTCAACCCTTTTTCTATTAATAGCAACAGTGGCATTGAGCTTGACCCTAGGGGCCCTAAACTCCATAATAGAACCTCTTCATATATACCACAACTGGTCACAATATGTCAACCGTAACTAAAGATATTCAGTTTCAACCGTTTTTTTTCTATTTAAAGAACTAATGACCTTGAACATAGGTGCCCCAACCGCAATCACATGAAAGATCGTAACAAACTCTTCCTATATACATGTTTGGTAAAAATATGTCGACCTATACTTTAGTTTTCCAGTTTCATAGGTGTGTTTGACGCCAACCGTTCGCCCAACCGCCCGGAAAAAAACGTAAGTCATTCTAATAACGGTTCCACTATGTATAAACTGTTAAAAAGGTGGTTGTAGTGTCTTGAGATGTAGGGTGACAATGAAGTGTGATAACTGACAAAACAATAAAACCAAATACGCAATCTATTGGAAACGTCTATAAGAAACATTTATTTGCTACAACGATTGAAATTACAGAAGCGAAAAGAGCTCAAACTCTAAATCAATATGACAGTGAAGTATGTAAAGATTTACGAATTATATTAAAATTATATAAAGGTGTAGGTATTACCATTATACTAAAATTATATAAAGGTGTAGGTATTATCATTATACTAAAATTATATAAAGGTGTAGGTATTATCATTATACTAAAATTATATAAAGGTGTAGGTATTATCATTACAAGATAACGCTTGAAACTGATTAAATGGGGGCTTTAAACGGCATCAAATCGTGATTACAATTGAAACTATATACAAATATTATGTGTATGAACAATACATGTACACACGTTCTCATGCTAATAAAACCACACATATCAGTATGTAATACGTTTTGTGGAGATGAAGTAAATACGTGAAATAAAAGAGAGTTGCGAAACACGACGTGCACGTCTAATTGTTTTTTTACTTTTAGCTACACGAAAATGCTTAAGTTGCCGTTGAAAGTCAAATTCGTTTGCGAATGGCGCTATACACTTGTACTTGTATACATGTTCACATATACTAACATAAATCGCTTTCTTCGTGCTTTTATGAATGCTGTTTTAAACTCATTCAATGTAAACATACCCTGATGACGTAGACGAAAAAAGTAAGTACACACGTACACATACCCTAATGACGTAGCCACACAAAAACGTAGTACACAAGTAAACAAACCCGAACATGTTGTGTTAAGCAATCTCTCTAATATAAGATTAATATTCGACCTGTGGACAACATGAACATCATACAATGCTTGACAAATAGTCTGAATGTCTATAACTGAACTAAATAAGTTCTGGCAAGAGCAATAACCGGAGACAAACGGGATGAGTTTTTACTTATTTTCTATGCGAGTCAAGAATGGAAATTTACCAAAATATCATTTATATTCTCTGTTAAAAATCCACTCTTATGATATTCCTTTATAATGCCCGGTCATATATTTTAAACATTATTTTTTAAACAATAAAAAATAAAAAATGGAGCATGAGTTAAAAGTTGTTAAATAGAAACATTCGGAAACAATTAGAAACTCAAGGTGAAGAAAACACTCATATACAACAATAGAACTATTACACCAGCTGTGTTTCTTGTCAAACATAAAAATCAAACATGGTATATACTTACATTCAGCTAGTACCATATATATTGACACATGACTATATGTGAAATGCTTTTACAATTCTCACGTGTAACACACCTATTCCGTACAGCGTAAACACTGTTTCATTCAATATAACTTTATGTATATTAGTCAACATGCAAATATATATATATATATATAGAAATAGAAACTACACTATTATACATACATCATTGAAGACATTCATTTGGATACATTGGGCGAACATGGTAGACAAATACATGTCAAAACATTATGGCAAAATACCAATTATGAACATTTCTTCAGTACGGACTATCAAATATTTACAAAATGTATAGACAAATGCATTTATTTTGATAATTTAATGGACAGGGACAAGCAAACTTGCCAAATTGCCAAATTGACCATATAGACACTAACGAGAGACACATAATGTCACAATTAATGTACATAGCTGACGTATGATATACAAAAACAATATTTCTGAATAATTAAACATTTGAATATCAGTATTTATGTCAGCAAAGCAAAGCAAATGTTCACTGTGTAGACTGGAAGTCGGGGGTTAAGAAGTCTATGAATATTCAACCTCACTCTTTGAACAATCATACAAATGTTGCAAACTTAAACTTAAGCAATTCGACTGACACATAAGCTATTTTTTCTGACAAACTCGTTAACCATGATGTTAAATCTTGATGTCAGGTGACCGACCCTAAACAATTTCAGTACATTTGAAAGGTGTTTGCTTGTTGCTGATTCCTCTATATGCTCTATATTGCAACTCTTATTGGACGTTAAGGTCATATTTTGCAATCTTTTGAAGAGTAAAACATCTTCATTGCTTTACTATTTTCAGTATTGTTTATATTTTCTGTCTCTACATATAAAATGTAATGTAAAATTTTAAAATGGTAACGAAATAAAATGTGTACAGCAAACATCCTTTTTAATCCCCAATAACTTTTCAAGACAGTTTTTAACTTTCATATGTTATCCCATACAAATATGCATTCAATGGATGATAAAACATGCACGGTTGTCACTCGGTTTATGTACACAAATACTCTCACATGTTATCCCATACAAATATACATTCAATGGATAATAAAACATGCACGGTTGCCACTCGGTTAATGTACACAAATACTCTCACATGTTATCCCATACAAATATACATTCAATGGATAATAAAACATGCACGGTTGTCTCTCGGTTAATGTACACAAATACTCTCACATGCTATCCCATACAAATATACATTCAATGGATAATAAAACATGCACGGTTGTCACTCGGTTAATGTACATAATACTCTCACATGTTATCCCATACAAATATACATTCAATGGATAATAAAACATGCACGATTGTCACTCGGTTAATGTACACAAATACTCTCACATGCTATCCCATACAAATATGCATTCAATGGATAATAAAACATGCACGGTTGTCACTCGGTTAATGTACACAAATACTCTCACATGTTATCCCATACAAATATACATTCAATAGATAATAAAACATGCACGGTTGTCTCTCGGTTAATGTACACAAATACTCTCACATGCTATCCCATACAAATATGCATTCAATGGATAATAAAACATGCACGGTTGTCACTCGGTTAATGTACACACATACTCTCACATGCTATCCCATACAAATATACATTCAATGGATAATAAAACATGCACGGTTGTCACTCGGTTAATGTACACAAATACTTTCACATGCTATCCCATACAAATATGCATTCAATGGATAATAAAACATGCACGGTTGTCACTCGGTTAATGTACACAAATACTCTCACATGCTATCCCATACAAATATGCATTCAATGGATAATAAAACATGCACGGTTGTCACTCGGTTAATGTACACAAATACCTTCACATGCTATCCCATACAAATATGCATTCAATGGATAATAAAACATGCACCGTTGTCACTCGGTTAATGTACACAAATACCTTCACATGCTATCCCATACAAATATGCATTCAATGGATAATAAAACATGCACCGTTGTCACTCGGTTAATGTACACAAATACTTTCACATGCTATCCCATACAAATATACATTCAATGGATAATAAAACATGCACGGTTGTCACTCGGTTAATGTACATAAATACTTTCACATGTTATCCCATACAAATATGCATTCAATGGATAATAAAACATGCACGGTTGTCACTCGGTTAATGTACACAAATACTTTCACATGCTATCCCATACAAATATACATTCAATAGATAATAAAACATGCACGGTTGTCACTCGGTTAATGTACATAAATACTTTCACATGCTATCCCATACAAATATACATTCAATGGATAATACAACATGCACGGTTGCCACTCGGTTAATGTACACAAATACCTCCACATGCTATCCCATACAAATATACATTCAATGGATAATAAAACATGCACGGTTGTCACTCGGTTAATGTACACAAATACCTTCACATGCTATCCCATACAAATATGCATTCAATGGATAATAAAACATGCACGGTAGTCTCTCGGTTAATGTACACAAATACCTTCACATGCTATCCCATACAAATATACATTCAATGGATAATAAAACATGCACGGTTGTCTCTCGGTTAATGTACACAAATACCTTCACATGCTATCCCATACAAATATGCATTCAATGGATAATAAAACATGCACGGTTTTCACTCGGTTAATGTACACAAATACCTTCACATGCTATCCCATACAAATATGCATTCAATGGATAATAAAACATGCACGGTTGTCTCTCGGTTAATGTACATAAATATTCTCACATGCTATCCCATACAAATATACATTCAATGGATAATAAAAAATGCACGGTTGTCTCTTGGTTAATGTACACAAATACTCTCACATGTTATCCCATGCAAATATACATTCAATGGATAATAAAACATGCACGGTTGTCTCTTGGTTAATGTACACAAATACTCTCACATGTTATCCCATACAAATATACATTCAATGGATAATAAAACATGCACGGTTGTCACTCGGTTAATGTACACAAATACTCTCACATGTTATCCCATACAAATATACATTCAATGGATAATAAAACATGCACGGTTGTCACTCGGTTAATGTACACAAATACCTTCACGTGCTATCCCATGCAAATATGCATTCAATGGATAATAAAACATGCACGGTTGTCTCTCGGTTAATGTACACAAATATTCTCACATGCTATCCCATACAAATATGCATTCAATGGATAATAACACATGCACGGTTGCCACTCGGTTAATGTACACAAATACTCTCACATGCTATCCCATACAAATATGCATTCAATGGATAATAAAACATGCACGGTTGCCACTCGGTTAATGTACACAAATACTCTCACATGTTATCCCATACAAATATGCATTCAATGGATAATAAAACATGCACGGTTGCCACTCGGTTAATGTACACAAATAGTCTCACATGCTATCCCATACAAATATGCATTCAATGGATAATAAAACATGCACGGTTGCCACTCGGTTAATGTACACAAATACTCTCACATGCTATCCCATACAAATATACATTCAATGGATAATAAAACATGCACGCTTGTCACTCGGTTTATGTACACAAATACTCTCACATGTTATCCCATACAAATATACATTCAATGGATAATAAAACATGCACGGTTGTCTCTTGGTTAATGTACACAAATACTCTCACATGTTATCCCATACAAATATACATTCAATGGATAATAAAACATGCACGGTTGCCACTCGGTTAATGTACACAAATAGTCTCACATGCTATCCCATACAATTATACATTCAATGGATAATACAACATGCACGGTTGTCACTCGGTTAATGTACATAAATACTTTCACATGCTATCCCATACAAATATACATTCAATGGATAATAAAACATGCACGATTGTCACTCGGTTAATGTACATAAATACTTTCACATGCTATCCCATACAAATATACATTCAATGGATAATAAAACATGCACGATTGTCACTCGGTTAATGTACATATATACTTTCACATGCTATCCCATACAAATATACATTCAATGGATAATAAATCATGCACGGTTGTCACTCGGTTAATGTACACAAATACCTTCACATGCTATCCCATACAAATATACATTCAATGGATAATAAAACATGCACGGTTGTCACTCGGTTAATGTACACAAATACTCTCACATGCTATCCCATACAAATATACATTCAATGGATAATAAAACATGCACGATTGTCACTCGGTTAATGTACATAAATACTTTCACATGCTATCCCATACAAATATACATTCAATGGATAATAAAACATGCACGATTGTCACTCGGTTAATGTACATATATACTTTCACATGCTATCCCATACAAATATACATTCAATGGATAATACAACATGCACGGTTGCCACTCGGTTAATGTACACAAATACTCTCACATGTTATCCCATACAAATATACATTCAATGGATAATAAAACATGCACGATTGTCACTCGGTTAATGTACATAAATACTTTCGCATGCTATCCCATACAAATATACATTCAATGGATAATAAAACATGCACGATTGTCACTCGGTTAATGTACATATATACTTTCACATGCTATCCCATACAAATATACATTCAATGGATAATAAAACATGCACGGTTGCCACTCGGTTAATGTACATATATACTTTCACATGCTATCCCATACAAATATACATTCAATGGATAATAAAACATGCACGGTTGTCACTCGGTTAATGTACACAAATACCTTCACATGCTATCCCATACAAATATACATTCAATGGATAATACAACATGCACGGTTGCCACTCGGTTAATGTACACAAATAGTATTGAGAAATGTAATAAATTCCGTTCAACGACGCGGTTTTTGTTCAGGTTAAAATTGTTTAGCTCAAGTAAAGTCTTTAAATCTAATTTATTTTTTTAAAACAACTTAAAGTATATAAACCCATAATTTAATTGTTAAATTACAGAAAAATATACATAGTAGCTCTTGCTTACTTTATCGAAAGCGCCAAATGTACATGTACTTGGCGATTAAACCCGTATAGGTATCGCGTGCAGTCACGACATTATAGCACAGTGAAATTGGCACATGATTGTATACAATTGTAAATGGCTGATTGACGGTCCTCAAAGTCTTGGATTATTGTGCAATGTTAACCTTAATCATTGCTCCCGTTGTTTGGAAGAAGGTACATGTATCCTGTATCGAATTCAAATAAGCAAGAAGAACACAGCACAGAGGTCATGTTTGTTAAGCATAATATACATACAGTACATAAGGTCATCATATTGCTAGTTTTGATCAAAGTCCAGCACAAGAGCAACACGTGCTTAACCCTAGTTTAGTCTTAATCAACACTTTTAACATTCAATACACCATTGCAGCCAAATATTTGCTACATGTCTCCGAATATATTTTGTCCGTACAAGTTTGATCGAAAATCGCAATCTAGTCTTAGAGAAAAAAATTAGTCCTGTTGTTCATCGAAGGATTGTTCCGTAATGACATTTAACTGTACACGCGACTGGCTGCGTTTTCGTGGCAGCTTACACCAGCGTGCGAAATGACTTGAATCATTTGAAAAGAAGACGAAACGCTGCTCATTAATGCGAGACTTTGCTCGCTCCACTACCGTTTCTGGTGGATACACTTCGTATTGCGGAGGCCCGTATTGAAGAACAGCGTAACTGCCATCAAACCGTATAGTATTTTCTTCTTCAATTATCGTTCTGTGTGAGAGAAATCCAAGGAAAGCGTAATGCGCAATGCTGACATTCACTGATGACTTGTCAGCTCCCTTCGTTTCCAAAACGACTCCCTCATGTAGTAAATTATAGTACGTGTATCTGATTACGTCACCAGCGTGAACGTCATCTGCTGATAAAATCGGTTTCACGCTTACGCTTAGAAGGCGTTTGTTCATCTCGTTACATCGACTGCATATGAAGTTATTCTCGAACAATTTCGCGTTGCGCATTCTCTCATCGCTTATCCCAAGAAATCCACTGCCTAGAAAAAGTTTGCTCACCATCAGAAACTTTACTGCTTGAATGCTAAACGGTGTTCCGGTCACGCAGTACGTCGCAAAATGTTCGCAGTTATTTTGGATAACATTATAGTCAAAATCACGATTTTCTCTTTGCTTTTCACAATACACTCTCGCGCGACTTGCAACCTTGGCCTTCGTGAACACCCGATTCTTGTAAACAACAACGTTAATTATATCGTTTGCGTAATCAAGCGTCTTCACAGTTTCCTCAATGAAAGCTTTTTTCCAGAACATCAGACCAAAGACTGCCCCGGCTGGTGTATTCGTGGCTTCGATGATTTTGATCTGGTTTTCACCTAGTTTTTGAATCACAATCGCATGGTGATCATACAATCTTCCATAAAAAGTAATATGATCACCGACCTCCATATCATCATATGCGAAAACAGGTACAGCTTTGACGCATTCTGCACATTTTCCGAACTCGTCAGGACCTTCTAATTTATAATCCGGCTGATTAATATCTTCTTCTGTTGAATCTGTATGCATTGGTCCGAAATCATCTCTTTTCTCTTTTCTTTCATAGATAATCGACTGCAAATCAGTGGGTCTTTGGAGGTCGTCAAGACCAAGCTGGCGCAATCTAATCATAGTCGCTTCCATCGGCCCGTCCGGGGACTCCATGTCTCGTTGATAAACACACGGTACACTATGCAGAATACTTCACCTGAAATATATTTGATAACGTTATTACATTCCGGACGCCAATGAGTATGGAACGCCATTTCCACATAATCTCAAATATTTGATGAGTGTAGACTTGGCGTTCCAAATTACATCCAAAGTTTGAACATATCGGATTTGGATCTATTTGATATGTCCATTGCCAGCAATGGAACTTGTAACATTATCAGCGTCCCTAACGCCGTCTTAAGCGGTGCCATTTGGAACTCCACTGCCATTTTTATCGGAACAACCTCGGATGTATATGGACGGTTCACACACTCAGAAATATGTATGATCAAGTCATCTGCAAGTAGATCGCGTAGTATATTGAATTTTGCATTTAAATTTAATGACTTTAATTGTGTTTTTTTGGTAATTTTGGTAATTTTAATTGTGTTTGCAATAATTTACTTCACTGGCAATCAACTTAAACTTAAATCAGCACATATAAGCTGAACTACTACATTAAATTAATGATATTATTCAAAATTTTACGAAATACTTTTACTGATGTAGCGGTGTTCTATTTTCTTAAATAGCATGCGAACAACAGGGACAAACGCATAAGCCGAATATTAAATGGTTAGATGCCATAAAGAAACACCGAACTGATTATTTGGAAACGAAATACGTCTCAAAAGACATATATTTCCTTCTCGTACTGTTGTTATGACTACATTCATTTAGCCGTTGGTACTACATTTAGCTTTTATCATAAATACAAACTATTGGTGAAAAGAATATTAGAAAGAAGACAATGCAAAAATAGTTTTAAACCTTATGAACATACCTGATCATATTAAACGTACTATATTTACTTAAAATAGCGTGTTTGTGTCGATGTTGTTATGGTTTCTTTTGGAATTCCATATCTATTTTTAGAATCAGGGAAATTCCGATATCATTGTGAGTGAGTGGTGAAGGTCGCTATGAGTTAATATGATAATGACTAGTATATTACGTTGTTGGTTTAGTTCTTATGACAAAATGCAACTGGTTCGATGAAGGAAGACCTAATTAGAGTTGCATGTTATGTGTACATACTCAAGCATCAAGTGAATTATAAATTCATACTCAAAAACATATAGAGCTTTCAGCGGCGTAGCCAGGCATAACTGAATGTTACGCACGAAATGGGGAGGGTGTGGTAGGGGAATATCACTGTAGCCTTAAGGGGTTCGGGGTTGGGGTGGCATCACTACTTTGATGCCATTTTTGGCCATATTTATTGTTTTCATTTTTCAAATTGATGTTACGCACATGCGTTAGTGCGTAACGCTGGCTACGCCCCTGGGTATAGACATATATTAAGAAACATGCATTCAGTATGAATAACTACAATTAGCATCTAGATTTGTGTCCCTCGGGACCCTTATGTTACTGCTGGGAAATATTAAAAGAGAATTTAAGCTTTAAAAAGCCCAAAATAAATATGGGGTGTTTTAATATATATATTCACAGGTGATAAGATCATGATTTTTTATAAATGATAAAGGGGCATTCTCGGCTTTGGTAATTTAAGTTATTTATATTCAGAAAAAAATAATAAAAAATATCAAAACATATTTTTGGCCTAGTGATTGAATGGGTTTTCCATAATCAGTGCGTTAGAAGACAATTACAAGGCGGTAACACCCAGTGCCCCCCCCCCCCAAGTTGTGCTGACCGTTCCAAGCCGGTGACCAATACATTATTTATAGTAGATATGTTTTAATACATGCGAATGAGCGTAAAGAACGAGCTTTCCTTTAATACCTAGGTGTAGGTCCTCTCCAAGTGACCCCCACTCCCCCACCCCACACAAAAAATCCTTATATAGCTCACAACTTCTGCGACATGATTTTAATCTTAATCGTCCCCTGCTGTCTATCTGATCAGATCTCAGATCTGAGTGTCCTGCTGTGAAGTACTGTAGGTTTGATTAAGGAAATGAACTAAATATATGATCTAATTATCTATTATTGTGTTCACTTCTTCAAATAATATTAAAACTGTTATAACAATGCAGTAAAAACATATAATTTAATAAATACATTGACCATGCATATTGTTTATACCAGACTTGGTTATGTATTAGAAGAAGAAGTTTTAATCAGAAACGATATTATATGACCCAAGAAACATTTCAATACAAACAAAACATGCACTTAAAACAATAATTACTGAAATAATGAGCTTATCTACTCTGAAAGTGTCTACTCTAAATGGCCCTGAGCCAATCAACAAATACAGGGGAAATTGACTCCTACTGTGACACCAGGGCACTTAACGAGGGAAAGACGGTCGGCCCAGTTGTCTATCCTAAATTATGATCGGACCTGCTTGAGGCCATCAGAATTATTAATGTCGTTCATCTTTGTCGTGATATTTTTTTTTACTTTTATGTTATAAAAGGAATGGCAATATTACTATATTATAGTATATTCCATACTTTTTTAGGAGTCTATCATGAACTATTTTAATGCAACGTTTATAAATACGTTGAAACTGTTGTCTATCACAGATTATTTAGCTTGAAATAGGCTATTGAGCAAACAGATTTTAGGCTTAAAAGTATCACGTTTATGAAACTGTTGTCCGCATCTCAATAATATGTACCTTTTAATAATACGAACTTGTTAGTGTCTATCAAAGAAATATTTTAATTGATATTTATGTATGTCATACAAAAATAACCCTATCATATACCATTTCTTTTATGGACATTTGAAGGTACATATTAACAAAATCAATTGATATATTTTAATTTTTGCATCAAATATGTTCTTTGATAATATAAAGAAAAGTACATTGATCAAACAAGTGTAAGTGAGAAAGAAATAGAATTGGCTTCAATTGCCAATCAATAACTTCTGCTCACAGTCTGCAGTCTATCACAGATCAATGAGCAATTGCAATGACCAACAGTTAACACAAACGCTTTCGTGGGAGGGGGGGATGGCACACCCGGCACATGCCCCATCACTAAAGTCTTCAAAGTTTGCATTCTATCTCAAAACTACACCTTTCAAATGCCATCATGTACAGGCGATGTGAACTCATATAACAACAAATTCAAACAGCGCAACCTCCTTTAATTATGTCCTCTTGATGTTTCTTCATCCGTATATAAACAACAGTTTCCACGTCTTCCAACAATTTCCAATACTGGTGAAAATGTATCCATCATCCGTGTGATATTTGTTGAAAACAAGAAAAGCATACATGCCATAAAACTGAGAAAAAAGTTATTTTCTCCAGTCTTGTAGCAGAACGCAATCCTTGAACATGTGCAAGATATGCCATGAAGTCAATATCACCACTACTTGAAGGCCACCGATGTGTTATGTTCACTTGTATGTCTTTCTGATGTCTTCACAAATTGCTTACGTCTAGCGGACCCTTGGGGGGAGGGGTACGCCCCTTAGGTATGTCCTCTCTTGGGGAGCGGAGTACGCCCCTTAGGTATGCCCTTTCTTGGGGAGCGGAGTACGCCCCTTAGGTATGCCCTTTCTTGGGGAGCGGAGTACGCCCCTTAGGTATGCCCTCTCTAACGTCTATTCCTGAACTCTCCCATGCTTTTAAGATAAACTTTCATAACCAGTATCACTTATTACCTTATTATTATAATAAAATTCATTAAACTTATCTTGAAGCCATATGATGGCAGATAAACAATGGTTAAAGTTAAATGAACAGTAATGTTCATTTCTATTTTTTTTATTGATAAGATTAATCCCAGTATGAAAGATTCATTTTATATTAGAAAATAAATAAAATATATATGTTTAGGAAAGACAATTAAGAAAACCATGTTTTATGATAGACAATATTTTTTATGTAAATGATAAATAAGAAAAAATATTCTTATTGTCTATCATGAAATATATATTTCTTATTGTCTATCATGAAAAATATTTCTTACTGTCTATCAAGAATTGTTTTTATTATTGCCTATCATGAAATATTTTTCTAACTGTCTATCATAAATATTATCATATTTTATGATAGACAATAAGAATTTTTTTTTATATATTTCTTATTGTCTAACATGAAAAATATTTCTTACGGTCTATCATATTTAATATATATATTACATATATTATATATTTTATTATTGTCTATCATGAAATATTTTTCTGTCTATCATCAATTTTAATACATATGTTTAAATTAAATAGTTCTTATTGTCTATCATGATTTTTTTTCTTACTGTCTATCAGGAATTATTTTCATTATTATCTATCATGAAATATTTTTCTTACTGTCTATCATAAATTTTAATAAATATATTTTATGATAGACAATACGAAAACAAATTATACATAAAACAGTGAATTATTTGAATCTAGAAAAAAATATTAAATCTAGAATGCTTAGACCAAGTTGAGATTGATATCTTATATCAAAACAGTGCATAGACTCTATACACTATATGGATATGCACGATACACCGTGACAGTACATACACTGGTGTTATATTCTATACCAGTAGATACTGTGCACGGTATATATTCTATTCATTCTCAGGTGTTGAAGCAGTGCTTCAACACCCCTGTTCTCTATACAATGTATACAGCCAGAGATTTTGAAGATTTACTTAATCTCCTCTGTTATAGTCTATATACATTGTGGAAGCGTGCACTATACTCTATTCATTGTCAAGAGGTGTTGAAGCAGTGCTTCAACACCCCTGTTCTCTATACAATGTATACAGCCAGAGATTTTGAAGATTTACTTCAACTCCTCTGTTATAGTCTATATACATTGTGGAAGCGTGCACTATACTCTATTCATTGTCAAGAGGTGTTGAAGCAGTGCTTCAACACCCCTGTTCTCTATACAATGTATACAGCCAGAGATTTTGAAGATCTACTTCAACTCCTCTGTTATAGTCTATATACATTGTGGAAGCGTGCACTATACTCTATTCATTGTCAAGAGGTGTTGAAGCAGTGCTTCAACACCCCTGTTCTCTATACAATGTATACAGCCAGAGATTTTGAAGATTTACTTCAACTCCTCTGTTATAGTCTATATACATTGTGGAAGCGTGCACTATACTCTATTCATTCTTAGAGGTGTTGAAGCAGTGCTTCAACACCCCTGTTCTCTATGCAATGTATCAACCAGAGATTTTGAAACTTTACATCAATTCCTCTGTTATAGTCTATATATATACATTGTGGTGGCGTGCATTATTCTCTATCTGTAAATTTGAACCTGTGTTATAGTCTATATACATTGTGGTAGCGTGCACTATACTATACTCATTCTCAGAGGTGTTGAAGCAGTGCTTCAACACCTCTGTTCTCTATTCAATGTCAAACGGAGATTTTTGAACAAAAAATGGAGAAAACTGCACAAAAATAATTTTGATGAATTTATGTCATATCAGGCAACATATTTAATATACTTAAATCATAGAACAATTATATGGCGCAAAAAATGATTTTTGGGGTAAAATGTTGGAAAAATTAAATGAAAATGACAATTTATGAATTTTGCCAATAACTCTGCCTTATTTTGCAATAAAAACACCAGAACTACTGCAGCTAATATATATCATTTAACATTATTATATATTATATAGAAACACAGTTTTTTTTAAAATATGATTTTCGGGGTAAAATGTATGAAAAATTAAATGGAAATGAGAATTTCTGGAATTTGCCAATAACTTTTTCAAATATTGCAATAGAATGACCAGAATTACTGTATTTCATAAATATTACAGTTTAATATATCAAAAGTAAAGAAACTATGTAATTTTGTGAAATGTGAATTTTGGGGAAAATGTTTGAAAAATTAAATAAAAATGAGAATTTCTGAAATTGCAAATTATTAGCACAAATTTTGCAATACAATGACCAGAAATTTTACTGTATTCAATAGATACTATAATACAGTATAACAAACCTAAAGTGTAGAAACCATGTATTGTGTGAAGTGTGATTTGGGGGGTAAAATGAAATTAAATGAAAATCGACACACAGCAGTTATCAAACAACACAAATAAACAAAAATCATTTATGTGCATTTTTCTGAAATTGTCTCCTTAATTTTTGAAGCTCTGCATCAATCCTCTGTCAAATCAATTAACCTTGTTCTCTGTATTCATTTATGATGATCCCCTTTTAGTTAATAAATCTTTTGAAATCATTGAAAATTGACCTTTTTCTCTGTCACCTGTATGTCGATGAATTTTATAATGCAGATATTTGCCAGACTCGCAAAATTCATAACAAACCAAAAGCCCAAGGCATTTTTTCAAGAATATAATGCGACAGTCACTTGGGTGTGGAGCCTTGCCCAGCAACGTCTACATTTTTAAATTGTCATAGCCTAAAATCATAGCCTAAAATTGTCATTTCCCGACATGCCAACATTTAGACATATCCAACATGATAACCCAAACTAAGGTCTCCCTAGGCTAAATACTTTTCCAGCTAGACACTAGAATTGGACCTACAATATCGAAGATGTCCATAAAACCCAATTCACATAACAGGACAGGAGACCAGGACAACCAAAAGACATGGTTGTCTATGTTATAAACAAACAAGACTATGCATTTACCATAACTGTATCTATTTTGAACATGAACAGAACATTAGTAAATTTAATCCTAAGAATCTGATGTCAATAATCCCGTACATGTATGTATATCTATGTCCATCAATATGATAAGAAATGGAAGTTTCTTCTAAAACATACACAGAAACAGCTATTGTTCATATAAACCATAACATAAGGTGTCTTATAATTATGTCAACAAGAGCTGTCTTTGGACAGCACGCTCAATTAAATGAGGCTTTGTCTTAAAAATGAATACAATAATGATGTAATATGTGCCTGTCGAAAGCAATAAAAAGAGTCAAATTAAAAAGTTAACTAGAAATGCTGCAATGCAACAAGAACTTTAGCCTTTATTATGAGATTCAGTTTTAAATGTATTAAAACTGAAGTTATTCAGTACCAAGCATTTTTCTATTTTTAGTTACAGTGACCATGACCCTAGGGACCCAAATCAAATATAAAAATGAATGGAAATTTTGCCTTTAGACAGTTATTAAATGGTAAATAATATTTGACAGTTATCTATGTACATCTACATTTTAACTTTAAAAAGGTTTCCTTGACATTAAACAATCATTTGTTTTTATAAACAAAAAAATAACAAAACAATGTGGCGAACAGATCAAGAATCTAGGTTTAAGAAGTGACATTTTTAGAGGCTTACCATGTGCTCCAATATGTATGGAACTTAATAACCATGGTTTTATTGAATTTATACTGTCATATAGGGTAATGTGCAATATAGTTAACAGAACACTCAAAAGTACAATGAAACATTTAGGTTAGAAGTTAAAATATAATTAGACAATTAGCCATAATTGACCAAGTCAGTATGGAAATTAACAACAGAACAAGGTAACTAAAAAAAATATATAGATTAAAAATAATAATATATGATTTGCATTCATTTAATTCAAGTTTAAAACAAACTTTTAATAATGAGCTAGCTCAGTTGTTACTAAGCAATGTGCTTTATTGCTCACCTCAGAACCAGACACATTATTTGTTTCAATAATATGTTCACAAGATTTTATTCACTAAAATATGTGCCTAATTATTAACTTTTTACATGTTATGCCTTATTTGTTGAAAAGTCTTGCTGGCTAAGTTGTGATTTATGATGAGGAAACAATACCTCTATGAATAGCAATTTTTAAGGTTTTTAATACTTGACTTAGTGACTCCTGTTTCATATTACCTACATTCATTCTTTAAGGAAAGCTTGGGAAGAGAATATGGCCTATAAAACTAGAACATAGTTTTTTTCTAAAACTTGACCAAATTTCATTCATATAAAGTGGAACTTGAGGCCACTCTAATCAAACACATTTTGACCATTAAACAAGTTTCACCTAATATTATTTAAATGTTGACCAGAATAAATACTGACAAATATCATGAAAAATTATATATATAGTTTCTGAAGCATTTACAGTTGATATTATTAGAACAAACAACCTACATGCTTTTTGTCCAACCTGAAAAGTTATCAATCTCTACTAAGATTTTTTTGGTAAACATATTCTGGCCAGTATGAATAAAGACCAAAGAGACAAGAGCTGTCACAGAGACAGCGCTCTCGACTATTCCGCTGCTTTTCAGTGTAAGGATTGAAAAGTTTTGGCGAAACATGCATGGATCACTGTTAGATTAGATTTCAATGCAATACATGATGTGCGGAGATACTAACATAAATGTGGTTACATGCAAAATTTTAACCAGAATTTTTATCTAACTTGATTATTCAATTAGGTTGGGTGGTTGTATAAAGTCTCAATGCAATTCATACAGTAGTTGCTGAGATATAAACCTATGTGTGCTTACATGCAAAACCTTAACCAGAATTTCTGAGTGAAATAATAAAGGCAAGTATTTGCATTAAATGCAAACTATAGTTATATAACTTGGAAAATTAAGTAGGTTGGATGGTTGAGTACCATTGTATCAAGTCTTAATGCAATACCTCAAGCAGTTGCTGAGATATTAACCTATGTGTGCTTGCATGCAAAACCTTAACCAGAATTTCTAAGTCAAATAATAAAGGCCTATTATTTACATTAAATGCAAACTAGAGTTATCTTACTTGTTTAAATAAGTAGGTTGGATGGTTGAGTACCATTGTATAAAGTCTCAATGCAATACCTCAAGCAGTTGCTGAGATATTAACCTATGTGTGCTTGCATGCAAAACCTTAACCAGAATTTCTAAGTCAAATAATAAAGGCCTATTATTTACATTAAATGCAAACTAGAGTTATCTTACTTGTTTAAATAAGTAGGTTGGATGGTTGAGTACCATTGTATCTAGTCTCAATGCAATACCTCAAGTAGTTGCTGAGATATTAACCTATGTGTGCTTGCATGCAAAACCTTAACCAGAATTTCTAAGTCAAATAATAAAGGCCTATTATTGGCATTAAATGCAAAGTAGAGTTATCAAACTTGGTTAATTAAGTAGGTTGGATGGTTGAGTACCATTGTATAAAGTCTCAATGCAATACCTCAAGTAGTTGCTGAGATGTTAACCTATGTGTGCTTGCACGCAAACCCTTAACCAAGGGGTGACGTCGACGCTTGGGTGAGTAGTATAGCTCTCCATATTCTTCGAAAAGTTGAGCTAAAAATGAGTCCCCATACTAAAGTGTTAACACTGTATGAAACTGTTCATAAAAATGAAGGACAGACTATGATCAATCACAATAGTTCAACATGAGCACTTTGTACTGTGTTGAGGTAAATGTTAATCATCCAACTTATTTAAGGGTAATCTATTTTCAAATCTATAATGTATTTGTCTGTTAAAAGTTAAAATTGGTATATCATTCCAATTTTAGTGAATCTTTATGTGACGGATGTCTTGTCCATAAAGTTG
The DNA here is from genome assembly GCF_026914265.1 of Mya arenaria. NCBI lineage: Eukaryota > Metazoa > Mollusca > Bivalvia > Myida > Myidae > Mya > Mya arenaria. Next base: position 22,360,498 of record NC_069128.1, read on the forward strand.
CCTTCAATGAAGATTTTGAAGTCAGGCTGTCTCTTGTTGGATGTGGGGAGTTTTCTGAAAGAAAAAGGAACATTAAGCAATACATAAACACAGTTCCATTGTTGGCTTCAAATATTGAACTATTAAGGAGCTTTTCATTCATTTGTGTCATTGGCTTCAATGTTAAAATTTGATAGTTACCCCATATAAGTATTATTTGAAAGGGCTTTGCATACTGATTACTTATATGTAAAATCAATGACAAGAACATATTTTCACCTTGAAAAGTTATTGCTGGCATCCCAAAATCACATTATTGTTCATCAGATACATTAAGTTATTATCTATCTTGCAAAAGCTCTATGGTTGATTTTGAAATATGATAGTTCTTATACATATTATATCTTAATATTAAAAATTAGCCACACTTGTGATATAGATTTTATATATATGCACATAAAAATATGTAACAAAAAATATACAAATAAATAAGAAATGATAAAAACACACAAATCTTAGTTTATTTTACATTGATAGATAGTTCATATAAACTTTGCTAAACACAGAAAGAAAATAATTGTTTCTATTACAGGATTTAAACCTGGACAATTAATTTTAATGTGAATGAGCATATTTGAGCATGATCACAACTGTGCATTACAACAAAGGATAACATTGAAAACTAACAAAGGGCAACTACTACAAAAAAAATCTTGAGTTATGGTTTCTGTGCACTGCACTTCTGCTAAATGAGATCTATCTGTACATATTTGAAGTTTGAGATCAACACCTCAAAGACTTTTCAAGTTCTGCTGCAGACAAAAACTCAGTATGAAATATAACAAAGGGTTATTACAAAAAGAACTGTAAACAGAGTTATGGTCCCTCAACACTGCACTTCTTCTCAATAGGGATCTATCTGTATATGAAGTTTGAAGTTAATACCTGGGGGATTTATGCTCAAGATTACATTCCGTGCACACGCACACACACGTGCACAATTACACAATTACTGTATCCACTTTGCCTTTTGGCAAGGGATAATCAATAGATTAGTCCTCATCATCATGGTCTTAAACAAACATGATGAACATAATCATAGCATGCATAAAACAGTTTACAGTTGTATCAAATCTGGAATAAAAACTGTACCTAGATGAATTTTTAACAGGTGGCGATCACTTTCCTGTTTCTCATTGTGTCATTCCTGTATCTCATTGTATTGTCTTAGTTGGTTTAGTACAACTCTGGCCTGGTCCACAATTGCAACAACTGAAAAACAACTGAACAATTAGCAAAAGAGAACTTATACCTTAAATGTACATAATATATTGCTACTAAAAAATGACTCACACTGTCAAACACTTGTTTCCATGAAAAACTACAGCTATCACCTATTGTAATAAGAGGTGTCACTGAGAGTGATGTTTGCTTTTAAGCATACAGTAACCAATTAGGCAATAATTTTAAAACTGCCAAGCACAAAATAAACATAAGAAAATAATCCTTAATATACCAAAAACAGAATAGTGTTTTGTTAAATTAAAGTAAACTAGAAATGTGTCCATAGGACACGGATGCCCCCACTTCGTTTTTTTGTCACAGAAAATAAGCCATAATGATTTTTGAAGTATTTTTGGCAAAAAAGGGCCGTAACTCCTAAATGACTAAAGCGATTTCCATGACTATCGAACTTGATCAAGATATTATGGTCACAAACATGTGTTTAAAGTTTGGTGAGGATTGGACAAACAGTTTTCAAGAATTAGATCGGAAACAATCTTCGGGACGTATTTTTCAAGTCTTTTTTTGCAAATAAAGGGCCGTAACTCCTAAATGACAAAAGCGATTTCCATGGCTATCGAACTTGATCAAGATATTATGGTCACAATCATGTATGTAAAGTTTGGTGAGGATTGGACACATACTTTTCAAGAATTAGATTGGAAACATATATTTTTGAAGTATTTTTGGCAAAAAAGGGCCGTAACTCCTAAATGACTAAAGCGATTTCCATGACTATCGAACTTGATCAAGATATTATGGTCACAAACATGTGTTTAAAGTTTGGTGAGGATTGGACAAACGGTTTTCAAGAATTAGATCGGAAACAATCTTCGAGACGTACGTACGTACGGACAGACGTACATACGGACAAGGGCAACCCTATATGCCGCCACTTTGTGGGGGCATAAAAATGAAAAAAAGTTATGAAGAGAAGAAAAAAAATAAAAAAATATAAAGATAATAATCAAAGGTTTACAATTCTTTGACTACCATACACAATTTAATGATTCATATGCACAGCTATTTTTCTTATCACGTCCAATATGTGCATGAAGTTTGAAGTTTATACCTCAAAAACACAGAAAAGTGAAAGAAAAATAATCAAAGGCCAATAACTCTAAAATACCATAAACAAAAATGTTTTTTGCACAGCACTTCTCCTCAACATATTTAATATGTGTTAGAAATCTCAGAAGCATTTGGAATTATGGATAAAAGAAGACTTGTCCAAATGAACCCTAACCATCAAGTGGTAGGAGTATAATAGCAGAGACAAATTATACATATGTCTTTATATTTAATATGTCAATGTATGTTTGAACAGAATAATTATGTCAATTCTCATTTCTTGGCTTACCTCATATTTATATTGTTATACATAGAATTAATCCAAAGAGAACTTACCATTCACTGACAAGATTTCCTCATTATACACAGGAGTATCTTCATACTTTTAGAATCTCTCCATTTTTCTTCTCCATGGGAACTGCAATGCATAACACATAAGAAAAGAAATCAAACAATTGCATTTTTTAAAACAATTTGTAGAGAAAAATAAAACATGACTTCAGACACATGCAGAATTATTTGCATTTATTTTAAGCAAGTTACAAGAGTAACTGTACCCTATGCCATCTGAGTAAAATCTGCATGCAACAAACATGTGCATGCAAAATTGTATGGACTTTCATCTATTTGCTTAACAGTTTCAATTAAACCTAACAACCTGACCAAATACTTGAAATATCTTATACTTGAATACATTATGTTATACTAGTAAATGACATTGAGTACATGTAAATATGTGTTAAAAATCTACCTTTCAAATCCAATGCTTTCTTTGCATCAAAACGTTTGTCTGTTTGCCCTTAAATTGGTCCCTCAAGAGTATCTGGTCTGAAATAAATATAAAATTCACCTACTTTTAAGCTAAAATTAGCTATAATACTAACTTGGCTGATCTTAGGAAAAATGAGTCTTAAAGCTGCACTTTCACAGATTGACTGTTTTAACATTATTATTATCTCAGAAAATCAATGCCTTTAATTGCTAACAATAAAACAGATGTCATGTATTGAGAAATCTGCTTATTATTTCATTTTTCTGAAAGTGTTCAAATTTAAGTCACAGAACAACAATTATGAACGTACATATGAAAAACAGCTATCTGATATTTTTTCAGCAGTTTTAAATCATGGTTCGCGGACATAATTTATGCACTAACATTGCATGATTCATTCCATGATGAAAAAAAAAGTTGTTAGAATGGTAAATCTGTGAAAATGCAGCTTTAATAACAATCCCCAATAGTTCATCCCAAAGACTTGTTTAAAAGGGGCTGTAATCTGTTTAATGAAATAGCGGAAAAAAAGAAAATTGATGAAAACTGACATAAACTTGGTATCTATGTGTACAATGCATTAAGTACTAACTGAAGTACCACATAATTTACAATAAAAAAATTTCGCCAATATATTACAAGTTAGGTATATAGATTAAATATTCCAACTGTTTAGGATAAGCCTTCATAGCACAGTGGATACAACACTGGACTGCAATTTTGGCGACACCGGTTCCAACCCATTCTCTGACTTGATATTATTTTTTACCTTTTGCATTTTGGTAATTTTTTTTACCATTATGATATCAAAGATCAAAAGATTTTTTGAATAATTGTCCTGAGATTCTTTACAGAATATTTTTTTTTTTGGGGGGGGGGGATCCCACCCCCTTTCTGGATCCGCTAGTGTGGGTTACTCCCGTAAAATGAACTGAATTTAATTTAATTGGTGCAAAGCTCTAATAAAAATTTGTGTATTCAATTAAATTCATAAAACTAATTAATGTAAACAAACCATTTGCAACTATCCCTGAATAACTTTTAACTGATAGTGATTATTTTCATTTGCATGATAACTAAGAAAATATAAAATAACACTTGAGTGTCCTGTATGGTATCCCGATATAGTCAATACTTACAACTTACATGTGCAGGAATCAGGAAGGAGTTCCATTCTACCAACTTAATACCATTCTTATTTGTCGTCTTCTTAACCGGATGCTTGAATTTTTGTAAACAAACCCAATGAACCCTGCATCGTTCCACTAGACTTTCTCGCTTAATATTTACGCTCGGTTGTGCCTGTATCGAAGAAAATGAAGACCAGTCCAAAACATTGCGTCATTTAGTATTTAGCACGCGCTAGAGTGATTCAAAACATCGAATTTGACCGACACTGAACAGAGGTAAATGGCTATTTTCTTTGAAAATATAACACTTTCTAGTTCAAAAGGTAATTGAATTTATGTAGATACGTAAACAATTGACAGTTTAACGAGTATATTTTATTGATATAACGAGGTACTACTTAAAGTTGCACTCTCACATGTATTTTGACAACTTTGTTATTATATTTATTTTTGTCTTGGAGTTTGAATGAGCCAGTTTCTGTGTAAATATACTGGTGCAAATAAGTGATATAAGCCTGCTGACAAAAGATCAGATCGCAGATTTACATATTCCGTTAAAAAAATTGTTTTATGGCTAAAAGTGCTACTAACAGTTGGAAGAAAAATGCATAAAACATCATTTTCTTAAAGCTGCACTCTCACAGATTGAACATTTTGGCAACTTTTTTATGTTTTGTCTTGGAATGTACTAATTTTGGCGAAAATCCATGGAAAGCAGTTATATAAGAATGCTGACAAATATAGATCGCAGATTTTTATGTATACCAGTTCAAAAATTGATGTTTTGTTCATTTTTCTAAAACGTTTATTAACGGTTTTAGCCATAAAACATTAATTTTCAAACGGAAATATGAAAATCTATGATCTGGTTTTTCGTAAGCAATCCTATATCATTGGTTTGCAGATATTTATACAAAAATTTGCTCTTTCCAAGACAAAAAATAAAAAAGTTGTAAAAATGGTATATATCTGTGAGAGTGAAGCTTTAACTTAGATATATATGCAATCCAATGTTTTTTTAAGCAGTCTTGTGTCACTGTTTTTCTTGCACTTCTGCATTAATTGGCTTGTATAAAGACAAAAAATAAAACAGTTGTCAAAACATTTAATCTGTTAAAGTGCAATGTTTATTTAAATATACTTGATGCTTGCCTCAATCATTGCCGCTGACAGATCATCAGATGACAGCACCAACATCCAACAATGCAGCGATATTTTTAAAGTCTCTTTCACATCATTCTGTATCCTAATATTTTAATTTATTTAAGATAGTTGCTTATCAAGATGTTGAATGCATATTTTACAGCCTTTTAGGCTTTAGAGTGTATTCAATGTCATTTTCAGACAGAAATATCTTGATCGAAGCTAGGAACAAGCTCACAACTGGCATTAGTGAGTCATGCCTGTCAAAACTAATTTTGGGGTACATGCATGTGTCTTTTAAAGTAGAACAGTAGACATCAACTTTACAATGTACTAAATACATTGCATTCATACTTTAGTTATTTATGTATTCATGTACATTGTAAAGTTATTGTAGATGTAGATCGTGTCGATGAGAACCAGCCGTTCAGTTAGCTCAGTTGGTTACAGCGCCATGATAGTGTTCCAGCAGTTGTTGTTGGTTCAAGCTCCACACTGGGGCACTTCTCCTCCCAGGTTTACTTAAATGGTGGCAGCGGTACATGGCAGGAGTGCCTCCGTCAGCTTTAAACTACAGTCGAAACTCGATGGCTCGATATTCTAGGGACCAGCCAAAATACTTCGAGCCTCGAGAATATCGAGCCAAGCGGGATTGCTTACAGAATGTTATTTTTTATTATTCGTTACAAAAAGTCTTGTTTACCTCGTTTGTTATTGGCTATGCTATCTCCGCAAGAGAAGAGTATTAATTGGACATAGTTACACGTCGTAAAGTTCGTAACATCACTTATTCGATACTTAGAAAATATTATTTGATTGTTTTTATTAATTATAAAAATTATGCGAAAACAACAAACAAGTGATTTTAAACAGTGGGTAACAAAAACATAGCTTATTAGTTATATCAGGATGCATTGAAATTTATACATGTATAACAATTAGGGAAAGAACTTAGATAAAGTGATAGCATGTTTATTCAAACTGTTAAGTCATTCAAATTTGATAATAATTATAATAAATTGAATTAATTTTTATCGATTAGCACCGTGTGCTAAATGAAGCCAACAAAACAAATCAAGGTGTGAGGTTCTTACCTGAACCTGCGAAAATGACATCGACCCAAGCAAACAAAATTGTGAAATTCTTACTTGGAACCGCGAAAATGACTTCGAGCGTGGAGAAATATCGACCCTGAGACAATATATCGAGCCATCCGATCAAATTTTATATGAACAAAGAGTTAAACAAAATCAGTTCTTTTAATCTGGTTCAAGCCAACGAGGATATCGAGCCATGAGATATCGAGCCAACGAGTTTCGACTGTAATATATATATAAAGGGTTAATGGAGAGGAGTGGAGTGTATTGTGTGTCACTGTCAGTGTGTAAGAACCAGCCGCTCCGATGTGGAAATACTTGTACCATAAGTCATGGTTTTTAAGTTTATTGTTTAAAGTTCCATTTTCTAGTTGTTTTGACCTTAAAGGTGCACTCTCACAGATTGAACGTTTTGACAATTTTTTTGTCTTGGAATGAGGCAATTTTTGCGAAAATCCATGGAAACCAGTTATTTAAGACAGCTGACAAAAAATTAGATAGCAGATTTTTATATTTAAGTTTAAAAAGTAATGTTTTATGCATTTTTCTTAAACCATTAGTAACGGTTTAAGCCATAAAACATTATTTTTCGAACAGAAATATGGAAATCTACGATCTGATTTTTTGGCAGCAATCATATATCATTGGTTTGCAGATATTTATGCAAAAATTTGCTCTTTCCAAGACAAAAAATAAAAAAGTTGTAAAAATGGTATATCTGTGAGAGTGCAGCTTTAAATTTTATGATTTAATGACAACTGCCTTGAAATAGATACCTGATTTAAGCATTATGCCAATGTTTATAAATTTCTATTATATTTTACTGTGAAATAATGTAAATATATACATATAATTGTTTGTGTTAGTTTAAATTTGCTTGATTTATCATTAACCTAATTATATATTATTTCATTTTTTTTGTATTAACCCAATATTATGTCATATAATATATCTATGGGAATATAATACCAAGGTAAACACATGTATACAAATCACTTATTATTATGTATAGATAGTTTTTATTTCCATGTAACTCATTTGCCTACATACATTTTGGAAAATGTGGTCCATTACAGATAAAACCCAGATGTATACATGGCCTGGATTTCCATATTATGCTGCCCAGAATAAAAGACGATGCAGTCCAGATAAAAACATTGTATGGCTCAATAATCTTTACCAAACTTGGTAAAAAAAACTTTGTCATAATATGAGAAATCCCTGTTTTTTTGTTAATTATGATCATTCACAGTATATGCAATTCACCAAGCAACACAAGACTTAATGTCCACTTGACACATTTCTAGTATATTTGGCTTGTACATAAACATCACTTTTTCATAAGAGAATAAATCTCATGTAGGACATTTAGATTGCTCTAGAAATAATTGCCAAGATGTTTTGCATTTGAATCATGTTTAAAGCATACCCAACATTATTTGCATTTATTGTGTTCATGATTGTGTTGTATTCTTCCTTTTTAAGATGCATCAGATGAAGTCTTTGACTATCTAGAAAGGGATTTTGTAAGCTAGTACTGGACATGAAGACAGTCACTTGGAAATGATGATTGTGCAACAGCGGTTAAACATATGCAATACATCATATGGTAATTTCTTTTCACCTCAATGAATATTTAAGTGACCTACCCACAAATAAAGTGATTCTCTAATAGTTCCAATTTCCACTTTGATTTTGTGATCTGGTATTCTTCATTACTACTACCCGTAACTGGTATCTAAAAATAACATTATAATATTCATCAATAATATCATAAGACCATGTGAATATTCAGTAATTTATATATGTAATCAATTTGTTTTTGTGTATGTGGTGTTTATATGTTGGAGTTTGTACCGTAGTTCATTGTCAGTGATTTTTTTATTGTGAAAAACTCCATTTTCCCCAAAATTAAAAAAAATTACATTACATTCCGGATTAAAATAGCAATGAATTTCTTGAAATATAAACAAAATCTTGACAAGTCTTACTCTTTCACAGCATAAGGTATGCATGAAAAAGTTAAAAAATGTATACTTGCCATTATATAAGCAATTTTGGCCTGATTTTGTATTTTTCCCAAAGTTGACTTTTTACCGAATTTGCGAGGTACATTGTACAGGCAGTAAAAAGAATTCATAAAAAAATCACTGATTGTTGTTAAGTGTTTTTTTTATGAATGTTGTTCAAGTTTCGTCCTTGGGGTCAAAGTTGTCCCAACCAGAGTTCCCCTGTTACTGATAGACTTCTAGAACAAAAATTGATACACATTCAAATCAGGCAATGACTTCTGCAGTAATGTATGAATTCCTTAGAAACTGATGTCTAAACTAAAAGGTATTTAGTTTCAAAGATTATGAAACAAGTTGTTACAACAATATTATAATCACCTTTTGGCAGGATGTTAAGCAAGGTTTTGCCTTGTTGAGGAAATCGTAGACCTCGTAGTACCCTTAAGGAACCCACTTGTCTGACTTAGTGACTACAATCCAAACTCACAATGTCTTCCTTAACAACCACTTTATAAGCAACCAATGATATCCTTATCAAATACTTCATTTACAGCAGCCAATGACTTCCATAAAAAATGATGACTTCCTAAACAATCCTTGGCTTCTTTATCAACCAATGATTGCCTTAGCAACTACCTTCATACATAGCAACAAATGAATTCCCATTCAACCAATGATTTCCTTAGCATCCAATTCTTTCCAACGCATCCATTAACTACCTTGATAGGCACCAATGCCTTATTTAGCAACCACTTTTTTCCTGAGCAACAGCCAACATCCATAGCAACCAATTACTTCCTTAGTAATCATTTACTTCCATAGCAACATTCTGGTTCATTACCGTAACATCCATTGACCATGGGAACAACCAGCTTACCATACTTCTCATTTCTGTTAACAAAGAGCAGCCTTCTTTGAGGAGTCCTTATCAACCATCAAATAACACAGCAACCACTAACCTGCTAAGCAAATAGCAACACCTTTCATAACCAGTTGTTACCTGACTGACTTGTTCATGGTCATTTTAATCAGGTGATCAATTAAGGGCCATGCTGGCCCTTTTGTTTTGAATGTACATTTCCTTAGCTTATTCGTTTAATTCAGCAAATGTATAAACATAGTGTACAATTCTGGATACTTTCAAGTTTTGTCATTATTACATATTATCAATGTTTTAATTTTGAAACAGGTGACCAGACAGGGAGGAAACTAGGGAAATGGTTATCCACCAACAGCCCAAGTGCTTGGTTGATAAGAGGAGCCACAGCATTAAACATTACTGCACAAAGTGGTGTGCTTTGCTAACACTTATGATTGTGATTTGATAAAAAAGCAATGAATGAACGCTCATTATTCATAACTATAACTAAAACATTGATGTCAAAAGTTGTCAATTTTCAACATATATAGTATTTGAGATCCTGATCTATAGTTGTGTGCAATGGATTATCAAAGAAAAACAAAAGAGTGGGCAACAAAATGAATAGCATAATGCACCAGTCAATTGTAACCACATCCCGCCCCCAGGTCCGGGGACTTTTGGTCCAGCCTACCCCAGGTTAAATTCCCTGAACTGATCCTGAACTAAAATCCCTGCCAAATTCCCCCATATCCAACATACCATAGGTAAGACAAAACCACCGCATTCACACCCAGTATACCCCCAGACGAGGGTGGTGGTGGTGGTCACAATTGACATGTGCATTACCCACTACCCATTTACACCAGTAATTCATAATTATATTTGATAGACATGCCTCTTGTCAAAGGTTTTGAAGGGTATGAACGTCAGAACTACCTGCCTATGGCCTTTCAAGATTTTATAACATTGTTAAACTAAAGAAATTATTATTAAGTTTATACTAGATCTTTGTTAAGAGTGACCCCTTTGATAATTCTGGAGAAAAACTATTAGGATTAGGTTCTGTATTTGTCCATAATTTGTCATATGACATGTAAGCAGGAGTTCATTCCTTCAAAGAATTGTGAATCTTATATAATTATGTATTTGACATCTTATGAATTTTATCACACTTTAACCTAGAGGCAGTTCAAATAAATACTGCTATGATTGAACCAATACTGAATAAGGGCAAGAATTCCAAACAAGACAGTATACATCTAGTATCATGTTTGTCTGATAATTTTGAAATCATAGTGATTAAATCTAAAAGGATGTTAAAGCTGCACTGTCACTGATTAAGAGTTTTCACATTTGCTTTGAAAAAAATAATTAAATTAGTCTGACTTTTGCATGAATGCCTTCAATCCAGTTATATAAGATAACTCTCAATGAAACAGAATTCAATTGTCTGAAAAACTGCCAAAATTTTCATTTCTTCTCAAGCATTACTAACCATTAAACATAGAGTTTTAAATGGTAATAGGAAAAACTGTGATCTTGTATGCAGTCTCATATAACTGTTATCAGACATGTGCACAAAATTTTTTCATTCCAAGTTAAAAATAACAAAAATTCATATATCTGTGAGAGTGCAGCATTAACAATGATGGTATTTCCAACTGTGTATAATAATGCAACAACAATTTACCTTCTACTAGCACATTGAATTACAAGTTCTGCTTTTTCAAAGAAAACGGGCATATGGGAAGTACCATCACTTCCAGCGATATTTTTGTTGTAGCTTTTTTTTATAAGAGACATTGGCAAAAACTGTTCATAGATTGTGTTTTAAGGTGTATGTTTTATAGACAGTACTCCAATTCTCTTTAATATATAATATATGTTTGTTTCATTTAAGGCTTTTGTGTGTTTTAGGGCTGTTTCAGACCATTCCTGATATCGTATTTTCATATAAACCCGGCAATCATAATTGCATACCTCTTTGCAAAAGAATAATAAACATTCACAGAAATTAAACAGTAACGGAATTTTTCAAATTTTTCTCAACATAAGAAGAGACTTTTGTATTTTGGCCCAGCTAATGTTATTATATTGTTGACTAACATAAGCTTACAAGCAAATTAACAGGCAGAATAGATAAAGAAAAGATGAGCATGTAGTCTTGTTTTGCATACAGAAGTAAGGGGCTTAGCTAGCCCTTTATATGTGGATTCATAATTGCTAGGTGGGTCTCAGGGCATGCCCCCTCAGAATATTTTGAAAAACATGGTGCATTCTGGGCGTTTTGAGGTGCTTTATTTTGTACTGGAAAATAATAATGACATTTAAAGGATCATGTAGTCAAGTACGCATACTGCAACTTTGGCTGATTTTTTTATGTTTTTATCAGAATCATGTGGATTCATCCGCATGCTAGTGTTATATGCAGCTTCACGCCTGGTATCTCAGACAGACATTTTTAGGCTTATGTAGATGTTTGCAAGGCAAGGCTTGGCAAACCAAAGCGCCTGTCTCATTATATTGGTTACAAAGTGCTTTTGCATGTTGTTTGCAATTGTGTATTTTGCGCGACTGGTAAATATCTGCAATATAAAAACTTAAAATTCATTGATGCCTAGGTGACCAAATTTCAAATTTTTTCATTTCATTTGTCAAACATTGTGCCCCAAAAGCACATTTCACATAAGTATGTAGTTTCTTTACTTAAGGTCTATTATACTGTAATATAAAATATATTTAAAAACAGTAATTCTGGTAATTTTATTGCAAAATTTGACAAAGTAATTGGCAAAATGCAGAAATTTTCATTTTTTTCTAACAAATTTACCTAAAAATCATATTTTACAAAATACATAGTTTGTATATTTCAAGTATCTTATAATGTTATATAATATCTGTTTTAAAAAGTTATTTTGGTAATTTTATTGCAAAATTTGGCAGAGTTGATGCTAAGTCCAGAAATTCTCATTTTCATTTAACTTTTAAAACATTTTGCACAAAAATTATATTTTGTACAATGTGATTGTATTATACTTATAGTATATTAAATGTGGTGTCTGATATAACACAAAACCAACAAAAAAAAATCTAAGCATTTTTCTCCCATTTTTCATTTTCACTGGACAAAGAATAAATAGAGGTGATGAGGTGTTGAAACTCTGCTTCAACACCTCTCTATTCAAATTGAGAATAGTGCACGTCACCACCATGTATATAGACTATAACAGGGGTTCAAATCTACAGATAGAGAATAGTCCACGCTACCACAATGTATATAGACTATAACAGAGGAGTTGAAGTAAAGTTTCAAAATCTAAATTGCATAGAGAACAGAGGTGTTGAAGCACTGCTTCAACACCTCTGAGAATGAATAGAGTATAGTGCACGCTTCCACAATGTATATAGACTATAACAGAGGAGTTGAAGTAAATCTTCAAAATCTCTGGCTGTATACATTGTATAGAGAACAGGGGTGTTGAAGCACTGCTTCAACACCTCTTGACAATGAATAGAGTATAGTGCACGCTTCCACAATGTATATAGACTATAACAGAGGAGTTGAAGTAAATCTTCAAAATCTCTGGCTGTATACATTGTATAGAGAACAGGGGTGTTGAAGCACTGCTTCAACACCTCTTGACAATGAATAGAGTATAGTGCACGCTTCCACAATGTATATAGACTATAACAGAGGAGTTGAAGTAAATCTTCAAAGTCTCTGGCTGTATACATTGTATAGAGAACAGGGGTGTTGAAGCACTGCTTCAACACCTCTTGACAATGAATAGAGTATAGTGCACGCTTCCACAATGTATATAGACTATAACAGAGGAGTTGAAGTAAATCTTCAAAATCTCTGGCTGTATACATTGTATAGAGAACAGGGGTGTTGAAGCACTCAACACCTCTGAAAATGAATAGAATATAGTGCACAGTATATACTGGTATAGAATATAACGCCAATGTACGTACTGTCACGGTATATCGTCCATATCCATATAGTGTATAGGTCTATGCACTGCGTTGACATCTAAGATCTCAATCTCAACTTGGTCTAAGCATTCTAGATTTAATATTTTTTTCTAGATTCAAATAATTCACTGTTATAATTACAGTAAAGCAAAAACCATGATTGACTGTAAGAAACTTACTACTTGTGTTTTCATGTAATTATACTGGTTGAGAAGCAGTTTCCGACAGTTTTTAAACGTTTTTATTGAATTATTTATACGTGTTTAAATATCTACTGAAAGTGTTCACATTTTATATAACTACAGCTCAAGTTGCTATTGTCGATATATTTCTAACATGTGTGACGTCACATATAGTGTATCTAATAGAGGCGCAAAGTGGGTACTTACGTTGTTCTGATTAGCTTGTGATGAGAAGCAGTTTCCGACAATTTGAATGCGGGGCATATTTGAGGTGCCTGTTGTGTGTTTTTATTATCCGTTTATTTAATAAACTGAATATAAGACGGTAATAAGAGAAATGTTATTTAATTTTTCAGCATTTACAAAAAAAATTAAACCTTAAAATTTACGACATTCAATTCATACTCGAAATCAGGCAGAGACTGAATATCAATGATTTTTTTATTCATTTCTGATGGAAACTTGTGTTTGTATACATTTAAGTGAATGTGGATGCGAAACAAGCATGACACCAGTGTTCACAAATATGTACACAATGATCATCGTTTGTATAAGTCAATTAAGGAAAACCTTGTAGCTATTCATAGATATGCAAATTAGGTTCACACGCATGCGCAATACGCTGCGCGTGCAGATCCCCCACGTGCAAGTTTGTGTACAAAATGAAAAATAAACATTAAACATTAAATAATAATAAAAGTTTCTTACGTGTCTCGGTAAGAATTTCAACTTTTGATTGCCTAGTTACCATATAGTTGAATTGCAGTACATTCTTTATGAAGATCTAAGGAAGGTACGCGAAAAAGCGATTTGTCGGAAACTGCTTTCCGTCGGAAACTGCTTCTCAACCAGTAGGACAAATAAGAAAATATAAATAATTCTTATTGTCTATCATAAATTTAAAAAACAACAACATATTTTACGATAGATAATAAGAAAAAATCTGGATAAACAGCTAAAGTTCAACATTTCAAGAATAATATTTTACGATAGACAAGAGGAACTGCGTTGATCATGAATAATAGATAATATGACAAATAAGACCACTTTTTTATGCTTCAACTATAAATTTTTCATAATTTGTTTTCAAGATTATGAAGATGGACACCAAAAATGTGTTTCTCATTGGTTGACTTTCGTCTATAAACTCGAAGTTAGAGCAATATTAAAACCATTACCAAGATTTCCAAATCCTTTAGGCGAAGACTATGACAAAAAACGAGTTGTCGTTTCAATTTCATGTGTTCGAATCGCATCCAGAGCCTCCAATAAACTTTTTTGCATGGTCGCCGCCATGTTGTATCACCTAAAACGACCAATTTACGGTAGTCGAGCTACTTTACATTACTTTACAGTATATTAATAATTGTGATGCCCAATAAGAGGTCGTATAATAATCTGAGATAGACAATAGCATCGACGGGGAAAGACAGCCGGGATTTAACATGGCAAACATTCCTTAAGCTAAACTTAAGATATTACTTAGAAATACTAACCGACTTTATATACACACAGAATAGATAATTATGCATATCATCAGTTAAAAAAGAGAAACACTTTTGTAGAAAAACACACACAGTCACACACACTGATTTGGTTTTTATTTTATGCAAATCTAAGACAACCAGCCGAATACGAACGTTCTAGATTTCAATCTGCATCATATTAAGGTTACAACAACTTTAGTTATTGTTTTGGCATAGCTGGTTGCAAAGCTAGAAATCAAGATGAATTCGCAATCTAGTTTTCAATCTGCATCCGTAAACCGATGTGAAATACGATATGAACGCTTTGACAAGGCTTCAACTTGTCTAAGTGGATTTACATCGATTGAAACTTTAGCCCAAATATCGAAAATAAATGATGCAATTAAAGAAGAAAACAATTATGGCAATATTATCACTATGAGGAAATGAGACATTCTTAATTACACCAGCAGAATGCATACAAATGTACATGCAGACAAAAAGTAGACAGATAATTATCGGGAACTCCCCGTATCCCATTTCCATTGATAAACCATGTATGACTATGATCAAGGGATTGTGGCACAAAGTTAAGCCCCGATATTGCGCCCCCTCTAACATCAAAGCATTGAACCGCTCGTGATACCGCCTCTTATTCGTATTCATTTTTTTTACATACAAAAGTTTCATTATTGTTTTGACATATAAGTTTATACTTACTGCTGTTTTCCAGTCGAGTGTTTCAATCACAGAAATACAGAATTTGCTACAATGCACACGCCACAAATAGAACAGTTCGGAACGGTAATTCCTTTCGAACAACACTCCTCATACATGTTTGACATATAAAGTCACACTAATATTTTTAGAAATAAACTGCAGCTTTAAACCGCCTTGTAGTGCGTACAATCCTGAGTGGATCTTAGCGTTCAATGTTTTCGTTTTTCGTCTGCTGGAGTCTCGGTGGGAAATCCCCATAAATATCCAGACAAAAAACATTGAATATAATCTCTAGCTCGATGAAGGATGTTGTAAACAAATGTTTTAAAAGCTGAATGTTAACTAGTGCAAACCAGGCTAAAGGATTTTATGTTTGCAAAAAGGTAAACATCAGAACGTTACTGTTTTCATGCGAGTATCAATGTTTCGACTGTGTTAATGTCTGTATTGATATTAAACCCTAATCTTTAATGCTGAAAATAGAACAACGCATTTTGCAATACAGAACGAAATAAACAAACAATACTGAAAATAGATCAACGGATTTTTTAATACAGAACGAAAATAACAAACAAAGAAATATTGAATACGATCAAATAACTTGTGGAAGATAACATTCAAATTATGGCATGCAAATATACCATGTTCACATGTTGGGTGCATATTTATAAATCATAAACCTGATTTATAAATTACTAGCATCGAATTACTGTGGAACAATGAAGTGACTTTGAAGAAATGTTGAAAATATTTTTAGCTTAATAGATATTTGACTCATTCTTTACTCGTGATAATCACGCCTAAAGCATTTTGTTGAAAAACACATTACAGGGGCCGTTTGTTGAAAAACACAATACAGGGGCGGTTTTAGGATTATGCGTTAGAGGGGGCGAACTTTGGAAGAACAACAATGAGCGTGCGGTCGATTCCCAAAAATACAAATAATACATGGTTTAATTGGTTAATTGGGGCTTGAAGGAAATATTGAGATATTTTAGTCTGAAATATTGCATTCAAGTTGTTCCTTGGATATTGAATAAACCTTAACAATTATAGAGGGCGCGCGCCGGGTGTGCCCCCGTCTAAATCCGCTAGTGCCATTATACTCATTTAGAAATATTAATGCAGGTAATGCAAGTGTTAAACTAAACCGAAAGTAGAAACCAACTTGAACGATAATTGAAAGTGATTGTAACCTGACAGCATATGTTGCATTTATTTGTATGCTTATTGTGGAAAGCACGCCAGGTTGAATTTACATTGTGAAACCATGGCGTTTGATTTATATTTATATTTTAAAATATCTACTAATACTTCACTGACACACTCCATGAACCGCCTGAAAGGAAATACATGTAATGATATAAACAGGATTTAGAAGAAAAATTAAAGGATGGAAAATATATAAATTATTGAAGGGGAGTTTATATATATTGTCGACTCAATAACTACATGTGTCAGTCTCAATTATGTGTTATTCACTTAGGCTAATTATTTAGTAACTTTGTTACTAATACAAACATAATAAATGTATATATTGTTATTATTTAATTCAGAATTTACCGCTTCTAAGGAATGACACTGCAGTGCATCAGGGAAAATCGATTACTTTGACATTGGACATGAACCATACAAAATGACAAATGTTAAAGACAGTTCACCGGGGATGCAGAGACCGCTTAATGATAATTCAGTCCAAGTTCAAAGGTCAAAACTTGCATCGGAAAGTGAAAGCATTCCACCCGAGAAAACAGCCGTAGACGAGCAGAGACCGCTTAATGATAATTCAGTCAAAGTTCAAAGGTTAAAGCTTGCATCGGAAAGTGAAAGCATTCCACCCGAGAAAACAGCCGTAGACGAGCAGAGACCGCTTAATGATAATTCAGTCCAAGATCAAAGGTCAAAACTTGCATCGGAAAGTGAAAGCATTCCACCCGAGAAAACAGCCGTAGACGAGCAGAGACCGCTTAATGATAATTCAGTCCACGATCAAAGGTCAAAACTTGCATCGGAAAGTGAAAGCATTCCACCCGAGAAAACAGCCGAAGACGAGCAGAGACCGCTTACTGATAATTCAGTCAAAGTTCAAAGGTTAAAGCTTGCATCGGAAAGTGAAAGCATTCCACCCGAGAAAACAGCCGTCGACGAGCAGAGACCGCTTAATGATAATTCAGTCCAAGATCAAAGGTCAAAACTTGCATCGGAAAGTGAAAGCATTCCGTCCGAGAGAACAGACGTCGACGAGCAGAGACCGCTTGATTTTAAATCAGTCCAAGTTCAAAGGTCAAGCCGTGCATCGGAAAGTGAAAGCATTCTACCCGAGAGAACAGACGTCGACGAGCTTATAAAATATGATTTTCGAATAGACCAAAAAGACATTGAACACTTTGGGCAATGCATCGAATGCGTGAAAGCAATCCCAGTCTTTTCTTATGACGATATAGAAATCGGAGATCATATCACATATAACGGAAGAATTTACGATCATCATGCAATTGTTTCGGCAAAATTTGGAAATGAAAAGATCAAAATAATAGAGGCTACAAATAGCTTTTCCGGGGCAGTATTTGGTATTTTCCCATTTGGTAGGAAAGCATTGATAAAAGAATCTGAAAGGTCATTGGATTTTACTAAAGACCGGATTCATGTCGTGGTATACAAAAAACGAGTCTTCGAAAACATCAAAGTAGCCAGCAGGGCAAAGGCTATTTGCGAAGCTAAAGGTACAACTAGTAAATACGACTATCATTTATTGGATAACAATTGTGAGCATTTCGCAACGTTTTGCGTCACAGGAAAGAAATTTAGTTTGCAAGTTATCAAAGTGGAACTGGTTGCCAGGCTCTTTGTACTTAATGGATTTGTTGGTTTGAGTGACGAGAGGAAACGCAACGAATTTCTACATGAGAGAAAACACATTTGTAACAAATGCTATAAACTGAATGAGCCCTTACTGAACGTGTCCACGAGACCTATTACGTCAGCAGATGACGTAGCACCTGGTGACATCATCAGATTCTACTACTGGAATTTACTCCACGATGCAGTTGTCCTGGAAACAGAACATTCCAACAAAACCTCAATGAAATGTCGAATCGCCCATTATGCGTTTTGTGGTTTATTTTCGCATAGGACAATTAAGGATGAGGAGGTCACGCTGCCGTTTGATGGCAGTCAATGTGTTCTTGAATACAAAACAACAGACTTTGAAGTGTACGAAACGGAAAAGGTAATTGCAAGGGCAAGGTCAAGAGTAGGGGAACAACGTTTTGTGTTTTTCTCAAATGATACCAGCCATTTTGCGCGCTGGTGTAAGTTGCCGAGAATCAGACGTGGATTTTCAGGACAAAGTGACATCTGTGACCAGGCTGACGACAATGATCACGATGACGTCATTAGCCATGAAAGTCTGAAGATAAATTGACGTTGTAGGGCAAGTTTTATCGGAATGTTCAAACATACAAAAGGATTCATTCTTATTTTTCATTCCTTTATGCAGTATGAACGCTCGGTCGATCTGTTCCTTGGATTTTGCGTTCGTGTTTTACATATGCATGGCCAAGGTCATTCTTGCGATACTCCGCCTACCGAGGTCACGAAAGGTCGATCGGTTCATGCAAAATGAACGCAAATTGTATCGTTTAGAAAATTTAGCGCGAGTGTCAATTAATATGAATTTACCAAACATATTTGCAATCTCATATAAAACGACAGTGTATCCTCTAGTACATGGCAATGATCACAAAATACTTTGTTTGGGAACAAAATCTCATTGAGCCAAATACAGCCTATCAGAATGATGTTTATTAATTAGTTTTATTCCATAGTAATTGTGTTCATATTAGTTCAAGCGTTGTTTTGTGTACGTGATCCTTATGTATTTTTTTGTAAAATATTGTCCTGTGCACTATTTAAATGCAGAGATCATATAAGGCATTACAAGTACATTCGACCTTTACACTGGGATTGCTATCAGCCGAGATGATATGTAAGGCCAAGTAAAAAGTAATGTTCAGTTTATCGGTCTCTGCTGCTTAAGTTTGTACGCCCCGCTTCATTTTGTTCTAATGCAAAACATAGTCGTTATACCGTATTTCAACCAAATATAAAAAAGTAAAATATTATTGGACTATTTCAATTTTCTGCAGTCCAAAAATTAGAAATGTGTATCGGATATTGCATTAATCAAGGCCAGATTTGCTTGACATTAAAAAAACAACATGCTTTTAGCCAGGGAATGTCGTTTGAGGAAGCACTATGGATATGTCATCAACATGCACTTACAAAAATTCGTAAAATTGAATGTAAGTGCAAGTTTCCGCCGAGAAAGTGCTTTCAAATTCCTGTGTAAGATATAGCAATATTGAACAACGTAGCGGCTACTTTTGTTTTATTTTATTAGTGTTTAATTTCGTAGGTTGTTATTTTATTATACAAGTTTGTGTTTTATTAGAACAATAGGGTATGATCATAAATTTCAAAAATCTTGTTTACATCTTTGCATTTATATTTCCGACTGTGAGAAATCGCAACATGTATAGTTTAATGCTGTATTCAATGATTAGAGTGAAAGTTCAACTTGTGAAGATTTGAAAACAACTTTTTAATGCAAATAAGTAATTCAATAATATAATACGAGTTTGTATTTAATTACAACATCTGTATATGATCGTATTTATTTAACTATATGTTGACAGTTTTGCATTTATATCCATAATTGAGAGAAATCCCTGGTTGTATAATTTTACGCTGTATTAGATAATTAGAGAGTAGGTTCGATTTGTGTAGAACTGAATCCAACTATTTCATGCAAAAAAGTTACAGTCGATTTAAAGGTTCTGATATGTGTATAGTTATTTTAATTTCTGATTGAAATTATCATAAGATTAAAGGTAAACCACGCCCAAGAATATTGAAAAAGATTAGGTAAAACTGCACTTTTTTTAAGACGTGCATCGGATAACTTATGGCGAATCAAACGTATCCGAGTAATTACTGTGAACTTTTTTGAAACTGTTCCATGTATTTAGTACTTGTTTTTCTACATATTGCTTGAATACGTTTTTATAAATGGAGTGTCATCTACATAGTGACATCTACATATTAATAGCGAACATTAGTCTGGCATCTACATATCAGTAGCTAGCATCTATATGAGTAGCTAACATTAGTCTGGCATCTACATATGAGTAGCTAGCATTAGTCTAGCATCTATATGAGTAGCTAACATTAGTCTGGCATCTACATATGAGTAGCTAACATTAGTCTGGCATCTACATATCAGTAGCTAGCATTAGTCTAGCATCTATATGAGTAGATAACATTAGTCTGGCATCTACATATGAGTAGCTAACATTAGTCTGGCATCTACATATGAGTAGCTAACATTAGTCTGGCATCTACATATGAGTAGCTAACATTAGTCTGGCATCTACATATGAGTAGCTAACATTAGTCTGGCATCTACATATGAGTAGCTAACATTAGTCTAGCATCTATATGAGTAGCTAACATTAGTCTGGCATCTACATATGAGTATCTAACATTAGTCTGGCATCTACATATGAGTAGCTAACATTAGTCTGGCATCTACATATGAGTAGCTAACATTAGTCTGGCATCTACAAATGAGTAGCTAACATTAGTCTGGCATCTACATATGAGTAGCTAACATTAGTCTAGCATCTATATGAGTAGCTAACATTAGTCTGGCATCTACATATCAGTAGCTGGCATTAGTCTAGCATCTATATGAGTAGCTAACATTAGTCTGGCATCTACATATGAGTAGCTAACATTAGTCTGGCATCTACATATGAGTAGCTAACATTAGTCTGGCATCTACATATGAGTAGCTAACATTAGTCTGGCATCTACATATGAGTAGCTAACATTAGTCTAGCATCTATATGAGTAGCTAACATTAGTCTAGCATCTACAATTAATATCTTTCATTAGTCTGACATCTACAAATTAGTATCTAACTTTAGTCTGACATCTACAATTAGTATCTTGCATTAGTCTGGCATATACAAATTAGTAGCTTACATTAATCTGACATCTAGAATTAGTATCTCGCATTAGTCTGGCATCAACGAATAAGTATCTTGCATTAGTCTGGCATCTATATAGGAGTAGCTAACATTAGTCTGGAATCTACATAATTATGAGAAGCTAGCATACGCCTGGCATCCACATATGAGTAGCTCACAGTATTATAGTATTCACATTTTAGTAGCTGACATTAGTCTGGCATCCACATAAGAGTAGCTAGAATAAGTCTGGCATCCACATATGAGTAGCTCACGTTATTATGTCATTAACATTTTAGAAGCGGACATTAGTCTTGCATCTACATAAGAGTAGCTAAAATTAGTCTGGCATCTACATATAAGTAGCTCACGTTATTATGTCATTCACATTTAAGTAGCTGACATTAGTCTGTCATCAACATATGAGATGCTAACATTAGTCTAGCATCTACATATAAGTAGCTAACATAAGCATGGCACCAACATGAGTAGCTAGCATTAGTCTGGCATGTTACATATAAATAAATAGCATTAGGTTTGCATTTATACAGAATAGTAGCTAGCATTAGGGTGGCATCTATAAATTACTAGCTTGCTGGAACCCCCGGCTGTCTTAGTCTCTATCTTATGCCCCGCCCTCTCATATGTGGGCAAACCATTGAAAGTTGCACCAGTTTGTCAGTTTATTAGTTCAAATGTCTCTAAAATTCTAACATGACCAGCATTATATATGACAATTGCTAAACTATTTGATATATGGTGTATGAATTTAGTCTACAGTGTAGTTATTTATTTGTTGGTCCTTTTGGGTCATTGTATATATGTTGTAAATGAGTGTTGGCTATAAGATAAACTTGACCGGTGCAAGAGGGCGTTGACATTGTATATATGTTGTAAATGAG
The DNA here is from genome assembly GCF_026914265.1 of Mya arenaria. NCBI lineage: Eukaryota > Metazoa > Mollusca > Bivalvia > Myida > Myidae > Mya > Mya arenaria. Next base: position 22,383,125 of record NC_069128.1, read on the forward strand.
TGTTGGCTATAAAATAAGCTTGACCGGTGCAAGTGGGCGTTGACATTGTATATATGTTGTAAATGAGTGTTGGCTATAAGATAAACTTGACCGGTGCACGTGGGCGTTGACATTGTATATATGTTGTAAACGAGTGTTGGCTATAAGATAAGCTTGACCGGTGCAAGTGGGCGTTGACATTGTATACATGTTGTAAATGAGTGTTGGCTATAAGATAAGCTTGAACGGTGCACGTTGGCGTTGACATTGTATACATGTTGTAAATGAGTGTTGGCTATAAGATAAGCTTGAACGGTGCACGTTGGCGTTGACATTGTATATATGTTGTAAATGAGTGTTGGCTATAAGATAAGCTTGACCGGTGCAAGTGGGCGTTGACTTTGTATATATGTTGTAAACGAGTGTTGGCTATAAGATAAGCTTGACCGGTGCAAGTGGGCGTTGACATTGTATACATGTTGTAAATGAGTGTTGGCTATAAGATAAGCTTGAACGGTGCACGTTGGCGTTGACATTGTATATATGTTGTAAATGAGTGTTGGCTATAAGATAAGCTTGACCGGTGCACGTTGGCGTTGACATTGTATATATGTTGTAAACGAGTGTTGGCTATAAGATAAGCTTGACCGGTGCAAGTGGGCGTTGACATTGTATATATGTTGTAAACGAGTGTTGGCTATAAGATAAGCTTGACCGGTGCAAGTGGGCGTTGACATTGTATACATGTTGTAAACGAGTGTTGGCTATAAGATAAGCTTGACCGGTGCAAGTGGGCGTTGACATTGTATATATGTTGTAAATGAGTGTTGGCTATAAGATAAGCTTGACCGGTGCAAGTGGGCGTTGACTTTGTTGCACTGTTCATAACTGACAACGTATGTAATGCTTTCGAGTGATCTTCTTTAGGCTACCAAAATGAATGAAATTATGTTTATAATTGTTTGTTGTAAAAAATTATTTTATTTATTTATTAAACTCATTATGTGCGCCTTTAACATTCACTATAATATCACAACTAATTAGCGTTTTCGTGCATTACATTTTATCAACAGATATAAAAACTTGCTATCTCAAAATAATAAAGATCTTGACAAGTTGTTTACATTATTTATCTTTTTAATACAATGAATGTTATATATATATTGTTTTGTGCTCGTGCTTGTATTTACTGTATAAATGATATGTTAAAGTAGTGTCTTGTTTGTTTATTAAAACATTTTAATTCATACCATCAAATATCAAACCTTTTGATGTTGCAAATACAATATCAGGGTATTAACCTTACTCTAAATTGATCCCCTATCTAAGTTAGAGCTGCACCTGCCTAATTTGAGGTGCTAGTCTCAACATAGAGGGATCTTAATGTAAAGGTGCACCGGCAGTTATAAGAATGAAATAAATGTGCGCCTCTAATTTAGTGGCGAATCGGTGGTGTTGTGGTAACACACTTCACTTAAAAGCCAGGGGTCGCAGGTTCGATTCCCCACCGCACCACTAAAAAAATACTTATCGTCGTCCGGGAGGGACGTTAAATGGGGGTCCCGTGTGACATTGCTATACACTGATGCACATTAAAGAACCAGGGTTAAATTCTGTCTTTGCACCATGCTCCAAAATAAAAATAAAATGAATAACAATCTCATCGGAGCCCTCGCTGAATTGGCTTTGCCCGAGTGTAAATATAAATAAGCTTACACACCCTTGTGACACTGGAGTCGGCTTAAGGTGACCTTTGATCCAAATTGTACGTCATACGTTTGTGTTCTTGGTTGTCAGATACATCTTATACATCTAATACAAATAACCGGTTTAAAGCATTGTTTCTAGTAATCCACTTTTGACTTTTATTGATATTGAATATATTAAAGATAGAAAATGCTGTTTTCAACTGAATGGCAATGTATTCAAGTTGTCGTTTATCAACGAAATTATAATTTCTGGTGTTTTAAAACGGAAAAACTTACGAGAACATGTCACAAAATACGTAGACACAAAATTTGAAACACATAATGTAGATACTCATTATATTAATCCTAAAAACATTAGAATTCTTACACGTACACATAAGAAACACAGTGTTAAATTCTTCCGCTATCGAAAATTATAAACATATAACGCAACGATTAAACAAACTTATAACCATTGTTAATGTCTTTTTTGCTAATCGTTTTCTTTTATACAAATGGTTTTGTAACAAGTTATGTACAATTATAAAAACTTATATATTATGTAATACAATAAATGAACTATCAGCTGACAACTAAAACACTGAAACAAACAAGTATTCAAGCAAAGCCATACCCAGAAGGCACAAGCAAAAACAAATCAAAACTGACATAAGCTGTCCCATGGGCCTTGTCGGGCAGACGGCTATTTTTTAGCATAGAAGATGGTTGTAAAACAAGCAAGCATCCTTAACCGCAGCCAATTCACAGTCATTCGCATTAAAAATATGTTGGACAATTTAAGGTTATGACCAACATCCCTACACGTTTGATTGTAGTAGTAATAGTTATGGACCAGTGAATTATTTCAATGGATAATATAAAGTTCAGAATATGGGCCAAATCATTTATAGAGTTATACAGATAGCTACTTAAACGTCAATTTATGTGGTTAAAAATATTTTTCCAACATGACTTTTAACCTAATGAGTACAAAAACAGAAGGGTAGAGGTCACCGCCACAGCGACCGTGTCATTTGACCTAATTTTCAATTGGGTTGAAATTGCTTGTCATGATCAACATCCCTATCAAGTTTGAAAACCGTATGCCCGAACATACACTAAGTATTATTCGGATAAAGTTGTTTGTGTTCAAGGTCACTGCGACCCTGACCTTTAAAATTCAGACGGTAAAATCAATAGACTTCATTTGCTGGGCATAATCTCCCTTCTAAGCTTGAGTCCCGAGGATACTCTACTTATCAATCGGACACCCTTTTTGTGTTAAAGGTCACCACGACCGTGACCTTTGATCGTCCGACTTTAAAATCAAAAGTGGTCATCTGCTGAAAAAGACTATCCTCCCTACCAAGTTTGAATACCTTACCATGTATTAGCAATAATGAAAACAAAGAATCCGAATTAATTAATGTGAACACCCTGTAAGATTAACGCCATCTCACGTTACTGAATAAAAACTCCTTTTAAATTTAAGCGGTATCTGACCCCACCGCTTCCGCGCTCTCAGAAACAGCATTTCCGTCTTCTCGCAACTTCACGTTTTCCATGTGATCCATCGAGAGGTGTATGATTTGCCGCAACGCCAACAGCGACAGCACATTCAAATCTTCGTCGACCTCTACTTCTATCTCGTAATTCTTCACTGGGTGCACGTTGTTTCTACTGATTCCAATGGCGGTCGCGGCTTTGTCCACGCACTCCTTGATATTTGGATCTTTAAAGGTCGTCTTCCAGTTGTCTTCCAGTTCAGGAGCAACCTTGTCGATTTTGGTCAGTAGAACAACACAAGGGATCCCTGAAAAAAGAAATCGGATAAAATGCAATCCAAACTGTTGCGAATCGAAGAAGTTATATTTGTTTTTTACGTCAAATTTAATTAATAAATCAAAGAACGTCATCGCTATACTCATGAGTTTAGTGATGTATGGTGGGCGTGTACAAGCGATGCTCTGACCATAACGAATATTTGTATTGAAACAACTACAGTCAAAACTCGTTGCCTCGATTTTGCTTGGCTCGATATCCTCGATGGCTCGAAATGGATTAAAGGACCGATTTTATTTTGTAAGTTATACAAGTTTGTCTAGATTATGTTTAAACTATACGTGAACGCCATACGGTATTTCAGACCATAATGTTAATATATTATCCTTTACCTTTTTCGTCCATCAAGGATTTTAGTGCTTTCAGTTTAGACGTGTTTTCATCTGTGAAAACATCAACCGTCGAAGCATCAATGCCGATCACTCCACAATGAATACGATGGTTCATTGTTGGTTTCTGAACAAACTTCTCTGACTTCCATGTAATGTGGGCTGATGGGTGAAACTGAGTAAAAGAGATTTGCATTTTTATATATTAAAGTCGTTATTTGTAGGGTTTGATCAGATTTTCTTCAATAAAACTGTACGCACCAGATGATATAATTAAAACATTATGTGTACAAGAAATAAGAAATAAAACACATACAAGTGTTCGCAAAGCCTTATTTATTTGCAAAAAAACTAACTATATTTTTACATTTTTAATCAAAATCTCGTTTTCGATAAAATAAATGCTTAATAACCATCATCTAAATTTAAGAACGTTTTAATATATACTTCAAGTTTTAATCAAAAAAAAAATATAACTCATTTCATTTCAAACATTTCTAATCTTGTTTTCGCGAAAATAGCCTATTTTCGTATTTAGGCTAAAGAAAATATAACATTGCAACACATTTTGCACACTAAGATCTTTTTCTCCAAAAAAGGCTATTTTCAAAGGAAACCATATTTAGATTACGTAACTCAAGTAACGGAAAAGCTTTGAGATGCTTAAGTTTAAGTTATTACGTTATGAAGCATTTAATAATTTCATCATCAGATTGAAATGAGACAATATCATGACACATTCCCATTTCTATCTTAAAATTGATGGACGCATTTAATACCGACAGGTAACGGACATTACAGCCGTTATTCCTTAAAGCCAAATCGGCAAATTTCAGATTCAAACGTTAAAAATAGGATTTTATCGTACTTTCAGAAAACCTTAACGTACAAAATACCCTGCGGTGTATTGTGGTATTAGTTGCTCACAGTCCAGATAAGTTGAGGTATATTTCCTCAAATAATATTTAGTGATTGAATTTATATAAGCGAATAAATGAGTAGAGAAACTACAAGGATGTTATTCACTAACCATAAAGTGATCGCAAACATGCCCCTCTAATATGTGATAGAAATCTATCATATCCAATCCAGAAGTTTCAGTAAATCCAGGAGTATCATAAACTCGAATGTTTGACGACGACCCAGAACTGGACTTCAGTGGATATGGAGTGTACTAAAAACAAAATAAAGGATGGTCTCGTGAAACTTGTAAAGCAACATATAGACAGTCTATTATTACACTCTTTCCAATTAAAAAGTTCTGAATAATGATAATGGTTAAGGGAATGTCTAACCGATGTTGTCGTGCCTGTTCTGCCACACCCCGTAGACGCTCGCTGTGATATTCTACCAGCAAACGTTGACAACAGAGTGTTGACGCAGCTGGACTTTCCCCCTCCCACCGGCCCGAACATTGCAATCCGGAAGTCAGTTACGCCGAGCCCAAATACTGGCTTAAGAGAAGCAATGTCCTCCAGCATTTTCTAGAAAAATGGAAACAACATTAAATTGTAGAACAACAATATTGCAGATGCCGACAACAAAATGTTTATGCAACTTGACTTTCCCCACCCGAGGGACCAAACAGTGCGATCCAGAATGCATCAAGTCCCTATGCCGATTAAAGGGAAAATGTGTCCTGTATAGTTCCGACAATATCTGAAAATGAGAATAGTTCAATTCAATTTAATTCAAGTAAGATGAGTCCTCGATAATTTTGTTTTTCATATAGAGATGTAACACATGTAGAATCAATAGAAACAAAAACAACACGAAATATATAATTAATCGTTAGCTGTTCAAAATACAATTAAGAACATATATTTCCGTTGTCTTTATAATGGTACCGATTGAACTAATTAACACTTAATGCAACGTTATGTTTTCTTTATATTTCTGATCCCAAAACAATGAACATGAATATTAACACTCAAGCAAGAGATGTCACAAGAACGTGACAAATCCCCCCAAAGTCTCCGTTGGACATGTTAGTTGTTGGACCAATACAAACAGTAACCTTTACTTTCTAACGTTTTTTCATCACTACCTTCCCATGCAATTGCTTACATTTTTAATGAGCAAAGTGAAACACGAAGATGATAAATCACTGCTAAATGAAGGGAATGTCGATTCCTGTCTGTTATACTCTTAAAAGATAGTGTTGGGCATTATTAAATATAAATATATGTGAACACTGTACATAGTATTAGATATAATTATTGCTAATATTAATAAAAGTATGCAAAACAAACCAACTTTTATGTTAAAGAGAATTAAAAAAACGAACTAACACTGGATAACTTTTAAGTGAATGTAATAGGTAAAGGGCTTGACCAGGTTTAACATATTGATATCCTGGTATCCATTATCAATAGGGTCATCCGCTGGTAGTGTTCGAACAGCCTAGTATGAGGATCATATGGCCATAGTTTTTATTAATTATTGACCTAAGCCTTTGAAATCAAAAGGGGTCATATGCGGCCATGACCAACCTCTCTACCACATTAGAGGTCCTATGTCCAAGCGATCTTCAGTTATTGATCGAAAAACGTTTTTCAGATCAATTTCACCACGACCTTGACCTTTGATCCAAAAATCGTATGAGTTCATCTTTCGGCCATGACAAATCTGCATAGCATGTTTGAGACCCTAGGTCCAATGGTTCTACAGCTATGGTCGGAAACGTTTTTCAGCTCAAGGACACCACGACCTTGACCTTTGACCACAGAGCTCAAAATCGCAACGGGCTGTTAGTTATCACTTTCTTGCCTAAATGTGAGATTCAACGGCCTCAAACTTCGCAAGTTATTGATAGGAAACCATGGGGACGGATGAACGGATAGACCGACGGACTGACGGACCATGGGGTATTTCATTACAAACAAAAAAACAATGCATGTTAAAAGCAGTAATATTAGAACATCCAATCCGGAAATCAGTAAACTAACCTTCTGACTCCATTGGCTCGTTTTTCGCCATGGCTTTTCTTCCATAGCTTAAAGCTTATGCAAGGACTTCTGTCACACCATGCATCGAGCTGCTTATGAATTGGGTAAAGTTGGTCGACGTTTTAAATAAATTATGTAGAATATTTTGGGGAATAAATGCAAATTGACAGGTAAGTTTAAAAAGCAAGCACATATTTAGACAGGTTAGGTAGAGAAAGTAGAATGCGGTCTGCTCCAATAAACAAATGTACACAGAGTGTGCCAAATGTAGCTCTGGACTTGGACCCAACGAGAAGAGAGTTAAGACAGTCGAAAAGGCTGTATCTAATATCGTAGAAAGCCACTCTGACAACCTCATGGCATGGGGTTAACTATGTTTATAGAAAAAAATCCTTAAGATTGTCGAAATGAAGACAGGTAGACGCACCGGTGTGATGGTATTTTTAGAGAAGATATGCTCTTCAGTTTCTGCTGGTTTCAATGATACCAACGCTATGCACAGATATGGTATGAGAAATGGCGTTGTTAAGTTGAGCAACGGCAGAATTATTGTCATCATTGAGTATTTAAAATGCCGAATCATCATTCAATGCAACAACCTTGTGTAGTGGCGGATCCGTGGTCTAGCTTAAAGCCACTCAGTGACTGTCAATCCAGGGCCGTCGACTCGATACCCCGGCTCAGCAATAACAACTTACCATATTCCGGGAGGGACGATAAACGGGGGTTCCATGACATTGTGATAAAAATAAACACTGGAGCGTATAAAAGAGCTCTAACCAGGTATGGCCCGAAACCTAATAAGACTAGTAACATCACCGGGTAAGACGCCGATGATTGGAAACTTCTTGGTGATGTGACGTCGTAAAATACCCCCCCCCCCCCGAGCCTGAGAGGGGAATTATTTATGTAATAATGTCGTTAATGAGGATTAAGAAAGAAGGGGACCACTAATGCATTTCAATGGTGTAGCGTAACAAGTCATCTTCAACTAAGTTTTAATATTATCAGTAGAACTATTGCTACTTTCGATTTCCTATTATTTATTGTAAGACTGTAGGCAATCGAAAGTTGTAAAATAAGCTTGACTGAAAATACTGAATATTTACTTTATTGGAGATGACTTGTTACACTACACTAAATAAATACTATCTTAGTAACAAATATGATTATTACATTTTGAAGGGAAGACTAGAACACCATTTATATAATTATATCGTTTTCTAGGCACAGTGACTTGAAGGGAATGTGCTGAATTTTGACCTCTAAAAAAAATTAGTGAAATTTTACCTAAAATAACCTAAAATATATATATTTTTCTTCAGATTCATCAAAGGAGTCACTCATACCAACTATCTAGCATAAATAACTATGAATTACGGCACTTTTACAAAGTCAGAAAATCTCGATTTGTCTAAATAGTCTATTTAGACTTCAAGTCACTGTGTTTCTAGGCTGTTAGATAGTACAGCAAATCGAAAGTAGGAACGATAACAAGGTGGCTGAAGGAATGGAGCTAATATCATTAAACGGAACACTCCGTAGTACGGAATTCCGTTAGGGCCATCGTGGTTTCGCGCTGTCGCCGTAAGGGCGAAATCGCGAAAACACGATGCATTGACGCGAAAACACGATACAAGATCGCGAAAACACGATGCGAAAATTATCGCGTTTTCGCGCTATTAATATCGTGGTTTCGCGTTTTCGCCCTCGATCTCCCATCGTGTTTTCGTGTTTTCGCCTTCGCGGTCAGTAGGGCGAAAACGCTAAAACACGATATTAATAGCGCGAAAACGCGATATTTTTCGCATCGTGTTTTCGCGATCTTGTATCGTGTTTTCGTGTTTTCGCCCTACTGACCGCGAAGGCGAAAACACGATATTTTAATATCGCACTTTCGCCTTCCGTTTGGATATGCGTACACATGGAAGACGAATTAGACTCGCGTATCAGGGATTACTTTTCAGCCGGTTTTTCATTAACTGAAACGCTGACCTTCCTAGAAGTTAAACAAAATATTATTTTAAGGTAAGTTATACATCTATACATCTAATGATCAAGGCGTAGTGGAACTGCACGCATATATCACGTACTTTCTAAGCCGTTTACATGTTGTATACATGTCTGCATAATGTAAACATAAGGATAAAGTCAATGAGGTTACGATTGTAGCAACCCTAAAGGTAACATCTGCACTAAAGGTAACACCCTGCACAAAAAGTAACACTTTTGCGACACCAAAGGTTACAACCTGCACTAAAGGTAACAGCCCTGCTCCAAGGCGGAGACCCCAAGTGCATATCAATTACTCTTTGGTTTGGGTAGGGGTGTCTTTGTGTATGTGTGTGCTCCTTTGTCTTTGTGTTGTCTTGCCTGTATATGTGTGTGTTTCAGGTCTGGGGTGGTGGTATGCCTCGTGTCTGTGATTTTCCTGTAGCTGACTGTTTTTGTTGTAGCTGACTGATGGGTGTCATAATAGTGAACAAGTACTCAAAGCTTTAATGCCATGTCTTTAAAATTTAAGAGATAAATTGGACTGGTATGAACAACTTAATCATGATGTGACGGAAAAGCTGACACCGACACCAATGCCGACGCCGTGGTAAACAGGATACCTTTCCTTATTCTTCGAATGGTCATAAGCGCAAACATTATATGTGAAAGTAGGAGAAATAAATTTACACTGTAAAACACACAAATAAAAAAATATCAATGCTGCCACTTGTTATAAAATAACAGTACAAAAATGTATCAGGGAACATATCAAATGGCAGCATAATATAATGCATATATCATGCAACTAGTTTTAAGTCAATTACCTTTAGTGCAGAGACCAGTTACCTTTAGTGCCGGTGTAAAATGTGTTACCATTGGTGTCACTGACAAAGTTACCTTTAGTGCAGGTTGTTACCTTTGGTGGCGCAAAATTGTTACCCTTAGTGCAAGGTGTTACCTTTAGTGGAGTTGTTACCTTTAGGGTTGTAACACGATAACTATAACGTTAGAATGCCTTTGTAAATGTACAGGGGCGTGCCAGTTGTATTTTGATGAAACAGCCTTAGTCAAATTGAAACTGCAGAAATGTTTTTAAAATAGTATTATTTGCTGAATTTATTATGTAAACAATCAAAACAATCAAAAATCGATAAAAATTGGAATTTCACAACAAGCATTAGGAACATACAGAGCAACATGACTTTTGACTTAAAATTTTACACAAGTAATTATATGACACGTTGAAACTCAAACTTAAATGTTGACTTAAGTGAAAATTGGCTTTGTTCGCATTTTATCTTGGGTGGTCACCTAGGATAGCAAGTCAATCTGGAACATAGTCCCTTACGCCCCCCTCCCCCCCCCCAAAAAAAAAAATCATGCTTTTGTTGCATCTGTTATCATTGCTGACATTATTGTTAAATATACATGTATAACAGCTGTCAGTCTACCGGAAACAAGAACTCGACTCGTCAGCAAACGAAGTAAAGATCGTAAGATCGAACCCACCTCTTTGTATACTCTTAGTCTACTCACCTGTGATGTTGATTTTTTTTACTAGCGCGACGCATGTATTTGACATTCTTTTGTCATTCCAGCTATCGACAACTAAAACGCCATTGTAAAAGACTGGGACTAAAGAAGCTGCCAAACTGGGATCCTGCTGTCGTTCAAGCAGCTATTTTGGTAGATATTTATATCAGTTCATTTTCCTAGACTTTTAATCTGGATGTTACGTCTTGTTGCTTGAGACGCACAAAAATGAATAATAATGATATATGAATATTCCTTTGGTAGCTGCTTTCTGCTGGTGATTAGACAAATGATTGGGCGTTGAAAATAAATAAAATATGTCGATGTGGTATGAGCCACTGTCAGTGGTAAATGATCCACTACTATGGGTGGATGATGATCCACTACTATGGGTGGATGGTGATCCATTACTATGGGTGGATGGTGATCCGCTACTATGGGTGGATGGTGATCCACTACTATGGGTGGATGGTGATCCGCTACTATGGGTGGATGGTGATCCACTACTATGGGTGGATGGTGATCCACTACTATGGGTGGATGGTGATCCACTACTATGGGTGGATGGTGATCCGCTACTATGGGTGGATGTTGATCCGCTACTATGGGTGGATGGTGATCCGCTACTATGGGTGGATGGTGATCCGCTACTATGGGTGGATGGTGATCCGCTACTATGGGTGGATGGTGATCCGCTACTATGGGTGGATGGTGATCCACTACTATGGGTGGATGGTGATCCACTACTATGGGTGGATGGTGATCCACTACTATGGGTGGATGGTGATCCACTACTATGGGTGGATGGTGATCCGCTTCTATGGGTGGATGGTGATCCGCTACTATGGGTAGATGGTGATCCACTACTATGGGTGGTAAATGATCCGCTACTATGGGTGGATGGTGATCCGCTACTATGGGTGGATGGTGATCCACTACTATGGGTGGATGGTGATCCACTACTATGGGTGGATGGTGATCCGCTACTATGGGTGGATGGTGATCCGCTACTATGGGTGGATGTTGATCCACTGCTATGGGTGGATGGTGATCCGCTACTATGGGTGGATGTTGATCCACTACTATGGGTGGATGGTGATCCGCTACTATGGGTGGATGGTGATCCGCTACTATGGGTGGATGGTGATCCACTACTATGGGTGGATGGTGATCCGCTACTATGGGTGGATGGTGATCCACTACTATGGGTGGATGGTGATCCACTACTATGGGTGGATGGTGATCCGCTACTATGGGTGGATGGTGATCCACTACTATGGGTGGATGGTGATCCACTACTATGGGTGGATGGTGATCCACTACTATGGGTGGATGGTGATCCACTACTATGGGTGGATGGTGATCCGCTAGAATCAATCAATCAAAAGAAATGATTAGCCAAAGCTAGCTGCTTGGCTTCTTACAAAAGAATCACTTAACTGAATATAATGTATTTAGGTTTGAGTCTTATAGGGTTTGGGAGTATAGTATGATCTCAAGACCTTTCACAAAAAGGGACTAGCCAGAGTTCAGAGACTTGTCTCCTTTTATTGTTCCGAGGGAGAGAGATATAGCTTCGAACGTGAGTGTTATGAGACACACAGCTCAGTACCTATCAGCGATTTGGCTCTGGACCTGTCTACCTGAAGGCTGATATACGAGACTTTTGTATCACAAACAGGTCTATGATGTACTGGCATAAAACAGCTTCGAGATATACGATAACCTGAGACTAGCAAGATGATTAGATGATGCTCTTGGTCTGGTAGATGAAGATTCTGGAAAACTACAAGGTCATTGGTTGAGCCTCCGACATTCTTGGTCCTCAGTTGAGCTTCAGACCGATGACTTGTATATTTGTCAGGGTGCTGTTTCTAGCCGGAACCCCGTAGATAACTATTTTATGATTATTTCATCTTTGCAGAAGACATTGCATCGTTGACTGCTCTCGACGTTCACTGAAGGACTGATGATGATGATCGAGTTTATATATAACATCCCTCTAGGTTATTCAAACCCGAGGTGTGCCCGCACCTCTGAATGGGTTAATGTTGAAGCCAAATGGGCAAATGTTGTCAGAGCATACTGCAAATGATTACCAGTTTTGATTCCAATTTAAATATCTATATGTTGGACAATGAGACCCGAGGTGAACAGATACCGTTCGGATTTTTGCATAACTCTGCTATCGTTAACCGAACCTGAGTGATAACTAGTACTAACATTGCAACTTTCCGTTTAGTTGGCTTAATGATAGTGATGGGCAGTCGGCTGGATTTTCAACATCGATTATTAAGACAAGACAGTCGACTTATTAATCGAATATGTCGGCGACTTTCAAAATACCAGGAAAATGGACATAGTACCTACAAACTCCTGGACATGAATTGTTATTATAATACTGAAAGCTACTCTGTTGATAGGGTATGTATTCTAGTGGTCCAAACACGCACTAATGAAGGTACTCCAAAGCAATCAGGCGAAAAGAATGAACATATACAAAGGGATGAGTCGCTAAAGGTGCAATCCGAGGCTGTTAAATGAATGGGGGAAAATCTTCGATTAATCGATCCAGGCAGTTTTTCGTCGCCGATCGGTGTTTCTGAGTTCCAGTTGACAATTAATCGACTTTCGCCGACTTTCGGCCCATCACTACTTAATGAGTAAAGATTATTTTAAATATGTATTATTCAGACTAGGGTGCAGGGTACAGGTGAAAATCTTGGCTGTCGGGCCATGGCAAGTAGGCTGAGAACAAAGTATGGAATAATGATAGGGAGGTTTGTATTGCTGCTCTGTACCATGTAACACTGAAACAAATTATAACGAGATAATAGGCATATTGAATGTTCTGGTTAATATATCCAACATGCTATATTTATATCTTAAATGCGTCAGAGGGTTGCATCAGTTTATGTGTTCCATAATTGTTATGCCAGTGATAACTATAAAACTATAAAGAACTCTATTTGTTCCCTTTTAATTGGCATTTGGAGTGGTCTTAATCCAGAGTCAAAATACTAAATATTTTCGTATAATTTGTCATGAAATTTGCGATTGTGTTTTCATGTTGCTGTTGCTTATACAGGGTGTCCCAGAATATATATGTCCACTGAACAAACGGTAATGACTTCGTCAAAACAAAATATAAATAGGCATGATTGGTCTGAAATGAAAGGTGATGGGTGTAAGTTTTATAGCTATACGAACAAAATTATGTCATTTAACACCATACTATTGGAACAAAATTATGTCATTATGTCATTTAACATCATACTATTGGAGGATGATGTCATTAATAAAACCGTGTATTTTTTGTGCTTTTTCGCCTCTATTTTCCATTACATGTGATTTAACTTCTTCTTTAGTGAGTTTGTTTGGAATACATTACACAATTCACATCAATATGTACAAAACACCATCGTAGAATAAATTATGATGCCTACTAGTATTTACTAATAATTAAAGTAAGCGAATACGTTAAACCTGATGAAGGACATACGGGAGATCAAGATTACGAGAAAAGCACGAAAACCGTGCGGAAAGTAGCGTGCTCTTATTAATGTTGTCATTCTCTTATATTATGATGTTTTACGACATATTCCTTATGTATGTATACAATTACATCTATCACCTTTCACAAAGACCTATATAATATAGGTCTAAAAAGCCTTTCATTTGTGACCAATCATGCATATTGACTTTAACAATTGGAATCTTTGAAACTCAAGATTTCAGCAGGAGGGTGGTTTTGATCCCATTCATTGCGTTTCGACGGGTTTTATTGAAATGCGTGAGATTAGCCAAAAACATTCCACTGCAAAGAATGTTGTCAGTTACTTGAATAATTCAGCATCTAGTACTGGTAAACTGATTCGACTGTCTAAGCCTGCCCAGGAAATAAGTATTAACTGACCGCCGTGTTATGACTGAAATAATTGAAAGCGGATTAAACTCCATTCAAACAAACAAGCAAGCAAACAAACAAACCGGAATAAATAGTTGTTTAAACCAAGGATTGGAAGGATTTGGCGTCTCCAAGTTGAACGTGCATATACATTATTGTTTCCTTATTTTCGCAGGATAGAGTATTGGTGGCGACAGTTGCATCAAAGGTGCATAGCGACATGGAAAGATAAATTTTGTCAAATGGATGAGCAAGGGATTTTCTCAACAGCAGATGCTATTCATGTGTAAGGTTAAGTTTTATTTTCAACAATGGCGGCGTCCACCGGTTATTACCTTACTTATTTTTAATTTTTCCCCCGCCTGAAAGATGTCCGGTTAGCGCAGTGGTAAAACACTTGCTTCTCAATGCGTCCCGTGTTCGATTCCTGGCCTGGGCGTATGTGGCTTTGCTTGGTGGTCAACATACCAGAAAGGTGGGATTCTCCGGGCCATCCGGTTTCCCCCACACCTTAGGACAACAATCTCGCGTAATATCGGTGCCAACGAGAGTACTTCGAATTAGTTTTGAAAACTTGCTTTGCAATCGTTGTAAAATAAATATGTTCGTTGGACAGTCGACTGGGGTGGATGCCGCTGGATCCGCACAAGCTAAAAATAGGGTTTACATAAATAACTTTAATGGACAGAAATAACTTATTTTGTACATGTATTTATAGCCTTATGTCATTTGCTGGGGACAATACATGGTAGCGCTGCAAAACAAATAATCATTTTTTGCATTAACTTTTTCTCAGTCATACATTTTTTCGTCTTTGTTTCTTCTTTCAGAAGGTGCGTTAGATTCTGCTTTATGCAACTTATTCAGCAGGAATTGGACTTAGTACGAACAGAGTGGAATACACATTATATTAGGAGACAGACACGAGAAGGAACACCTTGTGGAAAGCCTGACATTTTATATTTGTGTCCAGAATTATATGGTAAGCGAATTTCAATTATGGTCTTGTCACAGTAAACACATGTACACGTCTGAGTCAGATGAGAAATGTGGATTCTTGGACATACACACATTTTGAGTATTTATATTGCACTTGTTATTGTAGTGTAGAAAATGTATACCTGTATTCACACAGTGCAGAAAAAAGGTCAAATTAGCTTAACAACTGGAAAAAAACTCTTCTGAAAAGAAACACAGATTTTGTGTGCAATAAACGGCAAATGTTCCGAACATACAATAAATGGAGCAAGTACGTAGGAAAACTGACTGGACTGGAGAATAGACGTGACTTCAGACGTTAACAAATTTGATAAAAAATATGCGAAAACAGATGTCAGTATTTAAATAAACAAGAATTGGGGTTCGTTGTTCTATAAATACAGCACATATAATGGGATTTGAACCCAAGATGGTCAATTTCTTGGTCTTTTACATTACCGCCTGCAAAATTTGATAAACTTGTTACAATTGCATAAGGGTATATTACTCTGTACAACCATCTATAACTTGTAAGGATGGAATCGTCTAAGAGGTCATAGCTCACGGGTCAAAATTGAACTATATTTAGTATTGCCCAACAATTCCAGCCAGCAATTGTTCTGTGTTCGCCCTTCGTAAAGAAAAATTTGTTAATATAAATAAATTTCCCAGAGTTCGTAACGTATTATGTTCTACTTACCACAATATAAAATTGCGCCTGCCATAGATATCTAGTACCTTAAATAAGCGACATTACAAATTGACATTTCCATCAACTGCATATTTTCTGAAATACGTGGGTAAAATAAACAGAAAGTGCAGGGAATGCCTTGGACTTTCAAAGGGAAAATAAGAATGTCTCTATCAACACTCCAGTAACATTACGTCATGTGCGCGGAATTATTACACAGTAAACGTAAATGCGACGAGAAATGTGTTGAGAAAGCTATTTATAGGTGTTTATCTTATTTTAATGCTAGTAATCTTTAATGCTATCCATCTATCTTTTTCCGGACAGGAAATTTTGACTACAAATTTCCAGTTGATGGGCAGACTGCGAGTGCCTGGGTGCTTATTGCGACGTTCCATCTAGCACTGGAATAGAGGAAGAACTAGACGCAAGATTTCTTCAAAGATGCAACTGGATGGAATGCTTATGCCAGAAACATCAGCTGAAGCTATCGACTTGCTTATCTGGTTAATAAGTAAACTTGACTAACTGCTTGAGCAGAAATGACATTCGATTATAGGCAATCGTTTAAAAGATTCACTGGCAGTGAGGTGGTCTCGTCTTCTTATCATGTTTTTTCCACGTCCTTTACTTTGAAAAACTAAAGATGTTGACTTGTTATAGTATTGATGTGAAAAGGACCGTTTTATACGTTCAATTCCGTGTGATTAACGTCTTCCATGTTCTTCCGTTTTTTGGTACGTGTTCTCTTCAAGAGATCTTGAGATATTTTGCTTAACGGTTTATATAATGTGTAAAGACGATTAAATGATGAAATATTTTAAACATATAAAACAGTATATGCATACGTTAAAACACTGACGCACAACTATGGATTTAGCAGAGCAATGATAAATTTTAATTAGAAAATTCTAGTTCATTAAATCTGCAAACCGGATCTTTTTTGTCTTCTGTCTAGGAATATCACCTGTTTAAGGTCAAACATCAAATATTCTCCTCCTGTATATGACTGGACTTTATTCCAGGATATGGGATCACGTGATTAAAATGCACAGATACAGATACCAAAAAACACAGAGGTAAAAGTCGTATTTTTGTTGCTTGGCGTTTTTTTTTTTATTTCTTTCAGACATGTCCCAGTCTGGAGCTATTTGTATGCTGTTTCTGACGATATATCTCTTTTTGGCTAAAACTTTCTACTTCGTTCAAACACTTCAGAAATGAACATTATAGTCATCGCCCCTACACTATTTGAGGTGTTTGGACTAAGTAGGACGTTTAAGCTAAAAAGAGATATACCCAAAGAAACAGCATAAAACAGCTCCAGACTTGGATTTATCTGAAAGAACAAACGCCAAGCAATAAATAAACAAGAGGACCAACTGGTCCTGCGCTTACCTGAAAAAAATGTATCTCACTGCATTTAAACAATAAGAAGACAAGTTTTTCTAATAATAGCACTAAGTGACCCCTGGGGTGAGGCCAATTTGACCCTGGTGCCATGATTTGAATATCGTTCGTAATCGTCTAGTAGAGAATGATGCACACGCACTCTGGTGACCTATAAAACACGTGTTTTAGCTTAGTGTATTTCGGTATCAGTACATCTGTATCCGTGTATGGCATCCAAATTCTATCATTACATAATCACGTGATCCCATACCCTGAATTATTCGCAAGGGTTCAGTGGTACAATGTGCCAAATGATATGTATCAAAAGAAGGTATGTACCTTTTAACTAAGGGTTCGACAATGCGTAGCATGGCAGACACAATGTCATAGGTATCACTTTGTCCGGCGTCATCGTCGGTGTCGTCGTCGTCACATCTTCGTTTCTGCTCAATAACTCAACGATGCAATGGCCTAGGATACTGAAACGTGGTAGGATGATTGGTCATGAAAAGAACCTTATTGATTTTGGGGTCAGTAGGTCAAAGGTCAAGGTCATGGCGAACTTTTTTTGGAAATAGTGATAAAACGAAAAAGGAGAAACATGCCACAGCAGGCGACACACGTGTTCAGAGCAACACCTTTGTAGCTGTGCATCTTAGCCTAACTGCTGCTTTAAAGCAAAACGGCATCATAGGCCCAACACTATAGTGACCTTTTGGTGTTACGTCGGCGCCTACAAGGCAAGCCTAGAAAAAAGCAACAATTCGTGTATCGTAAATCTGTATTTCCGTTTAAAACAACCAAACAAAGTTCTGTAACTGACTGATGAAAAGTAGTATGGCGGCATAAAACTGCCACCACTTAATTATCAGGTTTCATGAAAACTATCACGAAAACAATTTAGGTTTTCGCGAAAAGTAAAAAACAATCATGAAAACAGATAAATATTTCATGAATGCAAGATAAATATCTTGAAATGAAAATTTGCTAGTTACTGCTTCAAACTGCCACAACATAACAGTTAAAGTTTTCATGATACCAAATAACTTTTCATGAAAGGGTTAGGGTTAGGGTTAACCCTAACCCTAATTATCTGGTTTCGTGATATTTTAATTATTTTCGCGAAACTTTTCACGAAATTTTTCGTAAAGTCGTGTCAGTTCAAAGCACTAACTAGCATAATTTCGTGTTAAGATATTTAAGTGATAATTTTCTGTTTTCATGAAATCCTCCATTATTAACGTAAAAACCTTAATTATTTTCATGAAAGTTTTCACGAAACCTGATAGTTAAGATGTGGCAGTTTTATGCCACCATAGAAAAGCATTTAAAATAACTTTGAAACAAACTAAACCTTGCATTGAAACAAACTGAAACAACCTTCCATTACATGTAAGAAATTCTGAATCTAGAGGAATCTTCCAGAAAAGTCTCAAAATATTCTATTTCAGGAAATTTGAATAATAATTTTGAGACATCCTTTTAGTGAACTGCAGTGAACATGTAAGAACAGAATTTAATATACTGCTGTATGATGGGTGAATAATGTATGCTTAGAAGTGTTGGTGTCTGATTGGTGTATGATTAGTGTATCAGAAATAAATTTTAATAATATTGTTCCTTTATATAATGAAACTTTTTTTATGAATGCAAATTTGTATTCAGTTGCTTTAAGTTGATAATAAGGTTAAATTTGTATGTCTAAAATGTTTGGCTTGTAATTCTACAGTTTAATGTCTTTCAAAATAACGTCTATGAGTACTTGATAATGTTTCTTTGTACATGTGACTTTTTCAATCCATTTGTGTATATATTTTAGCACTGTATTTTTTTCAATATACAACGTCATTGAATAAATGGTTAAGTACACATCTGTACATCATTCACTTTACTTCAGAACTTCAGGCATTGAAAAAAATAGTCATATAATAAAGCAACCAAAATCATAAGCGCAATACTATAACAGTCCTACTTTGGCGCCTACAAGGCATACCTACAAAGTGACCATTCGTGTATCGTAAATCTGTATTCCCTTAAATAACAACCAAACAACGTTCACAAACTGATAGATTAAAAGCATTTAAAATAGCTTTGAAACAAACTAAACTCAATGAAATAAACTTTAACAAGACTATCGTTAAAGCCGATACAGAAAGAATACGGCTGTACAACATTTAATATTTACTGGAGTGCACTTTGAAATATTCACAGTGAAGTGCACTTTGAAGTAGTTACAGAGGAGTGCACATTAAAATACATTTGGTAGTCACCGTTTCATTTCAACATGAAACTTCGTGCCCAGCTATATTTTACACGTTTATTGTTTGATTTTAATCTGCATTTTTAAGTTTTTACTGGAGGTTCGTAACATTCTAGAAAGTTATGCCAGCATTTTTGCTCTTTCGTAGAGACAGGAATTTTCATAGGTTAAGATTCCTGATCTATTGCACATTCGGACCTGAATATCGTTAAAATTTATAAGTCTTATTTAACAAACTCGAAAAGTCGATGAAAACCGTCCTTCTTTTGCACTGTTGTCTTCAATTTTTTTTTTATATCAGCTGGGTTTGTGGCCCCGCTGTGATACTTTGTATCACAGTTTTTTAGATTTTAATCAAATAATATCCTAGGTATCTTGTAAGATCAACTAACAAGTGTAGACAGGTAATGTGGAGTTAATAAGGTATCCTAAACAGTTCTCAACATTGCCGGTTTTCGGCCTATGTTATTTTTTTTAAATATTTTCGGTTCAACGCATGATAAAATTGTCTGTCTTTTTTACATAAAACAACCACATACTAGTATATAGGTTACAAAACCCATTAGACGATTTCAAACTATACATAACTAACACGTTGCAGTATTGACTTTTGTCTTTCAACCAGAACACTGAAATTCTTTGTAAAATGCCATAAAGAATAGATGTCATGAGATTAAACAAATTCAACATATAAACATATCTTTTCCATGCAATGAACAAAGCAGAATCACTTGTCATATCCAAAACATGTTCTTCTGTCTTGTAACAACCACATTTACCACTTCCAAATGTACAAATGCATCATGTAAACAAATGGTAGTCATACAGTACATGTAAACCATATGTTTACCAAAAATGCATATTTACCATCCAATACACATATTTTATATATGTATCCCATACAATACAGCTTGACCATGCTGAACTAATGTCACCAGTAATCTTGTACAACGTATATCTGGATACACTATTCCAGTGTAACAAACCAAGTCCACTTGAATAAGGCAAATAATCTTTCATCTAACTGTATAAATCTGACATGCAAAGAAAACGCTTCATACTTTCAGAAAGCAACATGATTCCTTAAGACAACGAATCATGATTTCTCTTAGTTTCTCTGCATCCAATCCACAGCTCCAAACTGCAGGTCGACACATTTGGCAAGCGTCCCTGTTCGGTGAAGAACTTATTTCAATTTTTTTTGAAATCCTAGGTATGGTATAATGTCTGATCCTGTGATGAAAGACAACAATTCACCAAATGTGGCAGGTACCAATTCGTCTGAAAAAAAGAAAATGATATGAACATACTCTGTTCATTTTTAATGAATCAAATGTGCAAAGGAAAATGTAACATTATTAAATGTTACTTTGATATGGACGTGCGTCAGGATTTTTCAAAAAGCACCCCATTCATACATCTTTCTTTGGAAAACATATCCCTTCACATATTTGTTACAAAGACATCGGAAACACGTCCTATTCAGATATTGTCAAGCAGAGCTTTTTTTCTTTATATTGTAGCGGCCTGTATAAGGTGTCTTCCCCTCAGAATATTTCTTTAAAATCATGCTCTTTTCCCCTAAAACTGACTTTTACCCTAGGCTTCTTGTTCCCTAGCTCTAAACTTTGTTCCAAAATATGTCTAATTTCACACTGTTTTTTCCTAAAATGAACAGTCGGGGCCCATACCCCTCAAAGTGAGAAAAAACCCTGTCAGGGGTTGAAATAAAGAATGTTTACTGGCAATTTGCTAGTTGATTTTGAAAATTGCCAGTTGAAAATGCTGCAACAAGCAATATTTTGCTAGTACAAAATTCGACGGAATTGACACTGATCTTTTACGTACAGACGAATTGAGACATCAATTTTTTTAACAATGTTGGTTTTCATTGTTCTTGAAATGTAAAATCATGCAAAAGTGCTACAAAGAACTTTGAATTCAATGTGAAAATTTAAAATTTCTAGTTAAAATACTATTTTGCTACTTGGAAAACTTACCACTTGCAATTTTCACTAGTTGCAAAATAAGTTTATTTCAACCCCTGATTGTTTACAAACTGAAACAGAAAACAAACTCCAGTCCTAATTTACATATCATTTCTTTGCAACAAGACCCTTTCATATATTTGAAGCCTGAACATAGACCCCATTCATATATTTTCCCGTGACAATGCATCCCATTTATATACATGTATTTAAAATTGGAAAAGTGACCGAAATATTTATATTTTCACAGTGAAAATACAACCTATTCAAATATTGGCAGAACTGAAAAACAGGGTCTATCCAGACGCAAGTTCGTATATGTCATCACAGATTTATACAGATTCGGTGATGTCATATAGAGCAGCCCCCCCCCCGCCCCTACCCCCTCGAGGACAACAGCACTGCATATTAACTAATTACACACATCTAATGCAAACTACCTAGATAAGTATATTGCACACATGATCACAATTTGGAGAAAAATATTGACAACAAACTGAACGGAAGTTTGAGACTTTGTACAGATCTGACATGCATGTACTCAAACTAGGTCATGTCACGTGTAAACAAATAAAATGCGCCCAAACAAAATATTTACTGCATAAAGCTTCTACTACATGTGTAATATACTTAGCCAGGTTGTCCGAGTGTTCAACCGCAATGATAACAGCGTCGTGCAAAAAAAGAGCAATTTCTTTTGTGTTTGACACTGTCAATGACAGTTCTACTTTCACTTTCGAAATCGGTTTTCCTAAGCACAATGAATATTTCATTTTCCTGCTCCGAATTTG
The DNA here is from genome assembly GCF_026914265.1 of Mya arenaria. NCBI lineage: Eukaryota > Metazoa > Mollusca > Bivalvia > Myida > Myidae > Mya > Mya arenaria. The sequence goes on from NC_069128.1 coordinate 22,405,446, forward strand.
GCGTTCGGGTTCATCTCAAACTATTATGATCTACCTTAATACTAAGCACAATTTAACAGCTTAATCCATTAGTTTGCCAATGGATCAAACAAAGTATACATAAATATCACACTAACGTGTCTCGTCTTCAGACGCCATCTCTCTTGTTGTTGTGGTTTACGCATGTCCAACCGGAAGACAAAAGTGCGATATAAAAACATCGTGTTTTCGCGCTTTCGCCTCCGCGGTTGAGAGGGCGAAAACGCGAAAACACGATAAGAGATCGCGAAAACACGATGCTAAAAATATCGCGTTTTCGCGCCATTGATATCGCGTTTTCTCGTTTTCGCCCTACTGACTGCGGAGGCGAAAACGCGAAAACACGATATTAATAGCGCGATAACGCGATATTTTTCGCATCGTGTTTTCGCGATCTCTTATCGTGTTTTCGCTTTATCGCATCGTGTTTTCGCGTCAAGGTATCGTGTTTTCGCGATTTCCCCCTTAGGACGACAGCGCGAAACCGCGCTGGCCCTAACGGAACACCGTAATACTCCATACAGTAAAAAAATCCCTCTCTATATACCACAACACATGGGTTTGACTAAAATACATAATATGGCATTCAGCCACTGGGAGTACGATGACAAAAGAAACATTAATAGTGCTTACGTGAATGGAACTTTTAAATCAATATACTATTTCTCCACTAACATGAATAACATCGTTTACAAACGAAACAATATAAAGCGAATATTCTTTTAAATTGTATATTGCTGAAAAATAAGTATAAATGGATACTCACAAACTCTCGACTTTTATGTACCAGTCTTCCCAGAGTTCATGCTTGTTTACAAACCTGCCAAGGGGTCATGTTTGTATATATTTGCAGGGGAAGCTACTCTATTAAGCTTAGTTTTGGTACGTTATGACTTGATCTCCTGATGGCATAAACCATTATAAACTTTGATAGTAGTTACATTTGACTTACGCAGTCCTTGTTAATGTAAACACAATGTTTAAAAAAAAGACAGTAAAGCTTAATTAAAGCAAGCTAACTTGTGTCTTCGGAAATGTGTAAGATATACTTGAAGAAACCACGATAACAAAAGTCCACCCAGTATCGTATCGTAAGGCCACATCAAATGTCAACCTCTCGCCATATGAATCCGGAATATCACTTTATCATTCTTTGTGTTAGGAATGGCATACGGAACACCGCTTAATTTTGAACTGAAATGCGCTATACCATGTATTACAGATATTGAATAAAACATCTTAATTTGGTTGGTTTTCGATTATTTTATTTCTACTTCAGTTTATACTTTATACTTATTTCTTTTAGTTTGATTGTGTCGAAAGCTGACAGCTTATAGAATCACGCTCGAGTCCGTTTTCTGGGTAGAAATAACACTTGCATCCTTTTTGAGAGGTTTCCCTGGTTGGCTCGAGCCCATAACCTCTAGGCTGAGAGGTGGACAACTGTACAACTGAACCACTTTCACAAATTTCTATCTTGCTTCTCTGTTCATTCCCGACAACAAACAGTGATTATACCTCACAAGCGATACGGACATAGAGATGTATACGCCCATTAATGTAGTGGTCTTGAAAACATTATGTTTACGTTGTATGCCTATAATCCAGTGCACGCAATTAAGAATGATATGTTTTTATACTTAATATAAATAATGAGAGAACATGCTTCGCAGATCACGCCGCTACGAAACTAATGGTCACCAAGGTCCGGGGAATAGCGGGGACTTTACTTTCGGTTCAGCTAACCCCGGCTAAAATGTTAAGGAAAAGTAAAGGTCAGGACTGACAAATGTGTACCAATTCACTTCAGCCAATAAGATAAATTACTAATGTTATCGTAATTTCAACCAAAATGATCCTATAAGTAAATTATTTGGTTTCAATAAAAGGGTTATTCAGTTGTCCGTACGCACTGGCTAGTTGGGAGAGAGGGTGCCAACACTAAGATAGTAATTATTCAATGGTTGGATCTCTATGAACAAGAAAAAAGTTGATGCATAGCATCAAGTCGGCGCAATGAAATTAGAAGAAAAACGTGCATGCAGATAACCAAAAATGGTTATTATTTCAATGATAATATTTTGTTTTATGTTGGGTATACATATGCTCGAATGACATTATGGTTAATAATATTGTTACAATAGTTTAAGCCCGGAATTGTAGATATTCTGGTTTTTCCCCCAAGCTAATCATTTGGTTTAAACTAAATTATAACAAAAATATACATTCGTTTCTTTGGATGAAAAAAGGCAATGGTCTAATACATAGATTTCAATAGTATTTGTACCGGCATGTTGAGTATATGGAACGGGGATAAAAATACAATACATCAAAGGGGAATATCTGGATTTCATTCTTTCGAATGACATTTTCAAAACAAACAATTAAGCTCAAGGTTAATTTTTCAAAACTCGGCATTTTTGCTGTCACCAAGGGAGATTACTGCGTAGGAGGTTTACAAACATAAAGGATATTTTAATAGTAGCGTGTAACCTTCACCTATTTGGTATCAATCGGAACACCTCGGCCAGTATCTATCTCGGAAATGGCCGAGTTTTTATGATTGAGTTGGTATTTAAAATCAAAATTTTCATAATGATAAGCAGGGCTATTATTATTTAAGGCTTCATTATCAATTAAAGTGTTAAGTTTTATAAAACAAACTAAACTTCATATTTTATCATGCAAAGTGGAAACTATTGAAAGCATTGTTCTGCAATTTATGAACTAGTCCCTTAGTTGGAATATTTCTAAAGTAATATCAAATATAGTCGGGGCGCCGACTAAATATTTCCGTATACCTTTCATTTCGGTAAGCACGTGCCACCGCATTTATTGTGATACTCAAAACAAATTTAAAGTTTGACTGTCTAGCCTTTAACTTCTAACTAAATAATAAATGTTAATCTCGAACATTTAGAACAGCTGTTGTAATGTCACATTTCAGGAACCACACGTTTGATACAAAGAGTCGGAGTACAGTACAGTACGGGACTGGGTTGATAAACAGAAATGCATTACAGAAGGGAACCATTGGTGTGTGCTGGGAGCGGGCCAGACGCAACGATTCTAAGATGCTTGTAACAGATCGCATGGGGATAAACGTTTAATTTGAACATAATTTAAACATGTTTAATGAACCTTTTATTTAACCATTCTTCATGTTGTGATGATAATACTGTCATGATAATTGTTAATGACAGATATTGTGATAATGATAACCATAAAATGATATTGCGATGATATGCTCTACCCGGAACAATGTTTATATCACTGAACATATTATGTCAACTGTATGTATAAGTGCTTTTTCACAGAAATAAAGACATCATAATGGAAATGTTCTTCATTAATTCTATAACTGTATATCTTAGATTAGTTTTAAACATTGAATTAAATGATTGACAATAAAAGCGATCACAGATAATCAGATAAAATCACAGATAAGTAATCAAATCAAATAACATAACGATTATTTAATAAACAATACTTTTGTTTTGATCTGCCTGAGATTCTACTTTCTTCCACATCAGATAAGTTGACCTAAAAATTTGGCACGGGCCAAGATAAAACATTTACACGTATGAAATTCATTTTCAATTGTCATCACACAATTACCTCCCTTGTAGACGACTGTCGTCTGTAGCATCATGGAAACCTATTCTCGTGGCAATTTTAAAAATCAAAATAAATTATTTCTCGTTTCAAAAGGAACAATAGAAAAGTTTTCGCGCTTCAATCAATAAATGACGCTGTCCTCTTTTTAGAACTATTTAATGAACGATTTAAATATTTAATCATAACATAAACATAATCTGAATCACTGCACGCATATCCATAACAACCACGAACTATTACAAATCTATACGCGCATTATATTCACTACGCACAAAAGATTTCCAGGTTTTTCCAGGATCATCGCCGCTCGTGTAAGATAGGTTCATCCCACCCCTCTCGCAGGGTGTTTCGCGGAAACTCGGTAAATCCCGCTGCAGCAATACACTCTATGTTCGGGTAGGAATGAACCTTGCACTCTCGGCCATGAAATATACTTATTATCTAAAATTTGATTTGGTGTGTTTAATAACTTTTGCTTGCACAATCTACTTCTATGCCGATAACATTTCCCACATTCAGCGCACTGGTATGATTTCTCGCAAGTATGGCAGTCCATATGAGCCTTCAGGTCTATTTCTCCTCCATTGAAATCCCACACATGTCGCACGTATAAGGTGTCGTGCCATCTTCTCCTCGCCAATGCCTGTTCAGGTCCGTATGTGTGGTGACCTCCTGCATGCACTTCGGGCACTGAAACTGCCTACTGGGTCCATGTGTTGTGCACCTGTATTAATAGTTAAATACATATATGCCTTTAAAAGTATGCAATTGAAATACTTGTAATTGCAATAGTTTGGTAACCTTTAATAAAAACGCCTAAGCTTGTGACTTTTTTTAATAATAGAATACACTTACATATGGCGCGTCAAGCTCTCCGTGGTGTACAACTGTTTCTAAAGCATGTAAATGTTTTTACACCGTCATTTTAGCCCCCATGTCGTTTTCAACGCATTCCCACAATCATGGCAAACAAATGACATTAATGAAACAGACACTGTCATTCATTAATTAAGCGCCACTTGATTAACTTCGCAAAATATATTACACAATGGCATTTTCATAAAAAATACGTCTCGTGCAAACAAACGCTTATTAAAATCTTATAAGATGGCTTATCTAGCTAAGTAAAACGACATAAAGCGTTTCACTTTCCCTTATGCATATGACCTTAAGCATTATGATCATAACAATAATTAAATATAAATTCAAAATCAGAAATAGAAAAAACAAATAAGTTTTAAAAGCTTTCGACATATACGATAACTCATTATTATTATTATATAAGATGCCTACGTACGTTTGCCATTTTAGGTAGACTACGTGCGTTTGCCAAATTTAAATACTTCAGAAAATGCATTTTTTGTACAAATTGAATCGCACAAAATATTCATAAAACAAATAAAAACCATACTTGAGCAACTGAAAATCAAAACAACTGAAAAAATGTTGCAATTTATCTAAATATGAGACATTTTAACACTACCTACATGCGTTTGCATTCATGGACACAATTTGTATCGAAGTGTTCTCGGAAACTATGCAGACATGAATGGTGACCAATACACCGATCGAAAGACATAACAATGCATTTTTTTGCGCTATGTCATTTAAACGAACTCTCGCAAACTGACCTTGATCGGCGATCAATCGAGCCAAAATACTACTGGCGTTTGCATTTGTAGTCACGTGACTATTTTGCTCATCACCGGTGTCTTCTGTCCATTTTTAAGCATATTTGTTCATTTCTTGGTAAATTCCCGATTTTAGTCAAATGACGCGTTTCAACCAAATAAGTTATTAATTAGATTTAAGTAAACTTATTATACAGTTGTCCGTATACTTACAGCACTGGCTTGTAAGGAGACTAAGCGCCAATACTTTCATAGTTGTTATCAATGGTTAAATAGAGCAAAAAATAATGTACGTGAAGTTAGCGGCCTAGCGGCCTAGCGGCCTAGCGGCGTGAAGTTTGCGGCCTAGCGACCTAGCGGCCTATTTTTTCTCTATTTCCAAGCAATTGTTAATGCGTTTTTTTAAACAAAGATAAATCAAAGTTGTTTATTCATACAGTTACATAGCGGCCTTTAATTGCTATCTATTCAGAATATTTTTCTTTACATTTTATTAGTGGACTGGCGGCCTAGCGGCCTGAAATTGAATCCTATTTCAAAGCATGTAAACATGTATTTTCTGCTAAAACAATGATATATTAACTGTTTTTATGCTCAATTATCACTCTGAACAGTTTTTCAACTTTAACTAAAAAAGTCGATCGAGCAGTTCAGCGGCCTAGCGGCGTGAAGTTAGCGGCCTGGCGGCCTAGCGGCCTGAAATTCAATCTTATTTCAAAGCATGTATACATGCATTTTCTTCTATAACAATGACATATTAACTGTTCTTGTGCCCAAATTAACACATTGAAGTGAGAATCAACATTATTTTTCAAAAGCGTCGATTAAGCAGTCAGCTATTTCAAAACATTAAACATGCCTGTTCTTCTAAAACATTGATATATTTACTATTTTTTATGCACAAATTATCACTCTGAAGCGCTTTTAAAGGTGCAGACAACACGGTAACTCTACCTTATGAGAAAAATAGATGATCACTGTAAATCTTTTAACACTCACCAGTCATTTCATAGTTGTGCCTTTTCAGCTATCAAATGCACGGTTACAGTCGTGATATATGTAATTATTATTTTCAATAAATGCATTATTTAGTAAGAGGTAAAGGTTTACCATTTAAAATTTATGTGTGTTATACATGTGATAGAGATAGAACCTACACACATGAAATTTTATGGTGAAGTTTGTCAGCGCGAGGCATTCTACTTTTGAATAAATTCAACAATAACGAACAAATATCTGGTCACAAATGATCAGCAAGGGCGTAGCCAGCGTTACGCACTTATACACGTGCTAAATATCAATTAAAAAAAATGAAAAATAAAATAAAAATGGGCAAACCTGGCATCAAAGTTGAGGGATACGCTATATATTGACAACAGAATAAAGGGAATATCAGCTATAGAAAGCATTGTTTCTCTGTGCTAACAAAGCTTAAAAATCACTTGATAGCTACAATTGGCGTCCCTCATAATACACATCAGGGCTCAACATGTTAGTTCGATTTTCCAATTTTTTTCCCTGTGAAGCATCCCCCCTGAACCGCCTACGGTTACAGGGAAATCCCCCTCCTATACCCTCCCACATTTGTGCGTAACATTCAGTAAAGCCTGGCTACGCCCCTGATCAGTACAGAATGGAACACTGGTCCCCATACAGCTAAGACTAACCTTGGTTTATAACCTTAATTTATGTTTACTTTTACAGCATAATCTGGGATGAATAAACAACTAATCTGACCTAAATAGTATTTTGAGCATATATACTGTATCCTTATATTTTCATTTCAGTGGCACATGCTTAGGGGCGTAGCTAGCCCTCTGTCATGTGGGTTCATTATTGTGCCAGTAGAGTCTGGGGACATGCCCCCTCAGATTTTTTTTTAAATCATGGTGCAATCTGGGCGTTCTGATGTGCTTCATTAAGTTCTGAAAAATGGACTGTTTTAGGATATTGTTGTCAAGAACGCATACTGCAACTTTAGCTGATTTTTTTGTCATGAATCAAATGGATTCAGCTGCGTACTGGCGTATAGGCAGCTACGCGCCTGATGCCCTTGCATTTACAATAAAATTCAAAACCTAATTAAGTCATGAAATAAAAATGTATTTTGACTCCTGAATTGGTTGATCTTGCCTGTGTAAAACATTATGTTTTTAAAAATCCAAAAACAATCTTACTATATAAATGTCTAAATACAGATGCAAATAATGTTAAGGTGATTCAGGTAGGGGTGTTGTTTAACATTTTCCGAAAAGCAGAGTAATTTTAAGTATGAATGATCATCGTACTTTAAATATGTTATAATTATTTTAGAAATGTTTTATTCATGTATTGGGCTTACTAAATACGGGTGATAAAATAGTATGTATATGAACATTTATGAATAACAACTCAGTTCAAGATTAAATTCCATTGGGTTAAAGATCAACAATATCAAACAAACTTTCTTTAGATTGAGTATAAGAAAACATATCTTTCGCTCTTTGCTTGCTTCGGGTTTTATGAAAACAGACAAAAAAAATTTTTTTCTTTCGCTCACTTAAATGCTCAAAATTATTTTAGCAAAACTCTGAGGACCAAAATATAAATTCGGCATGGCCTTTAGCGCCAATTATACATTATTAGTTAAATTCGTGTAGTGATTGACATCATCAGAAGTGACCAACAAAACACTTTAACGGAAATTATTTCAAGTTATTGCCGAAGTTGTACTTTTGATTAGTGTTTTTTTTTAAATATTTTTTGGCATTGTTTTACAAACAAATCTAATTTGAATTGGTCATTGACACAGCTTATCCACGTTACGATGAATGAAACTTCCACAGTCAACTAAGTGTTCTATCATCGTCCATTTAAAAACTGATTATGTGAAAATATCGTAGTAGAGTGATAACCAAACACATGTAATTTACTTGCTTGCATTTGAAGCACTTGCCTAAGTCTCTGTGTGACGTATTAGATAGGGTATTGGTTGATTCGCCGTCACTGTAAAGATCACATGGTACACAAGTCTGCATTACGTCACAATCTGGCTTTCATACCGCGTAGTAGTCAAGGTAATGAGGTATTCTCTGTGTACGCCCTATAGTTTTGATGACGTAATACATGCATCTGTATTGTCCAATTTTACACTTAAGGTGCCTGTTTTATCATTAATTATTATTTAAGCAATGAGACACTTTTTGTTTCATCGTTTTATTTTTCATGATTGATCATTTCATGAACTAGGTAAAAGCAAATAACATTTTAAAAATAAGTTGTAATAAAAAGTTGTCTAAAACAGTTTTACATTAATTCATATTCATACTGTTTAATACATAATATAATTATCATAATAAATCATCAAAACATTTTGACACAAATTCATATTCATACTGTTGAAAAACATAATATAGTTATCATAATAAATCATACAAAACATTTTGCACAAATGTATAATCATACTGAAGACAAAGAAATTGTTATAATACTAAATCGACTAAAATATTTTTACACAAATACATATTCATATTATACAAAGACATAATATTGTCATGTTCATACATATTTTGACACAAATGCAATTTTATGTTTAAAGAAAAATAATACATAAACAGGCCCCAATTTCTCGAAACTTCTTAAGTCCCTTAAAACAGGATTAAGCTAAACTCACATTTTTTTTGTTCTACAGAATGTTTTATATTTTAAGAGTTTTTATAAATTATATAAGAAAAATCTGTATGCAAATTAGAAGAAAGCATTTTTCATTTATCAAAATCCATTATGTATTTTGGCTAATTAAAATAAGCGACTTTAGCCTGTTAAGCTTATGAAGTTTCGAGAAATTGGGGCCAGAATCATTTAGAACATTTGACACAAATGCAGCTATATATTCATAAAAAGACATAATATAGTTAATATAACAAATCAACTGCAACATTTTGACACAAATGAATATTCATCTAGTTAAAAGACATGTCCGTAAAATACAAACAGAATTTCTTCAAATCTGATACATTTCTCTTCCGTACCAGTTCAAATTTATTGGAATTTCAAAGAGAAGCATTTGAGAAACTGATAAGCATAAACAGTATGAATTTGCAAAATGAGCTTACAGACGTGGTCGACTCGCCGAGGAACAACTGAGATAAACCCCTCTTTTTTGGGGAAAACTCAGATACCTCTGCCCGTTTGTCATCCAGAATTACAGGATTTTGTCTCGTACCACTGTCGGGCCTCATCACCCGTAAGCTCCCTAACAACGATGTATAGAATACAGTTCAATTCACATGATTCATGTATACGCGAGATATCGAGCTGTCCATGTGTATGTTCTATCGTTGTGTTCTTTGAAGAAAGGTAAAAACGCTGTGATGGCATCCTTTTTCTTCCCTGAAAATAAATAAAAATAAGTATGAACACAATTATCTTCATCATCATCATCATCATCATCATCATCATCATCATCATCATCTCCAAGCAGCAGCTACAAGAACAACCAAAACAACAACCAAAAACAACAACACAACCACTACCACTACAACAACACAACCACTACCACCACAACAACACAACCACTACCACTACAACAACACAACCACTACCACTACAACAACACAACCACTACCACTACAACAACACAACCACTACCACCACAACAACACAACCACTACCACCACAACAACACAACCACTACCACTACAACAACACAACCACTACCACCACAACAACACAACCACTACCACTACAACAACACAACCACTACCACTACAACAACACAACCACTACCACCACAACAACACAACCACTACCACTACAACAACACAACCACTACCACCACAACAACACAACCACTACCATAACAACAACACAACCACTACCACTACAACAACACAACCACTACCACTACAACAACACAACCACTACCACCACAACAACACAACCACTACCACCACAACAACACAACCACTACCACCACAACAACACAACCACTACCACCACAACAACACAACCACTACCACCACAACAACACAACCACTACCACTACAACAACACAACCACTACCACCACAACAACACAACCACTACCACTACAACAACACAACAACACAACCACTACCACCACAACAACACAACCACTACCACCACAACAACACAACCACTACCACCACAACAACACAACCACTACCATAACAACAACACAACCACTACCACTACAACAACACAACCACTACCACCACAACAACACAACCACTACCACTACAACAACACAACCACTACCATAACAACAACACAACCACTACCACTACAACAACACAACCACTACCACCACAACAACACAACCACTACCATAACAACAACACAACCACTACCACCACAACAACACCAACGTCATTGTCGTCAACATCACATAAAATCTTTATTTCTGGTACATTCTCATTATCAGAGTTTTACACACAACGCTCACCTAACTGGTCCAGTCCTGCATAAAATCTGGGGGACATCAATGCGGTCGATAACTCCGGAAACGCTCGGGAGCAGGAGAGGTGAGGGTCGGAGACGCAGCTGTTGGACATTTTCTGCAAAAAATATAATACGACTATAACTGATATTAAATATAACATTCCTGCTGACATTTGTAAAACTAAAAGTACAACATATCCATCATCATCACCACCAACAGCACCAACATCACTGTCTTCGTCGTCAACATCACATCATTCTTATTATCAGAGTGCTATACACAAATACAACATCATCATCAACAACAACATGTTTTCATCATCGTCAACATGACATAATATCTTTATTTCTGGTACTTACTTTCCTAACTTTTCCAGTCCTGCCATAAAGCCAATTGGTCAATGCGGTGGAAAACTTCCAAGAAACGATCGGGAGACGGGAGGGGTTGGGGGACAGAGACGCGGCTGTCGGGCACTTTCTGCAAAATTATTATACGACTATCACTCATGTTAAATATCATATTCCTGCTAACATTTTTAAAACTAAAAGTACATCATCGTCATTACCATCACAACCACCACCAACAACAACAACAACGTCATTGTTGTCGTCAACATCATTTAAGATTGGCCGCTCACGGATTTAGCACCACTTTATGTGGCAGGGGGCATTTCTTCCGGTTTGGTGGAGCGCCATTTCCGGTAGCTTTGACACTAAAATATCGAGCCCATATATGTACTATTGTATCACTTCAGCAAATAATGTATATATCATAGTAAAACAGATGTAAAAAGTATTCATAAATATGGTATTAAACATTAAGGGTCCCATATATTTATATCAAAATTTTATCCATACATTATTATGAGCAGTTCCCTGTTCGTTTATACATGAATTATCAGGGAGAAACTGTATCTTTAACTTAAATGTGAAAAACTGATTGTTTGGATTCAAGCAATTTACATAGTAGTAAAAACGTTTTTTTGGCTATTTCACCGACAACAGCTGGCGCAATAAGGAGGTTTTCTCAATGCAGCAAGGGGCACCTCTTCCGGTTGCGTGAATGGACACTCCTGGTAGCGTTGTTTCTGCAAGAAAGGGTCGTTTTATGTACATTTCAAAATACAGTTAATGTTAATATAAAAGGAATACAAACAATTGTTGAATATATTTATAAATACGGGGATAAACAAACACCTATAAAAATATTACATCTATATTAAACAAATATATGTAAAATGAAATGAAACCATTATGTGCAATAACTTTTATGTTAATATAAAAAAAACGAGTTTCGGTTAAAGAAATCTTTAAATAAGTGAAATTAACTACGTAGTCAGCTGGCACGAAGAAAAGGGTGTGGTGTAGGAGGTGCGTCGATTGGTCGGGAGAATGTTTTGTTGATGGAACATCACTTCCGGGCGAAACAGGCATCACTTGCGGTGGGAGAGATATACACTTTCGGAAAAGTGGATACTGAAACATCTAACTGTTCATGAATATTTAATTAAAAAAAGCTCATATCATATACAATAGTAAATAACTGTTAAACACATGAATAATTATATATGAAGAGATGAATGTTAAGAAAATTATATACAGACTTACTTATAAAATGAAAACAGTCGCTTTAAGCTGGACTGTTTGTTATTACTTTTTTTTTCTTTAAATGGTCGTTGTATTTACTTTACCGTTAACCGTTTTATTTTTTATAAAACTTAAAATGCGAAACAGAATTAATGCCTTTAAACAATTTCTTTAACACATAAGTGAGCACAATGAAACTAATCTTTAGTCCATGTAATTATCAGCTGGCGCGAAGACTGTCCGAGTTGAGGTCATGTGTTTATGTAACATTATGATTGAACATCAATTAAGTAACTAATTCATGTAATTCTATTCCAATATAAAGGTGGTAATATATTATATCGATGCCCACTTAAGACCAAGTTAGTTCGGCTATTCATGAGAATGGCCCATTAAAAGGATTAGAGCAATCAACCGTGAGAGGATATCAAGAAAACTATATTGTTCGAACATTATTAAAAAAAAACATTTAAATTGAACAATAAATATCAAATTCTTGAAATAATGTCTTTTATGGATTTTCAATTAAATTAGATAAATAGTCCAACTGTTAAGAATGAAATTATTCCCTTTCAGATCATAACATAATCCCACAGAAATGAAACCTCCTACTGTTAGCTACATTTATATAAAAAAGAACATACACGAAAACGAAAATAAGTTTTTTCTGCTACCCATGTTCGGTTAAAGAAATCTTGGGAAATATGCTGGCACCTTTTAGCATTTTCACTGTAAGATTTCGAAAACCAACAGAAATGCTCTTTTCGACTTTCGTGTATTTCGAAAAAGATTAATTAGGTTATACATTTTGATGACCCCCTCCACCTAACCTCCGCCCCCGAGAATTGAAACATAAACAATTACACTGCAATTTTATGAGATTGATGATATTGTTGTTTTTTTTAATTAAAAACTTCTACCTTAAGCGAATTTAAGTGTGTGTGTGTGTGTGGTATTCTTGATGGTTGAACGTACAAAACAGAGATGAATGTTAAGAAAATTGTACACAGACTTACTTATAAAATGAAAACAATCGCTTTGAGCTGGACTGTTTGTTATTACTTTGTTTTAAATGATCCTTGTATTTGCTTTACCGTTGATTTTTTAACCTTCGCCATATCTTGAAATGCGAAACATACTTAATGCATTTAAACAATTCATTTAACACATAAGTGACCACATTGAAACTAATATGTTGTCCATGTTACTATCAACGTCAGATGGCATGAAGACTGTCCGAGTAGAGGGCCTGTCGATTGAACATCACTTAAGGTGAACTAATTGATGTAATTATTTTTCAATATAAAGCTGATCATATATTATAATGAAGCACACTCAATGCCAAGTTAATGCGGTAATTCATGAGACTGGCCCCTTAAAGGGATTAGAGTAACCAACCGTAAGTGAGAGATTTTACCTTAAATTAGATAAATCGTCCTGTTAGGCTATATGAAATTAATCCCTTTTAGATACAAACGTAATCCCACAGAAAAGAAACCTCCTACTGTTATATACATTTTTATTAAAATGAACATACACGAAAACGAAAAAAAGCCTTTCTGCTACCCATGTTCGGTTAAAGAAATCTTGGGAAAGATGCTGGCACCTTTTAGCATTTTCACTATAAGATTTCTAAAACCAACAGAAATGCTCTTTCCGATTTCAGTGTATTTTAAAAAGAATTAATTATTTTTTACTTTTTGATGACCCCCCCCCCCCCATTCCCAAATTCAAACCGTGATAAACAACTTCACTACAATTTTATGAGACAAATGATAATACTATTTTAATCAATGACCACTCCCGTAAGTTAATTTAAGTATGCATGATTCTTGATATTTGAACTTATAAACAGTCATAAATGTTAAGAACATTATATACAGACTTACTTATAAAGTGAATGGTTTTGAGATGGACTGCTTGTTATTGTTTCTTTCTTAAAATGAGATTTGTATTTGCTTTATTTCTTATTGTTTACTTTTTATTAGATCTTAAAATGCGAAACAGACTTTATGGCTTCATTATCTTCTTAAAACATAAATGAGCACAATGAAACTTATCTTTTGCTTCTGTGCCGAGACGGGGGCTGCGATGTAGCCTCAATATAGGTGGCAAGGGACATCACTTCCGGCTGGCTGCATGAAGAGACTCTTCTGGTACAGTGGACGCTAAAACAATGAAATAAACCATGTCATTCTGGTCCAATATAAAGCTGATAGCCTATCATTATGAAGCAAACTAAATACCAAGTAATTCCGAAATTGGTCGTTTTGAATAAATACGTACTTGAAATAATGAGGTTGACCCCTTAAGGTTATCAGAATAACCAACCTTGAGCTGGTCGAAACAAACAATTACACTGCAAATTTATGAAACCGATATTGTTGTTGTTGATTTTTCTAATTCAGTATTAATATCTAAAACTAATTTAAGAGTGTGATTTTTTTTTCTTTAAATGGTCCTTGTTTTAAGTTAAACGTCAACTGTTTAACGTTTGCCATATCTTAAAATGCGAAACATACTAAATGCCTTATAACAATTTCTTTAACACAAAAGTGAGCGCAGTGAAACTTATATTTTGCGTCAGATGGCGCGAAGACTGTCCGAGTAGAGGTCATGTCGACGAAACATCATTTTAGGTGAACTTATGTCATTCTATTTCAATTTAAAGCTGATGATATTCTATAGTGAAGCATACTTAATACCAAATTAGTTCAGGAATTCATGAAAATGGTCCCTTAAAAGAATTAGATTAACCAGTCGTGAGTGAATCCCAAGACAATTATATTTTTGCATATTAACAAAAATATTTTAATTAAACAGTTAATAACATATTCTTAAAATAATGTCGTTTTATATATGTTCACTTTAAATTAGATAAATCGTCCTACTGTTAAGAATGAAATTATTCCATTTTAGATGGAAACATAATCCCAGAGTTATGAATCCTATTGTTATATTGAAACAAACAATTGCAAAGCAATTTTGTGAGATTGATGATATTGTGTTTTTTTATAAAAAAAAAACTTCTACCTTAAACGAATTGAAGTGTGCGTGTTTTTCTTGATATTTTAACCTATAACTAGATATTAATGTTAGGAAAATTGTATATAGACTGACTTATAAAATGTAAACAATCGTTTTGAGCAGGACTGTTTATGAACACTCTTCTTTAAATGATCCCGTTGTTTACTTTACCGTTAGCTGTTAAACTTTTGTCATATTTTGAAATGCGAAACAGAGATCCCAATGAAAATTACATTTTTTGAAAATTAACAAAAACATTTAATTAGATAGTTAATATTATTCTTGAAATAATGTCTTTTATGAAATTTCACTTTAAATTAGATAAATCCTCCTAATGTTAAGTATAAAATAAATCCCTTTTTGATGAAAATCCCACAGAAACAAAATGTCTACTGTTATGTGCAAATTATATATATAAAATGAACATACACTAAGACAAAATAAAGCGATTCTGCTACCCATGTTTGGTTTAAGAAATCTTGGGAAAGATGCTGGCACCTTTAGCATTTTCACTGTAAGATTTCGAAAACCAACAGAAATGCTCTTTTCGATTTTCGTGTATTTCGAAAAAGATTAAGTTAGAATTTTTGATGACCCTCTCCCCCTCCCGAGAATTGATACATAAACAATGACAGTGCAATTTAATGAGATCGATGATATTGTTTTTTAATAAAGAATGTCTACCTTAAACGAATTGAAGTGTGTGTGTGTGTGTTCCTTGATATTTAAACTTATAAGCGGAGATGAATGTAAAGAAAATTATATACAGACTTATTATTAGAATGAAAATAATCGATTAGAGCTGGACTGTTAGTGAACATTTTTTTCTTTAAATGATCCCTGTGTTTACTTTACCGTTAACTGTTTGACTTTTGTTATATTTTAAAATGCAAGACGGAGAGCACAATCCAACTAATCTTTTGCTAGTGGGACTATTAACGTCAGATGGCGCGAAGACAGTCCGAGTAGAGGTCATGTCGATGGAACATCACTTAAGGTGAACTAATTATGTAATTCTATTTCAATTTAAAGCTGATAATATTTTATAGTGAAGGAAACCTAATACCAAGTTATTTCAGGATGTCATGAGAATGGTCCCTTCAAAGAATTAGATTAACCAGTCGTGAGTGAATCACAAGAAATTATATTTTTTGCATATTAACAAAAATATTTTAATTAAAAAGGTATTCTCATATTCTTGGAATTATGTCATTTATGAATTTTAACTATAAATTTGATAAATTGTTCTTCTGTTAGGAATGAAATAATTTTATTTTAGATGAAAACATAATCCTACGGTAATGAATCCTATTGTTATATTGAAACAATTACACTGCAATTTTATGAGATTGATGGTATTGTTTGTTTTTAAAAAGTTTCTACCTTAAACGAATTGAAGTGTGCTTGTTTTCCTTGATATTTTAACTTATAACCAGATATTAATTTTAAGAAAATTGTATACCGACTGACTTATAAAATGAAAACAATCGTTTTCAGCTGGACTGTTTGTGAACACTTTTTTATTCAAATGATCCCGGTGTTTACTTTGCGGTTAACTGTTAACATTTTGTCATATTTTGAAATGCGAAACAGAGAGCATAATGAAACTAATCTTTTACTAATGGGACTATTAACGTCAGATGGCGCGAAGACTGTCCGAGTTGAGGTCATGTCGACGGAACATCACTTAAGGTGAACTAATTATGTAATTATATTTCAATTTAAAGCTGATAATATTCTATAGTGAAGCACATTTAATATCAAGATATTTCAGGATGTCATGAGAATGGTCTCTTAAAAGAATTAGATTAACCAGTCGTGAGTGAATCCCAATGCAAATTATATTTATTTCATATTAACAAAAAACATTTTAATTAAACAGTTATTATCATATTCTTCAAATAATATCTTATGTATTTTCACTTTAAGTTAGATAAATCGTCCTACTGTTAAGAATGAAATAATTCCATTTTAGATGAAAACATAATCCCACAGTAATGAATCCTACTGTTATATTGAAACAAACAATTACACTGCAATTTTATGAGATTGATGGTATTGTTTGTTAATAAAAAAAACTTCTACTTTAAACGAATTGAAGTGTGTGTGTTTTCCATGATATTTAAACTTATAACCAGATATTAATGTTAAGAAATAGAGGATATTTGTTTATTTCAGTGTAAGATCGTATTTTATTTCACGAGTGTCATAGAAAAACATATTTTCACGAGTGGCGAAGCCACGAGTGAAAATGTAGTTTTTTTATGATCACGAGTGAAATTAAATACGATCTTACACTGAAATAAAAAAAAATCTGTTTCTTTTATGCTTATTTTCGGAGTTTTATTTGTTTTTTATTTATTTCTGAATTACCCCCTTTTTTGAAAAGGGTGGGCTTTATGCCGCTACCCGTGGGGCGCCCCTCATGCATAATTATAGCTGTCAACTTTTCTACTTTCGGTTTGCTGAGAAATAGTTCTCTGCTATTCATTCTTATAGCTTAATATTCGCTCGTTTTTTATTGCAAAGCTTTATGAACAGTAAAAAATGAAGTATTATTAGTGCACAAATGTTCCAAAAAATAATGAAAACACTTTATTTTAACCAAATTACTACGCCGCTATTTATGGAATGAAAATTTGGAAGGTCAAATGTGTTAGCAAAACAAATGTGGATACTCATTGGATTTTAACTATTCTTCTTAGTATAAGACTGCATATACGCGTGTTTTTATAGTAAGTTAATATTCAGTCATCTTACAGACCAGTCTGTTTCGCTTTAAAATGTTTGTTTTCCAGAAGAGTAAATGCCACACTAGTTTGTTGACACATTTTGAGATGTGGGTGGGGTAAAAAATATCGGATCTATCTCTATAATTGTTGTGTGAATTCTCCAGGAAGCTCATTTTACGTACTACAACGGTTAACAGTTCAAAATACATTTGAACGATGCTATAAAATTTTATTTATGTTCGAACAGTTGCTTTTGTCTGTAATTTGTTTGGAATGAAAGCAAATGTTCGAACATTCAGCTTCAAAGATCAGTAAAATGTTTGATAAACGGGATAACCGGTAATAAACGGTAAGTTGTTAGTTTCCAATTATATATTTATTTAAATTTATAAAATATTTCTTTATTTTTTTTAACATTTTTTGACATAATTTACTGAAGTCCAGTGTTCTGTTTTGACCAAGGCAAGTACATGTAATAACAAAGGATTTTAAAAGTAGTTCTGAAAATTGATATTTTCACTCCTTATTTTGCAGTGAAAATATCAAATTGATATTTTCACTGTTGTTATTTCACTGTTAAAACCCCATATTTCATCGTAAAGCATGAAAGAAAATTGTACACAGACTGACTTTATTATTAATTAATTATGTAATTGTATTTCAATATTAAGCCGATAATATATTAAAATGAAGCACACTTAATACCAAGTTATTTAAGAAATTCATGAGAATGGCCCCTTAAAAGAGTTAGATTAACCAGTCTTGAGTGAATCCCGATGAAAATTATATTTATTGCATATAAACAAAAACATTTTAATTAAATAGTTAATATTATTCTTGAAATGATGTCTTTTATGAAATTTCACTTTAAATTAGATAAATCGTCCTAATGTTAAGTATAAAATAAATCCCTTTTTGATGAAAATCCCACAGAAACAAAACGTCTACTGTTATGTGCAATTTATATATAAAATGAAAATACACTAAAACGAAATAAAGCGATTCTGCTACCCATGTTTGGTTTAAGAAATCTTGGGAAAGATGCTGGCACCTTCAGCAATTTCACTGTAAGATTTTGAAAACCAACAGAAATGCTCTTTACGATTTTCGTGTATTTCGAAAAAGATTAAGTTAGAATTTTTGATGACCCTCTCCCCCTCCCGAGAACTGAAACATAAACAATGACACTGCAATTTAATGAGATCGATGATATTGTTTTTTAATAAAGAATGTCTACCTTAAACGAATTGAAATGTGTGTGTGTGTGTGTGTGTTCCTTGATATTTAAACTCATAAACGGAGATGAATGTTAAGAAAATTATATACAGACTTATTATTAGAATGAAAATGATCGTTTAGAGCACAGGCATCTGAATCATTGTTTGTCACTAAAATATTGTTTAAAACCATTGTGGGTACATACAATGAGATAAACAACACATCTGAAGATATTTAGTGTCTTTAATATACAAAAAAGAAACAAGGTATGTAACTCAAACTTACCCGATTTCACGGTAGAGTCCAGTTTTATGTAAATTTCTCAACCAACATATAAACAATCCATTTTTAAATAAGTGACATGGAAAGAATTGTCAATTACCTTTAAAATGGTATGCGATATGTTGGTATAACTATATTGTCTTTAGACAAACAAGCATAATTCAATGTAAAATTCTCATGTTTTTCTTTAGTCGGAAAGAGTACAGCAAAAAATCTTCAATTTTCCCCGTGTAAACAGTACTAAACACAAACCTATTACAGTTATTTTATGCTTCAGTGTACAGATAATTTAATTCCATTCCTTTATATCACAATAAGACTAACACCACAGTTTAAGAATGAACCGTATCAGTCTTCAAATTAAATCCACTTTAAAATATTGTTTGAGGCGGACATTTTCCTGACAGCGCTCAGATGTTTCTGATCAACCTCCAAAGAAGAGTATTTGACCCATCCAAGCTTGTGTGGCTCACATTCAAGCCGGTACAAAGATGTTAAATGTACATGTCAATGACATCATCTGGGCGCTTGTCGGTAAAATGGTCGGGTGCCTACGAAATTTAAAGAGGATTTAGTTTAAAGACTGATACAGTTGTTTCTAACATTGTGATGTTAGTCTTTTCGTGATATTATGGAATGGAATTAATTTATCTGTACACTGAAGCATAAAATAACTTGAATAGGTCTGTGTTCATGAAGATTTTTTGCTGTACTCTTTCCGACTTAAGAAAAACATGAGAATTTTACATTGAATTATGCTTGTTTGTCTAAAGACAATATAGTTATACCAACATATCGCATACCATTTTAAAGGTAATCGACTCTTCTTTCCATGTCACTTATTTAAAAATGGATTGTTTATATGTTGGTTGAGAAATTTACATAAAACTGGACTCTACCGTGAAATCGGGTAAGTTTGAGTTACATACCTTGTTTCTTTTTTGTATATTAAAGACACTAAATATCTTCAGATGTGTTGTTTTTCTCATTGTATGTACCCACAATGGTTTTAAACAATATTTTAGTGACAAACAATGATTCAGATGCCTGTGGTTTAGAGCTGGACTGTTAGTGAACACTTTTCTCTTTAGTGATCCCTGTGTTTACTTTGCCGTTAACTGTTTGACTTTTGTTATATTTTAAAATGTAATGTTTTATGAATTTTCATTTTAAATTTGATAAATCGTCCTACTGTTAAGAATGAAATAATTCCATTTTAGATGAAAACATAATCCTACAGTAATGAATCCTACTGTTATATTGAAACAAACAAGGACACTGCAATTTAATGAGATCGATGATATTGTTTTTTTAATAAAGTATGTCTACCTTAAACGAATTGAAGTGTGTGCGTGTGTGTGCGTGTGTGTGTGTGTGTGCGTGTGTGTGTGTGTGTTTTCCTTGATATTCAAACTTATAAACGGAGATGAATGTTTAGAAATTTATATACAGACTTATTATTAGAATGAAAATAATCGTTTAGAGCTGGACTGTTAGTGAACATTTTTTCTTTAAATGATCCCAGTGTTTACTTTGCGGTTAACTCTTTGACTTTTGTTATATTTTAAAATGCAAAACGGAGAGCACAATGAAACTAATCTTTTGCTAATGGGACTATTAACGTCAGATGACGCGAAGACTATCCGAGTAGAGGTCCTGTCGATGGAACATCACTTAAGGTGAACTAATTATGTAATTCTATTTCAATTTAAAGCTGATGATATTTTATAGTGAAAGACACCTAATACCAAGTTATTTCAGGATGTCATGAGAATGGTCCCTTAAAAGAATAAGATTAACCAGTCGTGAGTGAATCACAAGAAATTATATTTTCTGCATATTAACAAAAACATTTTAATTAAAAAGGAATTATCATATTCTTGGTATGATGTGTTTTATGAATTTTCATTTTAAATTTGATAAATTGTCCTACTGTTAAGAATGAAATAATTCCATTTTAGATGAAAACATAATCACACAGTAATGAATCCTACTGTTATATTGAAACAAACAATTACAATGCAATTTTATGAGATTGATGGTATTGTTTGTTCATAAAACACTTTCTACCTTAAACGAATTGAAGTGTGCGTGTTTTCCTTGATATTTTAACTTATAACCAGATATTAATTTTAAGAAAGTTGTCTACAGACTGACTTATAAAATGTAAATAATCGTTTAGAGCTGGACTGTTTGTGAACACGTTTTTCTTTAAATGATCCCTGTGTTTACTTTACCGTTAACTGTTTAACTTTTGTCATATTTTAAAATGCGAAACAGAGAGCATAATGAAACTAATCTTTTACTAATGGGACTATTCACGTCAGATGGCGCGAATACTGTCCGAGTAGAGGTCCTTTCGATGGAACATCACTTAAGGTGAACTAATTGTGTAATTTTATTTCAATTTCAAGCTGATTATATATTGTAGTAAAGCACACTTAATACCAAGTTATTTCAGGAATTCATGAGAAGGGCCCCTTAAAGGATTAGATTAACCAGTCGTGAGTGGATCCCGATGAAATTTACATTTTTTTTAATTGACAAAAACATTTTAATTAAATAGTTAATATTATTCTTGAAATGATGTCTTTTATGAAATTTCACTTTAAATTAGATAAATCGTCCTACTGTTAAGTATAAAAGAAATCCTTTTTTGATGAAAATCCCATAAAAACAAAACATCTACTGTTATGTGCAATTTATATATAAAATGAAAATACACTAAAACGAAATAAAGCGATTCTGCTACCCATGTTTGGTTTAAGAAATCTTAGGAAAGATACTGGCACCTTTAGCATTTTCACTGTAAGATTTCAAAAACCAACAGAAATGCCCATTTCGATTTTCGTGTATTTCGAAAAAGAATTAATTAAGTTATATTTTTTGTTGACCAACTCCACCCCACCCCCTAACCTCCGCCCCCTAGAATTGAAATAAACAATATCACTGAACGTTTATGAGATTGATGATATTGTTTTTTTA
Organism: Mya arenaria; assembly: GCF_026914265.1. Lineage (NCBI taxonomy): Eukaryota > Metazoa > Mollusca > Bivalvia > Myida > Myidae > Mya > Mya arenaria. The sequence continues at coordinate 22,427,985 of NC_069128.1, forward strand.
TTAAGAACTTCTCCCTTAACCGAATTCAAGTGTGTGTGGTTTTCTTGATGATTGAATTTATAAACAGAGATGAATGTTAAGATTTTATACAGACTTATAAAATGAAATCAATCGTTTTGAGCCGGAATGTTAGTTATTACTGTTTTTCTTTAAATGAACCCTTTGTTTACTGTACCGTCTTCTGTTTGACTTTTGCCATATCTTAAAATGCGAAACAGACTGAATGCCGTCAAACAATTTCTTTAACACATAAGAGAGCACAATGAAACTAATCTTTTGCTAATGATACTATCAACGTCAGCTGGCGCGAAGACTGTCCGAGTAGAGGTCACGTCGATGAAACATCACTTTAGGTGAACGAGTTCATTTAGTTCTATTTCAATATAAAGTTGATAATATATTATAATGAAGCACACTTAATACCAAGTTATTTAGTGAATTCGAGAATCGCCCCTTAAAAAATTGGAGTAACCAACCGTGAGTGAATCCCAAGACAATTATATTTTACGAACATAATTAAATAATCAATTTATTGAATAATTAATATCAAATTCTTGAAATGATGTCTATGATAGTTTTTCATTTCAAATAGGATAAATTGTCTTACTGTTAAGTATGAATACATTCCCTTAAAGATAAAAACATAATCCCATAGAAAAGAAACCCCCTACAGTTATGCAATTTATATAAAAATAAACATATACGGACGTGAATTAAAGTGTTTTTGCTACCCATGTTCAGTTAATAAAAATGTTAGACGGACTTTTTGGTTTCAAACGATTTCTTAAAACATAAATGAGCACTACAATTAAACTCATCTTTTGTTAATGTTGCTATCAACGGCCGCTGGCGCGAGCACTGTCCGAGAACGGGTCCTGTCGATGGAACATCACTTCAGGTTGCAAGGGACATCACTTCCGGTTGCAATGGACGTCACTTCCGGTCGCATGAAGGAACTAAAACATGAAAACAAATAATGTTATTCGATTTCAATTTAAAGTTGATGTAAAAGAAAGAAACAAACTTATTACACGACGATTCGCGACAAGTGTTACGAACTAATACGTATTTAACACATGAGGGTGACCCCTGAAATACAGATAAGAGTATCCATGAGTGGGTCATGTACGTGAAGTTAGCGGCCTAGCGGCCTAGCGGCCTAGCGGCGTGAAGTTAGCGGCCTAGCGGCGTGAAGTTAGCGGCCTAGCGGCCTAGCGGCGTGAAGTTAGCGGCCTAGCGGCCTAGCGGCGTGAAGTTAGCGGCCTAGCGGCCTAGCGGCCTAATATAGTATCTTATTTCAAAGTAGGAATATATGCTTTTTCTTATAAACAATGATAAATTAAATGCTTTTGTGCACGAAATATCAATTTCAAGCGATTTTCAACAATTTTTTCAAAAAAGTTTATCAAACATTTTTTCTATTTTATAGCATGCAAACTTGCCTGCTCTGCTAACAAACTGATATATTTGCTGTTTATATATGCACCAATCATCACTCTGAAACGATTTTCAACATTTTTTTCAAAGAAGTCGATCAAGCGATCTAGCGGCCTAGCGGCCTAGCGGCGTGAAGTTAGCGGCCTAGCGGCCTAGCGGCCTAGCGGCCTAATATGGTATCTTATTTCAAAGTAGGAATATCTGCTTTTTCTTCTAAACAATGATAAATTAAATGTTTTTGTGCACGAAATATCAATTTCAAGCGATTTTCAACAATTTTTTAAAAAAAGTTTATCAAACATTTTTCTATTTTATAGCATGCAAACATGCCTGCTCTGCTAACAAACTGATATATTTGCTGTTTATATGCACCAATCATCACTCTGAAACGATTTTCACATTTTTTTCAAAGAAGTCGATCAAGCGATCTAGCGGCCTAGCGGCCTAGCGGCGTGAAGTTAGCGGCCTAGCGGCCTAGCGGCCTAATATGGTATCTTATTTCAAAGTAGGAATATATGCTTTTTTCTTCTAAATAATGATAAATTAAATGTTTTTGTGCACGAAATATCAATTTCAAGCGATTTCCAACATTTTTTTTCCAAAAAGTCGATCAAGCGATCTAGCGGCCTAGCGGCCTAGCGGCGTGAAGTTTGATCGCCTTTTTTGAAAAAAAATGTTGAAAATCGCTTGAAATTGATATTTCGTGCACAAAAACATTTAATTTATTATTATTTAGAAGAAAAAGCATATATTCCAACTATGAAATAAGATACCATATTAGGCCGCTAGGCCGCTAGGCCGCTAACTTCACGCCGCTAGGCCGCTAGGCCGCTAGATCGCTTGATCGACTTTTTTGAAAAAAAATGTTGAAAATCGCTTGAAATTGATATTTCGTGCACAAAAACATTTAATTTATCATTATTTAGAAGAAAAAGCATATATTCCTACTTTGAAATAAGATACCATATTAGGCCGCTAACTTCACGCCGCTAGGCCGCTAGGCCGCTAGATCGCTAGATCGACTTCTTTGAAAAAAATGTTGTAAATCGTTTCAGAGTGATGATTGGTGCATATAAACAGCAAATATATCAGTTTGTTAGCAGAGCAGACATGTTTGCATGCTATAAAATAGAAAAATGTTTGATAAACATTTTTGAAAAAAATTGTTGAAAATCGCTTGAAATTGATATTTCGTGCACAAAAACATTTAATTTATCATTGTTTAGAAGAAAAAGCATATATTCCTACTTCGAAATAAGATACCATATTAGGCCGCTAGGCCGCTAGGCCGCTAACTTCACGCCGCTAGGCCGCTAGATCGCTTGATCGACTTCTTTGAAATAAATGTTGAAAATCGTTTCAGAGTGATGATTGGTGCATATAAACAGCAAATATATCAGTTTGTTAGCAGAGCAGACATGTTTGCATGCTATAAAATAGAAAAATGTTTGATAAACATTTTTGAAAAAAATTGTTGAAAATCGCTTGAAATTGATATTTCGTGCACAAAAACATTTAATTTATCATTGTTTAGAAGAAAAAGCATATATTCCTACTTCGAAATAAGATACCATATTAGGCCGCTAGGCCGCTAGGCCGCTAACTTCACGCCGCTAGGCCGCTAGGCCGCTAGATCGCTTGATCGACTTCTTTGAAATAAATGTTGAAAATCGTTTCAGAGTGATGATTGGTGCATATAAACAGCAAATATATCAGTTTGTTAGCAGAGCAGACATGTTTGCATGCTATAAAATAGAAAAATGTTTGATCAACTTTTTTGAAAAAAATGTTGAAAATCGCTTGAAATTGATATTTCGTGCACAAAAACATTTAATTTATCATTATTTAGAAGAAAAAGCATATATTCCTACTTTGAAATAAGATACCATATTAGGCCGCTAGTCCGCTAGGCCGCTAACTTCACGCCGCTAGGCCGCTAGGCCGCTAGATCGCTAGATCGACTTCTTTGAAAAAAATGTTGTAAATCGTTTCAGAGTGATGATTGGTGCATATAAACAGCAAATATATCAGTTTGTTAGCAGAGCAGGCATGTTTGCATGCTATAAAATAGAAAAATGTTTGATAAACTTTTTTGAAAAAAAATGTTGAAAATCGCTTGAAATTGATATTTCGTGCACAAAAACATTTAATTTATCATTGTTTTTAAGAAAAAGCATATATTCCTACTTTGAAATAAGATACTATATAAGGCCGCTAGGCCGCTAGGCCGCTAACTTCACGCCGCTAGGCCGCTAGGCCGCTAGGCCGCTAACTTCACGCCGCTAGGCCGCTAGGCCGCTAACTTCACGCCGCTAGGCCGCTAGGCCGCTAACTTCACACCGCTAGGCCGCTAGGCCGCTAGGCCGCTAACTTCACGTACATGAGTGGGTCAATAAATTAATATTGAAACCACTCGCTGGGTCCATCCCTAATTTTTGGGGTCCTCACAATAAATATTTTGCATTTGATATCAGACACTAGACCGTGAAATAAATACATAGATGAGTTGCATCTATATAGCAATATGGTCAATATGCCACAACCATAGGTAAACACGAAGATACTGCATCAATAACTGAAAGCGTTAAATAGTTTTGTAGGTTTAAAACAATTTCAAATACATAGAAGTGGTGTAAAAGAAACTCATCTTTACCTGCTTTTGTTACCCAAGTCAGCTGGTGCGAAGGGACAGGGTGTAGGAGTGCGTCAATGGAACGGGAGGAGGAATCGTTGATGGAAAATCACTTCAGGTGGCAAGGGCATCACTTCCGGTTGCATGATGGGTCACTTCCGGTACAGTAGAAGCTAAAATATTGAAGAAATTCATGTAATTCTTATTCGATATAAAGCTGATAATATATGTAAGAAAGAAACAAACTAAATAACACATCAATTTGGGACTGGTCTTACGAAATAATACGTATTTAACATATGAGGGTGGCTCCTGAAATACAGATAAGAGTAACCATTTGTTAGCCATAAATTATTATTGAAACCACTCGCTGGGTCCATCCCTAAGTTTTGGGGTCCTCACAATAAATATTTTGTATTTGATATCAGACGTTGACCCTTGAAATAAATACATAGATACGACGTCTTGAGCTGCACCTATACCTTTGTATGGACAATCTCCTCTTCGTCCTTCCATAAGTTAACACGAAGATATATGGATTCCTTATGGACAATCTCCTCTTCGTCCTTCCATAGGTAAACAAAGATACTGATTCCTTAACTAAAAACTTTGAAGTTGTTTGGTAGGTCTTGCACCTATACGTTAGTATGGACAATACCCCCTTTCGTACTTCCATAGGTAAACAAAGATACTGATTCCTTAACTAAAAACTTTGAAGTTGTTTGGTAGGTTTTAAACAATTTAAATAACAGAGAAATGAAATATTTTTTACTGGCTTTGTTATTCAAGTCAGCTGGCGCGAAGATGAAGCGTTGTGTAGGTTTGTGCCGATAGGTCGGGCGGAGCTTTCGTTGATGGAACATCACTTCAGGTGGCAAGGGACATCACTTCCGGTTGCGGAAATGGACACTTCCGGTTGCGAAAATGGATACTTCCAGTTGCGAAAATGGACACTTCCGGTAGAGTGGATACTGAAACATCGAACCGTTTTATGAATTTTAGTTTAAAACAATATCATATAACATCGTGATAGAATCAAAATAAGAACATATTCATAAATATGTGAATAAAAAAATACACTAAAAAAACTTCATTTGACAATCCTTTTCAATTTCTTTCAATAATTTCTTGTATATACCTTATCACTTCATATTTGGTAAACCGTTCTACTATAAAGTATAGAATTGACCCATGCATTGCAGATTATAACAATCTCGCACAAATTTAGCCTCCTATTGGTTTTGTACAATACATATAAATATGAACATACACGAAAACGAAATAATGTGTTTCTGCTACCCATGTTGGTTTAAACATATTTTATTGAGCAAAATTTATCAACATTTCAATACAAATACATAATCAAATTTCAGGATTGGAACGGTAGAAATAAACTAATAGAGTTCCTTTCCCTGTTATGATAAATTACAATTAGCATTTGAGGCGGATACTAGTGATGGAGTTATAATCATATTAATATACAAGCTCATATTAAATGATGTTTAAAATTTAGGCAATTGAATGATAGACGTTAAATGCAAAAACATTTATTGTAGAAAAAAAAACTTTATTCTAAATTAATCAACTGTATTGAGGTAGAAAAAATATAGTATGAGAAAGAACGAAGAAGAAAAGAATGAGAGGCAAAGTAAAAGATGTGTGAGTGTTGGTGGTTTGCTACCCATGTTCAGTTAAAGAAACCTTGGGAAAGATGCTGGCATCTTTTAGCATTTTCAGTACGAGATTACTAAAAAAACAGCAATGCCTTCCTGTTTTTCGTGTTTTCTACCAAGATTGTTTTGCTTATACTTTTTGATGAGAAAATGAACATAATTTAAATAATGGTTGTTGAAGCTAATTTTTCGCGTTGGTATTTTTGCCACTGTATTCAGAGATAAATGTAAAACCTATCTACCTTAAAGCTACTTATTTTGTGAAAACTGTGTTTATTGTATTTATAAACTTACAATTGTTTATCTTTATCCTCAAAATGCAACATTGATTTTTTTTCTACATAAAATCGAGCTAATTCAACTTACTTCTCGTTGTAGTGGCAGCTGGTTCAGAGGGGGGAGGCCTTCAATGAGACGGGGATGAGACTTTACTTCGTATGAATCTTCACAGTCGTTCCGTGGTGAGGATGGGGCCTTCAATGAGACGGGGAGGAGACGTAACTTCGTATGAATCATCGCAGTGGTTCCGTGGTGAGGATGGGGCCTTCGATGAGACGGGGATGAGACGTTACTTCGTATGAATCATCGCAGTGGTTCCGTGGTGAGGATGGGGCCTTCAATGAGACGGGGATGAGACGTTACTTCGTATGGATCATCGCAGTGGTTCCGTGGTGAGGATGGGGCCTTCAATGAGACGGGGATGAGACGTAACTTCGTATGAATCATCGCAGTGGTTCCATGTTGAGGATGGGGCCTTCAGTGAGACGGGGATGAGACGTTACTTCGTGTGAATCATCGCAGTGGCTCCGTGGTTAAGGATGGGACCTTCAATATTGACGCCATGCAGGTACAGGTTGGTCGCGCTGACAGAATGGATGTTCATCAGTTCCACTTCGGACAACAATTCATCAACTGAAAAATCTGGTTAACAAGGATTCCAGACGGATCACACTCATACTAGAACTGTTTGCACCCAAATCAATATAAACTGATTATTCTTACAATAAGTTAACTGAAGAATAATGATTTGAAAATTTTAGATCACGATAAAACTGCCACACTGCTTTTGAACTCTTAAGCAGGTCATTTTAGAATTATCAGATCATCTGAACGATTTGTTTACCGACAAGAATCGCACGAAAAATCACAAAATGAACAGAAACTTTTCATTAAAGTATTAGCTATTATGATAAATAAAAAAAACAGCGAGCAAAATATGCAAGGTACCTGCAGCCTGAAAATATTTCTCGGTGGCCGCCTCTATGAAAACTGATCAATGTGTTGGCAAGGTGGACTAAATATCACCCAGTTTACTCAAACTTATGTCAACATGTCCACGGGCTAAAAGGCATTGTACAACTTGTACAAAAGAATCTTTATACCTGTTACATTCTTGTTATGATACTTGAATTTATAGTTTGTGCTGTCCTTGCGGGGTGGAGTTGTAGTGTTTATATGTTTAATATAAGCTGCAATATTGTTCTTATTTTGTTATTGACCAAACTCCACCTCAGCTGTCCTGTGATCATTTCGATCGTTCCTTTCAACACATTTCATACAATTCGCGCACGACTGGTTTTCACGTGTGAAGTGCAAATTTCTTTACATTTAGTATATGCTTGTACATCGTGTTATAACTAATATTCTTAATGATTTTGTATTGTATTTATGAAGGCAGGACAGTGCATTTTGCAATATTGTTTCAAAAATGGCATTTCAAATGATCTAGTCTTATTTGCAATTAACATCATTTGTCTTTAAGTATTAACATGATATTTGAGTTCATCATATCAATTGTAAAAGGATTGTGTCACAGATTGGCACCATAAAAAGTTTTTCTGTAACGAATCTCAGGACAACTATCTAATAGAATGTGTTGCGCTTTGATGTCATTATTGTAAAAAAGGACCAAAATGTAAAAAAAAAAAATATGTCGGAGACCGGGTTCGAACCCGCGTCGCCAAATTTGAAGCCCAGCGTCTTACTCACTGGGCTATTAAGGGTTATTCTAATCGGGTGACATAATTAAGCTATACACCTACCATGGTAATATCACGTGATAACACAGAATAGCCAATCACGCATAAGGAATGAATTCTACCTGGAAGACATACCCAGTAATCTTTTTTAATGAAAAAAATACAAAATAACTGCTAAATTTAAATAACTTGTAAACTATGTGATACTTCAGTTAGTAAGTTCCAATGCATTGTAAACATCGATGCAAAGGTTATGTCATTTTTCGACAATTTTCTTTTTTATTGCTGTTTTATCATCTGTGAGACAGGCCCTGACATAAAACATTGAAAGCTATTTGTATTACCATATATCCTGGTGTTCAATGAGACGGAGATGAGACGTAAAAATCATATCATGTGATTTGTGATTTCGATGCAAGATTTAATGTTTTATTACCCAGCCAACATGATTGTTTGTTGTTGTTGTTTTTTTCTATATAAATGGGTTGCTTATGCACCAGTCAATTGTAACCACGCCCCTCCCCCCACAGGTCAGGGGGTATACCGGAGATAGCCGGGGAAATGGGCAGTGTTTTTACCTTTCAGGTGACCCCGCAGTGCCGGGTGAATGCGGTGGTTTTGTTTTCGCTTTAAATACAGCGGGGAATGGGTGCTACCTAGGGTCCCTGGAGTGCGGGGGCATTTGGCAGGGATTTAACCAACTGTTCGTCCTCGCAGGTCGGGGATTGTACCCGGAATTGGCTGGGCCGAAAGTCAAAGTCCCCGCTATTTCCCGGACCTGGGGGGCGTGGTTACAATTGACTGGTGCATTACCGTTCGGCTGTGGGCAATATGTGGGCAATTATGCGCAATATGTATTTTTCTCATATTCAAATTCATTATAAAATGAATAAAGATCCCAAGGGCGGGTCCATGAATTGACGTTATAAGGGGCGTAACTTCGGGGTGCAACGCCCCTCCCTAAGAACCGAAAATATATGGCATCAGCTATTTGCATATTAGTTTGGGGCTACTGCCTCAATATCATTGTAACAATTTGTTGTAAAAATGGTGCATTTTTAGGATGTTTTATTACTTTTTTTAAGCTTGAGTGCTTAAATAGTTTATCCGGTTTTTTTAAAGCCCGGGCCACACTAGGCATTACAATCGCTTACAACATGATACGATGCCTGTGCACGTACCATTTGTGTGTAATCGTATTAAAAAGTATTGTTAAATGACATGGTGAGCGTCGCCAGTTGTGACGTTCTCTGGCAATCGTATCCTGTCGGGCAAGTGATTTCAATCGCAGCGAGATGTCCGTGTATGTATGGAATCCTGGCAGCGTTGTCTGAGATTATCTTGAATCGGTCTGAATTTGACGCACAATGGACGTTCGAGATTTTCACATCGTGAACGATCTTTTATGTTGTTATGTCGAGACATTCAACGTTTGTAGTCTTCAGCCATATTCACCAAGTCAACTGACATTGTAAGGAATACATGCGATCACAACAGATCAAGTCAGATAATCGCAATATATCTCAGTGAAAATCAAACGTTATATTATATGAGTGTCGTACCCAATTTTTGTTTATTTTTGCTGTTTACGAGGCTAAATATATTACGATCTTACACTGAAACAACCATATATATTTTTATTTTCATTTCATTTCTAAAGGCTGTATTATAAAGACGACTCTTTGCACGTAACGTCATTTCGGAAATGACGTTGTTGATATTGGGTCCCAGCCTTGTTTGCGCCGGAGTTTGATTTGGAAAGTTTATCGGGCTAAAGGTTCAAGACAGAGAAATATCATTTCTATTTCACTGATAAATCTCTCGAAAGCATGTAATAAAATCAATTTCTTAAAGATTTCTAGCGATGGATCTACCATGCGGTCATTGAACATCAGTTGTCCACTGGGTGGCAACCTTACTTTGAAACAATACCATATTCCCGTATGCATTTGTAGCAATCGGAACACCTCGGCCATCCAACAGAATTGACTATCTCGACTATCTCGACGCTTGCCGGAGATGGGCGACATGTTACGATTGCAGTTGTAGTTGTATTGGACCGGGGCTTAACCAAACAGAGAGATAGTCAGCTTTACCTCTCTGGTTTATTCTTAATGGAATCATTTACCAATATGAACATGTAATCGTTTTAATACTTTGAATTGCATGCGATCGTTTGAAAGACTTTATAGTGAGGCAGGTGAAGTTGTTGTGGTTGTGGTGGTGGTGGTCGTCGTGCTGCTTGTGGTCGCTGGAAGAATAACGCAAAATAAATATAAACAAATCTAGATTGACGCAGTGTTATAAATTGTCAAGACAAGAAAAGACAAAACAAGACAAAAGTTGTATTGTGTTGTAGGCCTCCGACCCCGATATAAAATAGGGATGCACTCTTACTCCCAAATCAGATATAAAACAATTCATACAATTGTTTTAATTTACCGAAAAGGATGAATAAATATCGAAAACAATGGTTCTTATGAAGGATACCCTCTTTAATGTCAACGAACGGTGCAGACAACACGGTATTTTAACAATGTTTAATCACTGTAACTCTTTTAGCACTCACCAGTCATTTAATATCTGTGCATTTTAGCCATTACATACACGGTTACCATTAATTAAGATTTTCCATAAATGCATTTTTAGTAAATAATCAAAGGTCACTCAAAAATTATGTTTGTTATACATGTGTATGTATTGATTTTAAATAAGAGTGTCACTTTAAAATAAAAAATGTGTGCGCCTAAAACCTGTAACAGTTATAGGTTGTTCAAAGTTCTTACAATGCCATTCGCGACTTATTATTCGTACTATACAATAAACTGTCTAAAATGAAGTAATGAAAATCTAGAATAGAAGTAAGATTTTACGTAAAAATCATCCATCGAACTTCATAACTTTAAGGCATTCCTAATTTTTGTTAATATACGCACAATCAATTATGATACTATTGCAATTATTGCACTTTCTCTTTTGTAAGGATGTTATATTCTTTAATAAACATTTAATTTGCTCACAATGGTCTGATTTAAAGCTGCACTTTCACAGATTGAGCATTTTGACAAACAAACAAAAATATTTGTCTTGGAATGAGCCAATTCTTGCAAAATCGATTCTTAACCAGTCATATAATCTGTTAGAGTGCAGCTTTAATGTATGTGTCGAGCTGTTTCTATTGTAATGTGTGTACGAGTAATTGAAGATGATACTCACTATGCTCACAAAACCATCCTATGGTGTATTTTGGACAGTGGCACTGGAATCCCTGATCATCGATCGTATTCCTGCAGGTTCCACCATTGAAACACCTCTCCCTTGTCCCACAATAGTCTGAACATAGAACCAACTCTCTAAACATACCATTAAACATAGAAACAACTCTCTTAACATACCATTAAACATAGAACCAACTCTCTTAACATACCATTAAACATAGAACCAACTCTCTAAACATACCATTAAACATAGAACCAACTCTCTCAACATACCATTAAACATAGAACCAACCCTCTAAACAGTCCATTAAACATAGAACCAACTCTCTAAACAGTCCATTAAACATAGAACCAACTCTCTAAACAGTCCATTAAACATAGAACCAACCCTCTAAACAGTCCATTAAACATAGAACCAACTCTCTAAACATACCATTAAACATAGAACCAACTCTCTTAACATACCATTAAACATAGAACCAACTCTCTAAACAGTCCATTAAACATAGAACCAACTCTCTAAACATACCATTAAACATAGAACCAACTCTCTTAACATACCATTAAACATAGAACCAACTCTCTAAACAGTCCATTAAACATAGAACCAACTCTCTAAACACACCATTAAACATAGAACCAACTCTCTAAACATACCATTAAACAAAGAACCAACTCTCTAAACATACCATTAAACATAGAACCAACTCTCTAAACATACCATTAAACATAGAACCAACTCTCTTAATATATCATTTAGCATAGAACTAACTGTCAAAACATACCATTAAGAATAGAACCAACTCTCTAAACATACCACTTAACATAAAACCAATTGTCTAAGCATTCCATTTAACATAGAACCAACTGTCTCAACATACCAATAAACATAGAACAAACTTTCTAAACATACCACTTAACATATAACAAACTGTCTAAACATACCATTTAATATAGAACCAACTGTCTAAGCATTACATTTAACATATAACAAACTGTCTAAACATACCACTTAACATATAACAAACTTTCTAAATATTCCACTTAACATATATCAAATTGTCTAAACATACCATTTAACATAGAACCAACTGTCTAAACATACCACTTAACATATAACAAACTGTCTAAACATACCATTTAACATAGAACCAACTGTCTAAACATACCACTTAACATATAACAAACTTTCTAAACATACCACTTAACATATAACAAACTGTCTAAACATACCATTTAACATAGAACCAACTGTCTAAACATACCATTTAACATAAAACAAACTGTCTAAGCATACCACTTAACATAGAACCAACTGTCTGAACATAGCACGTAACATAGGACCAATCGTCTAAAGATAGCACGTAACATATGACAAATACCAAATGTCTAAACATAGGACCGATAGTCTAGACAAACATAGGACCGATAGTTTAAACATAGGACTGACGTAATTATGTATAAACTTGTTTGCTCATATTTTTACTACTGACAAATTCTTTCCCTAAAATTCTCTCCTGCAAAATAATGTTCCTGCCAGTGAAAATTTTCATGTTTCAAGGATGCTTGTTCGTTTCAAAATCAGTCTTTTTAAAGTTATTGCTTATACATGCATATAGATTTACATGTATTTAGTTACAAAATAATATAGAGAAATTTAATTTCGTTAACTAATATTGAAATAATAAAAATAAAATTATGTAAATGTTATTGTTTTCTTGTGTTGCTATAAAGTGTCAATGTCGAAATGTCATAGCCAAAGTGTCAATGTCGAAATGTCAAAGTCAAAGTGTTAATATCGAAATGTCAAAGTAAACGTGTTAATGTCGAAATGTTAATGTCGAAATGTCAAAGTCAAAGTGTTAATGTCGAAATGTCAGAGTCAAAGTGCTAATGCCTAAATGTCAAAGTCAAAGTGTTAATGTCAAATGTCAAAGTCAAAGTGTCGAAGATGTTTTATAAGTTATATGTTTATTACAAGATAAATGAAAATAAGAAAACTTCACCAGTCATCTACATACAGGACCGATAGTCTCCAATCAGTTGACCGATAGTCTCCAATCAGTTGACCGATAGTCTCCAATCAGTTGACCGATAGTCTCCAATCAGTTGATCGATACGGTCTACATTGCACTCAATGTAGGACCAACTGTCTAAACATAGGACTCAATATAGGATCAATCTTCTAAACATAGGACTCAACATTGGATCACTTGTCTAAACATAGGACTCAATATAGGATCAATCTTCTAAACATAGGACTCAATATAGGATCAATCTTCTAAACATAGGACTCAATATAGGATCAATATTCTAAACATAAGACTCAATATAGGATCAATCTTCTAAACATAGGACTCAATATAGGATCAATCTTCTAAACAAAGGACTCAACAAAGGATCAATATTCTAAACATAAGACTCAACATAGGGCCACTTGTCTAAACATTGGACTAAATATAGGACCAACTGTCTAAACATAGGACTCAACATAGGACCGATTGTCTAAACATTAGACTAAATATAGGACCAACTGTTTAAACATAGGACTCAGCATAGAATTAATCGTCTAAACATAGGTCTCAACATAGGACCACTTGTCTAAACATTAGTCTAAACATAGGACCAACTGTCTAAACATAGGACTCAACTTATAGCTAATATTTTACACATAAGACAAGCAAATAAAGTGTAGCTGATGAAAAATGCATAGACGGCGATGAGCTCTATAGTTGTTATTCTCAATCAAAGTAGTTTACTTTTAATCAAATAAAGACAGATGAGAGACAAATGCGATACGTGCCTCTCATAAATCAGATAGCAATTCTGGTCAATATACTCTTTCACTAATGTAGTAATGATTCACTCAGAGTGAGTATCTAGGGTCCGATTAACTATACATCACTCATCATCACTAATGAGGCTAGATATGAAATCAACCGTTTATTTTAAATATAAAACAACGCCATATGTTCAAAACTAGCGGGAATAATGAAAACCCTTGCATAATATGGATCGGAGACAAGAAACTAAAAGCATGCTCAAGACCAAGAGACCAGTATAGGACCCAACCATTTACATACCATAATACTGGCAATGTTCTCCCCAGTAATCCCCATTGCAGACACACTTCCCTGTTTCCACATTGCATTGTCCCTTTCCAGAACACAGCTCTTCCATACACGGCGACAGCGACAGTGGTCCTAGTCCGATGCCTCCAGTTCCTGATATAAACATTAAAGAAAACAATTCCGTTTACATTTACCAGGTATCATTTCGTTTACTTATACCCTTACTTAACACTTAGTAGTCCTAATTCTGGCCAGCTTATTCTGGTGTCATTAAAAGGTCTTATGTGTAGGAAAATAAAGTTTAAATAAAATACGATCAAAGAAAGATCAGAACAGTAAAGCCTTCTTGATCAGGAATAAATGCCGCTTACAGTGGCTTCATGTATCAAATAAACGCTCCCTAATGTCGCTCTTTTCTCAAATAAATGCCGCTTAATTTCGCCTCTTGTTTAAAACAAATTCCCGTTAGTTTCGCCTTTTATCTCAAATGAATTCCCCTTGCTGTCGCCTCTTTCCCAAATGATTGCCGCTTAGTGTCGCATCTTGTCTTAAATCAATTCAGCTGTGTGTCGCCTCTTGTCCCAAATGAATGCCCCTCTCTGTCGCCTCTTGTCTCGAATAAATGTCCCTTACTGTCGCCTATTTTTTCAAATTAATGCATCTTCCTTTCGCCTCTTGTCTCAAATGAATGCCCCCTTATTGTCGCATTTTGTCGAAAATAAATTCCCTTTACTCTTTTCTCAATAAATGCCGCCTTTCTGTCGTCTTCTGTCTCAAATAGATGCCGCAGTAAAAGTGCGTTTGTACGTAGATATAAAGCAAGCTTGAAACAATGAACAAACAGCTTGCATGTCCTGTCATATACATTTATGTGGAGGGATATGAGGGCATAAATCATTTATCTTATGCATATTATTTATAAATTTTATAAAATTGAAATAAAGTTATTTTATCTTCATCTGTATTTAATCTGCTTAGATAATTATAGTACTGATGTGGTGAGAGGTTGTTGTTAAGATGCATATTCGACCTCCGTTTGAATAAAGCTAAAGTGGCGGAAATGTCCAACCTGGATTAAGTGGCCACCTGTCTTAAGCAGCCACTTTGACCTCTTTCCCAAGGGTGGACACTTAATACAGGTTTGACTGTATAGCTTTGACTTTCATCAAAAATACAGATCAAGCCAACCAATAAACACAATTAGAGACAATGTGTTCAGCTATTTCTCACCATCAATGCACCTCTTTAGCTATTTTATTTGTATCAAATTCATTCTAAACATTAAACAACTGTTTAAGTCTAAGTCACCTTGAGTGAAACCGCCGCTTGCATCTAAACGTCCACTCCCGGCCAGTATACGCCTGTTCCTGCGTACACAGACGCTAACGTGGAGCAAAGGGAGCACAACCAATAAAATCACACCTGGATAATATATAGTAATATTCCCTGAAGTCACGTGGTAATGCAAACATGTCCTTGAACAGTCAGAACCGACATTTGATATAACAATATCACAAAATCATTCACGCACCAAACAACTTTAGAGGCATTGGATAATTATTCACAAATTTGGCAGAAAGTTATCATGTACCTCTGGAAGCTGATGCAGGCTTTAGGGCTAAGATGGGAACGACTGACAATATATTTGCCTTGAATGGACTAATAACACATTTTGTTTACTAAAATAAGCAATTATTCTGCTCATTTATTGATTTTAGTAAAGCATTTGACTATATTGTAAGGGGAACCCTTTGGTTAAAGATATATAGACTAGGTATTCGTGGTAGACTTTTTAATGCTATAAATTTGTTTCATTAATAAATGATTTTTGTTGAAGTTGGACTTCATCAGTTATCGCCATTTAATGTTATAAAGCCAATGTGTAACCATGTATATACAAGAGTTAAGCTTCAAAAATGATATAGGTGCTATATTGAAAGGTCATCTTTGGTTAAGGCAGGGTGAAAGCCTTTCACCAATTGTGTTCTCTCTTTATACGAGTATTAATGATTTAGAAGATACACTTTACTGAAAGGGGCCAAAGGAGTCGATACTGGGTTATTAAAAAAAAATCTTACTTATGTACGCAGATGATATTGTATTTTTTTGCCAGTTCTGCAGAGGAACTTCAATACAATATTGATATAGTAAGCGATTACTTCAAACAATGGAAACTTAAGGTCAATATAAATATCACTAAAGTGTTAATTTTCAGAAAAAGCGGAAGATTACCAAGAGCAATAGAATTTTTTTTATTATGGTACCGCCATTGAAATAATTAATAATTTTACGTACTTGTGAATAGTTTTTACAACAGGAGGATCTTTTATGCAGGCAAAAAAAACACTAGCCGATCAAGCGCAAAAAGCAATATACACGTTAAGAAAATATTTAAATAAATTTTCCAATATTGCTCCTGATCATAAAATTGAACTGTTTGACAAACTTATGAAGCCAATTTTGTTGTATGGGTCTGAAGTATGGGGCTCCATGAAAAGAATTGATATAGAACGAATACACTATATAAACTTTCAGTAAAAAAACTAGTACACAGAACGATTTTAGTTTATCAGACACGGGAAGACTAGACATTATGACGTTAAGTACATTAAACATGATTTAAGACTGGTTTTAAGGAATATGTTCGCCTGAACACAAATACATCAATCTTGTCCTTTAAAAAACAACTGCGCTAAACAAGTAAAATTTGTTCTAAATTCATTGGGATTCTATCACGTTTGGTTATCACAAAGTGTTGGAGATTACCCTATTTTTTGCGTTTGAAATAAGAAAACAGTTTACTCTGAAGCTTAAGCATATTTATAGACGTATTATGTTGTGTGAATGTCCTCTGTATATTTATAGACGTATTATGTTGTGTGAATGTCCTCTGAAAACGTTATAATTGTTGACATGTCAAGGTCTTATTTACATTTATTTTCTTTAGAATCAAATTAGTGTGTTCATTACAATCTACCATATTGTGTTCTTTATCTATCCTATTAGGATAAAACACTAAAAATTCTTTCGTTTCATTAACTGACTCGCTGATGGCCATGCATATATGAACATGTATTAGTTCTTGCCAATGATCAAGGATTATTTTAATCTATTCCATTGTGTGCAATTATGTTCAATGTTTGAACTGAAATACATTTATGTTCTGTTCTGATCTGTTTACACTGATTACAAAAATATACCTCATTTTGGAAGGGCCAGTGAAACTACATAGAGCATTACTTAGGGTATAAGCCCGTTTCCGTGCACATACACCAGGATGTCAAACGTAACAACTCGGCCATCTTCGGAAAGCTTCGCGAGAATGGCCGAGGTGTTCCGATTGTCCAGGATGTAATGCAGAGCCACACATTTTGGACTATCTATCACGACATGGGACACAATTCAACAACTTATTATGATTCCACGGTAAAATGTCCACATACCAGCAAAAAAAACTATCTGTAAGTGGTTATCATGTGAGCTTGCGGTAAAGTCGGTGGAATCCGTAGTTATTGATAAAAATGAAACTAATATTTTGCACATTTAAAAGTGTATACGGCACCACCCATGGGTTTAAGCCCGGTTTTTGGTGCCCAATTTCAAATAGACCTGATTTGTATGTAAAAACACTTGCACTTATAATGAAAGAAATATAAATGAGATTAATATCGGTCGAGTTAATACTCATTCAAATGCAATTGATATGAATACGTTGCACATTTAAAAATATAATTTTGCATTTCAAATATCAGCCTACCAGTTCTCATGACGAGGAAGGATATGTCCAGCTGAAATGCACCTTAAGTTCAGGTTTAATCGTAAAGATAATGCTGTTGACATTGGCATTGTATGGCTCTTTATATAGACATGCTTATCTAAAGAAAAGTGATACTAATTAGTTTGCAGACATTTAATAGGTGAAAGTTAAATTGTATCAGGCGTGTAACTGCCTATACGCGAATACGCGGCTGAATCCACATGATTCTGACCCAGAAAAATCAGCCAAAGTTGCAGTATGCGAACTTAGCTCCATGATCCTAAAACTGTCCATTTTCAAGAACTAAATAAAGCACGTCGGAACGCATAGAATGCACTAGATTGCACAATGGTTTTTAGATTTTTCCCACTCCCCTAGCACAATTATGAATCCACATGGATAGAGGGCTAGCTACGCCCCTGGTTATCATGTATGCTTTTCGGTAGTTTATATAGATTTATCTTTAAAAATGAAAATGTCATTTCACTGTTTCAACAGTTAAAATATCACTTTGATATTTTTCACTGTCCGCTCGTATGTCAAATCACGTCCGCGCACACAGGGCAGGGATACAATTTTTACGATGGCGTCACGTGTGCATATAATTAATCATGCTTTATAGGTGTATATTTATTAATTAAATAATTGAAAAAAAAATTCTCTCAGTGTAAGATTGCAATTCATTTCAGTTCGTGTAACTAACAATAAATAGTTAACCAGTGTCCACCGGCGGGCGCCCCCTCTAAAATCGTCCAAGTTTACTTTTTATTTCAATATGGGAGTGAAAAAAAGTAATAAAACATGCTCAAAATGCACCATTTTTGACTACAAATTGTATAATGGTCTTGAGGCAGTAACCCCAACCCCACATGTAAATAGTTTATGCAATATATATTTGGTTCTTAAGGATAGGCGCTTGTCAAAAAGTTGCGCCCCGGCAATTCCTGGACCGCCCCTGGCCATTCGTGGACTATATATAGCTCAGATGCTTACACTGAAACAAGCAATTATCCTCTGTATTTTCTTTGGTCGTAATGTAAAAACTTGTCACACTAGGGCCGCGTCCAAGAAAAATCTAGAACGCCGATCTGCGCGCAGTGGAATCGCAAGAATCGCCGCGGCAACGCAGTGACTTCGCCAATGAACGCGATGGGATCGCATAGAACGCCGAGCGACGGCGCGCACTTTGGGCATGCCAAAACAATCGCCGTCGCTCGGCGTTCTGATAAAAGCGCAGTGGGATCGCCGTGAGGTCGCCGTAGCAGCGCAGTTAGGATTCCTACAACGCCACAGGATCGCCACGGGCGCACACAGAGGTCGTAGTGATGACGCGATGGTTATTGGTGGCGCTTGCACGGCGATCGTACGGCGTTATCTGAGATGACACAGTGTCTCTACAGCGCATGTGTGGCGCGTCTACGGCGCTTTAAATGAGTTTTGTTTTTCTTACTGCGCTCTTACAGCGATTTTACGCAGCCGCAACGGCGATCACTGCGCTCCCAATGCGCTTCTTCTGCGTCAATCTGCGTTTGCATGACAATAAAATACAACACAACAAAATAGCATAAAGCTATGGTATATGGCTAATGCAAATAAACATAAACTTAACCATGACGGATGTGCAACATGGTGGTGGACTTACTTCTGTTTGCGTTGGGCATTAATCTGTCCCTGCCTTCTTCACCTTCGACCTATTTTGGCGGGCATGGTCTCAACTATACGAGAGCAAATAGAAAAATGTAGAACTAATGGAGATATCGTTTTTAATAGGTAGTGCAAAACAGCGTAGAGTGAGCGCAGTGCGCCGTGACATCTCAATGCACGCAGTGGAAGCGCCGTTATAGCGCCATGAGAGCGCAGAAAATCGGCAACTAGAACTCCGTTGGAACGCGTTAGAGCGCCATGGAGCTCCATAGAAACGCCAGGGGCACCGTGAGAACGCCGCGACATTGCCAGATAAGGAGGAACGTCCAGTGGACAAATCAGTGAGGGAGGAACGTCCAGCGGACGCATCAACCAGTGAGGCGCGGCAAGGGCATATACCATACAGGGAGGAACGTCCAGCGGACGCATCAACCAGTGAGGCGCGCAAGGGCATGTACCGTACATGGAGGAACGTCGTCCATGTACTGATATCTCCTCGTCGTGAATGGGCACTATTAAAACTTCAAGCTGTTCAACAGTGGCAGGAGAAGGAATCATTATTCTAAGACTGACAAATTGCTCATAAACACCGTGTCTTGTTTTCAAACGCTATTAGCTGCAATACGGGTTTTGTTTCTAAGCATGCCAAACATTGAATCAATAGAAGAGTATTATTGACTACATGAAACGTTCAAAAATGTAGGTAGCAGCCGACCCACTGTCTTAACAAAGAAGAAGATGTTTGTACCATTCAAATGCTGTATTCTCAGTGTGATGATTTCTTGACAGGTGTTTACAAAATTTACTTGACCTACATGGCCTTCAAGAAAAGATGGAAACAGATATTGCAGTGGGCAAACAGCCAGAACAATAAACATAAATGAACCTCTGCTTTGAAGGAACTCGTGTCCAATGTCACGGGCGACAATCCCTGCTTCTTGTGTTAAATAGGTAGAGTGAATCCGGAGTTGTCACCCTTGGTTTTATATGGTCGTGTGTGCAATTATATTATATGTTTTATGGTATCCGGGGCATATGCAAAGAAATGTCAAGAATTCAGTTTGCGTCCTGACATGAAACGTACAAATATGTAGGTAGCAGCCGACCCCCTGTCTTAACAAAGAAGATGTTTGTACCATTTAAAGGCTGTATTCTCAGTGCGGCATGTGTGTCATTAATTAGACACGTATATAATTGTTAATAATATCGTATTCTCGATATACACCGTTTATATTACAGGAAAGGGGCAAGTTCAGGATTTGGAAAGTGTAGAAAGTGTGCACTTTTGTGGCACAACATATGACGTGTGGCACTTGTTCCAAAACAGACTCGGATACGTGCAGGGATTTTGAGGTTCCTCCCAAAATTACATATTGGCTATTTACTTTTGAAATGGCACTTTTTAATGCATTATTTTCATATTATTTAACCTATAATGTATTATTTTTATTATAATTATTATTATTATTATTTTATTATTATTATTATTATTATTATTATTATTATTATTATTATTATTATTCATTTTTAGGGGTTAAAACAGTTTGCACGAAACATGTACATGTAGTCTGTGTTGATTTCAATAACAATAGGAAGGAAACAAAATGTCCAACACATATTGAAAATATAAATTATGAATCTCAGATAAGGGACATCACTGCGTTGGAATTTGGTTCTTTACAGTATAGTTATTTGTAGCCAAAGGCAAATTACAGAATAAGGGAAGAAACTGTGCTTGGTTTTCTATAAAATCCTGTTCCAAGACCTTAAACTATTTTCAATCTTTCTTTTCATCTACTTATTGTACTTTCATAATTCCAGTGTATAAAACAGTTTTGTAGACAAAAAGGCTAAAAACTATTTTTCAAATAATGTTTCATATGAATGTAAAGAACAAATACAACGCACTATTTCTTACCTGGCGGAAAGTTGACAAAGGCGTGGTATTAGTCTAAATATAGCCTTGTATTCCTACGCAGGGAAGTTGATTACCTGTTGATTTGTGTATTGGACTAATCGAACTTCAGGTAGGTTCACTCAAAATGCTTAACATTTGTTTACTTTTTGTAGCATATGGCACAATTGCACCCATTTGCTAAATTATTTTAAGTCGAATTCAATTGTTAAAACGTAAAACTGCATTTATTTGAAGCCGAAACTAGTTGACAAATTTTCTGAATTAGCAAATTCCATAACTGACAGATTATAATTCTTGTGTAGTCATGTGTAAAAATAAACTTATTTATAACAATATAAGTGTAAAATACATTTTGAGATTACTGACGTTTATTTGCATTTTACACAAATGACATGCAACGTACATGTACATGTAAGTGAACAGAAAATGCAATAATTATATCTTGAATGAGAGACTAAAAATCCAAATGTAACATACCATATAGACTTGCACATGTTTATTATTTGCAAACATTTTATGTTTTGACTGTCTCTCACAGAGGCCTTACTCATTGCTAAATCAAAAGCTTAGTTTCACTGATGGTGGATATTTTTATTAAACATATTTCAAAAGTAAGTTGATATGTTCTGTACATGTTTACTTGTAACATAATTTAATGCACCAGTCAATTGTAACCACGCCACCCCCCCCCCACCCCCCTCCCCCCCAGGTCCAGGGAAAGCCAGGAAAATGGGCCATGTTTTTACCTTCAAGGTTGCCCCGTAGTGCCGGGTGAATGCGGTGGTTTCGTCTTCGCAAAACTATAGCGGGGATTGGGCCTAACCTAGGGTCCCTGGGGTGTGAGGGCATTTGATGGGGATTTAACCATTATGTTCATTTTACCTGGAGTTGGCTGAACCGAAAGTCAAAGTCCCCGGCTATTCCCCGGACCTGGGGGGGGGGGCGTGGTTACAATTGACTGGTGCATAACATACATTAGTTCACATCTTATGGCCAAGTCGATCACACTATGACTTGTAGCACACACACACTACATATGTTAGGGGTAGAAGTGGTATAAGTATTAAACGTTAAAAGCATGCTGGTATAACCTTGATGTACTTGCATGAAGAGCCCAAAATAAAAAAAAATCACATGCACAATCTTTTTAAGCTTATATATGTGGATATCCTAGTTATCCCAGGTTAGGCATATGTCGTGCTCATGTTAAATATGTTAGAGGTACTAAGGTAACACATATGTCATATCAGACGTATGTCTGGCGATTGAGAAACTTTTTGAACATGTTTCTAATGTAAACTAGCATATTTGTGTTTTGCGGTCCCAGTATAAATGGAAGCCCAAGAGTAGCTGATCACCATCACTTCTCCAGCCTTCATGATGATGATGAGTTCTTCTTGCCTAATGGCACACTTCTTGGTTACTGTCTTCTTTGTTTTCTCTGGTGCCAAGTTGATCTAGAGAGATCTGCACTGTATTAATGCAACACGTCTAGCACACTGTGTATAGTTTAATCATAAGTTACTCATGAATAGAGATGGTGCTCAAATGCTGTGAGCAGTTAGGTTAGCTAAATGTTAGACATTCAATATGTACACGTTCAATGCCTTATGCTGACACAATTTATAAATGCTGTAGAATTTTCAATGTATTTTGGGGGGTACGTTGATAAGTTGACATTATTGAATGATTTATCATGCACTACATATGCATAAGTTTTTTCAAACTGCACCATTAAACAAGCGGGTAAAACTTGTCCAATCAGGCTGAATGATAGAAAGCTTAAATATAGTCCTATAAATACAAAGCAATAAAACTTTGCAGATTTGATCAAAATAGCATTGCAAGACGTTTGGAAATATACATAAAATCCTACTTCCAGATTGATTACTTTGTAACTTCATGTTACATCATTGCCTGGTGTCAATGAGGGAAAAACATGCATACATTTACAACAATGTTGAAGGCAATAACTGCTAAAATTCTCTAGGTTTTGAAGAGAGACAAATTGCATACATTTTATTGCGTTACAGGCATTCATTGTAAAAAAGATTGAGCGGGTGTCGAAAGGATATTTACATGTATTTGATCATTTAATAAGAGCCCTTTAAGCCAACGTCAGTCAAGACAGACAAGCGGATCTTATAATGACGAGCTCTGTTTGTCAGTGCTACTTTTTTATTATGATCTCTTGATGACATCGGAGAAATAAAATAGTCGTGTTAGTATATGTACTTAATAATAGTTGTTATAAAAAACTACTTACAGTTGCCACAGTGAGTAACAGCCATCAATCAATATTTACATAAAACTCATATTTAAGTCAATAAGCAATCATTTTATACCAATACATCTGTGCTATCTTAGATGACTCAATGTAAGTCTCCATCTATATGTACATTAAGTCATTTAGGCAATCGTTAGTGTAAAATATTATGACAACAATACACTGCTTTTAGTTGATAATAATGTTTCATGAGTGACATGCAATGAAGATATTATGTCTTTAATTCAGTTTCAATGATAATTATTGTACACTGCAATACATTTTAATACTAAAAATTGGTCTAATCCACTAAATATCTTTAGAAACCATCGTCCAATCACCACTAAATTAAGTCAAAATGTGAATTGGCATAATATCTCGGGCAGGTTCAATAAACAGCCATATTGCTGTTGTCACTCCAGAGTTACCGCCCTTTAATCAAAGAAATTTCCTTAAATCTGTCTTGTCTGACAATGTTAGAATTCTTTTTCCAATCATCACCAAATTTGGGCAGAATGTGTATGGGCAGAGTATCTCAGTCAGACTCGATGTCCAAAGTCACTTGAGAGTAATAACCCTTGAATTAGCAAGAACTGGTTTTACAGAGTCTGCTCTCTAAATTTGGCCTAACGAACAACCACTTATTACCAAACTTGGTGCCCAAAAATTAGGTCAGACATGTTTTTGACAGATGGCTTGCATAGGATTGTGAATTTTGAGGCCATTTTTTGTGAAAAAATATACTTTTTTGGAGTGTGATTGTGGCCAATTTTCTGCCCCATCTTGAGTCGAAAAAGCCCTTGCGATATGCCATTCACTTTCCTTGTTTGGTGAATTAAAGCATCCTTAGAAGGATTTAGATAATTATATGGATAATGTATAGCAAAGCAAGAAGCAACAAGGAGGAACATAACATGTATTATTATCATAGGTTCATACCATCTCAATGAATGGGTCAGATTAGTCTAATCTTTTTTACATTTACCGTAATTGGTAATACGGAGTGTCATACGTTATCATTCAGTGAATGAGTAATGCACTGTTAAGTAGTATTGGATGAAATGAGGAGTTCGCCTACAATGTCTATAAAACTATGATATTTCTCAATACAAATGAGCAATAGTGTAATTGTATAATTTTATTCCCACCCACATAACCTTAAACTGAGGTATACAGACCCTAGACATTTTGGGAAATTTTGCTTCGTGAAAATGAGGAAATTGGGAAATTTTACAGTGAAAAGAAAAAGCTGTCTAGTCTCCTGTGAATTAGGAAATGATTAAATATTAGTTTATTTTCCCTTTAAAAGACCCACAATGGCTGAAATATCAGTCCTTGGGGTGTAAATATCTATTGCAATAAATCATGACAGATAATATTTCATATCTCTGATTGTGATGAAAATCAATGATTTCTGAGCTCAAATACCAAATTTTTTTAAATATTTTTTAATTTGGGATTTTTTCCTGAAGATTGGGAAAAATATCTTATATTTTGCTTTGGGAATGGGTCCGATAGTCGGACCCGTGGGTACTATAGAAAAAGCCCTGTAATAGTTTGGTCTGGGTAGCTTTGAAATGACAGATAGGTTCTGAAACACTTCCTAATCGGTTATGTGCACGTGTTGGCTACTGTGTGTGTGCTTTATCCAGGTGTGAGTGCATTGTATAAGTTTAGAATTACTTTTTTTGTATGATAGCACTGCATAAGGAAGGTGATTTAAATGCAAGTATCATCTAGCCTACAAAAGATGTTAAACATGATATTGTGCAAACAACTTTTAAATCCATTATGTCATTTTTCCAAGTATGTGTTATATAAGTCACACATACACTTAGACTACCAGGAACATGACTGTGTATGTGTAGCCACACATACAAGACTACCAGGAACATGTGTATGTGTAGCCACACATTAAAGACTACCAGGAACATATGTATGTGTAGCCACACATACAAGACTACCAGGAACATGTGTATGTGTAGCCACACATTAAAGACTACCAGGAACATATGTATGTGTAGCCACACATACAAGACTACCAGGAACATGTGTATGTGTAGCCACACATTAAAGACTACCAGGAACATATGTATGTGTAGCCACACATACAAGACTACCAGGAACATATGTATGTGTAGCCACACATTAAAGACTACCAGGAACATATGTATGTGTAGCCACACATTAAAGACTACCAGGAACATATGTATGTGTAGCCACACATTAAAGACTACCAGGAACATATGTATGTGTAGCCACACATACAAGACTACAGGAACATGTGTATGTGTAGCCACACATACAAGACTACAGGAACATGTGTATGTCTTGTTATGCAACCTCTGTAATAAATCCCTCTGTAGTTCGGTAACTGCGGCTGTTTTTAAACAATTTCCCTGATACAAATTAATGTCATCTTGATGAAGTGCATCACTCTGAAAACAAAAACATTTCTTGCATCATAATCTACCCCAAACTGAGTACAGGGCAATTAAGGGACGGGACAATCTGTGCAATGCTGACAATGTCATCGCACCCGGAAAAGCGATATAGATAGAGAAGCTTGTTGGTATACATGTGGAGACAAACGGCCAAACAAATCTCTCCACTCTGGCCATATTTCTATGGAGCACAGGAATTTGGAGACAAGCCCTTATTTTTATATAGTTTACAAATAATTAGTGGGAAGAATAATTGTTCAGCATTTTCCCTATTGAAGTCTTTTGGGGACTGCTGTGCACAAATAAAGCTTGTGGCGATTGCAGCTAAACTAGGTGGAGAAATTGTGATGAAGTTTAAAATTAATACCTTATTATTTCTTGCATTTGTACAATAAATGCTTTATATTTACTTGTGCAGTGAACAATAAATAGCTTCAAATAACCACGGCACACTAAATGTCCTAATAAAGTCTGTATAAGTAGGCTTGAAAAAGGAAAGGCATATTAAGTCTATAATGATTGGGATTTGCTGTAACAGTTCTTAAAAAGGGTTAATATGATACAACATATGGTTTGCTATTTGTGAGACAACAGGTTTTCGTCTTCTTTACGTACAGAAATACTAAGGCCATGCCTTGTTGTAACTTTGATAAGTGTCCATTTAAAAATAACTTTTATTATAAACTAAAATAAACTCAATTATCTTTGATTTCTGATGTCTTTCAACAATCCATACCAGTCATTAACTAAGACACTCAATATTATTGAAATAAGGAAAAGTATTTCGTCAAGTGACCCAGAGTGGTCTGTGACCATGCAATTACCTCTGTGCGGCTGGTATCACAACAGTTCTCCGCCAATTTATTTCTCTAGTCACTCAAGAGTTCTTGTCCTTTGATTGTAAATCGGTCTTGTCTGATTAACAACTTAAGAAACCGGCCCCAATTTCTCGAAACTTCTTAAGTCCATTATAACAGGATTAAGCTAATCTCACTATTTTTGTTGTTCTATAAAATGTGTTATATTTACTTCTTCAAGAATGTTTAGAAATTACGTAGGAATAATCTGTATGATTATCAGAATAAACCATTTTTCATTTATCAAAATCCATTTTCAGTATGTATTTTGGCTAATTGAAATAAGCGACTTCAGCCTGTTACGCTTAAGAAGTTTCGAGAAATTGGGGCCCGAAGTCAGTATGTGTATGGGAATTATTTCTTGAACATGTTCCTTAACCAGCCATATCGCTCAAGTCACTTGAGAATTATTGTCCTTTTTAATAAGTAAAGAAATTATCTTTGGTTTTGTCCAATCAATATCTTCAGAAGCCTGTATTTACTGAGTCTATATCTAATTTTTGTCTGGAGTCTTATATAACTGGTTTCCATGGATTTTCGCAAAAATCGGTTCATTCTAAGACAAAAAATAAAAAAGATTGTCAAAACTGTGAGAGAAAGTTTTTATTTGCAAATTTCAAAACTGACTAATTTCAATCTAACTACTGCAGATGTCATGTGATGCCTTTTACCCTACTGTGTTGAAATATTTGAATATTCAGGACCGTTATGTTTACTCAGTGACAGACTCCAATATTTGCCTTTCAACAATAAATGTGTGCTTCTGATTCAAGTTTCATTCATGCTGTAGTCCAAGCGCTTTAAGTTTGATCGTGAAAATGTGTGCTTTAATTAATTTGGGGTTTGTTTCTTGCCAAATCTATTGATGAAATTATCACTCTTTGATCATATTGTACATAGTACATTTAGTAACAGTGTCAAATATATGTTAAATCTTTCTTAAACAATTTTGATGTTAAAAGCCTCAGTTTTGCACTCATTGTTATCAAGTTATATTAAGGTTGCCTAAAAGCTGAGTCAGGAGCTCTAAATCTTGCTTTACGATTGCTTAAAGATGTTGACAAATGGTCGATAAAGTTTTCAAAAGATAGGCTGGCTTAGATCTGTAACTATTTTTCACACCTCTTGACGATAACTTAGTGTCCTATAATGTTTACAGGTCTCGGACATACTAGCATTGTGACAGGAATGAATACAGCTGACACAATCTGAAGATTGAGATCTGCATGGTCATTGTTCAGATTCCTAATTATATAGGCATTGAACAGTAGTTAAAATTGATGCTTTAAGATGTGTTGATGAGATCTATGTACATTACAGATTAATTGAAGAAATGTTGTTTAATTATGGTCATATAGTTAGCCATTTGCCAAAACTTAAGTGTTGACTGTACCAGATCTTTACATGCTCTGTTATAATGCTGAAGTGACTGAAAGAAATGTTCAGAAAAACAGACAAACAGTAATATCGGCTTGCCCTATCCTGGTGTTCAGGAAAATATCCCCAAAAAAGTTTACACATAATTATGAACATTTTATTATGTCCGGTTAGGTGAATGATTTTGTGTATATTGAAATTTTAGTCATTTACCCGTATATCCAGTTATTATAGTTTAAAAGAATTATCTGTCGTGAACCTTTTAAGATTGATTTAATATCTCTTCATAGAGTTTATGTCTCATATCTTTGCAAATATTTGCTGATGTTATTAAAATCAAGCAGAAGGATTCAATCTTAACCTTGCATTTGCTCAAGCACCATTTTATAGCAATCATTATATCACTGAACAGATTCTCCCAGTAATCGCTTGATTACTAGCGCATTTAATAAATATTTGAACATTGTTGTATTTGCTTAATGCCAAGAGTATGCAGTCCTCTTTAAGCCATTATTGTAAAGGCAGCCTCATGTTGAAGACAATAGATTGTTATCGGGTGGGTGGCAACTATTTTTCATTGCCCAGGCGTAATAAATAATATTCTAGACTACATTTCTTTGAGTGTGCATTTTGAACAATGCCAAATTTGGAGTTTCACTATGTAGTGTTTCGTCGGTTACGCTGTAGTCACCAACGTGAATATTTCTTACAAAAAGGGGGGTTTCAGGCTTAAATCTTACTGTCATGACTCGTGCTTGTGTAAACCTTACCTAGGGAGTATTCAAGAAGGTGTTTCCCTCATCTTCCCCATCCTGAATTTCTCTATTGATCTGCTATTTGTTTATCAATCGATGAAAATTGCATTCATTGACTTGTAATTAACCCAGCCCTGATTGGAATGTGAGAATAATAGTGTTTCTCCATTCAATGTAATTATCTGAATTAACTGCATTATTCTCTAATTTGAGCTCGCTGTGTCCTAATTGTATTTAAATTGAAGTTTGTGAATTGTTTTATCACCATGTTTCTGTATTTAACCAGACTTGGTCTAATTCAATTTTGTTTAATTAAAGCGGCCCATGAAAGCACAAGAGGTAAAAGAAACTGTCAAAGAAAAACCTGCAGCCCGTCAAATCTGCAACATCTGAAAAAAATGTTTGAAGTGCAAATGACAAACATTTGCCAAGCTGTTACCGGTAGCTCATCAAGTCATGTTTTTTTTATGTTCATCAAACATTAGGCAACCCGGTTGGTGACTTAATTACAGAATGTTTTTGCCGATTGATTGTCTATTGATAGCTGAAATTAAATTGCCAAAAAAAGTCTGCTGACAAACTGTTTCAACTCTGTTAATCATTAGTTTGGTGAAAACATATTAAATGTTGCCTGACCTTTACCCTATATGCTAACAGTTCCAACAATCACTTGCTGACACTCTGGCAAACTTGGAAAAACAGCTATGTGTTGGAAAGTTGAAAGGTGGTTGAATTGACATTTAAACATTGTATTTACATCCATGTTTATTTTCAGACAGACAAGATGACAGACCCAGCCTTCAAGGTTGTGAACCCTAGACAGCCCACATTCCTCATTTGGCGCATAGAGGTTTGTCACTTTATTGGTATCAATAGTTGCAATATGGAGGAAACCCAGTTCAAGAATGAGGGCATGTTGTCCTGACCTACCCGACTCACTCATTTTTGTTAGGCATAGCCTCGAATAAGGGACACTTTGGGGAGAAGAGAATGGGCTCACCACTAGCCACCATTTTCTGCTGGTTTTCTGTACTTCCCAAAGGAAAGTTTTAAACATTTAAAGCATTTACATGTTATCAAAGGTTAAGGTCATATTTTCAAATTAAAGGTTATTTTAGAAAACAACAATTCCCTCACCCTGTTTGAAACAATGAGCTTTCTGTTAAGTTCTGAGTTATAAGAGCTATAATAATATGTGAACGTAATGAAGCTGTTGTGTTTCTTCAGAAACTGAATGTGGTAGCTGTTCCTAAGCAACAGTATGGCAACTTCTTCAAGGGCGATTCATACATCATTCTCTCGGTAAGACTCTATACAATATACAAGTTCAATGATTGTAGTTGTAGTTATTTTTAATTTCCATTAGCAAATTACATAATTATTAAAAACTATAAATATTTGCCTTGTTACATCTTTGAAATTCAGAATCAGGAAGGTGCACTTCAGGTTTTCCTAATTTGGGGTAAAACTGATGCATTAAAGAGAGATTTGTATTCTGGTAGCGTACATGTCCTTGTTTAAAACATTAGCTTTCTCTCACTACTGCAAAATATATACTTGTTTTGTACCCCGGAGAATGATTAACATACACTTTTTATGTATAGAATATGCACCCATATATACATAACCATCCTACTAATTCTGTGTAGTTAAAAGCCTTTCAGACTAAAAGGTTTCATCTTTCTGTATAGATTACAGTCTACATCCTTAATTCTATACAATGACTTTTGACAAGCTGAACTATTTCAAAGTTTCCTTTGTACATTTTTCACAATTATATCCTACAAGCTTTTACTAAATATTCTGCTTTAAATATCTTCCTTGTAACCATGGTAACAGATATCTTCTTCTGGACACCGTCGGGGTGCAAGTGTACAGGTAACTATGGCAACTGCTATTGTGTCACCATAGCAGCAAGTTTCTTATTGTATGAGCTATATCCTTTTATTTTGGGATATTTTTTGCATATTTAACATCTTTGCTATTTTCGCAAGTGTATGTGTTTTTGTGCGTTGTAACATTTAACCCTTTTTCATTTAAATCAATAAATAGAATTTTTAACAGAAAATTGCGGTGATTTTGTGTTTATAAACAGTTTTTCAGAGTTTCCCCTATATTTGCTTACGCAGAATTTGCTTGTAGCATGTTTTTGTTGTGAAAGTGTGTTTCAATTTTCAAATTGTTACTGTGTCATGATGTAAACCTTTTGAAAAAAAAATACTGTAATATGTACAGTATGTGGCAATTATATTAAATTATAATCTGAATTACTAATTATAATCTGAATGGATCCAATGCTGTTGCACTGTGTAAGGGTTTTGTATTTCTACAAAGGTATTGAATTAAATATATTGTATAGAGGTTTTCTCTCTTAAAGGGACTCACTCATGTTTTCGCAAAATGCACTTTCCTGTATGACAGTGTGGCAATTAATAAAAAGTGTTAAAACTAAGATACCAAAAACTGGAAAGCTTCAGCAAATGTTAATATTTGCTCAAATATCATCAAAGACCACATTTGCATTAGCGTTAATAACACTAATGGTACATTGGTATTGGCTTTGTTGTTGTGTGATTGGTTGATAAACAATGGGTCAACTGTTCAGAACTTTGTTAAAGTAAACAACGTTGTTGACGTCATCGTTGTTAACTTTCAAAACATTTCTTACCTGCAGGTTTAATGGTTACTCTTGTGATCTGCAGTATTTCTAACAAGATTTGAGACTAAGTGTTTCAGTATTTCTTGTTTTATTTAAATATATGAGCACATTATCAATTTTTTCTTGCTTAGAAGTTAACAACAATCTTGTTAATCACATTGTTAACTTTAACAAAGTTCTGAACAATCAGCTCAATGTTATGCTATGTTATCAATGTATTGTTAAAAGGTCAAAATATCCATCTCTTTTGTTTAAGTCCTGGTGGTCTAGTGGTTTAGGTATCTGTTTTCGATTGATTTCTTGACTTTACCGGCGTTGGTTTGTTCCCCACTAAAACCAAACTTTTTTATTCTATAATTTTATTTCCATCTGCAATTTCAGTATCACAGAGTAAAATAATGATAAAATAAGTGTTTTCAGATGCATTGCCAGGAAATTCAAATTTTTGGTCCAAAAGCATGAGCAAGTACCTTTAACATAGCGTTTAATTATATTGCAAATTTGTGTCTGTTTATTATCAAATTTCTCTTAAAAAATATTTTTCGTTTCATAAGATGATATCCCATGTGGAGTCAGCCATTTATTCGCGGTATGCAATGTATGCATCTGTCTGTAACTATTCTATGCAACAATGGTTTTCAATAAAGATGTAAAATTTAATTTCATACAAGTAAGTTAAGATCATCATGGTTTGTTCAGGGTTGTTTTCGTAAGATATTTTGATATTTTTTAATTCTCTCACCGTTTACTGGCTTTAAGTATTGTAAACTTGTACTTCTTAAAGGAAGATTTAACCTACTTTCCATTGACAGCCCCCCCCCCCCCCCCCCCCCAAAAAAAATAAAAAAAAAATAAAAAATATTAGGAATAAATCGAAAAAACGAATTTATGAAATAATTTGTGGTTAAAATGAGATAATGTTTGTTATAGCATTGTAGTGACATTGTGTAGGTTTGTAACAAAGGAGAACCAGGCTTCCTTTTATTTTGATCTTAAACTTGCCAGCCTTCTTGGTTCTTAATTGTGTCCATGATTTGTAAAGTTGAATTGTTTTCTGTTTTTGTCAATGCTTTAAAGACCACATAGGCATTTTAAATATTTATGATATTATTGTACTGTGTTAGCATCAATATCAGTATATGTTTAAGTATTTATATAGAAATCAACAGGGCATAAAAGTTGGGTCTATATCGATATCTAGTAAAAATGCAAGGTGAAAACATGGTTTCTTTTCTGAATGAATCATTCGTTTATTAAATATCTTTCTTGTATGACAGATGAAGAAAGTAAGCGAGAATTCAAGCGATGTCACAACATTTTTGCCAGAGCATTGCTCTCTAAACTATCTGTCCTTCAAAAACATTTCCTAAATCTATTACATACCTATGTATTTTATCATATTTACAGCATTTTGAACAGTATTACAGATGGTTTTTATTGAATATAGTGTATTTTGTACAATATACAGAATGTACACATTAGTTATGTATTAAAGCTGTCAGTATTTCGTTATTATAGTAATAATGAGACATAGTATAAATATGGCCACTAAATATATGACTGTCTGCTTTATTGACATAAGATTTAGGGTGTCATTTTTACTGCTTGGTCGGTAATGTGTTTATAACTAATTATCTGATATGTTTGATTTTTGGAAAGCTTTTTGAACCCACGCATAACTTGAAGCCCCCGCACCATTTACCACACTGAATTCATTCATTCATC
Source organism: Mya arenaria (assembly GCF_026914265.1). NCBI lineage: Eukaryota > Metazoa > Mollusca > Bivalvia > Myida > Myidae > Mya > Mya arenaria. The sequence goes on from NC_069128.1 coordinate 22,461,397, forward strand.
ACTCATATTTTAAATAACATTGAAAAAAGCTTTCACCCGTCAAATTTTAAGAAATTTTAGTAGAAACCTTAAAATGCAGGGAAATAATTTGAAATGCAAACATTGAAACTGTTTACTATCAATATTTAAGTTTTTAACCTGACAAACTGATGAGCTGTATTAAACAAATTTGCATAAAAGTAAGTTGATAAGTTGACTTTATAATTTATCCAAAATGACAATATTTGTTCCCATAAACTCATAAAACACAGACTTATTTATAGACCATGTACAATTTCATCAATCAATGTTAATGTTTTACACGACACCATTAATGTACCTTTTAGCTGTCTTTAAGTAAGGTTGTAGGCTGTTTTCTCCGGACAATAATGATTACAACAACTATTATATATAGCTACATGTGGGCAGTTAATGAGAAATTGACAGAGAACCTATCTACACTATTGCCCCACCCTAGTGTATAATCATAAACATCCTATCAATGTATGATTTACAGACGTTCAGTTTCATGGATTTCGTCCAGCCAATGATATCACCTATTGTCATCTAAGTATTATAATGTTGAGAATTCATTTTAACATTCTAAAAAAAATAGAGTGAGCGCTGAGAGGACATATGCCAAGAAAGCTCGCTCCATTTTCTGTAGAGCACCAAAATGAATTCTTACTCTTAACAACGTGTTTGACTCTGATTAGCTCCTCCCTCTATAATGTAGTCCAGTGGTATTTCGGCTCATAATGCTTCAACCACAGTATCATTACCTGATATTACTGATACATCAAATAATTTACATAATTATAAAATACAGGTTATTAAAAACTCTCGACAAAGTTTATGACAGTAATGTTCATGTCTCTATCTAAATTACATTATCTAGAATGCTTCAAATCAAGAACTCAAACTGTGTAATAATTACTCCTGCCATCTTCTTGATAAAGAGTTTTTTGATTGATAATTGATATACCGTAATTATACATTTATATAGAAGCAAAGATTAGAGTTAATCTGACTACCCCAACATAGAACATTAATATATAGTCCTAAATTTGTAACCCTAAGACTGCGGTCAATAACAATGTTAGCGTTCTCTTTAATCAAACTTTTGAATTAGTAAATCAAATTTTTGGACAGAGCAAGTTCCATCTTTTGACTACTTCATTGAAGACTAGTCGGAACTACTTTTTGTGTTGGTGTACTACCATTAGTCATATTAAGTCAATTGAGCTGACAGGTCGTGTTCGCTGTCCTTGATTTTAACATTGAATGTGTGGGTGTGCATTGTCGGATCCACTCTCTATAGGATTGTCAAATGCCTTTTCATTTTTTAAATAGCTCATTTATTTTAAGAACGTTTTGTAATGCATTCACATTTTTATTTCAAATTTGTTTAAATCTTGTCTTATCAGCTGGACACATTATAAATCCAGTACTATTTGATAAAGAAAGTTCTGAAGTAGGTTGTTTTAATATACTAAATGATAATGCGAGGCTTGCACTTTTAAGATATAATTTATACCGACTGGAAAAGTTGTTAACCAGAAATTCATAAAGATATGAAATGTGATACAAAATTTGTGCATGAAATTTGCATTTTATGTGTATCATATTTCATGGCCAGTTAAATCATGTTTGGGTTTTGATATTAGTTCTCCTGCTTTCAGAAGATGACAGTCATGTCAGATAATTGAATGTTGAAATGTTATACTTTTCTCAAATCTTGTATGCTAAAATGAAAACAAATATGATAAAACACCTAAAATTATTATTAATAGAATTTAAGTGACATTATAAACAGAAGCTTGCATGAATACCTCCATTATGTTGTAATTAATATTATTGTGAAACACTATAAAAAGTCATGTACATGTATATACAAATAATTTTTATTGTTCATTATATCTTAAAGAATCCAGCCTAGCTAAAAATGTAATGTAGCTATATATATTTCCAGATTTTTAACATGTGATAGAATGTGTAGTTTGGCTGTCTGTCTGTCTGTCTGTCTGTTTGCCTTAGGTGTTCAGCGTTATACAAAGACGATGTCCTCAATGTGAATGAATATAACAACAGTTTTGAGAGAATTCAAATTTCTCCTTTTATTGTAGATCAAGGATGTGAAAGGCTCGCTGGACGCCCACATTCACTTCTGGCTGGGCAAGGAAACATCGCAGGATGAGGCCGGTGTGGCTGCATTTAAATCAGTCGAACTGGATGATCTTCTGGGCGGATTTCCCGTGCAGCATCGTGAAGTCCAGGGGAGTGAATCCAAGCTCTTTCTTAGCTACTTTAAGAAGGGAATCAAGTGAGTTGTCTTTATTGCAGCGGCTTTATTTCATTTATTTTTTAAATTGTGAAATTTCCAATTAAGTAAATAGGTCAGACAAACTTAGATAAAAGTAATTCACTTTGTAATTTTAATAGCGTGACTGATGATGAAGACAATGACAATCAGATGATGAATAATGATGGCCTTATATTATGTTCGTGCCTTATAATATTTGCCATATCGCAATGCACTCGAAATGTCTTCACTGCATCAAAGGACATGAACAAGCATGTTTTCTACTGTGCAGATACAATGATGGAGGTGTGAAGTCTGGTTTCAACCACGTGGACACGACCTTCAAGAAGAGACTCATGCATATCAAGGGCAAACACCATGTCAGGGTGCAGGAGGTAGGAAACATTGCATATCAAGGGCAAACACCATGACAGGGTGCAGGAGGTAGGAAACACAGTATATCAAGGGCAAACACCATGTCAGGGTGCAGGAGGTAGGAAACACAGTATATCAAGGGCAAACACCATGTCAGGGTGCAGGAGGTAGGAAACACAGTATATCAAGGGCAAACACCATGTCAGGGTGCAGGAGGTAGGAAACACAGTATATCAAGGGCAAACACCATGTCAGGGTGCAGGAGGTAGGAAACACAGTATATCAAGGGCAAACACCATGTCAGGGTGTAGGAGGTAGGAAACACAGTATATCAAGGGCAAACACCATGTCAGGGTGCAGGAGGTAGGAAACACAGTATATCAAGGGCAAACACAATGTCAGGGTGCAGGAGGTAAGGAACACAGTATATCAAGGGCAAACACCATGTCAGGGTGCAGGAGGTAAGGAACACAGTATATCAAGGGCAAACACCATGTCAGGGTGCAGGAGGTAAGGAACACAGTATATCAAGGGCAAACACAATGTCAGGGTGCAGGAGGTAGGAAACATTGCATATCAAGGGCAAACACCATGTCAGGGTGCAGGAGGTAAGGAACACCGTATATCAAGGGCAAACACCATGTCAGGGTGCAGGAGGTAGGAAACACAGTATATCAAGGGCAAACACCATGTCAGGGTGCATGAGGTAGGAAACAATTAGCATTTCAAGGGCAAACACCATGTCAGGGTGCAGGAGGTAGGAAACAATTAGTATTTCAAGGGCAAACACCATGACAGGGTGCAAGAGGTAAGAAACATAGTCTATCAAGGGCCAACACCATGTCAGGGTGCAGGTGGTAGTAAACAATTAGTATTTCAAGGGCAAACACCATGTCAGGGTGCAGGAGGTAGGAAACACAGTATATCAAGGGAGAACACCATGTCAGATTGCAAGAGGTAAGGAACACAGTAATTCAAGGGCAAACACCATGTCAGGGTGTAGGAGGCAGGAAACACAGTATATCAAGGGCAAACACCATGTCAGGGTGCAGGAGGTAGGAAACATAGTCTATCAAGGGAGAACACCATGTCAGATTGCAAGAGGTAAGGAACACAGTAATTCAAGGGCAAACACCATGTCAGGGTGTAGGAGGCAGGAAACACAGTATATCAAGGGCAAACACCATGTCAGGGTGCAGGAGGTAGGAAACACAGTATATCAAGGGCAAACACCATGTCAGGGTGCAGGAGGTAGGAAACATAGTCTATCAAGGGCAAACACCATGTCAGGGTGTAGGAGGTAAGAAACACAGTATATCAAGGGCAAACACCATGTCAGGGTGCAGGAGGTAGGAAACACAGTATATCAAGGGCAAACACCATGTCAGGGTGCAGGAGGTAGGAAACATAGTCTATCAAGGGCAAACACCATGTCAGGGTGTAGGAGGTAAGAAACACAGTATATCAAGGGCAAACACCATGTCAGGGTGCAGGAGGTAGGAAACATAGTATATCAAGGGCAAACACCATGTCAGGGTGTAGGAGGTAAGGAACACAGTATATCAAGGGCAAACACAATGTCAGGGTGTAGGAGGTAAGGAACACAGTATATCAAGGGCAAACACCATGTCAGGGTGTAGGAGGTAAGGAACACAGTATATCAAGGGCAAACACAATGTCAGGGTGTAGGAGGTAAGGAACACAGTATATCAAGGGCAAACACCATGTCAGGGTGCAGGAGGTAAGGAACACAGTATATCAAGGGCAAACACCATGTCAGGGTGCAGGAGGTAGGAAACATAGTATTACAAGGGCAAACACAATGTCAGGGTGCAGGAGGTAAGGAACACAGTATATCAAGGGCAAACACAATGTCAGGGCGCAGGAGGTAAGGAACACAGTATATCAAGGGCAAACACAATGTCAGGGCGCAGGAGGTAAGGAACACAGTATATCAAGGGCAAACACAATGTCAGGGTGCAGGAGGTAAGGAACACAGTATATCAAGGGCAAACACAATGTCAGGGTGTAGGAGGTAAGGAACACAGTATATCAAGGGCAAACACCATGTCAGGGTGCAGGAGGTAGGAAACATAGTCTATCAAGGGCAAACACCATGGCAGGGTGCAGGAGGTAAGGAAACATAGTATTACAAGGGCAAACACAATGTCAGGGTGCAGGAGGTAACGAACATAGTATTACAAGGGCTTTTTTTATAAAGCAGTCAAATTCATCATGAATGGTAAAATGTTTCAGGGTCAAACTTACTTTGTATTTACTCAGTAGGGCTCAATTTTTAGGGTCAAATTCAAAAAGAGGTCTGAATGAGATTGGATATAGAAGACCTTTTACTTGTTTGCTATCATGCTATTGCAATGATAATGTAATATATGAGCATTTTTTGCAGGTGGACATGGCATGGTCTTCCTTCAACAGTGGTGACGTGTTCCTGCTGGATCTTGGTCAGATGATCTATGTGTGGAACGGCAAGGACAGCACACGTACAGAGAGATTTAAGGTATGATTTGGAGGAAATGTTTGAAACTTTGTCGGGAATTATCATACCTTTGCATTTGAGACTTTACTACACTTACAACTATCTGGAGGTCATCATTCAGGTAACACATGCTGGTTAAATTCAACCTTTTTATCGACCAATAATTGACAAGTCATCAATTTGCATGGATTTTTGTTAGTACCAGGGAATTGGATTGTTTTCTGTCCCATGGTGTAACAAATTCTGTGTGATCACAAGTCTGGAGCAGGGCCTTACATATATGTCCGAGATGAGAGGTCAGAGGTCAACATTGTCTGTGTTATATAGGTAGTTGATATCCCTAATCTTGAATTCTTCAGGGTTTGGAACAGGCCCGTATGTACCGAGATGAGAGGTCAAAGGTCAACATTGTCTGCGTGGAAGAGGGGGATGAGAATAAAATGGCCGAGAGTGAGATCAAGGTATGAAGAGTTATATGTTTGTAGCCGGTTAACACATTTTCTGCTAAGAGTTTTAGTGCATGCATATTTATTAATGAGCAAACCTTTTTCAGAGACACTAAATTTTGCAGAACTGGGCATCAAAATCAAATGAGAAACTGCTGTGAAGTAGCTGTAAAACTTTTAGGCTTAATTTGATGTCAACAAGTTGTTAGTGATAGCCAAGTGGTTATATATAGCCAATCACACTCTTGTGGATCAGAGGATCTTGAGTTTGATTGATGCTCTGAGCTGAGTTAGTTTTACACCTACTTTACAGATGTGGGATGCCCTTATTCCGCTTGCTGAAAAGTCAGTGAAATCTGCCAGCGAAGGCGGCACAGACGAGGCTGCAGAGCGGACAAATGCATCCATGATCAAGCTGTACAGGTGTACAGAAGAGGAAGGGACATTGAAGGTCTCTGAAGTGAAATCAGGGCCCCTGGTGAAGGCTGACCTTGACTCCAGTGTAAGTGGGGTTTATGTATCATTGTTAAAGTATCAATTATTCAGGGGTCAAATGTGTCCTCCATCATTGTTGTACAGAAGCATAATGTGCAGAAAGAGAGGAACTTTAAAGGTCTTAACAATGCATATTTGGTCACGGGTAAAGTCTGGTCTTTACTCCAGTTGTAGTTGCAGTGGAAATTTCATCTAAATCATGCAAGTGTGTTATGGCTTTAAGCTCAATTGCTCATCTTGAGCCCTTATAGACAATCAAACGTCTTATTGGGAAGCTTTAAATGTTGTCCACTGGGACTGCATTCATAAAGCTTTGTATTACGGTAAAAATGTTCATATAAGTGAAAAGTTTAAAAAAGTTTTAAATGGTTTATTTCTCAAAAGAGTGTCTCTAAATTTAATGTCAAATTGAATATTTATTAATTCTTATTCACTATATGTTTGCAGGACTCGTACATCATTGACAATGGAGCAGCTGGAATCTGGGCCTGGATCGGCAAGAACTCCACCAAGAAGGAGAAGAGTGAGGCTATGAGGAATGCCCTGGTAAGGGGATATGTAAAATATCAACAACTTTTATATAGATGTCCTGATGTTTGTGTATAAAATGGTTTAAGGCATGCCCAAGGGGATTTGTAAATAATATGAGGATAGAGGCCAATGGGCGACTGAGTTTTATCAAATATTACCAAAGTAGAGAGAGATTCTTTATTTCCTCCAATTTGAAAAGACTTGTTAAATATGAAAACAATAATGAGGTATTAGTGATGACCTCGTCAGTGAATAATACATTTAACATGTAGATTTTTGTATGCCCTGATGTATGCATAATTAAATAGAAAAAGTGAGATCATGAAATTTAACATTTTATTTTTCAGGGCTTTATCAAGAAGAAGGGCCTTCCTAACAGTACTAGTGTTACCCGCATTATTGAGGGAGGGGAGCCATCAGATTTCAAGTCTCTCTTTAAATCCTGGCCCATGCCCGTGGCCACAGGCAAAGCCTACAATAACAACAAGATTGGTAGGATTTCTGTTTGATTTAGGATGTACTTTAAATATGTCTCTTAATGTCTTGGTAATAAAAAAATGATGAGGGGGAAAAAGTAGGATTAAGGTTAAGTTGGCACGGCAAGATACAATGCAGAGCTTTATCAACCAACTTTTAAAAAACTTAATGGGTAAAAAAGTGCCATCCACCACCTGAAACATGAGTAGAATTATTAATGTAATATTTAACTTTGCAAATTTTCTTATTTTCAAAACCTTTTGGCCATTTATTTCAGCAAAGACAGTTCAGACCAAGTTTGACGCGACCACCCTTCACAGTAACACAGCCCTGGCCGCTCAGACACAGATGGTGGATGATGGCACAGGAAAGTGTGAGGTAAGTGAGGGATGATGGATGTACATTACATGAAGTTGACTGATACATATAAGATGACCAAACAAATGAGATGACCTACACAGATATCTTGTCAATGCAAGTATCATGCAATCACTTTTTGGTTTTGGAATAGTTATGATATATATCTCGAAAGTTATGACTTTATAAGTAAGGGAAGGCAGAGTTTAATTGATTTTGCGATTTTATTTGATACACTGAAGTGAAATTCTTGATCTGAGGAAATTTTGTCATAGACTCACTGCTAAGATGGCTACTAAATCCTTTTACTTCCTTTGCATCAAAAGTTTGATAGTCTCTGCGGTAAAAAAGTACATGCATGATCAAGGATCTTCAGGTTGTCCAGCTAACGCAGTGGTTTACGCACTCACTTCTCAGCTAGACGACCCAGGTTTGATTCCCAGCCTGTGAGATTGGTTTAGTGGTCACCAAGCTGGACAAGTGGGTTTCTTCTGGTTTCGCCCATAACACAAGACCACTCTCTCACATTACACTTTGCCAAGAGTGATTTATATGATGTTGTAATAACTTGTTTCACAATCGTTGTAAAATAAATAAGCTTTAACTAAATTCAACTAATAACCTACACAAAATGTTGAGGTACAAGCATGAAGTAATTGAGGGAAATTTACGTGAACTGGTCAATGTCTATTTCCAGATCTGGCGTATTGATGATTTTGACATGAAGCCAATCAGAAGCCAGGACATTGGCCTGTTTTACGGAGGGGATTGTTACGTGATCCTCTACACGTATGAAGTGAACGGCAAAGAGAACTATATCATCTACTACTGGCAGGTAAATCATTGACACCTGCAGTTGTTTTTTTTACCTCACCTGAGAAACAAAATGCCAGCTTTTGTTTTCAGTTGTTTTGGGCATCAACAGATTGCTTGTTAATTGGTACTCTTAAAAGCCACATGTTTACCCTTTTTTGGTTTTTCATGAAACTGGTCAGAATTATTGGCCTTTTTCAACCTATTCAAAAAGTGTATAAAATATTGGATTTCTGGATAAGTAATATACTTTATTGTACCATTTCACAGGGATCCAAATCTTCATCAGATGAGAAAGGAACGTCCGCTCTGAAGGCCGTGGAGCTTGATGATAAACTAGGGGGCGCTGCTGTACAGGTGAGATATATAGCCCCACTTTCACAAAATATCTCAAGTGTCTGACAAGTTTCTGATTTCATTTTGCCAAAATTATGACTTAAACTTGATTTAACTGGATATAAATAGTTTATAGTGATTATCATAGAAAACACTCAGATCTCCTCCAAATGGGAAACTTCTACAAACATTACCTTGATAAGGACATACCATTGTTTGAGAAATTGTGGCTTGGATCGCTTGTTTAACTGCGAAACTAGATTGCTTTATTGGTGAATGAAGAGCAGGGTTTGGAATTAAGAGGTGTAGTAATGTAATTACGACGCCAAAAGGCCTGACTCACACATGTATAACAAAGTAGGAGTGCTTTATGGTTTTTTGCTCACAAAAAAACCTTATGTGTATCATGTATTTGCAAGTTTTACGCAATTTTGTTCATCATTATTACTTTGCATAGCTTAAAGGCATCACACCAAACATGTCGCACAAATCATGAAGTCATTTTTATGCTTCGCTGCATTGTTGTCTAATACTGCAAGCTGGATGTACTATACATTTTTTTCATTTTCAAGAGCATTTCCTTTATTATTGTCTATACATAAGCTCCACTATACGAACGATAGTAGGTGCAGCTTAACTGTTCAGAAACTAGCAAGCGGATAAAAAGAAAATGCTATTCACTTATAAGGCATACTATTATTAAACTTTGCCCTTGACAACAAGGTACTAAACAGTTACATCATCTACTACTCTCGTGCTGAAAATTATTCATTGGTGCTCAAGCTATGTGAATGACTATGGCAATAGTAACTTTTCTTACAGTACCGTATATATTTCCTAAGCTATGTTTACTTTAATTCTTGTGTATATGTTGTTTTGTGAAGAGTAACAATCATTGTATATGTTACAGGTGAGGGTTGTCATGGGGAAGGAACCTCAACACTTCATGGCCATGTTTGATGGGAAAATGATCATCTTCTCCGTAAGTTGTACACATTTACATCATATCTTATATAGGGTAAATATTATGTGCTATGGTAAAGTCTCAGCCCTACCTTTCATGTTTTTTATGCCCCCTTTTGAAAAAAGTGGGGTATATTGTTTTGCACATGTCGGTCGGTCGGTCTGTCTGTCTGTCGGTCGGTCGGTCGGAATACCAAATGGTTTCCGATCAATAACTTGAGAACGCTTTGACCGAGGGACCTCATACTTGGTATGTGTATTGGTCATCACCAGCAGATGAACCCTATTGATTTTGAGGTCAGTGGGTCAAAGGTCAAGGTCAGTGTGACCTTTACATGAAAAACGGTTTCCGATCAATAACTTGAGAACGCTTTGACCCAGGGACCTCATACTTGGTAGGTGTATTGGTCATGACCAGCAGATGAACCCTATTGATTTTGAGGTCAGTGGGTCAAAGGTCAAGGTCAGTGTGACCTTAACATGAAAAACGGTTTCCGATCAATAACTTGAGAACGCTTTGACCCAGGGACCTCATACTAGGTAGGCTTATTGGTCATGACCAGCAGATGAACCCTATTGATTTTGAGGTCAGTGGGTCAAAGGTCAAGGTCAGTGTGACCTTTACATGAAAAACGGTTTCCGATCAATAACTTGAGAACGCTTTGACCCAGGAACCTCATACTTGGTAGGTGTATTGGTCATGACCAGCAGATGAACCCTATTGATTTTGAGGTCAGTGGGTCAAAGGTCAAGGTCAGTGTGACCTTAACATGAAAAACGGTTTCCGATCAATAACTTGAGAACGCTTTGACCCAGGGACCTCATACTAGGTAGGCTTATTGGTCATGACCAGCAGATGAACCCTATTGATTTTGAGGTCAGTGGGTCAAAGGTCAAGGTCAGTGTGACTGTAAGCTGAAAAAAGGTTTTCTGATTGTCCATATTTATGCCCCCTTTTGAAAAAAGTGGGGTATATTGTTTTGCACATGTCGGTCGGTCTGTCTGTCTGTCTGTCTGTCTGTCTGTCTGTCGGTCGGTCGGAATACCAAATGGTTTCCGATCAATAACTTGAGAACGCTTTGACCGAGGGACCTCATACTTGGTATGTGTATTGGTCATCACCAGCAGATGAACCCTATTGATTTTGAGGTCAGTGGGTCAAAGGTCAAGGTCAGTGTGACCTTTACATGAAAAACGGTTTCCGATCAATAACTTGAGAACGCTTTGACCCAGGGACCTCATACTTGGTATGTGTATTGGTCATCACCAGCAGATGAACCCTATTGATTTTGAGGTCAGTGGGTCAAAGGTCAAGGTCAGTGTGACCTTTACATGAAAAACGGTTTCCGATCAATAACTTGAGAACGCTTTGACCCAGGAACCTCATACTTGGTAGGTGTATTGGTCATGACCAGCAGATGAACCCTATTGATTTTGAGGTCAGTGGGTCAAAGGTCAAGGTCAGTGTGACCTTAACATGAAAAACGGTTTCCGATCAATAACTTGAGAACGCTTTGACCCAGGGACCTCATACTAGGTAGGCTTATTGGTCATGACCAGCAGATGAACCCTATTGATTTTGAGGTCAGTGGGTCAAAGGTCAAGGTCAGTGTGACTGTAAGCTGAAAAAAGGTTTTCTGATTGTCCATATTTATGCCCCCTTTTGAAAAAAGTGGGGTATATTGTTTTGCACATGTCGGTCGGTCGGTCGGTCGGTCGGTCGGTCGGTCTGTCGGTCGGTCGGTAGGAATACCAAATGGTTTCCGATCAATAACTTGAGAACGCTTTGACCGAGGGACCTCATACTTGGTATGTGTATTGGTCATCACCAGCAGATGAACCCTATTGATTTTGAGGTCAGTGGGTCAAAGGTCAAGGTCAGTGTGACCTTTACATGAAAAACGGTTTCCGATCAATAACTTGAGAACGCTTTGACCCAGGAACCTCATACTTGGTAGGTGTATTGGTCATGACCAGCAGATGAACCCTATTGATTTTGAGGTCAGTGGGTCAAAGGTCAAGGTCAGTGTGACCTTAACATGAAAAACGGTTTCCGATCAATAACTTGAGAACGCTTTGACCCAGGGACCTCATACTAGGTAGGCTTATTGGTCATGACCAGCAGATGAACCCTATTGATTTTGAGGTCAGTGGGTCAAAGGTCAAGGTCAGTGTGACCTTTACATGAAAAACGGTTTCCGATCAATTACATGAAAAACGGTTTCCGATCAATAACTTGAGAACGCTTTGACCCAGGGACCTCATACTTGGTAGGTGTATTGGTCATGACCAGCAGATGAACCCTATTGATTTTGAGGTCAAAGGTCAAGGTCAGTGTGACCTTAACATGAAAAACGGTTTCCGATCAATAACTTGAGAACGCTTTGGCCCAGGGACCTCATACTAGGTAGGCTTATTGGTCATGACCAGCAGATGAACCCTATTGATTTTGAGGTCAGTGGGTCAAAGGTCAAGGTCAGTGTGACCTTTACATGAAAAACGGTTTCCGATCAATAACTTGAGAACGCTTTGACCCAGGGACCTCATACTTGGTAGGTGTATTGGTCATGACCAGCAGATGAACCCTATTGATTTTGAGGTCAGTGGGTCAAAGGTCAAGGTCAGTGTGACCTTTACATGAAAAACGGTTTCCGATCAATAACTTGTTTATTTTCTTATATAGTAGACAGTAGAAATTTATATGTCACTAAATGCATGAGTTGAAGTATCAGTTTTCAGTGAACATCTAGTTTAATTATGCCCCCCTTCGAAGCAGAGGGGTTATATAATTGCTTTGCACATGTCGGTCGGTCTGTTGGAAGACCAAAGCTTGTCCGAGTGATAACTCAACAATTCCCGGACCTATGGTCATCAAACTTGACATGAAGATTAGGTATGACCAGTAGATGACCTGCCTCATATGCATCCAATGACAAATCAGCTGTCATTTCAGTCCATGCATATTTCATTCAATTGTCCAAATATTTCTGGCAACTTGGCGCTCAGGGGGCATAATGTTTGACAAACATCTCTTGTTATTTATTAGTATAAACTTCATCTTATGCCATCTATGGAACTAAGGGCTATTCCAATAAAACATACAACCCACGGAGGAAGGCAATTATTTAAATAGTATATAGGTGGGTGTCTTTTATCACTAATTTGGATCCCGAAAGGGTGAATTTGCTTCTGTAGGGGGGTGGTATATTTTAAAAGTGTCTACCCCCTGGGGGTTATTCATGTATGTTTAATGGAATAGCGCTAAGTGTATCAAAGTGTTCCAGGTAATAAATACACAGCACAGTTTCTTTAGCATTTTTGAGCATCATAAAAGTTTAATCTATGGTTATCAAATCCAATGTTAAACCTTCATATGCCACGTACAACCAAGTATGTGTTTTAAAAGTTTGTATAAAATTATTCAACAATAGTTTTTCCATTATGTAAAAATGGCTCTGAGGACTCTTACATGCTCCAAGTGAGAGGCTTGTCATTTATTAACCATAGAAGACCAGTTATTGAATTGTCTTGATAATTCACTCTTTTACAGGGAGGTCATGCCGGATGGACCGGTGGCCCCAGTAATGAAGGCCCTGGTGACTCCTACATGCTCCAAGTGAGAGGCACATCCATTCTCAACACCAAGGCCATTCAGGTTCCAATGGAGGCTGCGTCACTCAACTCTAATGACACGTTTGTGGTCTTCCTCAAAACTGCCGTCTACATCTGGTGTGGAAAGGTAAGGGCTATCTTCCGGCATGTTCAAGTGTAGTACGGGGCAAGTACTTTGTATCAAGACCATGAAAGTCCCATTAATACATTGTTTTAAAGATATTCATGATGTTTTGTTTGTGGTCACCAAGCTGGACAAGTGGGTTTCCTCTGGGTACTCCAGTTTCCCCCACAACACAAGACCACAATCAACTGTAAAATTGTGCCAACAAGAGTGATTAATATAATGCTGTAATAACCTGTTTGCAATCGTTGTAAAATAAATACGGTAAGTTTAAACTTAAATTTGATAATTCATTTTTATGGAGCCTAAAGTCACATGATATGTTATATGATAAAGCGTATGGATGATAACATTATTATGCGATATTATGTAGTGTTTCGATAATCAATCATGATTCTACCGCGATATTATGTAGTGTTTTGATATTCAATCATGATTTTACCTTGATATTATGTAGTGTTTCGATAATCAATCATGATTCTACCTTGATATTATGTAGTGTTTTGATAATCAATCATGATTCTACCTTGATATTATGTAGTGTTTTGATAATCAATCATGATTCTACCTTGATATTATGTAGTGTTTCGATAATCAATCATGATTCTACCTTGATATTATGTAGTGTTTTGATAATCAATCATGATTCTACCTTGATATTATGTAGTGTTTTGATAATCAATCATGGTTCTACCTTGATATTATGTAGTGTTTTGATAATCAATCATGGTTCTACCTTGATATTATGTAGTGTTTTGATAATCAATCATGGTTCTACCTTGATATTATGTAGTGTTTTGATAATCAATCATGGTTCTACCTTGATATTATGTAGTGTTTCGATATTCAATCATAATTCTACCTTAATATTATGTAGTGTTTCGATAATCAATCATGATTCTACCTTGATATTATGTAGTGTTTCGATAATCAATCATGGTTCTACCTTGATATTATGTAGTGTTTCGATATTCAATCATAATTCTACCTTGATATTATGTAGTGTTTTGATAATCAATTATGGTTCTACCTTGATATTATGTAGTGTTTTGATATTCAATCATGATTCTACCTTGATATTATGTAGTGTTTCGATAATCAATCATGATTCTACCTTGATATTATGTAGTGTTTCGATAATCAATCATGATTCTACCTTGATATTATGTAGTGTTTTGATATTCAATCATAATTCTACCTTGATATGTTTATTTTGTTTTCAGGGCAGCACAGGTGATGAGAGAGAGGCTGCTAAACTTGTGGCAAAGAGGTCGCCAAGGTAACAGTTTTGTACAATAAATGATTACTAAACATGTCATTATTTAGTCATGTATTAGTATATGGATGAGAGTGTCTAATTGCTATATGTGTTTGACTCTTATAATCAACAACTGTACAAGTCGCAGGTTTAATTCCTCAAATGGGAACTATCTCATGCCCCCTTAAGTGTAACTATTCTTCAGCTATTACTATGTTTGAACAACTGTACAGCTGCCGACTCAATCAGCTATCGTCGTATAACATTTATAGTGTTTACCAATCACCATGGTAACCCTCCGGACCTGCTCCACATTGTGTGTACTTTACACTGAAAAGACGATTTGTAAAATTGATTTTATAATTAATGCTATTACTTGAATGACATGCATTCCATGCATCTAAAAGGGCTTATATGCTGCTGTACATTATTGAGCAGTTTGGTTTAACATGGCAAGTTTACTGAAAACACATTGCTTGTTTAAACAAGTGTTGCTGCTATAAGACATCTGAACATGTCAGAACTGTAATGGGCTCATGGTCTAGCAAAAGTGAAGTCCTAATTGGGTTCAATATAGGCATGTTGTTTAAAGTTATGCTTCCATATCAGATCATATGCTTTCCTAGTGGTTCAAACTGACTTAATCCAAAGTCTTGAAATTAGTACTGATTTTTGTATAATGTGGTTAACATTATGGGCTGATTGTTCTCATTTTTGTAAGGTTCTACAATATTGCTATATGTGATTGTTGTTAACTTTCAAATATTAATTGGTCTTGGAATTTCATGTTCATTTACAGTTCTTCTGATAAACTGCTTAAGCTTCGCTTGTTTTAATTGATTATATTGTGAGCTCAGTGCAAGACAGTTTGAACTCAATATAGACATACACGGCATTAACCCAGTATTTTGCTAAAACCTTGAAGCTATTAATCATCATCACCATAAATTTCACTTTTAAAAGTTAACAACAATGTGAATAATGAAGTTTATTATTTGACTAAGTTCTGAACAATTGACTCTCTATTAATATACTTCTAGGGAGTGCACAATTGTGATTGAAGGCCAGGAGAAGCCAGCTTTCTGGGACGCAATTGGCGGGAAGGGAGAATACATGAGCAGCAAGCGCCTGGCTGACCCTGAGTCAGAGCACCCGGCTCGTTTGTTCCAGCTGAGCAACGCCTCTGGAAGATTCATGTGTGAAGAGATTCCAGAATTCACGCAGCAGGATTGTGTGACTGATGATTGTATGATTCTCGACGTTTGGGATGGGGTGTATGTGTGGATCGGCGCAAATGCGAGAGAGGAAGAGAAGAAAGAGGCTGAACGACTCGCAATGGTTAGTGCACATATTTAGCTCAACTCTTTGAGATTTTGTAATGTTCACATTGATGGGGTACTCGATTACAATGATGTATTAGCGGATCACTTTGTTCTTCCAAAAATAGTTATTGAGTTATGCTGAGAAAAGCTCTGCACCATATTCCATCTTGCAGTATCTACCTATATATGTATTGTTTTTCCAATGAAGATTAATTCAATAACTTTAATAGACATGTGATGATTATAAAAAAATGATAATTTAGCAGTTCTTCAAAAAAAACCTGGTTAAACATAACTATTACATGTCACCTTTATCTGCAGGAGTACATCACAACCGACCCCGCAGATCGTGATCCTGACACACCTGTGTTCCGCGTAAAACAAGGTTACGAACCACCAACATTTACTGGACACTTTGGTATATGGGAGGCAGACTTCTTTAAGGTAAAGTCTCCCCGATGACTAAATTGTTATGCCCCCCTTCAAAGAAGAGGGGTATATTGCTTTGCACAGGCATGTTGGTATGTCGGTCGGTCCGTCTGTAGACCAAAGCTTGTCCGAGTGATAACTCAACAATTCCTGGACGTATGGTCATCAAACTTCACATGAAGGTTGGGCCTGACCAGTAGATGACCCCTATTGATTTTGGGGGTCATCGGGTCAAAGGTCAAGGTCACAGTGACCTTTAATGGTAAAATAATTTTAAAGCTTGTCCGAGTGATAACTTAACAATGCCTGCACCCATGGCACTCAAACTTGACATGGAGGTTGGGTCTGACCAGTAGATGACCCCTATTGTTTTTGGGGGTCATCAGGCCAAAGGTCAAGGTCACAGTGACCTTGAATGGTAAAAGGTTGTCCGAGTGATAACGTGACAATGCCTGCACCCATGGCCCTCAAACTTGACTTGGAGGTTGGGCCTGACCAGTAGCTGACCCCTATTGTTTTTTGGACTCAATGGGTCAAAGATCAAGGTCACAGTGACTTTGAATGGTAAAAGGTTGTTCGAGTGATAACTCAACAATGCCTGCACCCATGGCCCTCAAACTTGACTTGAAGGTTGGGCCTGACCAGTAGATGACCCCTATCGTTTTTGGGGGTCATTGGGCCAAAGGTCAAGGTCACAGTGACCTTGAATGGTAAAAGGTTGTCCGATTGATAACTCAACAATGCCTGCACCCATGGCCCTCAAACTTGACTTGGAGAATTGGCCTGACCAGGAGATGACCCCTATGGTTTTTGGGGGTCATCTGGCCAAAGGTCAAGGTCACAGTGACCTGGAATGGTAAAAGGTTGTCCGAGTGATAGCTCGACAATGCCTGCACCCATGGCCCTCAAACTTGATATGGAGTTTGAGCCTGGCCAAAAGATTGTCCCTATTAATTTTAGGGGTCATTGGGCCAAAGGTCAAGGTCACAGTGACCTTGAATGATAAAAGGTTTTCCGAGTGATAACTCAACAATGCCTGCACCCATGGCCCTCAAACTTGACATGGAGGTTGGACCTGCCCAGTAGATGACCCCTATCAACTTTGGGGGTCATCAGGCCAAGGTCAATGTCACAGTAACCTTTAACGCAAAAAAGTTAACAAATCTTCCCCCACTGATACCTCAACAATGCCTGAACCTATGATCATTAAACATGGATGTTAAGCCTGACCAGTAGATCACCCTTATTGATTTTAGGATTCATAGAGCCAAAGGTCAAGGTCACAGTGATCTTGAATGGTAAAAGGTTGTCCGAGTGATAACTCAACAATGCCTGAACCCATGGCCTTCAAACTTGAGTTGGAGTTGCATCTGACTTGAAGATGACCCCTTATGATTTAAGGGGTCATCGGGTCAAAGGTCAAGGTCACAGTGACCTTGAACGAAAAAAACTTGTCTTGTGATAACTTGACAATGCCTGCACCCATGGCCCTCAAACTTGACATTTAGGTTTCTGGTGACCAGCTGATGACTCTGGATTTTGAGTTCATAGAGTCAAAGGTCATGACGGTCATAACACACTTTATCCTCACACTTTAATGGCCATAATCTTAAAACAGCAACAAATCAGCTGTCATTTCGGTCCATGCATATTTCATTCAATTGTCCATATAATCCTGACAACATGGCGCTCAGGGGGGGCATAATGTTTGACAAACATCTCTTGTTTAATATTGTCTTTAGTGAACAAGCAACATTTGACAGCTTACAGAGGCCTTGACATGACCATTATATCATAATTTAAGGATCTGAATGTCCTGATCTTGTGTTTAATTGTTGTATGGAAACTTTGGGCAAGTTAATGGTTTGTGAATTCTTTCTTCTAATATCCATAATCTTGCCAATTGGTTTCATGAACCAATCGCCATCAGGGTGGATAATAGAATATTAACATTTGTTTCTTGCACTTAATGCCAGGTAAAAAAAATACTTAGCCTAGGGGTCTCTTTGTCCTAGAAATATTGTATTTGATGTGTTTTTTATAACACAATGTCAAATGAAGACTATTTCAGGAATATGCGGCCGAGAACAATGCTGTCGTTAACCTGAAAATAGAAATAACATGTACGAAGGCAGTGTGCTGGGAAAGTCATCACTCCAGTGATAGCTGTAGTTATGTTTCTACTCTTTCAGGACTCAATGTCATATGAAGACTTTGGCAAGGAATTGGCCGCCGGGAATGATGCCGTCGTCCTGGTCCAACAGGTTTGCTTATTTTACAGTATATAAATAAGTACAAATAAAGATTTATGGACATGGATAAAATAGTTGATGTATATAACACAAACTAGCATAACTCCAAATAAGGTTTGTGGTTAAAGAATATTGTACTTAATACATATAACTGTGCCTTTACTTTTGCCTGGTTCATCTTTTCCATCATTTAATATTAACAAAACATGCACATTTCATTCTATAAATATCTTGTTGGGAATAGCTTGCTGAACTAGAAAATATGTATGCCTCTGTGTTGGTAAGTATCCTTATTAATCCTCAGCACTTCCCTAGATATAAAAAAAATAAAATAAAAAAAAGATTCTTTTATGTAGAAATAAGGAGATGAATTGGGCCAATTGCATAGATTGATGCAAAAAAAATAAATAAGAAGATGAATGCATTATTATGTTCATCTCATTTGACATTGATGATAAAAAAAAAGATTTGTGTGCAGTTAGCCTTTTTAAATGTTTTTATGCTCTCAACTTAGAGGGGGGGGGGTGTATATATAATATATATATATATATATATATATATATTTTTTTTTTTTTTTTTTTTTTGTTATTATTATTGAATAGCTATGGGGTTACAAATTCCCCAGAATAACTGGTACGCTTTTTTCTGTGTTGTTTTTCCTGTACTGTCAAATGAGTTAAACATAATCATGCATTAAAATAAAATAAAATAAAAAAATGGCATCAACCTGTATTGTGCTCCTTAAAAAGTTTCATGGGTCTAAAAACATGTGACACCACGGATGCTGTCAGTATAATACAAGTCCCCAGAACGTTGATGTAATATAAGTCCCCAGAATAGTGATGTAATATAAGTCCCCAGAACGGTGATGTAATATAAGTCCCCAGAATAGTGATGTAATATAAGTCCCCAGAACGGTGATGTAATATAAGTCCCCAGAATAGTGATGTAATATAAGTCCCCAGAACGGTGATGTAATATAAGTCCCCAGAATAGTGATGTAATATAAGTCCCCAGAACGGTGATGTAATATAAGTCCCCAGAACGGTGATGTAATATAAGTCCCCAGAACGTTGATGTAATACAAGTCCCCAGAATATTGATGTAATATAAGTCCCCAGACTAGTGATGTAATATAAGTCCCCAGAATAGTGATGTAATATAAGTCCCCAGAATAGTGATGTAATATAAGTCCCTAGAATAGTGATGTATTATAAGTCCCCAGAATAGTGATGTAATATAAGTCCCCAGAATAGTGTTATGTAATATAAGTCCCCAGAATGTTGATGTAATATAAGTCCCCAGAATGTTGATGTAATATAAGTCCCCATAACGGTGATGTAATGTAAGTCCCCAGAACATTGATGTAATATAAGTCCCCAGAATAGTGATGTAATATAAGTCCCCAGAACATTGATGTAATATAAGTCCCCAGAATGGTGATGTAATATAAGTCCCCAGAACGGTGATGTAATATAAGTCCCCAGAACGGTGATGTAATATAAGTCCCCAGAATAGTGATGTAATATAAGTCCCCAGAACGTTGATGTTATTTAAGTCCCCAGAATAGTGATGTAATATAAGTCCCCAGACTAGTGATGTAATATAAGTCCCCAGAATAGTGATGTAATATAAGTCCCCAGAATAGTGATGTAATATAAGTCCCTAGAATAGTGATGTATTATAAGTCCCCAGAATAGTGATGTAATATAAGTCCCCAGAATAGTGTTATGTAATATAAGTCCCCAGAATGTTGATGTAATATAAGTCCCCAGAATGTTGATGTAATATAAGTCCCCAGAATAGTGATGTAATATAAGTCCCCAGAATGGTGATGTAATATAAGTCCCCAGAACGGTGATGTAATATAAGTCCCCAGAACGGTGATGTAATATAAGTCCCCAGAATAGTGATGTAATATAAGTCCCCAGAACGTTGATGTTATTTAAGTCCCCAGAATAGTGATGTAATATAAGTCCCCAGAATGGTGATGTAATATAAGTCCCCAGAATGTTGATGTAATATAAGTCCCCAGAATAGTGATGTAATATAAGTCCCAAGAACGTTGATGTAATATAAGTACCCAGAATAGTGATGTAATATAAGTCCCCAGAATAGTGTTATGTAATATAAGTCCCCAGAATGTTGATGTAATATAAGTCCCCAGAATAGTGATGTAATATAAGTCCCCAGAAGGGTGATGTAATATAAGTCCCCAGAATAATGATGTAATATAAGTCCCCAGAACGTTGATGTAATATAAGTCCCCAGAATAGTGATGTAATATAAGTCCCCAGAATAGTGATGTAATATAAGTCCCCATAACGGTGATGTAATATAAGTCCCCAGAACATTGATGTAATATAAGTCCCCAGAACATTGATGTAATATAAGTCCCCAGAATGTTGATGTAATATAAGTCCCCAGAACATTGATGTAATATAAGTCCCCAGAACGGTGATGTAATATAAGTCCCCAGAACGGTGATGTAATATAAGTCCCCAGAATGTTGATGTAATATAAGTCCCCATAACGGTGATGTAATATAAGTCCCCAGAACATTGATGTAATATAAGTCCCCAGAATAGTGATGTAATATAAGTCCCCAGAACATTGATGTAATATAAGTCCCCAGAATGGTGATGTAATATAAGTCCCCAGAACGGTGATGTAATATAAGTCCCCAGAACGGTGATGTAATATAAGTCCCCAGAACATTGATGTAATATAAGTCCACAGAACGGTGATGTAATATAAGTCCCCAGAACATTGATGTTATATAAGTCCCCAGAACATTGATGTAATATAAGTCCCCAGAATGTTGATGTAATATAAGTCCCCAGAACGGTGATGTAATATAAGTCCCCAGAAGGTTGATGTAATTTAAGTCCCCAGAACGGTGATGTAATATAAGTCCCCAGAACGTTGATGTAATATAAGTCCCCAGAACGGTGATGTAATAAAAGTCCCCAGAACGTTGATGTTATATAAGTCCCCAGAATAGTGATGTAATATAAGTCCCCAGAACGTTGATGTTAGTTAAGTCCCCAGAACATTGATGTAATATAAGTCCCCCGAAGGTTGATGTAATTTAAGTCCCCAGAAGGTTGATACCATGTTTCCCAGTTACACCATATAACAATTAGACTTGTGACCTGTTGCACTTATTGTTATGTTAATTATGACCCATTTCTGCATGTCACCCTTCAATTATTTTAATGTCTTTTTTAAAAATTCACATTTTATCACTGTCTTTGAAAGTGGTTATCGTGAAAAAAAAGATTCACCTTGCAATAGATATTGCTGATTACTAATTGCTAAAAGATCAGCAATTTATGATTATTCACTCCGTGTATTACCACACTGTATTCCAACTATGATATTTTGCCCAATCCATGCCTGCAAATTATTAGCTGAGCCCCTGAATCATCCCATGTTTGTGTATGTAGTCACCAAGTCATGATTGAATATAACCGAAAATCATCAATGAGTTGACCAGAATTGGTGGTACACAAAAATGATCATACATTTTCATACCAACACTTTAAAAGTATAGAAATACACTTTGGGTACTTCAGTTTACCCCACAACACAAGACTACACTCTCGCGTAACATCATGCCAATGAGAGTGGTGCATATAATGTTGTAATAATTTGTTCACAATCATTGTAAATTAAATAAGTTTAATAAACTAATTGACGTTCATAGTTAGTTTAGAGACCATATAACATGGGCTTTATTGCGAAAAGGTACCTGAAACATCTATGGTTTAATGTTGCTTTGTCCCTTCTGACATTAACCCAACAATAAATAACATTAGATGACGTTTATTTTAAACTTTTTAACATGTTTGTATTTCAGAATGATATGAATGGTGGGAACAGCTTTGAGGAAACCATGAAATATCCCCTGTCTGAGTTACAAGGTGCCACTGAGGAATTGCCCGCAGGGGTTGACCCTAAGACTAAAGAGGTCAGTGGATACAGTCTGGGGTTTTTTTGTTGCTAGTTTGTGTTTTATGAAGCAACCAGTCTCAGTTTCTTGCTATGTCACCTGAGTAAGTTGCTCACATATCTTTCAAGCTTAATTTATTTTACATATCATTTCTGGTTTAATATAACATTTTAACATGACTTGATAACTGAAAAAAATGAGATGAAAGAAAAAACAATGAATAAATGAAAATAAGAAAATGGTTATTATACCAAGATTATAAAAGAAAACAATGAAGTTAGTAAGACAGTTGTAGTTCTTTGGTGTTGAAACAGTGAAATATTTTACTGCTATCTTGCACTGAAACCAACAATTATGCCCAAGGTATTTGTTGCATTACAGATGTACCTGAGCCAGGAAGAATTCCAGAGTGTGTTTGGCATGACATACACAGACTTCCTTAGCAAACCGATTTGGAAACAACAAGCTCTTAAGAAGAGTGCGGGATTATTCTAGAACTGTTTCTCTCACTAGTGTTAGTCTCCATGGTGATCTGTGTAAATACTTGTTGGTAACCATGCCAATAACTTTTCTATAACCTAGCAAGAATATGTCAATTATGTTTATTACATGTTTTGGAAAAGAAACGTGGTTTCTATGGTAACTTCAGTGTTTCAGTGGAAACTGTTATAGAAAGCTTTTGTTTAGGGATGTATTTTTTTAATAATTCATATTTAACCTAGCATCTAATATCGAGATCATATTTATTGTTATAAAGCTTCAATTTTATGAATAAAAGGGTAAATAAAGTGTGTCGTTGCAGTAGAATAGAAGTTGTCATTCATGAACTTTGTGTTGTGAATTAGTTAGAAATGGGGAAATGGGAGTAGTGAAATGCTGGAAACACTGCCAAATCAATCTGACAATATGAAAAAGGAAACTGAAAAGTAATCAATGTCATTACTTTTTATTTTTAGAAAATTATCTATAAAAACTGGCCTTCACATGATGTAAATGTTAGTTATGATAAATAATTATCAATTATTAATTTGTCAAAACATATGTTTTCAAGATTGTTGATATTTTATTGTTAAATTGTTGTTATAAATATAATATTATCATTAGATTCCATTATTTAATAACTTTATAAACGTATTGATGATTTGTGATTTATTTTGTTTACTTGTTAGAACATTTCAGATTGCGCGTTAAAACTGTATGTAACATCGGAATTTTTTAAAGGTGAAAAATAATTATTGACTAAAAATGCATAACATTGGAAAGAATTGATGGACAAGGGCGACTCAGTTGCTTTTAACCTCATAAAATGGGTGTACCTACAAGCCCAGATACTGTGTGTCTACTTTGTGAGACATGTTTCTTATTGACCTTCATACATGTATATTTGCTATAAATAGAAAGTTTGCGGAACACCTCTTGCTCTTGTACGTGTAGCATATGGAAGTAGTTTCAGTTAGCCTTAACTCTTGTTTGTGAAATTATTCCACTTGTAATGGTAGGCCCGTTGACGCTCGTTGAATGGCTTTTCTTGTAGACATCATTCATTTACTGTTACCTCGCCGAGCCTACTCATATGACACAAGTCCCAAGTGTTACATATATGTCCTGGAGTGCAGGCTTCAAACTTCACTTGGACAAAGTAGACTAACTTCAATGATGTAGCGCGCAAACAATAGTGCACACATACACAACACATACACCTACCCATTACAAGTAGTGTTCCACAGCTTCTCTATTGTACGCAGAACTTTGTCAATTTGAATGTCAATGTTGTATATTACTAGTGCTCACTGCTCTATATCTAGAATGTTCTCTATTTTGCCTTCTACCTTATATTCAGTTATGTATCACAGAGTTATTGTTGCTGTTCTTTATATAGATCTGAAAACTTGCGCTGCAATGACATGCAATGTCCTATATTGTTGTTATAATATTGCTGGTAAACATTTCAATGTTATTGTTTATGTTAAGTTTGAAATGAGTACCATTTAAATTGTTTCCATTTAAATGTTAGATTAAAAGTTTTAAAATATTTCAAATTAGTTAAAGGGAAAGTTTTCACTGTAAATTAGCTACATCAGCTCCGTGATCATTATTATTTCACTCCTCACAAGACCCTGATATATCTATTTGTAGATTATCTTGTCCGAATCATTGGCACTAAGCGGAGACCAACGAGTAATTAAAAGATGTCTGAATAAATCAACTATGCTGGCATGAAATACAGGGAACTGGCCCAGACCTTGAGATTGTCCTCATGCAGTAACTTCCCTTTAATTAAACAATGACATTTCTTATCTTTGACGGGAAGTATTTTGGATCCTAATTTTGAACGTTATTCAAACTGTTATAATTGTTTGTATGGCTTAAATCTAAACATCACTTAACTAAACAAGATGGATATAATACCATTACATATTAATTACGAAATGAAGTTTTGCTGCAAGGTGACAAAATATTGAAATAGCCAATAAGCTTTGCCTGTATAGCTTGCAGTACTGGACTCAAGGTCCATATTCACCCACATCTTAAGTCGCGGTTTGAGACTCTGACTCGGAAAGAACAAAATATTTCTGAAACTTTATATTTTGAGGATATTTTAGTGTGTAAACAACTGTTAAACTTTTTTTTTCATTCCTGGTTTATTCTACAAATTTCACAATGATATGTCATAGCAATTTTATAATGAAATTTATGATTTATGTATCCATTTTGAGGTTGAATTTCAAAACCGAAGTTGAAATGTAAGTGAATATGGGCCCATGCAGTACTTAACGTAGATAGAAATCCCTAGTAAACCAATGTTCAGGTATATACTGTGACCTGTTGTTATGCTGTATTGGCCAACTTTGGTTTGCTAGGGTACAGTATTAGTCAGAGTTTAGCTTAATCAAGTAGTGTTGTAGTTTGGAACTGGGGGCATTTTCTTGTTATATAACATCTTTACTAGCTCTTAGACATGTGTGAAGTAGTGTTTCTGAAAAATTATTTCATATATTTCAAAAATCATTTCCATAAGATATCTTTGGATTAGGAACATGTCTGTGTCCATGAAAGTTTCCTTGTTTCTGTATTAATATTAATTCTTTTGATTTTGAACAAAGAATTCATTTCAGACATGAGTAATTGAATTATTTTTCTTTTGAAATCTAAGCTATTATAACATACTCAGTTTCAGTTTGCTCAAAACTGTTTAATATTTACAGAGTTTAATTCTGTTATTTTTTTGTCATGTATAAAAGTTAAGCAGTTTTCAAAATCTTGTTGTATTGTATATACATTCAGTGCTAGGCCTGTGACAAGCATTCCATTCCATTCCATAATGGAACATTCCATGACGGTTATTTGATTATATTAATATTTTCCAAATATTCATATTTTGGGCTACATATCAATTATTATTTGTTTTTAGCTTGTGTGTTTTATTCCAAGAAGATAAGTCAGTGTATGGTGCTTGCATTGTTGTTGTCTGCATCGTTGTCAGCACAATTGTCACATCATTGTCTGCATCGTTGTCAGCACAATTGTCACATCATTGTCTGCATCGTTGTCAGCACAATTGTCACATCATTGTCTGCATCATAGTGTAACCACTTTACCCTTGGCCATTATTCAAAAACTGTTTAAGATATTGGAATGAAGCACAAGTACAGCAAGGCCCATAACTCTGGGTTATTTTACTGAAAAATTACAGACGAGCAATTGTGTTGCTCCAGGTCACTCTTGCATACAAAATATATTTTGGATTATAACACTTTGCATCTCATGAAACAACAAATTAAAAACGTTCTGAAAGTGTGGCCTTTTCAGGACAGTTGTTATTTTTATGAAAATGTGCAATTCCGTATGTGTTTAGTCTGAATCATAGAGGATACAGATACTTCCAAACCTAATTGTGTGTTTTAAGTCATTAAATTCATATAGGAAAAGTTAAAAATTCATTACATATTTGCATTAATATTTACCATGGCTGATATTTTTTATGGTTTAGTTTTTAGTAATAAATACCTTGTAAAGATTGCACTTAAAGATAGCATGCATAATGGAAATATTATATCAATTGCTGTGATCTATTTCAAAACATGTCTCAATAACAGTTATTTTATCAAATATTACTTTCTTGCTTATTACACTATGATAGTTTGGTTGAGGTAAATAATTTCTTCCTCAGCTAAATGGTTTGTTAAAAAACATCAGTCTGATATTGATATAGACTGATCCTATTACAGAATATACCACATAGCTATCAATGACGCCTTGCGATGTTTTTGTTAACTTCAAGTGTAGATACTGTATGCCTAAGACAATGACTGTTAAATTATGTCCCGAATAGTACATTGACCTAAAAAAAAAATGCTCCAAAATTTACTATTACTGTGATGACCTGAATCACTGTTGTTAACTTTGCTTTTTAAATTTAGATACAATTAAACATTTTAATCATATTTGTTATGTGTAAACTGATCATTCAAGAAAATAATAATTGGAGCATGTTTGCATGTGTGTATTGCACCATATTTTTACAGTAGGTTGTAATTGTTCTACATATTTTCACTTCTATATACATATCATCCGGCAATAAAATTATACATATCTTCAGTTGTTGTTTGCTTAGCCCCTCCCTTCCCCCCCACCCCCCAACATCTCAATTCATTTTAGGGTAGCTACATGTTAGTAAGCGTAACATATTTTTCTTTCTTTTTTTGAGAACCGGGATTGACTGATCTCAATCAGATCACTATTGTAGAAAAACTAAATATAAAATGGTCAAATGTTTTACATGATCACTGAAAAAACGCATATGTTTTAGGGAATAACGAAAAAACAATCTGCGCTACAGCAAAAAAATGTGTAGGGTCAGATTAGAAAAAAAGGGTTGGTCTGGTTAATGGAAACAATTTTTGTTAAATGCCTAATTGTAAATCTTTGTGCACAATATAGCTACATGGCTGTAGATGAGTCATTCTTAAGTGGACAAGTGACACAAAGTTATGTGGTAACTCCATGGTTCCAGCATGACTTCAGATCAAGGTCACACTTAGAGGGACAAGTGACAAAAGTTCTGTGTAAACTCCATAGTGCCAGCATGGTTATAGATCAAGGTCACACTTAGAGGGACAAGTGACAAAAGTTATGTGGTAACTCCATGGTTCCAGCATGACTTCAGATCAAGGTCACACTTATAGGGACAAGTGACAGAAGTTCTGTGTAAACTCCATAGTGCCAGCATGGTTATAGATCAAGGTCACACTTAGAGGGACAAGTGACAAAAGCTATGTGGTAACTCCATGGTTCCAACATGACTTCAGATCAAGGTCACACTTATAGGGACAAGTGACAGAAGTTCTGTGTAAACTCAATAGTGTCAGCATGGTTATAGATCAAGGTCACAAATAGATTGACAAGTGACAGAAGTTCTGTGTTAACTCCATAGTGACAGCATGGTTATAGATCAAGGTCACAAATAGATTGACAATTGACAAGTGACAAAAGTTCTGTGTTATCTCCATAGTGTAAACATGGCTTTAGATCATGGTCACACTTAGATTGACAAGTGACTGAAGTTCAGGGTTAACTCCATAGTTCCAGCATGGCTTCAGATATAAGGTCACCTTTAGAGGGACAAAAGACAAATGACAAAGGTCACACTTAGAGGGAAATGGTAATGTAACAAAGGTGCTATGTTAATCCATAGTAATGATATGGAGATCAAGGGCATACGTGGAGAGACAGGGTCGAGTGACAGAAGTTCTATGCTAACTGTAATGCTGAAATAGTTCAGATGAAGATCACTCATTAAGGAGAACGGTCATGAAAGATAAGTTATTTGTCACCTCATAAATATAGTTAATATTATCCATAGAGTTGACATATTTAAGGATAAAGTTTACACCTAAGGGAATATTATAGAGTGACAAAACGTATGCATTGACTACACATCGCTGAACTAGTTGAAGATCAGGGTCATATTTAAAAGGGAACGTTAAAACAAAAGTTTTGTGGCAATTTCACAGTGACGTTGTTAAAGGTCAAGGTCACAGGTAGAGGGAAAATATCGTGTAGCATTTTTATGATATCTCCATGGTGCTGACATGTTTAAAACTCAATGGGCAACGGTCAAGTGACAAATCCAGTGTTTAAATGATTAAAGGTCAAGGTCAAAAATAAGAGGGACTTGCCAAGTAAAAAAAGTCTCCATTTCCCTCATATTGCTAAACTGGTTTAAGGTCAAGACTACACTTAGAGGGGCACAGTTAAGTAACAAAAGCGTTGGGATAATTAAACAGTGTAAACATGGTTCAAAGCCAAGGTCACACTCAGAGGGAAAATGTCAAGTGACAAAACTTCTGTGTGAACTCCAAATTGCTGACATGGTTAAAATTAAAGGCCTCATTTAAAGAATGAAGGTCAAACGACAAATGTTCTATGTTACTCAATGACGCTGACCGCAGTAATGGTCAAGGTCACACTCTAGGGGGAATGGTAAAGAAACAGAAGATCTGTGATAACACAAAGGTGCTTGAAATCAATGTCAGGATCAAAATTAGAAAGGAAAAGGTCAAGTGACAAAACATGTGTACACGGTACATTGTTTATATGGTTAAATGTCAATGTCATACCTGGATGGGAAAATCAAGTGATAAAAAATAACATTACCTGCATAGTACTGAAATGGTTAAGGTCAAGGTCACACTTTGTTCCCCATCAAGTGCCAAAATCTCTGTGATCACTCCACAATGGTAACATTCATGTTTAAAAACAAGGTTACACGTTGATCCTCATCGCGTGAAAAAGCTACTTTGTTAACTCTAGTGCTAAATTGGTCAAAGTTCAGGGTCAGATTAGGAGTTCAATGGTCAAGGGACAAAACATCTGTGTTAACATTTAGTCCCAAAATGGTCAAAGGTCAAGGACACACATACAGGGGAAAGTTCAAAGTCATATCAAGAAGGAGAATAACAAGTGACAACCCAATTGTTTTGGTTAGGATCGCATTTATAGTGAAAAAGTGAAGTGACAAAACTTCTCTGTTAACCCAAAAGTGTTGTTCAAAGTGGTTAAATACCAAGGTCACACGAACAGTGAAAAGGTCAAGTGACAAAGCTTTTGTGTTAATTTTATAGTGCTGACATGGATAAAATGCAATGTCGCATTTGGAGGGAAAATGGCAGCTCCTGGAATTACTCCAAAGCGATAACATGATTTAAGGTAATGGTCACGCATACAGATGAAAGGTCAAGTGACTTAATTTATGTTTAATATAACTCCACAAAAACTGTCACATGACAGAAAGTATTGGTTTTCTGCATAGTACTGACATGGTTTGGGGACAAGGTCATTCTAAGAGGTTCCTTTGTGCTGACATGGGAAAAGGTCAAGGTCATATTTAGACTCAATAGGTCAAAGCTAGGATATATGTGCTACAAGTGTTAACATCGCTATGTGTTTCGGTCAAGGTGACATTTAATTCAAAAAGGTAATATGACAAAAGCGTGCTAATCTTATTGCTGAGATGGTTAAAGGTTATGTCACACACAAAGGGGAAAATCAAGTTGCAAAATAGTTGGAGTTATCTTCCTAGTGCTGACAGGGTGAAGGTTCAAGGTCACACCTAGATCAGAAAAGTCCAGGGGAAAAATAATGTGTTATCACCTTAGTGCTAACATGGTGAATGGTGAAAGTTACACTTAAAGCGGAAAATTCACAGAAAGAAAATGTCTGTGTCAAACCCATCAGGTCAAGGTCAATTCGGGAAAGGTCAAATGACATAACCACTAGCGCACATCCAAATGAACCAAAAATACACCATGAATACTTAACTAATATTACCCCCCCCCCCTCCCACCACCACCACCACCCCACCCCACCCCCCGTTACACGTTACATTTAAAGCATGTATATTTTAGGTTGTGGAGGCAGCCCTGGTTTTGATGAGTTTCAGCCCCAAGTAATTCCCCCAAGTTCACTGAATAGTGTTGTCATGGTGAGAGGTCAAATTATTTTTAATAAAGTTACACAAAAATGAAATGAAATGATACAGCTCCAGTTTCATCTAATTGGATTTAATATACCTATTATCATTATCACATACCTAGGTTTACAGATCTGTGTAATTATCTTAATTTCGGTCGTTCGTGAATTTCAGTTGTGTTTACATATATTCCCGGGGAGTTGCGTGTATATTTGATGATGATCATAGCTATCATAATATAGCTATTAAGTAACTATAAACATGAAAATTAAATTAATATAGACAGCAAACTTATATTGCCTTCATATTTTAGTATATTAACATTGTCAGGATGAAAAAAAATGAAATCATTTGATTTATTTAACTTATATAATTCCTAATTCGATATTTATTGGCTTATTTTTTATGAATTGTTGAACTGTGTATTATCGGCGCATTTCGTCTGAGGTCACTGTATTCAGGGGCGGGCCAATAATTTGTCGTAAGAGGGAGCGCGAAACTAAGGGACACACTTTCTTGTCATTTGCCCATCCTCAGAACTGAAATTTAAATAGTTTAAATTGTTGGCAGGTTTAATTGGTGGTCCGCCCCCCCCCCCCCCCCACAATTCTTTTAAGATTGTCTTGTCCGGAACGGTGCATTTTGAGCGTCTGTTATTACCTTTTTCTCCAATATGTACATACAAAGTAAACTTGGACGATTTGGGGGGGGGGGGCAAGGTGCCCCCACCCCCTTTCCCACTCACTGAAGCCGTAGGGTTCTGACATTCTGTATCTTGAAATCATAATTATCATTTGTTGAGGGCGATATTGTTTGAGATTTTTAACTTTAACTGCTGTTCCCATCGCCCATTCATAACCATTAATAAAATTAATTAATCAAGGGAAATACTCTTTATTACATCCATTAGTCGGATGCTGTCACGTGCAGATGTGCTTCTTTAATCGATTAATGGGTGATTTTAATTGATCTTTTGTCGGGTGGTGTCACGAAGCAATCTTGGAGGCATCCAATATTCCATAGGTGTGGAGCTGTTCAAGTAAACGTGTATGAGTTTTAAAACATGTATTTATTGGAAATATTTATTCATGTCACCACTATGTCATCAGACAATATTAGTTAAGTTTAATAAATCGTTATTTTCAAGTGTTTTTACTATTGCGGTTATGTTTGATATTCAGGTCGCGTACTCTGTTGACCCCATGACAAAAAATGGCATGGTCTAATGATCGCAAGGATTACGCCAAGTAGATTTGCCTCCCGCGATTAGGTATGATAAATGTGTATGGATAATTTTACATTTATATCGGTTTTCATGAATAAATATTACTGATTTTCATAGGGCTTTGAGTGATTTTCATGTATGTGCCCTTACTTATTTGTTTGGATACATAGTTTTACGGATATTTGCGTCTTCACAGAACATACCGGAGGAGGGAGGAGAATCTAACAGCCATACAGGAAAAGTGCACGTTTCTGAAACACACTCGGATTTTGTCATCATTTTAAGGTAAGATTTTTAAGCAAATACTTAATGTATTGAGTAGATATCTTCACTTTCATAGAGCTCTTTCTTTACTGAATATAATGGCTGGGTGGCAAAGCCCCATGAATTTTCAGTTTGAAGAAAACACAGTTTTTCTCAAGTCAAGAGAGTCTTTGTTAAAATTCCCTTCACTTCGAATATTACATCGAACTCTTATTATAAGTTATAATGATGAATATGGTCATATTTATTTTGATCATTTGATAAGTCCATTATCATACCACATTTAAATGAGTGTAAATAATTGAAAAAAAGAGAGTAAAATTATTATGTTATGTTGTTTATCTTAAATCAGTTTAATCTTATAAATAATTCTTATCTCGTAAAAGATTCAGAAGTATTTCAATTGATTTTATGGCTGAATAAGACAAAGTATACTTACATATTTTAAAGGTGACAAAGACTTTGACAATGTCGTCTGGAAATAGCGGTCGAGGGAAAAAGCGGTCTCGAGCCCAAGCCAATGAGGATGGTGCAGGAACATCAACAAGTGCACCCGCTCCAAAATCATCGAAAGCCAGCGCCAACAATAAACTGATGAGTACTTCGTTGAAACGGTAAACTTTTTGTTAAATTAATTCCTTTTTTTCTATTTTTGTTAACATTTCATGATTTGGTTGAGTTCATAATATTCTTTCTGGTCTTGATGATCCTTGGCTGGTTTTCTGGATTGCTTATTGGATTTGGTTGAGTATGTACGGTAGTGTCATCTCATTTGCATATAAGCTTTGACAGACTCATGTAAGTTCATTGTTTTAATTATGTATATATTTTTTACATATTCTTGCAGTAAATAAGCTTATCTTTAAAAGGGTACAATTGTATTATCTGATATTTCAATACATTTAGAGAAAATCACCATTAAACCTTAACGTTCTCTGTTCATTTGCTGTGTGTTAAATTTTCCCTATACAGTATCGAGTTTTCTTTGGCTTGTGCTACAAGCTAGCGAATTCATGTGTGCTAAAACCCAGTGGCTTTATTTAACATTTGTTGAACTGTTTCTTTATTATGCTCTGTTGAAAGATAAAGATTTGTTGTTCAGAAGAAATTTAAAGAAAAAAAGATTTTATAGAATTTTGATATCCTGAGGGGGCCCAGTTGTATGACAATCTGTTAACTAGAGCGTCCTACATCAATTAAACTGTTGACATATTTACTTTTTTGCAAAGACAAACTGAAAGGTTTAAGCTATAATTTTAAACTGGATGCAAATTGGAAGGAGAATCTGAATGATAGTGGGTTAATGATTTGTTGATCAATGATTGTTTACATTAAATTATCAAAACCAGTTGACTGTCCGGTTGTATCCTATCTAAATATGTGTACTTTTTTGACCTTAAATGTTTTATTTTATCCAACAGGAAATGCGAACTCAAAATCATACTGGTGATCTATCACAATGTTTACAAGAGATCATTTAAAACTCAGAAAAAAAACACTGTAATATATATTTCATGTTTTGAATAAAATTTGTTTCATTTTCTGTAATTGAAATGTAGGCATCGTTAATTTAAGTAATAATATACAGTATCATCAATCTCATGAGCAATAATTGGGTAAAAAACGTATATCGTGGCTGTTAATTTTTTGTCCGAATATGAAATAAACAATTCTCAAACAGGACAATTTTCACAAGCTGGAGGAAAAAAAAAACTTTTAAAGGTGGGGAATCATAAAAAAGACAGCCGTGTGTGTTTGTACAGGAGAAAGAATGTATGTCATGTACGGGTGTTAATGAATTAGAAATATTTCTCTTAAAATAACTCCCCAATGTGCAGTATTCTATAATTTCTTTGTTTCTGTAAAACTGAAATAAATATGCAGGTATTATGTAGATAAAATGGACTAATGATTGAGAAAAAAGTTTGAACAATTTGCATGTACTGACTAATTGAAAACTTCTTGAATTTAAACTTCCATTATACACCCTGTGTGGGGGGTAAATACTATTTAGGAATCTCGCAATTCATTCCATCGTTCCTTCTTCATGTTTACAGTTTAATTCCTTCTTATTCATGGTGGGATTTCAAAATAATTTGGCAGAAGTGACCACCATTAGTTGACAACATGTTGAGCACCCCACCAAGGTCATTCATTTCAAGGTAAAGGTCACTTAACACTTGGCAGTGTCAGTTTTGCTATAAAAGTCTTACTGATGATAGTGGCTCAGGTCCGGTCCAGTCCATATCTTTGTTATTCAGGGTGATATTTGAAATAATTTCACATTACGACTATGGCTTGTGTCACAAGCCACACCCGGACCCCTACTTTGCGACTTAAAGATTCACATTGCCTTTAAGAGTTGTGTGCCCTGGAAATTTTTTTTTGCACTTTGGTCTGTTTCGAAGTAAACTTCCGCAACATGTTTAGAGGGGCTGTTTTGGAGTTTGTGGAGCGAGCTACTCCTGCAGGTTAAGAGGAGCTGTTGGAGAGTTAGTGTAGTGAGCTACTTCAGCTAGTTAAAAGAGGCTGTTTAGGAGTTTGTGTAGTAAGCTATTCCAGCAGGTTAAAAGAGGCTGTTTTAGAGTTTGAGTAGTGAGCTATTCCAGTAGGTTAAGAGGGGCTGTTTAAGATTTTGTGTAGCGAGCTACTCCTGCAGGTTAAGAGGAGCTGTTTGAGAGTAAGTGCAGCGAGCTACTCCAGCAGGTTAAGAAGAGCTGTTTTGGAGTTTGTGTAGCGAGCTTCTCCAGGAGGTTAAGAGGGGCTGTTATAGAGTTTGTGGAGTGAATTACTCCAGTAGGTTAAGAGGGGCTGTTTTGCAGTTTGTGAAGTGAGCTACTCCAGCAGGTTAAGAGGGGCTGTTTTGAAGTTTGTATAGTGAGCTACTCCTGCAGGTTAAGAGGGGCTGTTTTAGAGTTTGTATAGTGAGCTACTCCAGCAGGTTAAGAGGGGCTGTTTTGGAGTTTGTGGAGTGAGCTACTCCGGAAGGTTAAGAGGGGCTGTTTTGGAGTTTGTGTAGCGAGCTACTCCAGCAGGTTAAGAGGGGCTGTTTTGGAGTTGGTGGAGCGAGCTTCTCCAGCAGGTTAAGAGGGGCTGTTTTGGAGTTTGTATAGTGAGCTACTCCAGTAGGTTAAGAGGGGCTGTTTTGGAGTTTGTGGAGTGAGCTACTCTAGTAGGTTAAGAGGGGCTGTTTTGGAGTTTGTGGAGTGAGCTACTCCCGTAGGTTAAGAGGGGCTGTGTTGGAGTTTGTATAGTGAGCTACTCCAGTAGGTTAAGAGGGGCTGTTTTGGAGTTTGTATAGTGAGCTACTCCAGCAGGTTAAGAGGGGCTGTTTTAGAGTTTGTGGAGTGAGCTACTCCCGTAGGTTAAGAGGGGCTGTTTTGGAGTTTGTTGAGTGAGCTACTCCCGTAGGTTAAGAGGGGCTGTTTTGGAGTTTGTGGAGTGAGCTACTCCAGTAGGTTAAGAGGGGCTGTTTTGGAGTTTGTGGAGTGAGCTACTCCCGTAGGTTAAGAGGGGCTGTTTTGGAGTTTGTGGAGTGAGCTACTTCCGTAGGTTAAGAGGGGCTGTTTTGGAGTTTGTGGAGTGAGCTACTCCCGTAGGTTAAGAGGGGCTGTTTTGGAGTTTGTATAGTGAGCTACTCCCGTAGGTTAAGAGGGGCTGTTTTGGAGTTTGTGGAGTGAGCTACTCCAAGAGGTTAAGAGGGGCTGTTTTGGAGTTTGTATAGTGAGCTACTCCAGTAGGTTAAGAGGGGCTGTTTTGGAGTTTGTGAAGTGAGCTACTCCAGCAGGTTAAGAGGGGCTGTTTTGGAGTTTGTATAGTGAGCTACTCCAGCAGGTTAAGAGGGGCTGTTTTGGAGTTTGTGGAGTGAGCTACTCCCGTAGGTTAAGAGGGGCTGTTTTGGAGTTTGTGGAGTGAGCTACTCTAGTAGGTTAAGAGGGGCTGTTTTGGAGTTTGTATAGTGAGCTACTCCAGTAGGTTAAGAGGGGCTGTTTTGGAGTTTGTGATGTGAGCTACTCCAGGAGGTTAAGAGGGGCTGTTTTGGAGTTTGTGGAGTGAGCTACTCTAGTAGGTTAAGAGGGGCTGTTTTGGAGTTTGTGTAGCGAGCTACTCCCGCAGGTTAAGAGAGGCTGTTTTGGAATTTGTGGAGTGAGCTACTCCTGCAGATTAAAAGGAGCTGTTCCGGTGTTTGTGGAGCAAGCTACTCTAGCAGATTAAGAGGGGCTGTTTTGGAGGTTGTGGAGCAAGCTATTCCCGTAGGTTAAAAGGAGCTGTTTTGGAGTTCGTGGAGTGATCTACTCCAGCAGGTTAAAAGGGGCTGTTTTGGAGTTTATGTAGTGAGCTACTCTAGCAGGTTAAGAGTGGCTGTTTTGGAGTTTGTGAAGCGAGCTTATTCCATAAGTGAAAAGGAGCTGTTTTGGAATTTGTGTTGTGAACTACTATAGCAGGTTAAGAGTGGCTGTTTTGGAGGTTGTGGAGCGAGCTAATTCCACAAGTGAAAAGGGGCTGTTTTGGAGTTTGTGTTGTGAACTACTCTAGCAGGTTAAGAGTGGCTGTTTTGGAGGTTGTGGAGCGAGCTAATTGCGAAGGTTAAGAGTGGCTGTTTTGGAGGTTGTGGAGCGAGCTTATTCCACAAGTGAAAAGGGGCTGTTTTGGAGTTTGTGTTGTGAACTACTCTAGCAGGTTAAGAGGGACTGTTTTGGAGATTGTGGTGCGAGCTTATTCCATAAGTGAAAAGGGGCTGTTTTGGAGTTTGTGTTGTGAACTACTCTAGCAGGTTGAGAGTGGCTGTTTTGGAGGTTGTGGAGCGAGCTTATTCCATAAGTGAAAAGGGGCTGTTTTGGAGTTTGTGTTGTGAACTACTCTAGCAGGTTAAGAGGGACTGTTTTGGAGATTGTGGAGCGAGCTAATTGCGAAGGTTAAGAGTGGCTGTTTTGGAGGTTGTGGAGCGAGCTTATTCCACAAGTGAAAAGGGGCTGTTTTGGAGATTGTGGAGCGAGCTTCTCTCGCAGGTTAAGAGTGGCAGTGAGTGTTTTGGAGGTTGTGGAGCTAGCTACTCGGAAGGTTAAGAGGGGCTGTTTTGGATTTTGTGGAGCAAAAAGAGTTAGTGGAGCGAGCTACTCCTGTAGGTTAAGAGTGGCTGTTTTGGAGGTTATTGGACGAAAAAGTTTTTGGAGCAAGCTATCCCGTAAGTTAAGAAGTTTTGGAGGTTGCCGAGCAAGCTACAACCACGGGTTAAGAGGGGCTGTTTTGGAGTGTGTTGAGCAAGTTACAACCACGGATTAAGAGGGGCTGTTTTGGAGTTTGTTGAGCAAGCTACTACCACGGATTCAGAGGGGCTGTTTTGGAGTTTGTTGAGCAAGCTACAACCATGGGTTAAGAGAGGCTGTTTTGGAGTTTGTTGAGCAAGCTACAACCACTGGTTAAGAGGGGCTGTGTTGGAGTTTGTTGAGCAAGCTATTGCCACGGGTTAAGAGGGGCTGTGTTGGAGTTTGTTGAGCAAGCTACAACCACTGGTTAAGAGGGGCTGTGTTGGAGTTTGTTGAGCAAGCTACAACCACGGGTTAAGAGGGGCTGTGTTGGAGTTTGTTGAGCAAGCTACAACCACGGGTTAAGAGGGGCTGTTTTGGAGTATGTGAAGCGACCTTCTCCCACAGGTGAAGAGAGTCTGTTTTGGAGTTTGTGGAGCAAGCTACTCCCGCAGGTGAATAGTGTCTGTTTTGGAGTTTGTTGAGGGAGTGTCTAAGGCAGGTGAAAAGTGTCTGTTTTGGAGTTTGTTGAGCGAGCGTTTCCGGCAGCTGAATAGTGTCTGTTTTGGAGTTTTTTGAGAGAGCGTTTCAGGCAGCTGAATAGTGTCTGTTTTGGAGTTTGTTGAGCAAGTGTTTCCGGCAGGTGAAGAGCGTCTGTTTTGGAGTTTGTTGAGCGAGTGTTTCAGGCAGGTGAAGAGCGTCTGTTTTGGAGTTTGTTGAGCGAGCGTTTCCGGCAGCTGAATATTGTCTGTTTTGGAGTTTGTTGAGCGAGCGTTTCCAGCAGCTGAATAGTGTCTGTTTTGGAGTTTGTTGAGCGAGTGTTTCAGGCAGGTGAAGAGTGTCTGTTTTGGAGTTTGTTGAGTGAGCGTCTGCAGCAGGTGAATAGTGTCTGTTTTGGAGTTCGTTGAATGAGCATCTGCAGCAGGTGAATAGTGTCTGTTTTGGAGTTTGTTGAGCAGGCATCTCTGGCAAGGGAAGAGCCTCTGATTTGAAGTTTGTTGAGCGAGCGTCTCTGGCAGGTGAATTTGGATGGAGCTATGACATGGCTTAATAATGGAGAATTTACCCAGCACCTTAGCTCTCAGGGTTGAATCATTTTAATAACCAGAAGTGCTCTTAAACGCATATTTTAGTTGTTAAGAGTGAAAAAATCGACAAAATTTCTTACAGAATTTTGTGGAAAAAGTATACGCTTTAGGATTGTGAATGGGGCCTAATTGACATCTCATTTTCTGTAAAAAAAACAATACCAAGATATCACTCTTATACCTGGTACATATTTCCACCATGATGGGTAGTTGAGTAAGTCGTGTTTTTTTTTAAACTTAGGCCAAGACTTGTGAACATCTGGTTAAAATTTCGCTATTTTGAGATTTTAGGTCGATCTTTTGGCAAATAAGAATTAATTTCCTTTATATTCTGTAATCTTACATCTACTCTGATTTCATTTCAACATTAGTAGGCTCAGTAAATCGATAATATCCTGTGTCAAGGCGGCGTGCATGGGAAGTCATCAATTCTGGGAATAATTATTAACTGTAGATTTAAGTTATTTAATTTTGCAAGTTTTAAATTTCATGGATATTGAATTTTCACAAAATGGTTGCCAATATTCCAACCTACAAGCTTATCTTGTTATGGCCACTGAAAGGCAGCAGGTGATTGTAGAAGTGTTTTAGCAAGCTTTCAGTTTTAAATGATTTCATTGGTTAATTGTTACTTTTGAATAACTTTTGACTGAACAATACATATTTCGGCTAATTTTGACCAAACCAAAAAAAGGCTGTTTTATACAAAACTGTCATTATGACTCCAGAGTTTGAAATGTTACATTTTGTGAACCAACTAATGTATGTACGGTATACATCCCAAATGAGCTATTCATCCAAATCAAGCAACTTAAACTGCTACTTATGGCATAAAATGATTTTCATTTATAAGTCATGTAGATCTTCGGTCTATGTCCTATTAGACAACCATGCCCTGTAGACATATAGTGTCTCTCTGTAATATATTTTCTGATTGTGCTGTGTTTATGATGTACCTGCTCAAACTGATGACATCATGCACATAAACCATGCCCTACCTTAGAATTTAGGTTACGTTATGTTGACAACAGAGTGAAAGTTTGTGTATTTGGTGAATCCAATAAATGTTAAATGGACATTTTTATTGATTTACATACAGATGTATACAGCACAGCTAAGCCATAGTCGACACTGCTCAGTAAGTGTTCAGTCCCTGGCTCTTGACTCGTAGCCGATGCTGGTCAGTTATTGGTCAGTCCCTGGCTCTTGACTCGTAGCCGACACTGGTCAGTTATTGGTCAGTCCCTGGCTCTTGACTCGTAGCCGACACTGCTCATTTAGTGGTCAGTCCCTGGCTCTGGACTCGTAAATGACACTGGTCAGTTATTGGTCAGTCCCTGGCTCTTGACTCGTAGCCGGCACTGGTCAGTTATTGGTCAGTCCCTGGCTCTTGACTCATAGCCGGCACTGGTCAGTTATTGGTCAGTCCCTGGCTCTGGACTCGTAAATGACACTGGTCAGTTATTGGTCAGTCCCTGGCTCTTGACTCGTAGCCGGCACTGGTCAGTTATTGGTCAGTCCCTGGCTCTTGACTCGTAGCCAACACTGGTCAGTTATTGGTCAGTCCCTAGCTCTTGACTCGGCCTACTGCCAGACTAGGTGAAGTGTAAATTTATGTGACAAACATAGACAACGTTTTATTTTTATGACTCAATATATGATTTATCATGGAAACTTGTTTAAAAAGTTTGCAGAATTGGGGAAAATTGGTTATATTAAAAAAAAGACGAGCTCCTAGCGTTCCTATTAGGTAATTTACGGTATCTGTGAATATGTGCCTATTCCATATCTCTTGTCATGCACATGAGCATTATATCATAGTGGCAAGTTTTCATTAGTTTATACTGAATACTCCTACATAATGTATTGTAAATGTGGCAGTTAAGTCCTGAAACACCCTATCTTAGTATAGAGCAAGCATCATGAATTCGACAGAAAATGTCATGGATTGTGTTTATATGTAGAGATATTAGGTTTTAACTGCCAAATATATAACAGTTAAGCACTATCTACCTGTAAATCCATCAATGAGAATACCTACACCATCTTTTTTCAGCATGTCACAGGAACCAATATTTGTTTAAGCTGTGACCTGCTACAAGTTCTTAAGGAATTTTACTGTAAGATATAATTTCATAATGGAGTTTAAAATTTAAGGATTCAATATTTGTCTTCATTTTTGTACTTTCAGGATCCAGAAAGAGCTAGCTGAGATAACTCTTGACCCTCCCCCAAATTGCAGGTGAGTTATCCCCCTTTAGTTCATTGACTTTGCTGGGTTGACATAAGTCCTCAAACAACAACAATTGATTTTACAATGCTCGCAAAACAAGTTATAACAACATTACATGAAGCGTTCTCGTTGACACAATGTTGTGCAGGAGTGTGGTCTTGAGTTGTGGGGGAAACTGGAGTACCGGGATGAAACATGGTGGCATATTCACTTCTGGATGAAACATGGGCACTAACCTATAACTGTTAGCCTCAGTTGTCTCCCTTCCATAATGAAAGAGGGGCTTAGTAAAAATGGAGGTGGGGGGGGGGGAGATTCCCCCTTCCATATTGAAAGTATGGCTTATTGAAGAAGGGTGTGGGGTGGGGGTATAGATGGAAAAAAGAATCACCTAGTGTTCAACTATTGATCTGTGTAAAACTGGCTTTTAAGATAGGTTGGACATGATTGCTAAATATGCTTAACATTAAATAAGCTGCCAAGTACATTAGTGGGTTATTCAATACCGTAATTTAAAAGATATTTTTAAATTAATTAAATGAAATTTCCAGTGACAAACTTAAATGAAGATAATGATGTAAGTGCTGATTTAAGATGTTATACGAATACTGGCCCAGGGCATGTCAATTTTTGTTGATGCCAGAAAGAAAATGTTTCAAACAAACAGAAGTCTGTTTGAGTGAAAAGGTGGGAGTTTGGGAATTCTGTGTCGCTATGTTCAGGGTCTGAAGTCAGAGATACTGAATTGCCTAAGTTTCAAGATATTTAAAAAAAAATTGAGCCGTTATCATTGAAAACGAAAGTAACACAAATATTTTACTTAGTATCAGATAAGTTTGATGATCATCAATTTGCAGTGAACCAAATTCAGTGTTGTATTCACTTTTAAAATAACTATGTCATTGATATAGTCTAGATCTGAAGTTTCAATTGTCAGGATTCAGGGTAATAGTGTTCTCTCTAGCAAATCTGGATGTAAACCTACCATAACTCACTGAACTGCTAGGATTTCCAGAAGGTTATTGGA
This sequence comes from Mya arenaria, assembly GCF_026914265.1. Lineage (NCBI taxonomy): Eukaryota > Metazoa > Mollusca > Bivalvia > Myida > Myidae > Mya > Mya arenaria. The sequence goes on from NC_069128.1 coordinate 22,502,975, forward strand.
TGATTATACCAGGTTAAAAGAGGGCACTGTTTTATGTGGAATGATAACAAACCGTCTCGAGTAACTATGGGATAATAAAGGGGAAATTTGAATAACACACAATTACGATTTCAACTTCACAAATACATGAATTAATTATTTCAATCTAAAGAATTTCAGTTTTCTTGAAGTGGTGGAGTTGAAATCATGAATTTGTAAAACTGTGAATTCATGAATTCATGAAATAATGAATTTGAAATGTCACAATAGGTCTTTTGTAGATAAGTAATGTAAATTGTAAGAATTGAAAAGCCATCGCAATTAATGTAATTGGTCGCATTGGTACCAATGATGGGGTCCCCAGCTGGAACCTTAATATTATGAGCAACGAGCATTGCCTTAGGAAACCGTGGTATTTGAGCAATATGTAATGTTCCCTGATACATTTGATGTATGTAATAGTTAGATGACATGAAGATAATTCTTAATGAATAAGAATGGGCGGAGTTTCCTTGTTACATTTGATGTATGTAATAGTTAGATGACATGAAGATAATTCTTAATGAGTAAGAATGGGCAGAGTGAGGTAGTGTGCAAGTCTTTCTTAATCATTAAGAAATTACTTCTGTTCATCTAACTGACTTAGAATACAGCCTTATTGGCTGTTACATTGACTGTGCAAAATCTGAAACAGGGAGTGTGTATCAGATGTACCGGTCACCCATAAAAGGTGAAATTCTTAATGATTGCCTATCTGCAATTTCATTGGCTTAGAATGTAGGTTGTATTCTAAATACAGGTTGCTCTGTTTTCCCGATTGCCTTGTATGGTTTGACATCATGTCTGGCTATCATTTGTGTGGACTTGTACAGTTACTATGCTCTGAGATTTTATGTTCACCACATTTACACCTGAGCACATGATTACAAACAGTCTCATGTCCTCGTCTAGACGCAGACTCAGAAAATCATTTTTAAAGGAATGACAAAAAACCTGCTTCATTCCTCTTACAAAACATGTGTTTATGTTCACCATCAATGCTCTGCTAGAATGAAAATTACAATGACATGAACATTTGTCTTGACTTTTGAGACTGAAATGAAGTTAAAACTGAAAAAAAATGTTTTGAGTCTGATTCAAACATCTGTCAAGTCTTAATGATGCACTCTTATTCCCAAATAAGATTTACCACGATTAATATAATTGTTTACATAATACCAACTATTAAAAACATGGTTACACTCTTGTTATCAGTAATTAATAATTTCCATAAATGCATTATTTAGTAAGTAGTTTAAGGTTTATCACTCAAAATTTATGTTTGTTATACATGTGTAATTATGTATTGATTTTGAATAAGAGTGTCACTTTAGTGCATAAGTGTGATACTTGTATAAAATTATGATTTAATAGTGATTGATTATTGTTATTATTCTTTGGCTGAAAGAGTAGGTTATATTCTTAGACCTGTGTCTTTGTGTGAGGCACATGATCTTCTTAGTCAATTACATTTTGTAAACTGTAATATAATATACAGGTAAAATTTGGATGGGTAAAGGGGGGTGTTAAAATCTCTTTTGTAGCAGTGGTCAAAAGTTAACTGCTTTATTTCCTGGCTTGTTCTATCTAATATCTAGTTTCAATGATTGGGTGAGGTAGTGTTGCGATGAAAATGAAACTGGCCTAGCTACATATCTAGTCTGTCTCTAAGGCCATCATTTTTTTATTATCTGATTTACAAGATTTTTTTCAAAAATGTTGAGTCGAGGGGGCGAAATAAAAATAAAAATAAAAGCTGAAAAAGTGAGCAGTAGTACAAAAAAATAAAAATAAAAGTACCGAGAGGGAGCATAAATTTTATTTTCATTTATATCATTTTAAGCCCAAAATGCCTGTTTATAGAGCTATATATCATGTATATGCATGTTTTGTGTCCATAATAACCACAGAAATGTATAATAAAACACTATTTTACTTCACAACACAAATTTGCTCAATATATGCTTTATTTTCAAGTCTTGTAGATTGAAGCTAGATTAAGATTTGAAATGGATTAACAATTGAATTGTACGAAATAAATTGAATGAAGAAACATGTTTTGGCTTATTGTAACATGAACTTGTAAAACAAGAATGACTTTTCAGATGAAATACTCGCTAACATCAAGTTAAACAGCAGTCAAACAAATATTGCAAACTATTTGATTTTACTTAGTTTGTAATGCACTATTACCAATAGTGAATGGTAAACTTTCTCTTATTCATAACAACTCAAAGTTAATGTTCTATGTAGCAGTTCAAGGTGACATAAAACATCAGCTACTTCAGATACAGTAAAACCTCCCTTAAAGACCACTTCAATAATAAGACCACCTCAAAATTAAGAACACAATGTTCAAGTCCATTTTCCAAATTTTGCTCTTTCATTTAAGGTCGTTATTTAGGCCACCTCAATAATAAGATCAGTTGTAAAGGATCCCCAGGGTGGTCGCAAAGTGAGGTATACTGTATATTGTAAGTATTGTAGTAGTATAACTACATACTTTGTGAAATGACTGAACATAATGATATCAAATTCTCACAAAGTGGTCTACAATATCAACCAACAGATTGGTCATAAATGTTGACCACACATTCAATACATACACAGTAAAGTATTTTACTTCACTTCAGATTTGTTAGTGTACAAAGAATGAAACAGAAAACTGTACACGGAGAAAGTTTGACAGCATTTAGGTAAAAAGCTGCTGAATAAGAGACAAAAAGGTCTGCATTATCTGAAGTGCATTGTTAAGTACTAGTCATATTAACTGAGTCATAAGAACATGTTAATACACTGTCTAGATGGTAAACGGTTTTTAAACCTATTGAAACAAATATTGACGTCCGGATTTCAGCACTGTTGGCACAATTCATATACAAGTTCACCTTCCACAGTCTAATCTCTTATTACATGTTATAGAACTTACTACATGTGCTTGCAAAATAAAAATCTTCACAAACAAACTAGTGTTTGTTAATATTTTAACTCAGACAAGCTAAAATGATGTTAGAAAATTATGTAGTCATAACAGGAGATGTACCAAAGCCTTACTATTGGTATTTTGACTAGAATAAACATTGTAACATATACATCTTGTCATTTTTTCAACATATTAACAAGATTCCCCTGGTATACTGAGGATATAACATTAAATGCTATCAGCAAAAATAATATATTCTCATTTTATATATACATGCATGCATATATATATATTTATTTATTGTGCTTATGGCCACCGGCCTATACACAGACATGTGTACATATACAAAGAATCATGGTCAGTGTTTATACTAATATACATACATTGTACAACAAAAGCTTTTCACAAAAGAAGTTTGTAAAAACAATATTCATATGACACATGACTAAACATTATCAAATTCTAATATGGCAATTACCGTACATGTACCATAAGTTTACATTACTGTTGCATTGTCATATTCAAACCTTCGTTCTAAGTATTTGTCAGATTACTATATCACACATCCAACATACAAAAATTTAATTATTTGATGTCTTGTCCAAATATTGTTACTATGAGAGGATTAGCTATTCACTCAATATAATGGGAGTTAATTCTGTAAAAACGGTAAAGAATAGCTAATTTAGGTTATGTGGACAAATAAAATTGAGTCTATGTCACCACAGTGAGCACGACAGATTCTGCTCTAGCTTGACAAATACTTGGTTCGATTACGTGCCTGGAAATAATTTTTAAAATATACAATAATACATTCTAGATCAATATAATAATTATAATCAGTTACATTTACATGAAAATGACATGGCAATCAGTAGACCCATGCTCAATTCCCGGTAGCGCCATTGACCGATTTTTTTGTGGTCTTCAAAAAATGACTTTTTCAAAAACATTCTATCATTGTTAAGTTGGAAAAAATTTCAGTTGAGAAGAAACCTAAACATTCTGTAGTTGCTTCAATACTGTATGAATTGTGGATTGGTTTTGTTTGAAATGTAATGCAATGCCATGCATCCCATTGATCAGTTGTTTCAATTACTCGTGATACCAAGCTCCAAAGTCACCAAGTGAAATGTACCAAAAAGAAGAGACAATATGTTAACAAACGTCTCTAGACTGCCTGCATGGTGCACTTAACTGTACAGTACAGTTGATGTAAATTTATAATTGTAACTGCGTCACCATCTTTTGCTTGTGGTCTAGACAGCATTAATTGCACGTGACCCAAAAAGTGGGAAAGTAATGATGTCATCACAGTTAGTGTGTAAATCCAAATCACAAGTCAAAATATGTCATGAAGTTTGATAAACATGTAAATAGAAACAGTTTTACATCAAATGGCTCCATCATCTTCTTTGATATGTTTTTTTTTTAAATTAAAAAATGAATCCATTCAAATGTCCGTAAACTCGTCACTTTAAATAATGTTATTCATAGCCCATCGGTATTCAGGGTCATCAGTACCGTATATTCATCTCACTCTCAGCCTAACTCGCATTAATTTGGGGAAATATTAACTCGTAGTCGTTGTATCATTGTTAATCCCGATAATAAATTGCGTTTTGTAAAAAGTTTCAACTGGAATATTTCTTTAAATGAAAAGGCGTGTATTTTTTAAAATTCAATTACCCGAAATCATTCAGAACCCAGAACGGCGTGTTTAAATCCGTGTCCGCATCATCCCCGGCCACACGCTCGATATGGACGTCTTTGTCTGCTAAATAAGCAGATGCGAACTCCGACAACGATTGGTTAAGGTTGATGGCCTGGATTGTCGATGTTTCTGTTTTGTTGAGGATTGTTTTCACTTTAAAATAACAAGCAGCTGACGATGCCGCCATTGCAGACGATATTCAGAGTCACCTCCCTTGATGGTTATACTAAAACACGGCATCGATGCTCGAAATGCGGATATGTTAAATGCGAATTCGTTAAAACTAGTCGAAGTGTAATTGGCAGACAATCAAGTTAAAATTTTTGCAACATTATGCACAGGGCCTATGTTTAGCACAGAGCGTCGTGGAATAGACGAGTTCAGGCTCCGGAGTTCAGGCTCCGGGCTTAACCACATCCTCACCGCAATCGAATCTCCTCGGCCAACAAGCTGCAATGTTATCTGTGTAACGGAGTCGTTCGGAAATTTCCGTGGGTTGTCGAAAATGACGTCACCGTAGCAGCTCGGCGATCACAAAGCTGTAGAGAATGTCGATGGATAGCCGAATGTCAGCTTCCAATCACCAGGGAAACCCGTGATATAGGTTTAATACTCGGAAATGAAGTCTACGAGTTGTTTTTTAATGATCATGTATAGCTAATTTAATTTTTCCAAGAAGTTATTTTATTTTATTTGCTCCCAATTTTTCGGGTCGGCGGGCAAAGTAAAAATAAAACAGTTGATGATCTCTTTTATTTTTATTTCATTTTAGCAAAAACTTGGGTCGGCGGGTTTGTAAATCAGATTATTAAAAAATGATGGCCTAATCCTTCATCATATTTATTATGTAAGAATGAAAGTAATTTATATAGTTGACTCAGTATCACACTTCAAAGATCAAATTGCAATATTTACACCTCAACTTCCATTTCTCATGAACTACCTTTTAGCAATTGCAAATATTTTCAAATAAACGCAAATTTTTTGAATATGCTTGGATCACAAATCAGTGCATATTAATACATTAAAATTGTTTTTGCTGTTATTGTTTATATTTTGTCGGCAGACCATGAAAAACTTAAAATCGACATGTTGGAAAGTGTTAATTTATGATATATTTGAAATATGTTGACGTCACTAGCATTTCAATTTTATGATCAAGTGAAATCATTTTTTCCTGCATTATTTTGATGTAACATGATAAACTTTTTCTGGTTATGACCGGATCGTTCTATTTATGGACTGGGTAAGAAGAATCACTGGTTTCCACAATGAAGTTTTTTTTAACATTCTTGGATATAAATAATGAACTACTGATAATGCCATCAATCCAGCAATTCCTTCTGTAAATGTACATAATTCTTTGTTGTATTCACTTGCAACATAAACATATGAATTAATTTGTAAAGTCTAGATCTATGCTTCAGTTGTCAGGACTGAGTAATAGTGCTCTATCTAGCAAATCTTGATATTTTTTCTTAGACACTGTAAACTTAGAATAACTGCTGGCATTTTGCAGGCCTTATAGCATGGGCTGTTTCATTATTGGATGTCTATACCACATTGTAAGAGGACTCTGTTTGTGTGGAATGAGAACCACCTACTCAAGTGATTGGGGAATTGAAATATATTTCCTCAAAGCTATTGCAGCTTATATAAAGAATGCATAATAAACACAAAGCAAAGTTTTCTTTGTGTCAAGCACATTTTTGAAGAGTCAGTGAAATAAGATGCATAACATATTGAATCTGACATAAGTTTCCTTAATTAAACATTAATGAAACAATAAAACATTATGAAATCAGCCTTGATACTTGATACTATGGGAAAACAGAGGCCGTGATTAGAAACAGTCTCAGCAGGGGCAGTCCAGGATTTGACATAGAGGGGGCATAACTTAAGAGTGTAACCTTTTTACCCCACCCCTCCCCCCTTTCTGATCCGCTAGTGTGCTCAAGTCCAACTCTAGACCTGTACTTAGAAATTCATTAATTGTAAATTGCAAAGGACTTTATGTTTTGTAAAGATAAATGTTTATAATTGTACAATTTCAAATTGTAATGAATTCAGCAAGTTATATCACAAATAATCGTGTTGTGTAATGCTAATTTGCAATGTTGTCACTTGAGTCTGAGCTCAGACTTGAGACTGTTTGTCATCATGGTCACATTATTCTTGTGTTTAGGCATAAAAAAAAATATGTCTGTTTCGGGTAACCCGACCCTACCTTTAAAAATGCGCCGACCCTAACTATTTTTTTCCGTTTCTGAGCAAAAAAAATATTCGTTAGCGAATAGAGAGTTACGAAGGGCGGATAAATGCAGATTTTATTCAGAATTATTGATTATATGATAAAACAAAGTCAGGCAATGACAGTAATGTAGGAACGACTGCCATGTAAAAGAAAACACTCTGAACTTAAGACAGATTTTGAAAAAAAATAATAAAAAAATCCTAAAAAATCCCTACCTACCCTACCTAAAAATTTTGGGAAGGTTACCCTAAACAAACATTTTTTTTTTGGCCTTATGAATATTGTGATCCCTATAAAGTTCAAGGTAGCTATTTTTCAAAGATGCCCATTTAATTAAAACTCTTGTATTGGAGCCAGAAACTTAGAAAGGTCAAGGTCATACGTGGAGGCTAATTTTAACCACCACCTAATTTCTGCAAATAGCTAGTGTCCATTGCAGTCTAAGGCTGTGCACACTGCAAACATGTTTTTAAAATACTTATAAACTCTAGTTTTAAAATTCAGAGAATTTTTTTATTTCATTCTGATTGAACTCATTCATGCCATTGTAATGTAAAGTCAATTGTCTAAGAGTGTTCACCTCCAAATAATTGTAGTAAGAAGCATACTAAAAGAAACATGGATTATATAAACAAGGAAAACATTTTGTAATATTAGGTTTAATTGCCGATCATAAAGTTAGTGTGAGGAGTTTTTCCTATAGTTTGTGACATGCTTCAATACCATTAAATCCCTCTGCATGGATTTGAAACTGGGTATGACACTATTGTATCGAAATTGAGATTCTAGTGGAGACCAGTTATACTTTTGCTCAAGCCATACAAGGTTTTGATTTATGAAAATAAATAAGGTTCCACTTTTTTTAATTAAATAGCTCTCTGCTGTTGTAGGTGCTCATTACTCGTTCAAACAGGTTAAAGGTTCCGCACCCACTATGGGGTATTTTCTCCTGGCCTTTCTAAATAACAATGCTGGTACTGGTTTCTACACTTGAGGCAGACAATATTAAGCCCTAAAGCTATTGTAATCCAGGTATATACATATAGATGAAACTGTGAGATACCTATGCTGCAACTGGTTTTCCCTTTCTATGCAGCTGATAAGGGGTTTAACCAACTGGGTGCAGAACAGAGGGAAATAAGAACATAGTGAAATGCATGGCTATGATAAACTTGAGCAATATATGAATTTGACTGAATATGTCAGGAATTGCAATTAATTAAGGTAATATTAGGATTCAAAGTCAAATCTGCATGATCATTAAATATATATTTTTATAATCAAAGTATAACTTTCGAATAAACAAAAAAAAGAAATACGTAATTAACTTATCATTTCTAGTCGTAGCTCATTTTATAAACAACATGACTGAGGTTTTATATGAAGGTAAAATGTCTCATAATGCCCACCTGATCATTCCAGGTTCTAGATCATTTCAGGTCCTAGATCATTCTAGGTCCTAGATCATTCCAGGTCCTAGATCATTTCAGGTCCTAGATCATTCCAGGTCCTAGATCATTCTAGGTCCTAGATCATTTCAGGTCTTAGATCATTTCAGGTCCTAGATCATTCCAGGTCCTAGATCATTTCAGGTCCTAGATCATTCCAGGTCCTAGATCATTCTAAGTCCTAGATCATTTCAGGTCCTAGATCATTCCAGGTCCTAGATCATTCTAGGTCCTAGATCATTTCAGGTCCTAGAGCATTCTAGGTCCTAGAGCATTCCAGGTCCTAGATCATTCCAGGTCCTAGATCATTCTAGGTCCTAGATCATTTCAGATTGTATATCATTTCAAGGATAGATCATTTCAGGTCATTTAGCATTAAACAACATTTATCTCTCAAACACAAGAACCAATTTGAATAATTGCCTGTACTTGCATGTTTATGTTTAGTGTTATTCTGTAATTCATGATACATATCTGAATGCCATGACTTTGTATTATGAAGGTAAAACATCTATGCATGCTAGAACATTTTAAGTTTATCACCAAGTTATGTTTGTTTTCTTAGGCTTCATCTTTCATGTGGAAGTTGACAACTGATATTTTATCAGTTTGCTTTCAAAACAGTTTAAACTCAAACAGTAGATCTACACTGGGTGAAATAACATTTTTTATACACTCATTAAAACATAGGCAACTATATCCATCAAGTCTGGTCAGTCAAATTGACCTAATTATACATGCATGGAATAATCAAGTCAACTTGCTGTCAAGTTGCAGTAGAGTAACTGAAGAAGCTGATGGAAACCTTTAACAGACATTGGAAGGCAAGGATTGTAGAAAAGCCAGACCATCTCCTCCTGATCAATATTTCTCATAGTGGAAAACTGAGGATCTCTTGATGATTCAAACATTCCTTGTGATATTCTGCCATTTCCAATTTCACTGGTGTTTAAATAACTGTTGTTTAACTATACCATGAAAAAATGTCTGGAAACAAAACCATTTCCACCCTTAACCCTATTTGTTCTCCTCCCATAATGAAAGCAGTGCTTATTGATGAATGAAATGCATTATTTTCTAGGTTTCAAACCTGTATACCACAAGTGGTTAATTACTAGTAAAAAGAAACTCCAGCTTATTGATGAATACAAGTTATTTCTAGATTTAAAACTTGCGAGCCAGGGAACAAAGTCATTGAAACATTTTCAAACCACACAATTTTGTCACTGGTAAAATTTCAACAGGAACTTAAGGATTTTAACATTCGATCAAAATCAAACTTGTGGGAATTCTTGGTTGTTTTTAAATTGGCAGTGTTATAAACTTCCTATTGGCCTTAAACCCCATCTGTAATTTGATCTTAGTCTTATTTGAAATCTTATAATAATTAAACTGCAGACAACCTCTATACAGATGATTCATGATGATTAGGCCAGAGTTTTTTATCTTTAGATTTACGGGAGATTTTTCAAAAAGTTGGGTAAGGAGGAGGAAATAAAAATAAAAATAAAATGCATAAAATGTCCGGAAGGAGAAATAAATAAAAATAAAACGGATTTTTCTCCGATTTTTTTTATTTTTTAAATCTTCTTATATCATGAAGACAAAACACACCTTACTTGTGTCAGCTATTTCATAGGCTGAAAAAAGGGTGATAGATCACCATCAAGTTTCAAAAGCATAATTATAAGATCCTTTTAATGACTAAAAATATTGACCTCAACACTGTGGAGTTCAAGCGCTCATTGAAATTAAATGTATATATTTGTTTGAATGCATCTATGCATATGAGGTGCATATATTATCAACCCATGGATTTTATGAAACATGTCAGTGTAATAAAGAAGTTTAAATGGCCATTTCTAACCTTTTGCCCACAGTATAAGCATATCCTTTCCATTGTGAAGTAATCAAACATTGAACAAAGTTTCAGACACGGTATAATAAGGAGGTCAAATGTGTTTTTAACGAAATAGTACCGTGACAATTTACCGTGATGTGGTTTTGATATAGAAAAAATAACCAAAAAAAGTCGAAGCCCTAATGGAAATTCCTCTTCACTTCAAAGTTTGACAGGGCTTACGGATACACAGACAGTCAAAATCTACATTTATGTACTTCACCAAAGAAAATTCGGGAGCATTAAGATAAATTTGGCAAGTGTTATATGTTTCAAAAAACCAGGTCTAAGAACTGATTTTAGAATCAGTCCTGAAAAATATCCTTCTAATTCCAGCTATGCCCGTTGGCAATTAGCAACGGATAAGTTTGACTTCTTGCACTGACTGCCAAATATCTTATGTTCAGATTTTTTTCTGTCTTATCGGAAACACACACTATGTTATTATTACATCATTTTCAGTATTCTATAACGATTTAAATTCTAAATCATTATTAAACTAATTAACAACTACGAATATCACGATACCTTGTGTTTTTCTCTTCAATTATGTGATCGTGTCCGTGAAGTAGTGTGTTCAATGCTCCCCAGAGTCAAATTCAGAAAAAAATATCCATTTTGACTATGATGAACACGATATCATTTTGCAGTTTGTGTTTGTCAGAAGCTATACATTTTTGCGCTGTAATCCAATTCATCCTTGTTAATATACGACATGCGCCAACGACTTTTAATAGACAAAACAACCCACGAATTTCTGTCTTCTTATTTTGACCGGAAGTTTCGCAATCATTCCACGAAACGTGAACAACATACTGAATCTATAAAAAATTCACAATAAACACGCTTTAAGTTATCCACAGATTAATTTAAATAATGAAACATAAACATCGGAACGTTTTTGTAGTAAAACATTTCTATATAGCTGCAGAAATTGCGAGAAATAAGGGCTATGACAAAAACTACTTTCACTTTTGACAGGACGTTGTTATGGTAACGGGTACCTGTTCTGTTTCCCCGCGTATTTCCGACTGGTTTACGTGGTTTGTGCAGTAAAAAGACCTATAATGAATGACAATTGGTACACCAGTTGGTTCTGGGATATGGGTTATAGAACACTAATTTTATTTTCTTCTTAACATTGGAGCAACGTTCGTCGGAAAAAATAAAAATAAAACTATGAAAATGAATTTTATTTTTATTTGGGTTTTGCAATATTTAGGTACGGCGCTCCCGTAAATCTAAAGATATAAAAACTCTGGTCTTATGGACCAACCTTATTTGTCAGGGGAAGGTAGTTGGGGTGATAGTATTCAATGGTTGAGTGTGGGGGGGGGGGGGGGAAGTCAGCTTGTGTTCAACTTTTCAGTAATACCAAACATACCTTGTACCTTTGAAGGAATTGGGGTAGTCAGGGTGAAGGGATAGGGTGGATGGAGATAAAAATCAAGTAGTGATCATCTAATGATAGTTTGTAAAGCTTTTCCTTTAAGATTAATCTGATTACATTAGAAAATAGGCTGTAACACAAACAGACCCCCCCCCCCCCCCCCAACCCCCCCCCCCCCCACCCACCAGCAACCCCCACACACTCACCTCACTTTAACTCTGGTATCATACATGAAGTGAATGTTATTGCAAAACTTTTGGAAATTAGAATTAGGAGAGCAAAGGGGACAAAGATACCAATTCTTGAAGAAGCTGTGGTGGAAAGTAAAGCCCTGGAGCCCTGCGTTACTAAAATGCTTTTCACAATTGCTCAATTTTCAGCAGAGCTTTTCAATTTTTTTTCTTATAGAGTGTTTTAATACTAGTTTAAAACCTTTAAAGCTTTATACAGAAGATAACCTCAACACATTCCTCCAATGAGGACAAGTCTGTTTTTATATAAAGCCTTTTTTTAAAAAGGCCTACCTACACTACCTGGTTTTGAAAAGGATGTAACCCTAACCAAACCATTTATATTTTTTAGGCCAACCACTTGTGTGTGATATTGTAGTGTTCATAAGAATTTTCAGTGAAAGATGAACAAAATCAAATAGCCTCTTTTGTCATGATTTTATGAAGTTTGAAGATATTTATTATTTAAAGGCAGACTATTTGTAACTGAAGTAACACAAATAGTTTACTCAATATCACACTTGATGGATCATATTGCAGTGAACATAACTCATTGTTGTATTCACTTGTGAAATAAATATATAATATCATATAGTCTAGATCTATAATTTCAATTGTCAGGATTCAAATCTGAGATTTACTTAGCCACTGTAAACTTACAATTTTTTTTAAACTAACTGCTGGCATTTGGCAGACCTGAGCATGGACTGTTTCATTATTGAATGATTATACCAAGTTATGAGAGGACACTGTTTTGTGTGGAATAATGGCAACCTTAACTCAAGTGATGGTGGGATTATAAAGGGGAATTTCCTGAAAGCTATTATTGGTGTAACACAGCAGATAATATGAAGAATGCATTGTAAACACAATGATTATGTTATAGTTAAAACATATTGTCTTAAATTTGACTTATTATTTTCGATCATTGGAACATAGTTGAGCTTAATGGACCTTATTATATTTTTTGGGTAGTTGAAGCAAGTATAATTATCATTAATTAAACACAATTAGTATGAATAAATGTAATTGTTAGAACATTGTGTAACATTTGAATGATTCAGAGGAGAGGGGAGTGAAGTAACTGATTTACAGCCCTTTGTACTCATTAGATTGTTCACTTTATGTTCGTACTGACTTTATAGTTTTAAGGTGTTTACTGCAGGCAGGGAACCAAGTCATGTGTCCTGTCTGGATGTTAAGTCTAATAAACACAGCCAATTTTGGCAATGCATATTAAGCCTGATTCTTATTAGAGGCCATAGATGATTTCATTGACTGGAAATGTAGTGAATGTAATATTTAAAAATATAATCTTAAGCTTTCTTTGTCTGAATCACATAGTTTTCAAGGTCATTAGAATATTGTGAACAGGAATATAGTAATTTATACAGGTAAATTTAAACAGGAAAAGGAAGGGGGGTGTAAAATCTCTAGGGAAGCAGTGGTCAAAATTAGCACAAGCATGGCTTAAACTGCTGAATATCCTGGCTTGTTCTATCTTAATGTTTAATTTCAATGATTGAGGAATTGTTGGGAGGAAAATGAAATTGCCTAGGTACATCTCAAAGTCTGTCTCTAAACCTTCATCATATTTATTATCTAAGAGGCATAACAGATAAAAGTAACTCAAACAGTTGACTCCATATCACACTTCAAAGATCAAATTGCAGTAAAAATAATTCATTGTGGTATTCACTTGCAACATTTGTTAATGTCATGATCTAGTCTAGATCTATAATTTCAATTGTCAGGATTCAGAGTAATACTGTTCTCTATAGCAAATCTGGATTTTTCTTAGAAACTGTAGAATTACAATAAACAGTAATGGGTTATTGGATGATTATACCATGGTTATAAGAGGACACTGTTTTGTGTGGAATGATTAACATCTTACTCAAGTGATGTGAAATTGATGTATTAAGGGGAGAAATTGGAAGAAATTATTTGTGTAAGCTGCAGATCATATGAAGAATGCATATTAAACACAAAATGAGAAGGTTTTTTGTGTGTAATAAGCTTGTTTTTGAACAGTCACTGATAAAAGAAGCATAACATATATGGATCTTACATTTAACATAGGTTGCCTTTAAAACAAACATTTATGAAACAAGAAAAAGAAGCTTAATTATCAAGCAATCCATTCAACAAATGAAAGACCTGAACATATGTCACCACTAATTATTTTTTTACTTTTTTGTAAAAACACTTACACTAAAGTAGGGAGAAATGATTGCAATTAAAGTCCTATTACACTAGTGTTACACTGGGAAGTAAAGTCAGGTCATGTTATAACTGTCTATATCATTAACATAGTAAGAACTGATAAGTTCTGCCAACTTTGGGATTTTGTCTCATTTGGTGACTGCAATGTCAGGATCACCGGCAGAAACCTTGATAGTAATGCTCCCTGATGTATTTCATCATAGAGATAACTTTGTTGTCATTCTTGCCTCGTATAGTCAGGGGTTTAACTGTTGGGGCTCACCCAGTTACTATGCTCTAAGATTTTAATATATAGTCAAACCCTGTAACAGCTCTAACTCACTTGACTCCAAATTTCCCTTTAGTCCAACTGAATGTAAAGGACGGATCTGTTATTACTGAAGGTAAGAATTCCCACTTGGCTCGAATTCTCCAGGTATTTTCACCTGTCCCTGGGAGTTCAAGCCAACAGGTTCGACTGTAATTTGGCAGCAATGTTTATCGCATTTACACCTGGGCCATATGATTCTGAATAGTTTCCAGTCTGCGCCTAGACGAAGACTCAGAAACGCGTATGTTGTTTTTTTAAATCAAAATTATTTAAATCAAATATGTTTCATAACATACATTGTTTGGCCTCTCAAACTCAGACTGAAAACTTTGTGAATATGGACCCTGGTCTTGTGGCCCCTGATCTTGATGGCCCTGTTTTTGTTGGCCTTGCACGCCCTGCGTGGCCTTGTGGTCATGAAGAATAAGTTCCCTATAAGGTCTAAGTTCAAAGCTTTAGAAAGCTATTCCATAAATGATCACAAATGGGACAAAGATCCATATTTAATGAAGAGACTTGGGACCAGAACTCCAAATGACCAAGTCATATTTGGAGCCCATTTTTTAACCACAAACAATTCCTGCATAATTTATGTGCGTGTCTATTCCTTTCCAAGGCTGTTAACACTGCAAGCATGTTTGTAAATACTTAACTCCTGGTTAAAATTGAAATAAAAACAAAAATCTGATTGAACCCATGCCTACCTTGGTAATATGTATTGGTAGGTACTGATATTAAACATCTTAAAATAATTGTTTGTTCATCTTGATATTGAAAGCAAATTCAAAAAAAGGTAAAATATCTAAACAAGGAAAACATTTTGTAATAAAAGGTTTTATTGCCGAGTCATACAGCTAGCGTGGGGATTTGTTAAAATAGTTGGTCATGCTTTGATACCAATCAATGTGCATGGATTTAAGAAGGCGTGTGACACTCTTGTTTTTAAAATGATAGTTGATAGTCTAGTGCAATAAACAGTGTCATCTAAACCCACAAGCCAGAAATCTTGAGCTGGTGAATTAGGATTGGGGCTGGCAGAAATTCCATGATGGAATTCTTGTTGAAGAAAGAGATGATGATGATGATGATGATGATGATGATGGGGCTGGGGATATGAAAATGGCCAAATACTTGGTGTTCTCCCTCATTATGTCTTTCAGAGAATGAAAGACTGGATTTCCAAATTTGATGTAATGGTACTCAAAATGGAGAAAAGGGCACATTGTGTCTGGCTATGAAGAAATTGAACATTATGAGTTTGACAGAAGATGTTAGAGAATTGTGGTTGACTTAAGATTGGGTTTCAAATGCTGAATATCCTGGTTAGAAAGGAAGTGCTGAGACTATTACATGTATGAAAAAAGGGCTTCAGGGGTATAGTTTCCACCAAACAGCATGTACCTCTCAAACCATGTACCTCTCAAACCAAAGAATTTAAATAATTGCCTGTACTAGTCTAGTGTAATTATGGAATTCAAGGTCGCAAATCTAACATGATTGTGTATTATGAAGGTAAAATGTCTATGCATGCTAGAACATTTCAAGTTGGTCACCAAGTTATGTTTGTCTTCATTAGGAAGTTGACAATATTTTATCAGTTTGCTTTCAAATAAGTTTAAACTCAAACAGTAGATCTACACTGGGTGAAATAACCCTTTTTTATGCAATGATTTTAAAAACATAGTGAACTGTACCAATCAAGTCTGGTTGAGTTAAATTGACCTAATTATACATGCATGAAATTATCAAGTCAACTTGCTGTCAAGTTGCAGTAGAGTAACTGAAAAAAGCTGATAGAAACCTTTAACAGACATTGGAAGGCAAGGATTGTAGAAAAGCCAGACCATCTCCTCCTGATCAATATTTCTCATAGTGGAAAACTGAGAATTTCTTGATGATTCAAACATTTCTTGTGATATTCAGCCATTTCCAATTTACACTGGTCTTTTGATAACTGTTTTAACAACTTTACCATGAAAAAATGTCTGGAAACAAAACCATTTCCACCCTTAACCTCATTTGTCTCCCTCCTCTTACAGAAGTTCCAGGCTTATTGAAGAATGCAATTTACTTTGAGGTTAAGAAAAAAACAACCACCTTTATAGGGCTGAATTCAATGTACTTCCATGCAGGTTTTTTTTAAATTGTCAGATATGTGCATCATGGGGTGTGTGTGTGATGGGTGCCCCCTCCTAACAAAAAAATGGGAGAGTATGGGAGTATGTCTTACAGGCTAATAGCCTGCCAGCATGCATGAGTGAGAACCTGTTATCAACACCAAACAATTTTGTAAACTTGGTAGAATACACCATGATGAAAGAATTAAAAATTTAAAATCTTTCTCTTGGCCTTAAACCCCATCCCCAAATTTGATAACATCTGGATAAACACTTACAAATCTTACAATTATTAAACCTGGGGTGGGGGGAGAATCAACAACTAGTGTTTAACTGTTGAGTAAAATTAAACAGACCTTGTAAATCATCGCAAGGTTAATGTGTATATAAACTATGATATTTATTATTCAAGAGTCCCCAAAAATGTGAGTAACACAAATAGTTTTCTCAATATCACACACATGGATGAATGCAATGAACATACTATCATTGTTGTATTCACTTGTGAAATAAATATGTTATAATAAGTGAAAATGGTCTAAATCTTTATTTCAATTTTTAGGATTCAGAGTTATCAAGTTCCCTAACTTATCTCAGTTTTCTTTCACACTTAAAACTTTAAATAACTGCTGGGATTTTAAGAAGGGTATTCTATTGGATGATTATACCAGGTTATAAGAGGACACTGTTTTGTGTGGAATGAGAACCACCTACTCAATGATAAGGGGGGAATTGGAATATATTTCCTGAAAACTATTATTGGTGTTGCCCTGCAGATAATATACAGAATGCATTGTAAACACACTGATTATGTAATGTAGTTGGTTGATTTTGTATAAAAATCTTTAGAGCAAGCAAGCTTCACTCAATAATTATTGACTTAGATTTAAATATGTTTTCTGCAGAAAGACACCAAACCATGACATATTATTATATGCCTGTTTAGTGCCAGGTCTTCAAGTGATTTGTGGGCAAATGACAATTGTGAATTATCCAATTAACTGTAGCTTCATATTATGTATATTATAGCATACAAAAAATAATTAAGCGTTTAATTTAGATCTTCTACTTCTTATTTTATTTTATTTCTAATATACAACCTAGAAAGGATAATCAAGTACCAAAATGTATTTTATATTTCTTCTTAGAATAGCGTTATTGAAAGAAGCATATTCGACATTGTTATGAATGACAAAAATAACAATTTCATCCGAGTAACTGTTCTTTGCAAATGTACCGAGATTACTATAGTAAACCGAATACCTACAATCTGTTGATTTTTAATGAAAATTACCATTAAAGTTCATATTTTAGTGTTTTTCCCGTTTTGTTCAACCAACAATTGATTTTATTTGCTATTATGAAATTTTCAAGCGTGACAATTTACCATCGCACGACACTCATTTTCTGGTTTAAATAAACTATAATGCCTGGGTGATTTTAACTTATGAGCCAAAATACCACTTTACTTCGAGGGAAGAGCTAATGAATCAAATTAGTGCAAACACCAAATATGTAAGGGTTCATTTTGGCATTCTACAGAAAATGGTACAAGCTTTCTTGGCCTGCTACCTTGCAATGCCTGCTCTATTTACATTAGATCTTCAAAATGAATTCTCAACATATATTTAGATGCCAATAGGTGATTTCATTGGAAGGAAGTGTAGGTTGTATTCTATGGTTTCTTTGTGCCAGCACATGGTCTTCTAATTGAATAAAAAAAAATAAACTGAAATATATTATACAGGTTAAATTCCAACAGGAAAAGTGGATCACCACAGGGGTAAAACTCTTTGGTAGCAGTGTTTAATATTAGCACAAGCACTGATCGAAAGCATATACCTGGCTTGTTAATTCAAAAAAGTCTGAATTTCAATGATTGTGGTAGTTTTTGGTAGAAACATTGATCAGTTTCAAACTTAGATGGCTGGTTGACCAGTAGATGAACCATATTGATTTTGAGGTCAGTTGGTCAGAGGTCGTGATGTCCCAGGGACCTCAAACTAGGCAGGCAGGTTGGTAATGACCAGCAGATAAATTGTATAGATTTTGAGGTCAGTGAGTCACATGTTAATGTTGTGGTGACCTTTAGCTGAAATCGATTTTGAGGTCAGTGAGTCATATGTTAATGTTGTGGTGACCTTTAGCTGAAATCGATTTTGAGGTCAGTGAGTCATATGTTAATGTTGTGGTGACCTTTAACTGAAATCAATTTTGAGGTCAGTGAGTCATATGTTAATGTTGTGGTGACCTTTAGCTGAAATCGATTTTGAGGTCAGTGAGTCATATGTTAATGTTGTGGTGACCTTTAGCTGAAATCGATTTTGAGGTCAGTGAGTCATATGTTAATGTTGTGGTGACCTTTAGCTGAAATCAATTTTGAGGTCAGTGAGTCATATGTTAATGTTGTGGTGACCTTTAACTGAAATCAATTTTGAGGTCAGTGAGTCATATGTTAATGTTGTGGTGACCTTTAGCTGAAATCAATTTTGAGGTCAGTGAGTCATATGTTAATGTTGTGGTGACCTTTAGCTGAAATCAATTTTGAGGTCAGTGAGTCATATGTTAATGTTGTGGTGACCTTTAGCTGAAAGTTTTTTTCTGATCAATAATTGAATTAAGAACACTTTAAATAGTCTTTAAATAAAATTGACTTCCTTTCCATCTTGAAGTGGCATTATTTCCATGCAAATACTTTGATTTTTAAGAAATGTTACAGATCAATATTTCCAAACTTCATTGGAAGGTAGGGTAGGTCAACATGACAATATGTTACATACCCGATGCTATCAGTCTATGGCCATATAGTAATGGCTGTCTGTCCATTGAAGCCTTTTGGGGGCATTTGTCACGTTCCTGTGACAGCTCTTGTTTTTTATACAATCATTAAAACACAGTCAACTACATTTGTCAAATTTGGTTGAGTGCAATTGACCTTATTCTAAATACATGAAATCAGAAAGTCAACTTCCTGTCAAACTGCAGAAGTGTTAGTGCAATAAGGATGGAAACCTGAACAACTAGGATTGAAGGGGAATCAGACTGTCTCCTGATCAATATTCCTCATACTGGAAAACTGAGGATCTCCTGATGATACAAACATTTCTTGTGATATTCTGCCATTTCTAATCTACACTGCTGTTAAACCAATTACCATGCTGAAAAAAATGTCAAATGGCAGTTATTTTTCATAAATCCTTACACTACTGCTTGGCATTGAATTTAATCAGCCAGCCCCACCACAGGGCCTGAGTTCAGGATTTGGCGTTAAAGTGATACCTTTTGTGAGAGGCCGACTATGAAAGAGTGCCCCCCTTCCAAAAGAATACAAACAATATGTGATTTTAGTGAGTTAATTATGTCACACTTAGAGGTCAAAGGTCATATGACTATAATATGACTATATTTTATGTCAGCTTATTCAATATTAAAACAATGTACAAAGAGCAGGTTACAACCAGCTCAGATCAAGGTCAAGGCCACACTAAGAGGTCAAAGGTCATATGACTACATTTCATGTCTGGTCCATATCTCTTGAACCTCTTAAAGGATTGGAATTAAGTTGCCACAAATGTTCACCATGTTGAGACAATGTGCAGAGGAGGGAGACATCAGCTTTTTTATTACAAAAACAACTGCTAGTGATTAAGCCATTCTAGTCTGAAATTGTGCATTAAAGTGCATTCTTTTCGAAATGTTTCTCTGATATTGACATAGAAAGTCAAAGCACACAAGTTCTCATGAATCATCCAGGATAAATAATGCATTGTATTATCTTCATTGTTGGCAATACATTGAACCAGTCGACTGCACTTTAAGCACTTGGTAGATGAGTATAGTTTCACACTCTGCTGTATTCATAGTGGTTTCAAACTCAAAAAATGAAATGATACATGCACTACACTACACTGCAGCTAGCAAAAGATGCATATTTGTCATTATCCTGCCATGGTGAATCAGTTTTTTTGTCATTCCAAATATGGCCACGAGGAAAGAGTGACATTTTCAGGAATGTTTGCAGTACTGCATGATTATTGATGTAAAGATTAGCAGGGCCCAAAAAATATTCCTGACAATTTTGAAAGTTTTGATGGTTTACTGATGAATCATGGCGTTTAAAAGGTTGACAAGTGTATGTAAGGCAAAGAATGATTTCAAAGCTCTGAGCAAATTGTGTGCAAGTCTTTATAATAATTTCAAGATATTTGTTACTTGTTAATCATGGTTATTGATTACCTCATTATACATAGTACAGTAATTTCATGTCTTTCCTTACCTTTTTGAACTACATAATATGTTGGTACCATTAATACTGTGATCTG
Organism: Mya arenaria; assembly: GCF_026914265.1. NCBI lineage: Eukaryota > Metazoa > Mollusca > Bivalvia > Myida > Myidae > Mya > Mya arenaria. Next base: position 22,523,827 of record NC_069128.1, read on the forward strand.
TTAATCACCAAAATTATTGTTTGATAGTGCAAAGGAAAAAATTCCTGCCACTTGCCAATTAATCCATCCCGCAACCTTAAGTAGTTTTTTTAGTCATTTTTTATTTTTTTTTTATTTTGTTCATGTATCTATGTTTCATTTCTGACTGTTTCAGTGCTGGACCAAAGGGAGACAACCTATTTGAATGGGTGTCAACAATCCTGGGACCCCCAGGCACGGTGTACGAGGGCGGAGTCTTCTTCCTTGATATTCACTTCACATCCGAGTACCCTTTCAAACCACCGAAGGTAAAGTCAGAAACAGTTAACAATGTTCTTAACATCGTATTTGTTAATTTTCAAATCATGATTGCTCTCGAAGCTGAATGATGACACTTGTGATCTGTGGTATGGCAAATCTGAGGTTATTTGAGAATTTTTTTGCAAAATGAAGAATTATTCTTTCAAAATAATCACAAATAATTTCACCTCAAATTTGCCTTACTACAGATCTGCTGTATTTCTACTGGATTGGAGACAACTGTTTCAGCTGTACTAGTAATATACTTAGCCCATCTTAATAAGTTCACAGTTAAAAGTAAACAACCATGTCCGTTAATCACATTGTTATTTTAACAAAGTTCTGAACAATTAGTCCAATGTCTTTTTTACTATTTTGACGTTTTATATAGAAAATAAGGAGAAAAACTAAATATCCAGTCAGGTGTTTTTTGTAGGAATTCTACAAATCATATGTTCTGATCTCCATTAGGAAGCTCTGTTAAATCATGCATTATTTTGATTTTTGACAAGCATCTCAAGAATTTCAATCCACAATCCAAAGAATTTTGAGACAGACTAATTGTACCAAAAATGCCTGAACTTACTTATATCAGTTTTTTTAAGGCCATGTTAACACTATTTTTATCCATAGCTTGTCTGTTTTTTGAAAGAAAATAAATTGAGGTATTCTCATCTATCTTATTAACAGCTTTACAAAGAGCTTGTTTATAATTATGTTATATGATATCCAACAATAAACAAAATCAATATTGACGTGACATTGAAAGCCTGGGTGTTGTCAGTGTCATTGTACAAAATATGTAATCTTGATTATAGCTTGAACATCTCCCATGATATTTAAATAAAACTCAGTACATATATTTCCAGAGACAATACAAACATGTACAGCAAGGCCCATAACTCTGGCTGTAATAATTATTAAGTTATGCCCCTTGATCGAGAAGAAAAGACAGGCGAGAATTGTAATCTGCCCCGCGGCAATCTTGTTATAGAAAGTATTAAAAGCTTGGGAAAGTATATGTTACTGTAGGTTATGCAAATGTTCAGAAATGTATGTTGCCATTCTTACTCACACTGTACTCAAGGTGGAACCCATCACCTTCAAGTATGACCCTCTACTAACAGATCAAACCTTCTTCGACAACTGACGTAATTCTTTGAGTTGCTCATGATCATGAAAAGAATAATTTTGAAACTTATTGGAAATTTATTGCAATACATGGAAGAGAATAATCAGTTTTTGTTATGTGTGGCTTAACTTTTTTCTATGCTGAAGCATAAATAACTCTGTGAGATTTTGGCATAAACAAAATACAAGTGTTATGTATTGTTTCCTCAAGATTTATTACTTCCAGTCAGCTCACGAGGTTCCTTATTTAATGTTCAAACAAATTCATTGATATGATTTTGCTTGGAAGGGGTCTTATATGTGGATGTATGTTGCAAGAGGACATAGCGAGAACCCCATATTTATATAGAGAGGTGTAAGTGGCCTAGTGGTATAGGTGTCCACCTCTCAGCCAAGAGGTTGTGGAATTAATCCCCGCCCACCAAGAGAACTCTTTGACAAAATACACTCCACAACTGAAGCCAGTGTGAAGCTGTAAGCTGTCAGCTTTCATCACAATCAATCTGAAAGAAAATATTATACCTTACATAAATGCGTCTCTTCTTTGTGTCTATAAAATTGATCGGTCTGTATATATCTGTATTAGAATAAAAATCTGGTTTTTATGACATCAGCAGGCGATAAAATATTTTTGCAGTGTCCAGACATGTCCAAAAATGAACAGCCGAGGTCATAAAAATTATGAATGCAGCTTTGTGATTTTCACAAGAGCCAAAAAAAATTTGCGAATTATTTACTATGTTCAACAAAACACCTCAAAAGCGCTTTAAAAAGTTGAATGTTAATATTAATGTTTGGTCAAATATAACGCCTCAGTCCATATACATCTTTGAGCGCTTTCTAGCAACCTTATAATGTCATATGACTCTCAGAGGTGTGTTGTATTTCTTAATAAGAACCCATGTTACAATATTTTTGTTATCTTTTTCAGGTTACGTTCCGCACCAGAATTTACCACTGCAACATAAACAGCCAAGGAAATATCTGCCTCGATATTCTTAAAGACAACTGGTCTCCTGCATTGACCATCTCAAAAGTTCTTCTTTCTATTTGTTCGTTACTTACTGACTGTAACCCTGGAGATCCATTGGTCGGGAGTATCGCAACACTTTACCTGCAAAATCGTACAGAGCATGATCGAGTTGCTCGTCAGTGGACGAAGCGATTCGCTACGGGACTTCAATCTACGAATAATGGTATTAATGGTACAAATAACGGTGATTCGAACAATGTTTCAGACAGTAATACACCTAGTCCTGCATCCGTGTCATAATGATTCATCTATGTCATGTAGAAAATTGGATAATCTGTTGTTGAAATCTGTGTGATCCTGAGGATTGGACTTTGCAGTGGAAATCTGTGTAATCCTAAGGATTTGCGAAATCTGTGTAATCCTAGGGATTTGCGAAATCGGTGTAATCCTAGGGATTTTGGAAATCTGTGTAATCCTAGGGATTTGCGAAATCTGTGTAATCCTAGGGATTTTGGAAATCTGTTATTCTGAGGATCTGAACAATGAAATCTGTGTATTTCCGAGGAATGGAAATAGGTTGGAATCTGAGTCATGCCTAGAGGATTGGTAGACTTGTGGAAAGCGGTGTTAAATCCTAAGGATTTGAATACTTGTGAAATTAAGTGGATTAGAAAAAAGCATGTGTATGTTGAAACTGGTCATATATATAAAATGTGAAAAATATAGAGATTTCAATTGAGTATTGTTGTATTTGTCCGGAGAATAATTGTAGCACTCTTAAAGCAGTCAATGAATTCTCAATTCTTGATTAATCAATTCATTAATGAGTTGAATTTATTCAAGAGCTGGTGTGTGATTCCTTGAAGGACATTATAAGTTTGATGTTTATTGTCAAATTGTGTACATGTAAAGAGGTCTCTTTCAAACTGTACCTCATGTGTATGTACATGTACGAAAACAGATATTTTGGAGATAACTTTTAGAAATTGTTTGTAAAAAAGAATGGAAAAAAGTGCTATGTTGAACACATGGATACGTGTGCCAAGTTAAGAATCTGTAAAAATACTATCCAACCAAAGAATGCATTCTGCAATGGATTTAAGGGAGAGGGGGGGGGTATCATATCCATTCTAGATATCTCATAATTCTAGTAGAGTTATTAATTTTGCTTTTATATTGAAGCCGTAAAACAAAGATTTACTTTCCAATTTTATGACTAGATCTTTATTATTTTTTTCAAAGATAGTTTACAATTTTTGAAGAACTTAAAGATATGATTAAGTTTATTAAATTGTCTGGGCTGATGTTCATAAAAAATCTCAAGCCATTTCGCAACTTAACTCCATTTCATAATTCTTTCATTGTCAAATTAAAAGGAAAGTAGACGTGTTTTGAAAATAAAAATATGAATATTGAATAAAATAAATGTCTATTAAGTATTTCAGATACTTTTGAAATTATTATATCATGTGATCAGTGAGATTCTAAAAATAAAAAGGAAAATGACTTAAGATGTTTTATGAATGCCGGCCTTGCTCCATTGATCTTGCATGGAGCATTGAGAAGTATTACATTGACTTTTGTGTTGACCATTAAATGTTTATTACTGTACAAAATTTATCCGATTTATATTTGTAGTTAATGACTACTGCTTTTGTAAATACTGTGAAATTGCTGTTGTGTTTTAAACATTAGTTATATTTTTGACATATTTTCAAATGCGACCTGGTAAAACAAAACTCTTTTTGTAAAATTTTATGAAGAAGTGAAGAAATGCATTCAAAAAGTCAAAAATGCTTTCAATATCATAATTAGCATATCTAAACAAATGAGATTTTATTAAAATAAACTTTGTATTAGTATTTCTTATTGAAATTCATTTCATAAATCAGCAAATTCACTTTTTGCCAACATTTGAAACATAAGACCTTGTATTTTACATTTGAAACATAGACAGACATTCCGTGGCTGCCTATTAAATGAAAAAGAACGAGTAGTTATTATATTCTACCCGTTAAACGATATCCCATCAATTTATATCACATTGATTAGATAAATGTGAGCATGCAAATATTTGTATTGAATTTATCAATATTAGTTTTAACTTTTGATATGATGAACATAATTGAAATTCTATTACACAACATTTTTGAGTTGTCGATGTGTCATGGAGACTGACCAATGGGCCTATAAGGTATATGTATGATTGTAATACATTGATGAAATTTGTACAAGATTTAAAAAACACATTGCTTGACTTTTCATTTCAAATTTCATTTCTTATTTGAGATTTTATAAAAGTACATCATACCATTTTCCAGTCGCCAACTTTTGCACCATGTAATGTATTTAGCTTTAATAAATTTGAAGTATTGTCATAGCCATGGTATCAACATTTTCATTAGTGTCCTTGTGCAAGATATTACATGAAACTTGGTACACAGGTTGCTAGAGACAATAAGTATTATGCTTATGATCACATATGTGTAGCAAAGCCCGTAGCCCTGTCTCAGATCATAGTCGTGCTAGCCCGGGCCCTTTTTGTCTGAAATTAAAAAACAGTCGACATTCGCAGTTTAAGTACCTTTTACAATTATATTCAGTCGCCTGTTTTAGTAAATTTCTGGCTGAGGTGAATGAAAATGAGTTAAAAAGAAGTGGGCGTTATGAATTACTCGTATCGAATATATAGTAGCTCTATTCAATAACATTGCTTTGTACATACAGCGAAAAAATGATGAGTAATTGTTTTCTAGGTTTACATAATTATGAATGAATATATTGACATTGGTTTTTATGCTGTATTTTGTCAAAGGTGAATAATAAAATTGTTATGTGAATAAAACAGTGTTTGTTATCTTCTATGGTAGCTTAATATGAAAATTACCTGAAGCAATTTTATGAGATAAATCTGAAAGCTAGTTAGATTTGTAATGGTTTTATTATAAGTATTATTCAAAAGAAGCATTTAATTGTCTCTGTAAGTAATTGGTAGATTGAGGGGAATCAACATCAAGCTGGTCAAGGCCATTCAGGCAGCATACATGTGAAAGATGTGTGAAACTTTGTTTATGTTTAAACTTTTGGCAATTGAGCTTGTTTCTGTAGTTTTTCACATAAATATTGTGAAAGATATTGATGAATATGTCAAGAAACTTAAAACTGGTACAGATTTCTGCAGAATATGGACCTTATTAGAGCTAGAAATAAAGTGGGTTACTAACGGCTACTAGCTGTGGCATGGTTTGGTGTGAGATGTTCCAACTTTCAAATTTTATCAGTTAAAAAATTGTTTTTAGGGTCACTAAACCTTATATCTATGCTTTGCCAATAAATGGCTCCTACTGTTTATTGGGTCTACGGAGTCAGTCAAGGTCACAGATTAAGAGATAGATTAACTGTTATGATTCTATGGTCAGTAGGTCAAGGTCATTACTTTTGACGGGTAGTCCTTGTTAAAATAATCAACTAGAGAATACTACTATGTTTTGATAGCTAAATGATACTTGATTGCTTGTTCTTGCTCAGTGGATCCATGGTGGGTTGGCCAAAACGATCCAGTGTTTTTCTCAGTTTTATCAGATTTTTACAACCATGGTAATTTGGTATTTAATAACTGCTTGGAATGGGATTCATAACATGTCTTACTTATTGATATCTTTGTTCAAATAACGGGTCTACAGCTACAAAATAACTACAGCTTTTGGAATTGTGTAATTGGTTCAATTTAGGCCCTATCTTAGGTAAAGGAAAAACACTGCAGGTCGGTCAAGGTCAGAACTGTCAAGCCAGTAGCAAGTGAACAACTTGATGGGTATAGCTGGCAATTGACAATTATAACAATAAACCATTTCTTGATTTAGGGACAAATTGGTCAACATCAAAATGTTTAATATGTACATGTAATTTTGGCGAAGAGTCTTGAAAAAGGTATCATTGAATCAATTGCCTTGGCCAGAAACTTGCAGGCAAACCTTAAATCCTTTTGATTTTGGTTTTTTGATTATGTTACACTTTGTTTGAACAGTTAGTTACTCAATTCTTTGTGTCAAAATGAAAATGAAATGAAATGCCTGCCATAGTACCATTATACAAGGGAGATTAAAATAAAATTGTTAGTAGATCTTATTGAATGGTTACTTCCCTTTATTACATATTTCTAAGCTTGATCACTTGTAAACAGTCATGTTAATAAAGTTTTGAAGTTTACCATTACCAGTGGCATTCCTGAAGCATTTTGAGCTGTGCAACCATACACATGAGTGAGGTGTCAACGAGTGATGGTCTTCTTCCAGTTTGGTCTGAATATGATAAATGGGGTGAGAGCAGCAGTGTTATAAAGGAACTATTTTTTATTCACGACAAACCAAACCAGCGAAAATTATATGTATATACTATTTACATCCCCTTTCACTCTTCAATTATTATTCATGATTTTGACATGCAAACACTTGCCATTTCCCGGGAACCTAGATTCATATGTTCGCCTGGGTGTTCTGGAGTATGCATAGGCGTGCGCCCCTGACTCCAGAATGTGAGACAGTTAGCAGACCAGGGGTATCATTTTATTAGATATTATTAAAAACATAATAAGTATGTATTTATTGATATATTTGTTTATACAATTACATACAAACAATACGTTTGTCACCATCACTGCCCGATACTGCCAATGACTATGACTGCAGGACATTTATTCATATACTCTCTTTATACAATATTAGGCAAATGACTCCTGGAGTATATAAATACATACAGTGAAAACTCTCAGAATTTCAGTTAAAACCCTTACCACATGCACTCCTTTATCTGATTACAATCGCTCTGCCTGCCTGATCTGGTTACAGACTACCAGTTACAACATGTTATTTAGATAGAGCGGTATCTGTCCTGTTTTCATGAATTTCCAAGTCAACATTTACTGGCCAGTGGGTTCACAATTTTGTTTAGGTTAACAACAGTTGCTGACGTCATCATTGTTAACTTTCTTATGTTTACTCCCAGGGAAGTTTCATGGACACTCTTGTACAAAATACATTATCTGCCATATTTCTAATAAGATTTGAGAAAATCGGTTCAGCTATACTTGTTTTATCTTGATATGAGCATATCATGTTCGATTCTGTTCATCACAATGTTATCACTAACAAAGTTGTGAACAATCAACGCTCTGCCAACCTTCTTCTTAAATAAGGGCAACATGTGCCCTGTTGATTTTGAGGTATTAACAAGAGCTGTCACAGAGACAGCGCGCTTGACTATTCCGCTGCTTTTCAATGTAAGGATTGAAAAGTTTTGGCAAAACATGCATGGATCACTGTTAGATAAGATTTCAGTTTAATGATGTGCTGAGATATTAACATAAATGTGGTTACATGCAAAATTTTAAACAGAATTTCTGAGTCTAATAATGAAGGGCCATTATTGGCAAAATACAGTTATCTAACTTGGTTATTCACGTAGGTTGGGTGTACCATTGTATAAAGTCTCAATGCAATACCTCAAGTAGTTGCTGAGCTATTAACCAATGTGTGCTTGCACACAAAACCTTAACCAGAATTTCTAAGTCAAATAATAAACGCCTATTATTTGCATTATATTCAATGAAGTGTTATCTTACTTCATTAATTTAGTATAAAAGATAGTTGGGAATACATATCCAAAGTTTCAAAGCAATAACTGATGTATTTACTGAGATAATGACTTAAAGGTGCTAACATGCAAAACCTTAACCAAGCTGTGAAGCTGACGCCAAGGTGAGTAGTATAGCTCTCCTTATTCTTTGATTAGTCTACTTTTACCTTTTGATCTCAAACTGAATAAGAATCATCTACATTTCATGAACAATTTTCTTGAGAAATTTGATGAACCTGGAGTCAGTTGATTGAAACCATGGTAATACTGAAGGTTACTGTGACCTATACCCTTGACTTCAAAATCAACAGCGGCCATCTATATGTCAGAGCCGAATATCCATGTGACATTTGAGGACCATAGATTCAGTGGCTTTTGAGTTTGAAACCAAGGACAGACTTGCAATATCTCCATCACATTACATGTGATGTCCTATGTGTGGCCTTGATCTTGAAGGCATATATGTGACACGTTCTGGAGATTGAACATTTGTGGCACGCTATTATTGATCAATTTGATTCAGAATTTTATGAAGCGGCCATGAAATGTGGACGAATTATGTGCGATCCCCTGGTGAGAACCATTTGAATTAAATTCAACTGTATCATGACTTAGTTATTTTTTACGTAGGATAAATCATCTGTAACATTCACACATTTGAATAATAGAAATATACCGAATTACCAGAAATTGTTACAAATGTTCAGTGAAGATCAACGTTGAGCTGAAAATCTCACCATACCAGCTGTATCATTTGGTTGGACGTATTCATAATGGTCTCATTAAGTGGGAACAAAGTTTAAAAGTCATCATTGGATTACTGAAACAATTGTGACTAATTGCTAATAATTACTGTAGGGAGTAATGTAGCCTTATTAGGATTGTTTCAAGTATTGTTCACTTCAACTCGTACGATATACACTAATGTACCGACTTGCAGAGACTCAAGGGACTTGTCACTGATTTCAAGTTGAAAATATTTTTTTGCAAAATTTGTTTAAATTGAGTAATTGTACATTCTTTATGACCAAACACCCAATGGCTGTGAGATTCTAATTTGAACCCAAGCCTTAAGGTCGTTCAATTTACAATAGCAATACTAAATATTTTCTGAAACTTCTCGGCAAAATAGAGCATTTTCTGTCACATTTTTTATACAAGTGTAGTTATGAACAGAACAGAACATAACAGAACAGAACCATTTATTAGACTTATACAATAGTACGTCATGACTTAACATGTATAGTTATATTTTCATGTCACGTATCTAACATAAAATAAACTGATGAATTATATTATTAAAATGAAAGTCCAAAGCAATAACATGTTGTCTTTGACTTGTTCTCATTGGCCGTGAGAAATAATATCAAAACCACTTTACTAAGTTACTAAGTTCTATTATCAACAATACAAGTCGTATTAAAACTTGAGATGTTTTATCCTTTCACAAGCATTTGGTTCCCTCTTCACATGGTATGAATTCTTTTGATGTCTGACCCTATAAAACATGAACAAGTCCCTTTAGAGTTTACTGAATCAAAGAACGGGTATGATCATTAAAGATGCACTCTTACTCCCAAATAAGATGTACCGCAATTAATACAATTGTTTACATATACTAAAAGGTATAAATAAATGTCATAAACAATGGTTTCAAAAAAAGGAGCAAAAGTTAATGAACATCAACCTATACATTAAATATCAAACATAATGTAGTACCTGTATGAAACTCAAAAATATGAAATAAACAATGAAATATGAAAACATGAAATAATCAATAAATAAATGAGACAATCGATGAAAGCATGAAATAATCTGTGAAAGAATGAATGAATGAATGAAATAGCAATTGAAAATATGAAATAATGAATGAAATATGAAATTGTTTTGATTAACATTTTTCAAAGACAAGATATTAATATCATACATGCCACATTACATACATGAAATCAACACAACCTATAATCACAATACTCATGTACACATTCAAAAACATTACAAAAAAGAACAATATGAAATCAAAACAAAAGAACACAAAACATCCCAGAATATATATTTATAAACTAGTAACAAACAAATTAATATTAACTTAAAACCAACCAAACAATTTTGAACAAACTTAAGTATAATCCATACCCAAATTGGAGAAATATTAAAGCCAACAAGATCTCTTATTACAGTTCAATGCTTTTAACACTGGCCAGTCAAATATTTCAAACACTCAACTTTGTTAATTGGTGTATGTGACTGAAATGATTCAAGCTAAGCACTCATATTATGTTTTAGGTATAAAAAGTGTAATATAATAACTTTAAAGAGTTTGATTTCGGACTTATAATTCAGACTAACCTGTTAAACAGTATTGTCTGTTTTTTTGAAAAATCAAGTTTTAAAGTATGAAAATAAAGTAAATTAAATAAGACAGTAAGCATAATACAATTAAGTATTTTTTGAGAAATTGGGCCCTAGTTACAACAATAAACAGTAAACTTGAAGTTGTTTACAAATTAAACAAAACTTATTTATATGGTTGCTCTCGCTGTCCCTCCTTGAATCTGTCATACACAAACTTACGTAACCTTATGTAATAAACTCTCTTTCAAAGTGTATATTACTATTATCAATGTCTCTTTAATAATCTATGATCCATTAATCTGTACTCAAGTATTTGCTTACACTATTTGAATGGATAATTGCATAAGAATCAAAAAGAAAAAAATATATTTGCTTGTGCATGATTTAAATACCAAACTTAAGAGTGCACTCAATAAAGCAGCATTATTAATATTTACATGACCATTATCTTTTAATAATGGCCTTTAAATGTATTGAACACAAGTGTGTCACAGCATGTGTCAGATGTTTTACGGATTTTCTTTTTTGGGAGAATGCTATTGCATTTTTTTTGCAACAGCCTTTGAAACAAACAAAAAACAGATACACTGATTTAAAACAAGTTTGTCTGAAAAGGAAATCAAGGGGAATATTTTGACAATACTTTAGTCAGTGACTGGATTCAATTAAACACGTGTTTCTGTGTGAGAATCTTGTATAATAAACACATCCTTTCCAAATACTTTTTACAGTATCAAATGAAACAAAGAGTGCCACAGAGCAAACACAACTGCTTGTCTGGTATTTTTAAGTTAAAAAAGGGGGCAAAACTCAATAATGCTTACATTCAGAGTGATGGGCCTTCCTGTATATGCGTGTAAGTGTCTCTGGCAGCGAGTGTACCAGTTTCATTTGAATATCTAGTACCTGGTACATAACAAGCGCTGTCACAGAGACAGCACGCTCGACTATTCCGCCACTTTTCAGTGTAAGGGTTGAAAAGTTTTGGCAAAACATGCATGGATCAGCTGTTAGATTAGATTTCAATGCAATACATGATGTGCTGAGATATTAACATAAATGAGGTTACATGCAAAATTTTAACCAGAATTTTTAAGTGTAATAATAAAGGGCCATTATTTGCAAAATACAGTTATCTAACTTGGTTATTCAATTAGGTTGGGTGGTTGAATACCATTGAATAAAGTCTCAATGCAAAACATCAAGTAGTTGCTGAGATATTATCCTATGTGTGCTAACATGCAAGACCTTAACCAGAATTTCTAAGTCGCATAATAAAGGGGCAAAATTTACATAATATGAAAGATAGAGTTATCTTACTTCATTAAAAAAGAAGGTTAAATGGTTGGGAGCCTGTATGTAAAGTTTCAATGCAATACATGATGTATTCGCCGAGGTATTGACTTAAAAGTGGTAACATGCAAAAACGTAACCAGAATTTCTAAGTCTAATAATAAAGTGCAATTATTTTGCATTAAATGCAAACTAGAGTTATCTAACTTGATTAATTTAGTAGGTTGGATGGTTTAGTACCATTGTATAAAGTCTCAATGCAATACCTCAAGTAGTTGCTGTAATATTAACCTATGTGTGCTTACACACAAAACCTTAACCAGAATTTCTAAGTCGAATAATAAAGGGCAATTATTTGCATTAAATGCAAACTAGAGTTATCTAACTTGGTTGATTAAGTAGGTTGGATGGTTGAGTACCATTGTATCGAGACTAAATGCAATACCTCAAGTAGTTGCTGAGATATTAACCTATGTGTGCTTGCATGCAAAACCTTAACCAGAATTTCTAAGTCAAATAATAAAGGCCTATTATTTGCATTAAATGCAAACTATAGTTATCTAACTTGGTTAATAAGGTAGGTTGGATGGTTGAGTAACATTGTATCAAGTCTCAATGCAATACCTCAAGTAGTTGCTGAGATATTAACCTATGTGTGCTTGCACGCAAAACCTTAATCAGAATTTCTAAGTCAAATAATAAAAGCCTATTATTTGCATAAATGCAAACTAGAGTTATCTAACTTGGTTAATTAAGTAGGTTGGATGGTTGAGTGCCATTGTATAAAGTCCCAATGCAATACCTCAAGTAGTTGCTGAGATATTTACCTATGTGTGCTTGCATGCAAAACCTTAACCAAGGTGTGACGCCGACGCCGACGCTTGGGTGAGTAGTATAGCTCTCCTTATTCTTCGAATAGTCGAGCTAAAAAATTAGCGTATGAAAGTTGAGATTTTTTTGAGAAAGTTTGTCTGAATGCCTTTTTTTACACTTCAAATCATTGCTATTTAATCTGAGACAACGCATGTTTACCCATCTTGCCAGTTATAGAAACTGATAGCAAATCTATATTCTCATAACAAGAAGAAATTAACATTCATGAAAACAAATTGCCTGTTGTGAATAAATAACTAGGTTCAGGCTTAAAAATTATATATACATATGTATCTGTTGGGAAACAAGAAACCATTTTTTGCTACACCCAGTACATGGCTCAATCAATTATAGTGAGTACTTAAGTTGTAGGAACAAACTTTACAAAATGTCACAACTAGTCACAGCTACGTATTAACTATCAAAAGTAGAAGTGAAGTACTCCGGATCAATTTACACAAATTAGGCCCAATTTGGAATCATTTTACCACGTGTATTAGGTTACTCTGTTACTACAAATGAGTAAAACTTCTGTTTATATAAACATATATATCATTCATGTTGTCAACAAACACTACCACTAATGCCTTATTGTTAGAATGGCAACTACAGCATGGATATGTCAGGATTGTGAAATGGTCTTATCAAAGTCATATATATGTATATCTATGAATAATATTATGTTCGTTGGTTGATCTGTGGGGTTGTTACTTAAGCCAAATTTCATATCACTCGAGACCGAGAGTTGAGCGCCATGAAACTTGACGCAAGCAACGAGAAGTGATAAGACTCCCACAGATCAACTGGAAATATATATTGTTTTATTCTGAATCTTTAAACCACAATAACTTGTCTTTAAAATCACATTTCAACTTGACAATCAACTTCCCATTTCTTTTGAGAAGTTCTATTGAGGAAGGTCTTTCTGGTGTCCATATTGTATGATGAAATCTTAAAAGGAAATTGAACAGCCTCAGGTATGAAAAGAATATCAATATTTCACATCAAGAATAAGAATGAATGCAATGATTTAGTATCAGTTTTCATGATCATTTAAGGAGTTGGTATAGATCTAAGAATAACAGCTGTGTTCTAAGTCCCCCCTCCAGACATTTAAGGACTCGGTAATATACAAGTACATTTAAATAACATTTCAAAACATTTCATCCAAAACAATAACATAACTGGCAACTGTAAAATGCTAACATAACACAATGGGGCTCTACAATACATGTGATGGGGGAGAATAAGCCAATAAAACAACAAGTGCCACCTACATAAAGGACAATCTGAAATGTCAACATCCATATCAAAGTCAAGATTTAATCTCTTACATTAAATGTTACAATTCTTTTGTTAGCTGGGGGGGGGGGGGGCGTGAAAGCTCCCCTGCAAATATTATAAATCACAGTAGGGTGCCCTTAAAAGCATTTTCAACAATATCACTGGAAAAACTACCTGAACAATCTAAAAAAAAAAAATTGTTAAGATTTGCCTTTTTTCTTACGTGAAGCATATATAACCCTTAACCCTTAAGATTTAAATGCATTGTTTGGCTTTTGAAAAACATGTGCAGGTCAGGCCTTAACTGCCTTAATGGAGCTATGATCTTCGCATCAAAGGAAAAGTTCACAATTTTTTGAAAAGATAGATTTAACAGTTCATATATCCAACAAATATAGTATAGCTGAGTAACAGGACTTGTCCACATGTCCACATATAACCATTTATAAAGCGTTTGGATGGTTTCAAATTGATTTTTTACCCCCACACCCTTACATCCAGGCTTCTACAATACCTCAACTTTAATACAACAACAACAGAATGTCTTTCACTTATAGACATTTTGTTAATACAAGTTAGCAGTCAACACTATGAATACAATGCATGAACACATTTACATGTAGAAATTGTTCCAAAGTTGAATGTACAGTATAACAAACAAATGTTTCAGGGTCTAAAGTTGAATTTCATCACCGCTTAAAGGCACTGGCAAAAAGTCACAAGTTCACACCTTTGCTGCTGTCTGACCTTAGGTTTTTTCTAAACTTGACTCATGGTTTTTGTGTTGGTAATGCCTTTATGGATATTATTATTACTCTCATTAATCATAGAATGGTAAAACCCGGTTTCCTCGTCACTTCTAAACCCGGGTTCATCATCACTTCTTAAATCTGATATATTTCGATTATCAAATGGCTTGTTTTTATACATAGTCCATAAAATCTTGATCAACCCTAATAAAATAAATTCTGTTGAATTTTTACCAACCATGCGAAGTAGGAAACAACCGTCATCACGTAGATAAACATTCGCAAATCGTCGTGACAGTTTCTTGTCGAATCCAGTTTGAATCAGATTTGAAATTTCCAGATACTTTTTCACAAACATCTCTCTTCTATGAGCAAATAACAAATAAAACAGCCATGTTGCTAAATTATAGAAGGATAAAATGGCCACCAAAAATAACCAAAACCATATGACTGCAAAAATTTTCTCATTAAATAAGTTTATAGGTAACACACACTGAGCAGTGAATGGCTGTACATTCTGTAGTTGACGAATTTTGAAATTGCACAACGTGTAACGCGGAAATCGTGGTGTTTCCTTCCATTCCCCATGGTCGTGAAAATGTTCAAGAATCTCAAAACCGTATCTTCCGAAATCCATTCCAAGAAATGCGTCCAGGAAATAAAACTGCAGCACACAATTGAGGCAATACAGCATCTTCGTAAATAGATAGAACCCACATAGGTAACATCCCTCACGTTTAGCGCAGCACCAAACAAACACGTTCGAAATTCTAGAACGCACTTTAACCACTATATTCCTATGATAATTTCGGTTCTCCCGTAACCAACAGTCAATATGGCGTGCGATCATCCGCAAACTTTCGTCCCGGTCTTCAGGCTTTCCATTCAGATGAATTTTATCAGTTATCTCACAAAGTTTTGCAAGGTTAATGCCTGATTTAGTGTTCATCAGATGCCAAATGATGTTTGGAACTTTGAAACAGAACGCCATGAATAGTAATATGATGGGAACCCACTGGTAATAGTTGATTTCAGCCTGCTGATGTAGGGTGTTGTCTTTTGGGATGGGCGTGTCTATTGGGATGTAGTATGTGTTGGAAATCCAGCAGTAGTATCTAATGTACGTCCCGTATGGCCCTGGAACAAGACAATGCAATATATATAGCCCGGAATTGACTTAACTGGGTTTTCCCATGCCGGTACAAATAAAAGGTGAATATCGAGCTATTGAAATTCATGTAACAGTCCAATGACTCTATTGTCTCCGAAGTAACGTGTGTATATAACAACGGTTTAATTTTGTTTGTACCGGAGGATTAGGCTGGGAAAACCCGAATAACTATAATTCCGGGCTTAAACTATTTTAACAACATATATGACATTCTTGTCCATTGAAAAAGTACTTGAACTTATTTGTGTACAATTTATGATGCTGAAATGTTTATCTCACTTTAAAGCGAATAGGGCCAGGACCCTTAGAATGGTGAAAATAATTGTGACTTTACCATAGTATATTTTAAACAAGGTAACTAAGCAAAGCTCCCTATTATATAAGATCCTGTGTATGAAGAATGTTTTAAAGGAATAAGACTGCATTTAAACACGTCTGTAATAGTCCATAAGAGTTGGGGCCATTACCTTAAGGTTTGTGAATTTGGGGTTCAACAATGGAAAAAATGACACTTGCTGGGTTTGTAAATGCGATTTGCAAGTGTAACCAGGTATTGAATACATAGTGGCACATAGTGGCACTCATTCTGTCACAGGATTGAGTATTGAGCTAACTTCTAAATCAAAGTGGAAAAGTGTCCACCTGCATAACCAGGGGTTGCAGGTTCAACCCCTACCAGATGAACAAAACAAATTTGTGTAGATTGTCACACAAATTATTTCAATAGCTTGAATGAGCACATCTTAGTAGAACTCACCCATGTACTCTGCTGGACTCCAGCAATGTATCGGATCACCAACGTATTGTGCCGAACTCACAACCACTGCAAACACAAGCAGAAGGCACACGGTCCATAAATGATTGGCTCGGTCGATCCAGTCATCGTCTGTGGAGCCTGTCAGCCTGTTCCAGCCTATACCTCCTAGTATGGAAATCCTACAAAATACAAATGCTACAATATTTGCAGTGCTGGTGGATGCAAAAAGCCTTTCAGTTGTATGTACATCAATGTAGAGGCATATATGTATAATGTAACTAAACAAGCATAAAATATTTCAAAAACTAAAGCAAGAGTCATATGGGCTGTGTTAGACATATATATGCGAATCATCACTGGTTATAGTCTTGTACAAAGTTAAGAGAATGTCTTGAACCTAACCCAGAATAGTGGTAATTTCAGGATACCTCACTAGCGAGTTAAATGGGGGAGGGAATGAGAAAATGCACCATTTAGATTAAAATTAGCCAAACGTTTCTGCCAACCCACTTACCAAGTGTAGAGCATACACTTTAGATCCCTAGAATGGGGGCCTTCTTCGATGTCAAATCCTGGAACCACTCATGTTTTCCTAACATTTTAAGGAACAAGATCAGCCAAAATTGAATGTTTTCTAACAGGTCAATAATTGATTGAGAGGCCACAGGACTAATATATATTATGTTTATCCAAATGTTCAACTGGATGATATATATGGGATCACTAGCACATTCTGGGACCCCTCCCCCCCTCAACCTAAAATAAAAATCATCCAAGTTAACTTTTTGTTTCAATATAGGAGAAAAGAGTAGTAAAACACGCCCAAAATGCACCATTTCAGACTGTGACTTGTAAACTTTTCTTGAGGGAGTACCCTCAAACCATCCTGCCAACACTTTTAAGTTACTTTATTTAATTGCTATATATATAAATGCATCCAAATATAGAAGTTGCCCCTGTGGGCAAATGTTTCCATTGTTGGTCAAATAAAACTGAGACTCCCAGTATAAAAGCAGCAAAGAATGAGCTTCACATAAGATATGATCTGTAAAGCATGACAAAAATCATCACATTCATGGAAATAATGCACCAATCAATTGGAACCATGGCCCCCCAGGTCCGGGGGTATACCGGGGATAGCCAGGAAAATGGGTCGTGCTTTTACGTTCCAGGTTGCCCCGCAGTGCCGAATGAATGTGGTGGTTTTGTCTTCGCATCAAAAATAGCCGGGAATGGGCCTAACCTAGGGTCCCTGAGCTGGGAGGGCATTTGGCAGGGATTTTACCAGCAGTGTGTTCACCCAGGTCAGGGATTTTACCTGGGATTGGCTAGACCGAAAGTCTAAGTCCCCGCTAGTCCCCGGACCTTGGGGTGGGGGGGGGGTGCGTGGCTACAATTGACTGACCAGTGCATAATATTTATTGACATATAAATATTGTATAAATATTTACGTACTTGAAATTAAAATTGACTTGACATGATTAAGTTTTTACAATAAGCTTAATCCATGACCTAGTTATTGTAATAACACAAAAAATTGACTTCTTCACATTTTTATATTAAATGATTAATTTGTGGATGGACAGATGAACAAAGTCTTCAAATTGTTCAATCATTATAAAAACACATGAATAGTCGATAATCACATTTTATTTACAAACTTCCGAGTCAATGTGATTGGACGGGCTGTTCTAGGAACTGTCAGCGCAATGTTTACATTGTCTATTTTGACCTTGATGCATCTATCCGATAAAAGTAGAATAAATGGAATTTAAATCATCTCGATAAACTGATAAAACTTTCAGTCACTCACATTTCCTGTGTCTACTTCCGTTAGTACCTTCGTAATTGCGCGGGTAACTGCACGTTATTTTAAATTAGACGAGTCGCATCACAGACGCATCGTCCCAACCTATTGCGGTTTTGATTTTTTTTTCAGAAAGTGTACATGTCGGCCTAATATCTTATGGCATAGGTGTAACTAATATAAATTTGTTAATTTACATACGACGCAAGCATTTAGTATTATTTTAGAAACACATATGATAATCTACTTCCATACTAAATCAATTGAAGGAGGCACTAGCGGGATAAATTGGGGGGGGGGGGGAGGTAGTGCACCCGGCACCCGCACCCATATAATCTTTTTAATTTCTTTTCCAAAAACGCTAAAAAAGAGAAATAAAATACGCTCAAAATGCACCATTTTAGACTTAATTTTGTTTAAAAGATAATTGAAGCGTATTTCAGAAAGCAATCGATCACCAATAAGAACATATCAATATTCACATTCACAAATATACATAAGTTGTATGTAAATTATAAATCATTGTCCGTAATGACCTCAAATATGGCATGTTATAGATTTTGTTCTAAAACAAACTGTGAGTAATGTATAGTTCATGGTTCGTAATGTCCCGAAATACGGCACATTTTAAAGTAAAAACAAACTGTGAGTTAAATTATATATCATTGTCTGCAAATATGGTATGTTATAAAGTCAAAACAAACTATGAGTACAATTATATATCATGGTCCGTAATGTCCCTAAATATAAGTCATGGTCTGTAAGTTTCTCAAGATGATCCGTAATGTCCCTAAATATAATCCGTTATGTGCCCAAATCTGGTCCGTTATGTCTGGTCCGTAATGTCCTTGGTCCGTAATGTCCCTGATCCTTGAAGAGTACCCACGACCCCGTGCTTACATTTTAAACCATACAAATTTCGGTTTAGAGGAAGGGGTGCATGTCCAAGTTTTGTGCCCATAGGTTATGCCCCCTCTTACGTCAATTCCTGAATTCGCCCCTGGGAGGGGCGTTTCCTACCATATGCAATGTGCATATATATAAATGAACCATTTTAAGATTTCCATATATCCTCTTCTACGTCTTCTTCCTCCTCCTTGTCGTAGTCATCATCATCATCATCATCATCATCATCATCATCATCATCTCATCATCATCATCATCATCATCATCATCATCATCATCATCATCATCATCATCATCATCATCATCATCATCATCATCATCATCATCACCACCACCACCCCCACCAACCCCACCACCATCATCATCATCATCATCATCATCATCATCATCATCATCATCATCATCATCATCATCATCATCATCATCAACTTCTACTACCACCACCACCAACAACAACACCATCAGCAGCATGCCATGATTAAATGATGGAAATCAAGAGACGTCATTGGGTATCACTGAATGGAAGAAACAATGACTTAGTTTTAGCATAGTTTATTTTACATCATATGATTATGAAATACAAAAAAAAAACAGTTAAAGAGACAATTCACCATTATAACAGTGGTCGCAACATGAAACACTTTCCCGCTAGCTACTGACTAAGAGAAACATGACTTATACCAATAATACTCTTAAATAAACATGTATACATGCATGGAGCTAACACAGTTATCATTAAATCATGAATAAAATTCTTGGCACAAATGTTTGAGATCTTAATAAATGTATATTTTGTTGACATTATATCGTTTGTTAGTACACAGAAATATTTTAATACACACTCGTTTATGAGATTTCAACTATAGTTTCATATTCAGGATATTAAAAGACTAAGGGACATTGTACAGTTACAGATGACATGTCGATTTCTGAATATTCCGTATAGAAGCTAGTAAAGTGTGTGTTTATCATAGTGCCACACCTCCCAAGAAAGGACCAGTCCACTGACACCTTTAAGCATAAGAACATGTTCTAAATAAATCACGGATCTCTCGGTCTGAAAAAAAAATGTATAACGCTGGTTCTCAATATACAAGGAAATCTTAAGGCACTTTAAAAACTTATATTCAACTGTTCGCTTATGTTTGTTCTTGTTATTGCTGTTTGTTAGAACTGCATGTATATGTATATTTTTGCCATCAGATATTTCTGAAGTTTCCATACCCGAAAGTATCTTAAAGTTCTTAAGAAAATCATGTATTTGACCTGTAATGTCGTAATTCATTGCCTGACTTTAACAAGGGATATTCATTTTATAAATGGTTATTACAACCTTTGGCCTAGAAGCTTATTCATCAATAGATGTTCTTTGATTGTCTGGGTTTTAAAGAAGTTTTAATAATTTTCTTTCAGGTTAAAAAAGTAATATCAAAGGTAAATAAAGCTACATAATGGTTTTACAATATCACATAAGTTGACATTTATTCTTACAAATAGTTGAAGCAATTTTTTCTAAACATGTTTAAATCTCCACGTTTAAAAATTGTTATATATAAAAAGCGTACAAATTTATGTAATGCTTTGGAATTAATTACAACGCATTTCTTTGCATGTAGATCTTATGACTAAACAAATCTTTATATGCAAAATGCTGCTGAAATTAATTAAGGTTTACACAGACCTTAGTACTATCATTTACAAACAGATACAAAGTCTAGACGAACAGCATTCATTAGGTTGTAACGAAAACCTCAGTCAAAATGAAGTAAAACAAAAGAAGTGAAACAGAAACCCCAGAGAAGCACAAAGCCACAAAACGGTTAAGATCTGAATCAAGATGTTTGTACACGAATATAGTATTGGTTATCACGAACAATCATATGGTGGGCTTAGGGCAAGGCTGAAGAAGCGCCTTCTGTTTCTATATTGAGCTACACCCGTCTTGCACTAAGCCCGCGATATATCGTACCATTCCGAACATGGCCATTTTCAGAAATTTGTGAGAGTTGACGACGTTGTTAACGTCAAGGTTGTTAACGTTTAAATATTTACTACTCTGACACATTCATGGACACTCTTATGATCTGCAGTATTTCTGATAGGATTATAGATATCTGTCTTAGCTCTACTTGTTCTATTGAAATATAAGAACACACCAAAATAGTTTATCTGCAAAAGTTAACAACTATGTCGTTAATCACATTGTTAACTTTAACAAAGTTCTGAACAAGCCGCCTTAGGTTTCTGCTCAATATGAACATCAAACAAAACAACGTGTAAAACATATTCAGCCAAAGTAACACTGTTTTAAGATCCTCGCATAACATATTACATATACATGAAACATATAAACATGTATTATTATATAAGACGGAAAAAAACCCTCCAGATATCTTGAGTCCATCCAAAACAAAATAAGCTAATGTCTAAAAACTGATGTATAATGTTGTATTAATTTCATAAAGAACATTTTTAGAATGTTTACAACCATCCAAATAAAATATAAAGTGCATGATACGTATACAAAATGATTTCGAAATGAAACCTGAGTCATGGACTCCTATACTGTGGGAAAATCTAGAAAATTCGTTAAACATTATAACTGCGCATATCAGGGAGCTCGCTTGTTCCCTTGCTCCCGGCGTCTGACTCATTCAATTTTGAAGACAGTGAACATCTGTTGTTTTCACAAACTGTTTCCAGGAGCTCCCTGGAGCGTATAGTTGAGATAGAATCAAACTATCAGAGGACAGGACATACACAATTACTACAAGGAAATGTTGTTGTATTTTTTGTTAAACATGTCAAATTACCATTTACAACTACAAAAGTATATCTAACAGAGGGCCGATTGTTCAGAATAGGGTTTTTTAAAAGATAATAATGTGATTAACGATACCAATGTTGAATTTTGTAAGGTGAATTCTTGTCTGAAGATTTCATATATTTAAATAAAACATGTACATCTGTTAACAATTGTCTCAAATCTTATACAAAGTTCTGGACAATCGGTCCAGTGTTGTGAACTTATACAAAGTTCTGGACTATCGGCCTAATGCTGTTAACTTTAACAAAGTTCTGGACTATCGGCCCAATGTTGTTAACTTTAACAAAGTTCTGGACTATCGGCCCTATGTTGTTAACTTTAACAAATTTCTGGACTATCGGCCCAATGTTGTTAACTTTAACAAAGTAATGGACAATCAGCCCTATGTTGATAACTTTAACGAAGTTCTGGACTATCGGCCCTATGTTGATAACTTTAACGAAGTTCTGGACTATCGGCCCTATGTTGTTAACTTTAACAAAGTAATGGACAATCGGCCCAGTGTTGTTAACTTTAATAAAGTAATGGACAATCTGCCCAATGTTGTTAACTTTAACAAAGTAAAGGACAATCAGCCCAGTGTTGTTAACTTTAACAAATTAATGGACAATCGGCCCAGTGTTGTTAACTTTAACAAAATAACGGACAATCGGCCCAATGTTGTTAACTTTAACAAAGTAATGGACAATCAGCCCTATGTTGATAACTTTAACAAAGTTCTGGACAATCGGCCCAGTGTTGTTAACTTTAACAAAGTAATGGACAATCGGCCAAATGTTGTTAACTTTAACAAAGTTCTGGGCAATCGGCCACGAAATTATAAAATGAATTATAACCTTATCAAATGAGGATGGAAGAATTTTCTAAAAGGCACACAACAGTTTTGAGCATTGTTTCCTTACCGCCTAACAACACCGTATGAGACACAAATGGTATGTATCGTATGTAAAGAAACATTATATCATACAATTACTTTTCGAAAAGGCATGTTGTGTAAACTATGTTTTTACAAATGTAATGCTAAAAATCTGTCGAACAGATCAAATGCAATTCAAATATCTGCACAGAATAAGTATACCATGTAAAATAATTTGAAATGCTGTTCGCAACTAAGCTTATAATGCCATGAGGACCAAATCATTAACAGCACAATAATGGCTATGTATTATGGGCAGAATTCAACATTAAAAATACTGTCAAAGTATACAATTGTTGTTTTATGCCGAAAAACTCATTTTTCTTAATGAGTCAGTTCGTTAGTAACGCTTTTTGCCACACAACTTTCACACAATTTTCGAACGTAAATATTAGAAACTGCGATCTGATATTTTGTTACCAGTCTTTTACCACTGGGTTCCAGATATTTACGCAAAAAATCGTTCATTCAAAGACAAAAAATATATAAAAAAGTTGTCAAAACGTTCAATCTGTGAGAGTACAGCTTAAATAGTTCCATTAAACTATCTAGAACCCCCGCGAAAATATGTGGATATGAGGACTCTAACTATGTTATGTTGTGAATTATGAACCTTAGAATGATTCATAAATGTCCTTCTTGTTTTGAGATGTGAAATAATTTGTTTGGCCTAAATACTTACACTACAATGCATACGATCTCACGATGTATATGACAAGCTATGACAAGAACACAGGTTGGTTTGGCAACTGGTCCCAGATCTACTACTGGTCCCTTCAGTGTAAACAGTTTGTCAAAAATCTGTTTACATCTGTTTCAATATTTTCATACATCTGTCATAGTTTTCACTACTCCATTTTCTTCTAACGGAGACTTTTCGGACTTTTCGTGATTGTTTGGAGTAGATTCTTCTTCAACGCCGTATTCTGGTGCTTTCTTGTTATTAAACGGTCGCGTCTTGAACATAATCCACAAAACCTTCATCAAATCTGCGAGAACTATGTCTGTCGAGTTTTTACCGACCATTCTCAGTAAAAAGCAACCATCATCACGTAGATAATCATTTGCAAAACGGCGAGACAGCTTCTTGTCAAATCCAGTATTAATTTCACCCGAGATGCGTAAATACTTCCTCACAAACATTTCCTTGTTATGCGTAAACAGTAAATAGCACAACCACGAAGCTAAATTGTAAAACGACAAAACAGCAACGATAAACAACCAAAACCAGATGGCAGCAAAAATTTTCTCATTAAACAGGTTGATGGGAAGCACACATTGAACTGTAAACTGTTGAACATTTTGTAATTGACGAATCTTAAAGTCACATAAGGTTACTCGCGGGAACCGTGGTGTTTCCTTCCATTCCCCAAACTCTTGAAAATACCGGATCAGCTCGAACCCATATCCTCCAAAATTCATCCCAAGAAATGCATCAAGAAGGTAGAATTGCAGCACACAGTTAACACAATACAAAATCTTCGTGAACAAATAAAACCCTGTGAGATAATAGCCATCTCTCTTTGCAAAACACCATATAAACAAATTGGAGACCTTGGAGCGCATCCTTACCAAGAAATTCCTATGGTAGTTTCTGTTTTCGCGCAACCATCGGTCCAAGTGTTTCGCTATTTGTTTTACACTTTCTATTCTCTCTTCCGGTTTTCCGATGTGGATGCCATCCGTAAGTTCACAAATCTTACCAAGGTTTATCCCGGATTTAGTGTTTAATAGATGCCAAATGACATTTGGCGTTTTGAAATTAAAGGCCATGAAGACGAGGATGAGCGGGACCCATTGGTAATAGTTGATTTCGGCCTTCTGATGTGTGGCGATGTCCTTTGGAATTGCACTGTCCATCGGGATGTAAAAGGTGTTGGAGATCCAACAATAGTTCTTTGTGTATGCAACAAACGTCCCTGAAAGGAGAAAATATCTGTCACTGTAAATAACCCTCCATCGATGTTCAACTGTTCATTCATTCCATACCAAATGTATGCAAGTTATATGCTTTTGAACAAACTGTTGTTAAGAAAATTCATCTCAAGGGGAGATAACTCTGCAACAATGTGACCAATAAAAGACAATGTCATATTTATTGTTTTTCAAAGTTTCAGTTGATTCCGTTCAACAGCTTGTTTTCCTGTAATTGCTTGCACAAATTTGTTGTTAAAAAAAACTAAACAAAGGGAGATAACTTTGCAGCAAAGTGCCCCAGAGTTATAATTCTCGCACGTCCATATCTTCATATTGCCAAATATCTATGGTTTAAATTTCAATCAATTCGTTTAAGTACTTTCAATCAGTCTATTGTTATATACATTCCACGTAGTCAAAGCTTGAAAATTGATATGATACATGAATCAATGTTTTGATATCTATCAACAAACTATGTAAGTGCCGTGTTGTTTTTAAAACATGAATGAGACGATAAGTAACATAAGTAAAATTAACTCGGTAATACAATTAAAGGAATGACAATTATCAATACTGTGTATAAATGATATATCATACGCATATCAGAACAAAATGTAATAACACTTTCATGTGAATACTGTAGCGAACGACTCCTCAATACTTTGTAGTAATTTACTCTTAAAGGTCGAGATTATGGAATGCTTTATTCAGTAAGATTGCAACATGATTTGCATACATTTCACTGTAGATGGACGCTAGCACTTAACTGGCTAACTTCTTGATTCTATTTTTTTTAATAATTTGGTCCAACGCAAATACCAATTCTAGAGTATAAATAGCATCGACGTTGCTTTCTTTTCTACAACAAACATTTCCACGCCTTTCGTCTTCTTACCCACCAATACAAACAGAACATTAAAAATAAAAAGAAATAAAAAGAAGGGTCAGACATATGGCGAACATTACCTGTGAACTCCGCCGGACACCAACAATGTATTGGATCGCCCACATACTGTCCAGAGCTGACCACCACCGCAAAGAGGAGGAGCAGACACACTGTCCATAGATGGTTGGCCCTGTCTATCCAGTCATCATCCGTGGAACCTGTCAACGTCTTCCAGCTGATGCCCCCGAGTATTGAAATCCTTTAAATGATAGATAATTTCATCTAAATATGACAACGGCTTGTATATAGGTTTTCATGATTATTTAATGGTGTGCTTTTAATATCAATCCTACTCCAGGTATATGGTACATGTTTTGGATAATTTATTATTTTTATTATTCGACACTTACTTGCTTATGATTTTATTTGTTTATTTTGACGGCGAACTTCATTTTTGACGTCATTGCCTTAAGTCATTTTAATACAAAGCTCTTTGGTGGAAAATATTATTAATAATTCATCATATTATTTAAATTAAACTATATAATATTGATTCGGAACTGTACACAAACAATGAATGTGTGTATCTTAATTATATTTTTATAACGTTTTAATGGGATGTATGTCTGGTAAGTCAAAACGCAACTTTTTACATCTCACACGCACTTCTCCCGGTCTATATAAACCGAAGGCAAATAAATCAAAATCGTTTCCATTGATGGAAAGGAACTACGTGTCTTTTTCCAAAGATTTTAGTTCATTGACCTGTTAAGGTTTCTTTCTCTTTAAAGATTTAAGCAAAAATAAATAAGTTATTGTGTCTTCACCACGATAGAAAAAATAAAGAGCTCTAACTTTCATAGCAGATGCCATTTGGAAAAAGATACTTACATTGTGTAGACGCGTTACAAACACTAGTTTAAACTCCGCACTTGAACTCCTTACAACATACGACCCCTTTTCTTTTATTCATATCCCTTCCCTAAAATTCCCCCGATATCCAAGTTTCTTTGTGTACTGTCAGACACATGAATGAAACCCGATAGCGGCTGATCGAGGCTTGTAATTGAGCGGGTAATTGCCGACCTTTTATTGGCTGGTTAACCAAGGGGCCCGCGATCAATACTCCATGACCAACTCTCCGATAAATTATGAAGAGTTGTCTTTCTTATTTTTGGTATACAGTGTTTAAAAAAACGGAGACTATACAACTAATTAGAGATAGCCGGTGGCATGGGTGGATATATCTGTGAGATGTCCTCTTTAAAAAACAAAACAACAACTTCCGAGTGCGAAAATCAATGTATGATAAAAGAACCTCAATCAATACGTTCATATTACCTTAAGACTTGACAGAATAACAATGCCATGCAATGACTATATTTTGTTTACTCCATCAATTCCTGTTTCAAGAAATGTTTTGGTATATAACTTGTGTGACTAAACTACGCTACTCCTTAACGACTACGATACATGTTGTTTTGTTAATTGTATCATAAACTGTAGTGATCAAACTCTAATGTGAAGTTCTTTAATCATGACT
Source organism: Mya arenaria (assembly GCF_026914265.1). Classification (NCBI taxonomy): domain Eukaryota; kingdom Metazoa; phylum Mollusca; class Bivalvia; order Myida; family Myidae; genus Mya; species Mya arenaria. The sequence continues at coordinate 22,551,128 of NC_069128.1, forward strand.
TAAGATACAAATATAAATCAATATTATTCTTATCATGACAGTTAGAAACAAAGCTGTATGTATCACTCAGCATGAACCTTGTGATTGTACTAATTAACCTTTATATCAGTTAATAAATATAAATAGCTATCTATATATTACAACATCATAACTTGTTACCTCTACATATTATACCTAAATATTGACAACATTCTTAATATCTTTATACACATTCCAACAATGTTTATGTTAAACATATAAATAATATATTACTATAACTTATGTTATAATTGTCACATGCCATGTTTTGTTTCTATACATATCGTTGTGACGGTGAGCTTCTTATGCTTAAGTCAAATAAAAGTTCTGTCCAGTTCTGTTCTGTTCTTTAACCTACAAAACTTCCACGTCGATCAAATCGATATGCCAGTTTTCCAAGCAGTTGAGACCTGTTCTATTGTGAGTTATCTTTTATAGCTAAATTGAAAACATTGATACTAAAATCCGCTGACTCTGAGACAAAAAAAACACTAAAAAATAATGTCAAAACTGTCGATTGGTGAGAGTGCAGCTTTGATGAGTTTTTCGTTAGCTACCGCGCGGTTCTTGCGGGCGTAATTTACGATTTTTGGCCCCTTGGAGTGACTCCTATGCAAACTCCACATCTATGGATGCTCTGCGAGATAATGAGTCCGCCCATTCTGTAGTTATATTTATATGAACAGCTACAGAAACAAGCTCAGTAGCCGAAATTTCAAACATTAAACCCGTTTAATGGCACGGGGTAAACGCCAAAGCATAGAACACACAAAAAAAATCACAAACAAAAAACATTGAGCAACAGCAGAAAACTTCACAAACAACACAGTACATATATACTATATAAACACTAGGTGTGTTTATTCCGGATTGTTAAGTACCACCTTGGAACGGTCAGTAAAATGTAAATTTACTGGGGGTTTAAGCTAGTTTGTGTGCACAAACCTCTCTCTTATCCCAACAATCCAGAATATAGTAAACACGTAAAAGGTAAATCTTATCAAATATACATAGAACAATACACCATATCGTTGACGGCGACAGTCTCTGTTTTTTTGGCGTAACATGTGAGGATGACAGATGCTGTACTTGAGTCGAAATTCAGTTGGTGGTTTTGAGCCAAGCAATAGCCACTATCATTCAACGCTTTAAAACCTTAAAATGGTAAGTATATCTGAAAAACAAAACAAACCCTAGTATAATATGCATTTTCATCGCCGTTGCTTTTCTAGAAGCAAATACGGCAAAAATCAGATTTTAACCAGGAATTCGATAACTGGAGACAGTAGTATGAACATTACGTCCCTTCTTGTACTGTAGACAAGATTACAATACACATTACGTCCCTTCTTGTACTGAAGACAATATTACAATACACATTACGTCCCTTCTTGTACTGTAGACAAGATTACAATACACATTACGTCCCTTCTTGTACTGAAGACAAGATTACAATACACATTACGTCCCTTCTTGTACTGAAGACAAGATTACAATACACATTACGTCCCTTCTTGTACTGAAGACAAGATTACAATACACATTACGTCCCTTCTTGTACTGTAGACAAGATTACAATACACATTACGTCCCTTCTTGTACTGTAGACAAGATTACAATGCACATTACGTCCCTTCTTGTACTGTAGACAAGATTACAATACACATTACGTCCCTTCTTGTACTGAAGACAAGATTACAATACACATTACGTCCCTTCTTGTACTGAAGACAAGATTACAATACACATTACGTCCCTTCTTGTACTGTAGACAAGATTACAATACACTTCGAAAATAATCTAACGTATAAACTTAATAGTTCAATTTAAATATGTGCAGTGAAGAATGAAGATTTACTGAACATACTTTTGTTAAGTCATTCTCTAAAAAACATTCTCATCATTGTTTGATTTGGTCATTATATTTTAATACTTGCATAAAAACAGTTTAATAACTAACTACATTAATATCCGATTAAGATATAATTAAACCAAATAATCTTAGAACGAAAAAGTAGTTTACCGCAGATTAAATCATGTAAGGAAAGCAGACTTTGAACTCAAATCAAATCTACTCAAACAAACAGGTTTTTTAGATACAAAGGATTAATAATACTAATAAGGCATTTACAAATCATACCATTTTTTTCTGTACCCTTTTCGAGTGGAACGCTGTCGCATTATTTATTTTGATTTCTTTTTTTATATTATATGTTGGTCGTCGAACCATGCGCCTTGAAATATGGTCATCCATTACCTAGATGTAGAAGGGCCATCACGTCCCCACATCTCTCGCTTTATTCATTGCCCAAGAAGAAAAAAAACGACATTTGTTTTAAACATTTTCCGCATTGTTTCAATATTGTAGTTCTTTGTATAGTAAGATGTGTTTTCATCTGAAATTCGATAAATTGTTCCTAGATTTGACATTTACTTAAGTGCATCTTTTTAAATATGGCCACACAAAAGAACAATAAAACATATTTATATCTAACGAGTATATACAAAATACCTAAATATCAAATAAATAAAGCAATACATTGGATGAAATGAAGAAGCAACGATAGCGAGACCAGCGGTACGTTTTGTCATAGCATTGAATACAAATTTAATAAGTTGATCTAGAGAAAAAATAGCTATATATAGTAATGGTACATCTCTTTACATTGACCAAATATAATTTTTATAATTATTATAAGTACTCTACATATTATTAAAATAAAATAAATAGATCACAAACTAAAACAAAAGATGCATCATTTGAACAAACAAATAAATATAGCGTTGTTGTTTTTTGACATTTTTAGAAGGTGATGGACGAGATAAGTTTCCGTATATTTGACCTTTGAGCTCGCCCCATTGATCTTATTGTTATATCGACACACGTGAATTAATCACATTGCATTTACTGTACACTCGGGTCTAATAAAAATTATTTACATGGAATTGTCACAATACTCAATAATGTTACATGTTCAAAAATGCTACAGGAACTAATTATTGATATCCCATACTTAAAAAAAATATACTACCATGATTGTTTTGTGATAATAGGTCTACTTGCTATTATGTGTGTATTTGAACTTATTATATTATCAAAATTAATACTCGTTAAACCAATGAATTAATATTGTAACACGAACAATTATACCGAGTTACCATGAAACTAGTAGTAATATATCAAACTATTTTAGGCTGATTTATAAACAATGGCTTTAAATATGATGAATTGCACACCGTGAAAAGAAATAATTAACATGAGTTAATAAATATTCTTTTGTTGCATAATCATTTTATTGTGCTTTATATTTTATTACACATTTGAACCAGTTGATTTGTCTGTAATTTTTCTGTTGTTAAATGGAGCTTCTTTGAACATTCCCCACAGTATTCTGACCAAGTCCGAAAGCAGAATATCAGTCGAGTTTTTCCCGACCATTCGCAACAAAAAGCAGCCGTCATCACGTAGATAATCGTTCGCAAAGCGTCGCGACAACTTCTTGTCAAATCCTGTTTGGAGCTCGCTCGACAAACGTAAATATTTCTTCACAAAGCTTTCCCGATTATGTGTGAACAAAAGGTAACACACCCAAGATAATAAATTATAGAAGGACAATGCTGAAACTATCATAAGCCAGAACCAAATAGTGGCAAAAATCTTTTCGTTGAATTGATTTATTGGGAGTACACATTGTACCGTGTAACGGTGAACGTTTTGAAGTTGTCGGACCTCAAGATCGCACAAAGTTATCCTCGGAAAACGAATGGTCTCCTTCCATTCCCCGTGTCTGAAATAATGATTCAGTATTTCAAATCCGTACCCTCCCATATCCGTTCCAAGAAAAGCATCCAGGAGATAAAATTGCATAACACAGTTGGCGCAGTACAAAATCTTCACGAAAAGGTAGAACCCTGTAAGATAATATCCATCCCTCTTTCCGAAACACCACAGAAACACGCATGAAATTTTGGAACGCACTTTAACCATAAGGTTTCTATGGTAATTTCGGTTGTCCCGCAACCATCTGTCAATATGTCGAGCAATCTGCTGAAGGCATTCTTCCTTCTCCTCCGGTTTACCGACGTAGATACTGTCCGTCAGTTCGCATATTTTGGACAGGTTGATACCCGACTTGGTATTCAGCAAGCGCCAAATAACGTTTGGCGTCTTGAAGTTGAAAGCCATGAAAGTTAGAATAATTGGCACCCATTGGTAGTAGTTGATTTCAGCCTTCTGATGTTTCTCGATGTCTTTGGGTATAACTCTGTCCATTGGAATGTAGTAAGTGTTCGAAATCCAGCAGTAGTTCTGTGTGTACGATATAAAAGTGCCTGGAATTGTAATAAAGATTTATATACTAGTAATAGAAATTGTCACATCAATGTTGAGATGTTAATGGACATGAACAAAACTTCGTATCTGTGTATACAGGAAACAATGAAAGCATGTTTTGTAATAATGAAATTATTACCAGTAAATTGTGCCGGGCACCAACAGTGGATCGGATCGCCCACATACTGCCCAGAACTCACAATAACGGCGAAAATGAGGAGCAAACACACGGTGAACAAATGATTGGCCCGGTCGATCCAATCATCGTCCGAAGAGCCGGTTAGGCTGCTCCAGCCGAAATCGCTCAGAACTGAAATCCTGAAATCATGGCGATAGAAGTGTTAACAAAGGAGTACACTTAAACAGTTGGTCTGCTATTCATAGTGATAGTGTAAAGTACTGCAAATAATTTTTCTTTCTATCATTTCATGGCGGGCAATCAGTGAAGCAATACACTACATTTTGCTATGTGTTAAAAAACGCGTCTTCCGTTGTAGTGGCAATGAGGGGAAATGAAAGTGGCTCCAATGATTGCCCACCTTGCTTTTGCTGCAAGCAAACTGGTAAAACAGAAGTACATATGTTTATTTATTCATTATGAAAATACAAAGATAACAAAAGTGGCAGAACATTTTCCAAGCTGTAAAGAAATGCAGTCTTTCGTGTAAAGTGAACATATGTGAAATAAAATAACTTGAAAATATGAATAAGAAAAACAACGTACATTTCCGTTATTCCAAATACCGCAATCTAATTCGGCTGCTTTTGCGACCTATGCCATTTTGCTTATGAAGACGATCACACGACCCGGATTAATGCGGATTTTAATCTCACCTTCATTTTGGGATTAGCAATCCTGGGTAGAACCAACAATTCATACTCAACCGGAGCGCCTCGGTCATTTCCCTTCAAAACAACTCTCCATATGGCGGAGATGACTGGAGAGTTCATACTAAGTACAGAAAGGGTGCAGTCAGAAGAAGGCGCGGTCAACAGTTACGTTGCGTAGGACGGTAAAACTTCGTCCTTATCACGAATACTGAAAAAATCAATTTTGTTTAATCACTGTTAATTAATAAACGGTAATTTAATGTATTTTAATAAGTGTTTATATACTGGTTTTATATTATTCCTGGTACATATTATTGAATATAATGAATGAAAAGCAATAAAAAAGGACACAAGAAATGACTGGAGATACTTTTGATTGTTTGCGTAATAAACAGCTCTTGCATCGGCGTCCGAGCTCTATATCCGCGTTTAATATCCGCGTATGTTATCCAGAGTTGATTTCTGTTTCTTTATTCCATGTGACCGCATCCGAATGCGCTTCCGATTCGTGTCCGTAAGTGAGCGTACGCGGAATCATACCCGGCCAGAAAATTTAAAATATATATAAAAACAGAGGCAAAACTCTGTGAACAATTTAAAAACAGAAATGCAGAAAAAAATTACCGTTAAGCAAACCATTCGGAAAACAAAGCTTTTGAATGTATCTTTGTCGGCAATGTTAATGCGTGTCTATATCATACAGGCTAAAATAAAAATAAAGACGTCTAGAATGGACCGACGCAAGATTTTTTTGCTGGAAAAAAGCAAAACTTGCTCGGGGAGATCACTGATCCATATTCCGTGTGTTTTCGGGGTTGGGTCATTTTCAAAGACTCGCCCCCCCCCCCCCCCTCAAAAAAACAAACAAACAAAAAAACAGGTTTCCTGAACGATTCTTTCCACCATTGCAATAAGCACTGTACATTATTACACAGCAATCAAAATCAAATCGAACATTTTCTTCTTTCATAAACATTGTTTGCCACACTTTTATCCCATTAAATCACTGGACTCCATTGACTTAGAGAAGACGGAAACTACAGATGTTGTAGCCATTATCTCAAATATAATTATGATGGATGTCAGCATAACATATAGTAAACCTGACCTGTAGGAATAAAGCCTAAACAAGACTCAGATAACAATGTCCGACCTATATGTCTACGCTTTCACCACAATCAAGGACTGCTTGCCTTATCATTGACATGATACACTTGAACACTAATGGAAATAAGTTAAGACAGGCAAACGTGAGTACACATTTATTAGACTAAGTGTATTGAATGAATATCTATTGTAACATATGCTGTTCGTTGTTTTATCACCACTGGAAATGCACCCATGTCCATGTATTGCGACTGTTTTGATGGTTATTGATGATGTCTTTGATATTTTCAATATTATCAAAAAGTATTTTTGTATATTTACACAAACATAATAGGAACCGCATGTAAAAACATACTTTTAACATAAACACCATCAACAATTGTGTATGATTAACTGGTAGATGTCCGCCTCGTACACAGAAGGTTTAATGGTTTTCATTGCTTCTAGAGCCCCTTAGCCTGACCTTAGTAAAATCAACAACAACACCACCACCACCAACAACAACAACAACACTAGCATCCAACCATGAAGAGAGTGATTTAATGCACACTATTACATTTAAGTCTGTTAATCCACTGATATCTAATCTTTAAGCCAGGTATGTCATTCAAAGGTTAAGCTGCTCTTATTGTATGTAACCGTATTTTTAAATAACTTTTTAAGTATTGTGCCAAAGTCGGCTTTCTGAATAATACTTACACATATTGTTTTATTGTGGGATGATACTGGCTATCCCAGGTAATTATTGTGTTTATAATATATATGGTATTCGTATTATCATAGATTACGACTTCTATTTCTGTATTGAAGTGTGTTCCAAGTGGTATGCGTTAATAATGCAGCAAATGTATTAAGTATGTTGGTGGTATAATGCATTAAGAATAAAGCATACCATAACATTGTATAATACAACATAACAAAACATATTGTTTATTGTTATTTAAGGCAACCTCCCCATAATACATTTAACAAATTGTGGTACTTAGTACATCAAATATAAAATATTTTACATATTTGCAAAACACGCCCATAAATTACGCCCTCTCCAACGTCGATTCCTGGATCCGCCCCTGAACTCTCTTTATAGGCTATATACAACTTGATCCATTTACCAGCCCCTGTGGCGCAGACGATACGTCCTTGAGTTCATTTTATACGTTCTCAATTAATTTCATGTCTAAACTTCTAACCTATGCACGTGCATATCTTCTACAAATCTTTAGAACTAATATACTTTTTTGATAAAGCTATTTTGATTTTGATGGCAGTGTGGTTGTAGTGTTCTGTGTTATGTATATTAAGAACACCAAGTAACAGACACTTGTGTATGAAAAGGGATTAGGCAGACCCGAGATGGGATTTGTTATTCGGTTTATCCTGTACAACAGTTTAACAACAACTAACCATGATTCTTTAAATACATAAATAAAAAGCGTGAATGCTATTCGTTGACAACTAGCTACGACGGAGCTTATCAGATAGTGCTGAGCATACTCAGAGACCACTGTCTGTTTGTTGGTTGTGTACTAGTGTGTATCTCGTTGAGTGTCGTGGGTTGTGTACTAGTGTGTATCTCGTTGAGTGTCGTTGGTTTTGTACTAGTGTGTATCTCGTTGAGTGTCGTGGGTTGTTTACTAGTGTGTATCTCGTTCAGTGTCCTGGGTTGTGTACTAGTGTGTATCTCGTTGAGTGTCGTGGGTTGTGTTCTAATGTGTATCTCGTTGAGTGTCGTTGGTTGTGTACTAGTGTGTATCTAGTTGAGTGTCGTGAGTTGTGTACTAGTGTGTATCTCGTTGAGTGTCGTGGGTTGTGTACTAGTGTGTATCTCGTTGCGTGTCGTGGGTTGTGTACTTGCTTGTATCTCGTTGAGTGTCGTGGGTTGTGTACTAGTGTGTATCTCGTTGAGTGTCGTGGGTTGTGTACTAGTGTGTATCTCGTTGAGTGTCGTGGGTTGTGTACTAGTGTGTATCTCGTTGAGTGTCGTGGGTTGTGTACTTGTGTGTATCTCGTTGAGTGTCGTTGGTTGTGTACTAGTGTGTATCTCGTTGAGTGTCGTTGGTTGTGTACTAGTGTGTATCTCGTTCAGTGTCCTGGGTTGTGTACTAGTGTGTATCTCGTTGAGTGTCGTGGGTTGTGTACTAGTGTGTATCTCGTTGAGTGTCGTTGGTTGTGTACTAGTGTGTATCTAGTTGAGTGTCGTGAGTTGTGTACTAGTGTGTATCTCGTTGAGTGTCGTTGGTTGTGTACTAGTGTGTATCTCGTTGAGTGTCGTGGGTTGTGAACTAGTGTGTATCTCGTTGAGTGTCGTGGGTTGTGTACTAGTGTGTATTTCTTTGAGTGTCGTGGGTTGTGTACTAGTGTGTATCTCGTTGAGTGTCGTGGGTTGTGTACTAGTGTGTATCTCGTTGAGTGTCGTGGGTTGTGTACTAGTGTGTATCTCGTTGAGTGTCGTGGGTTGTGTACTAGTGTGTTTCTCGTTGAGTGTCGTGGGTTGTGTACTTGTGTGTATCTCGTTGAGTGTCGTGGGTTGTGTACTTGTGTGTATCTCATTGAGTGTCGTGGGTTGTGTACTTGTGTGTATCTCGTTGAGTGTCGTGGGTTGTGTACTTGCGTGTATCTCGTTGAGTGTCGTTGGTTGTGTACTTGCTTGTATCTCGTTGAGTGGCGTGGGTTGTGTACTAGTGTGTATCTCGTTGAGTGTCGTGGGTTGTGTACTAGTGTGTATCTCGTTGAGTGTCGTAGGTTGTGTACTTGTGTGTATCTTGTTGAGTGGCGTGGGTTGTGTACTAGTGTGTATCTCGTTGAGTGTCGTGGGTTGTGTACTAGTGTGTATCTCGTTGAGTGTCGTGGGTTGTGTACTAGTGTGTATCTCGTTGAGTGTCGTGGGTTGTGTACTTGCTTGTATCTCGTTGAGTGTCGTGGGTTGTGTACTAGTGTGTATCTCGTTGAGTGTCGTGGGTTGTGTACTTGCTTGTATCTCGTTGAGTGTCGTGGGTTGTGTACTAGTGTGTATCTCGTTGAGTGTCGTGGGTTGTGTACTTGTGTGTATCTCGTTGAGTGTCGTGGGTTGTGTTCTTGCGTGTATCTCGTTCAGTGTCGTAGATTGTGTACAAGTGTGTATCTCGTTCAGTGTCGTGGGTTGTGTACTTGTGTGTATCTCGTTCAGTGTAGTGGGTTGTGTATTTGAGTGTGTTTCGTTCAGTGTCGTTGGTTGTGTACTTGTGTGTATCTCGTTTAGGGTCTATGGTTGTGTACTTGTGTGTATCTCGTACAGTGTCGTGGGTTGTGTACTTGTGTGTATCTCGGTCAGTGTCGTGGGTGTACTTGTGTTTATCTCGTTTAGGGTCTATGGTTGTGTATTTGTGTGTATCTCGTTTAGGGTCTTAGGTTGTGTACTTGTGTGTATCTCGTACAGTGTCGTGGGTTGTGAACTTGTGTGTATCTCGTACAGTGTCGTGGGTTGTGTACTAGTGTTTATCTCGTACAGTGTCGTGGGTTGTGTACTTGTGTGTATCTCGTACAGTGTTGTGGGTTGTGTACTTGTGTGTATCTCGTTCAGTGTCGTGGGTTGTGTACTAGTGTGTATCTCGTACATTGTCGTGGGTTGTGTACTGGTGTGTATCTCGTACAGTGTAGTGGGTTGTGAACTTGTGTGTATCTCGTTCAGGGTCGTGGGTTGTGTACTTGTGTGTATCTCGTTCAGGGTCGTGGGTTGTGTACTAGTGTGTATCTCGTTCAGGGTCATGTGTTGTGTACTTGCGGGTATCTCGTTCAGTGTCGTGGGTTGTGTACTTGTGGGTATCTCGTTCAGGGTCGTGGGTTGTGTACTTGTGGATATCTCGTTCAGGGTCGTGGGTTGTGTACTTGTGTGTATCTCGTATAGTCGTATAGTGTCGTGGGTGGTGTACTAGTGTGTATCTCGTTCAGGGTCTTGGGTGGTTCACTTGTTTGTATCTCGTTCAGTGTCGTGGGTTGTGTACTTGTGTGTATCTCGTACAGTGTCGTGGGTTGTGTACTTGTGTGTATACCGTTCAGTGTCTTGGGTGGTTCACTTGTTTGTATCCCGTTCAGTACTGTGGGTTGTGTACTTGTGTGTATCTCGTTCAGGGTCTTGGGTGGTTCACTTGTTTGTATCTCGTTCAGTATTGTGGGTTGTGTACTTGTGTGTATCCCGTTCAGTGTCTTGGGTGGTTCACTTGTTTGTATCTCGTTCAGTATTGTGGGTTGTGTACTTGTGTGTATCTCGTTCAGGGTCTTGGGTGGTTCACTTGTTTGTATCTCGTTCAGTATTGTGGGTTGTGTACTTGTGTGTATCTCGTACAGTGTCGTGGGTGGTTCACTTGTTTGTATCCCGTTCAGTATTGTGGGTTGTGTACTTGTGTGTATCCCGTTCAGTGTCTTGGGTGGTTCACTTGTTTGTATCCCGTTCAGTATTGTGGGTTGTGTACTTGTGTGTATCTCGTTTAGGGTCTATGGTTGTGTACTTGTGTGTATCTCGTTCAGTGTCTTGGGTGGTTCACTTGATTGTATCCCGTTCAGTATTGTGGGTTGTGTACTTGTGTGTATCTCGTTCAGGGTCTTGGGTGGTTCACTTGTTTGTATCCCGTTCAGTATTGTGGGTTGTGTACTTGTGTGTATCCCGTTCAGTGTCTTGGGTGGTTCACTTGTTTGTATCCCGTTCAGTGTCGTGGGTTGTGTATTTGTGTGTATCTCGTTCAGTGTCTTGGGTGGTTCACTTGTTTGTATCTCGTTCAGTATTGTGGGTTGTGTACTTGTGTGTATCTCGTTCAGTGTCTTGGGTGGTTCACTTGTTTGTATCCCGTTCAGTATTGTGGGTTGTGTACTTGTGTGTATCTCGTTCAGTGTCTTGGGTGGTTCACTTGTTTGTTTCTCGTTCAGTATTGTGGGTTGTGTACTTGTGTGTATCCCGTTCAGTATTGTGGGTTGTGTACTTGTGTGTATCCCGTTCAGTGTCTTGGGTGGTTCACTTGTTTGTATCTCGTTCAGTATTGTGGGTTGTGTACTTGTGTGTATCTCGTTCAGTGTCTTGGGTGGTTCACTTGTTTGTACCCCGTTCAGTATTGTGGGTTGTGTACTTGTGTGTATCTCGTTCAGGGTCTTGGGTGGTTCACTTGTTTGTATGCCCTTCAGTATTGTGGGTTGTGTACTTGTGTGTATCCCGTTCAGTGTCTTGTATGGTTCACTTGTTTGTATCTCGTTCAGTATTGTGGGTTGTGTACTTGTGTGTATCCCGTTCAGTGTCTTGGGTGGTTCACTTGTTTGTATCCCGTTCAGTATTGTGGGTTGTGTACTTGTGTGTATCCCGTTCAGTATTGTGGGTTGTGTACTTGTGTGTATCTCGTTCAGTGTCTTGTATGGTTCACTTGTTTGTATCTCGTTCAGTATTGTGGGTTGTGTACTTGTGTGTATCCCGTTCAGTGTCTTGGGTGGTTCACTTGTTTGTATCTCGTTCAGTATTGTGGGTTGTGTACTTGCGTGTATCCCGTTCAGTGTCTTGGGTGGTTCACTTGTTTGTATCCCGTTCAGTATTGTGGGTTGTGTAATTGTGTGTATCCCGTTCAGTGTCTTTGGTGGTTCACTTGTTTATATCTCGTTCAGTATTGTGGGCTGTGTACTTGTGTGTATCCCGTTCAGTGTCTTGGGTGGTTCACTTGTTTGTATCCCGTTCAGTATTGTGGGTTGTGTACTTGTGTGTATCCCGTTCAGTATTGTGGGTTGTGTACTAGTGTGTATCTCGTTCAGTGTCGTGGGTTGTGTACTTGTGTGTATCTCGTACAGTGTCGTGGGTTGTGTTATTGTGTGTATCTCGTACAGTGTCGTGGGTTGTGTGTATCCCGTACAGTGTCGTGGGTTGTATACTTGTGTATATCTCGTACAGTTACGTGGGTTGTGTACTTGTGTGTATCTCGTACAGTGTCGTGGGTTGTGTACTTGTGTGTATATCGTACAGTGTCGTGTGATGTTTACTAGTGTGTATATCGTACAGTGTCGTGTGTTGTGTACTTGTGTGTGTCTCGTATAGTGTCGTGGGTGGTGTACTAGTATGTATGTCGTACAGTGTCGTGGGTGGTGTACTAGTGTGTATCTCGTACAGTGTCGTGGGTTGTGTACTTGTGTGTATCTCGTACAGTGTCGTGGGTTGTGTACTTGTGTGTATCCCGTTCAGTGTCGTGGGTTGTGTACTATTGTGTATCTCGTACAGTGTCGTGGGTTGTGTACTTGTGTTTGTCTCGTACAGTGTCATGGGTGGTGTACTTGTGTGTATCTCGTACAGTGTCGTGGGTGGTGTACTAGTGTGTATCTCGTACAGTGTCGTGGGTGGTGTACTTCTGTGTATCTCGTACAGTGTCGTGGGTGGTGTACTTGTGTGTATCTCGTACAGTGTCGTGGGTGGTGTACTAGTGTGTATCTCGTACATAGTCGTGGATGGTGTACTAGTGTGTATCTCGTACAGTGTCGTGGGTGGTGTACTAGTGTGTATCTCGTACAGTGTCGTGGGTGGTGTACTAGTGTGTATTTCGCACAGTGTCGTGGGTTGTGTACTAGTGTGTATCTCGTACAGTGTCGTGGGTGGTGTACTAGTGTGTATCTCGTACAGTGTCGTGGGTGGTGTACTAGTGTGTATCTCGTATAGTGTCGTGGGTTGTGTACTAGTGTGTATCTCGTACAGTATCGTGGGTTGTGTACTAGTGTGTATCTCGTTCAGTGTCGTGGGTTGTGTACTAGTGTGTATCTCGTTCAGTGTCGTGGGTTGTGTGTATCTCGTACAGTGTCGTGGGTTGTGTGTATCTCGTACAGTGTCGTGGGTTGTGTGTATCTCGTACAGTGTCGTGGGTTGTGTACTAGTGTGTATCTCGTTCAGTGTCGTGGGTTGTGTACTAGTGTGTATCTCGTTCAGTGTCGTGGGTTGTGTGTATCTTGTACAGTGTCGTGGGTTGTGTGTATCTCGTACAGTGTCGTGGGTTGTGTACTAGTGTGTATCTCGTACAGTGTCGTGGGTTGTGTGTATCTCGTACAATGTCGTGGGTTGTGTGTATCTCGTACAGTGTCGTGGGTTGTGTGTATCTCGTTCAGTGTCGTGGGTTGTGTACTAGTGTGTATCTCGTACAGTGTCGTGGGTTGTGTGTATCTCGTACAGTGTCGTGGGTTGTGTGTATCTCGTACAGTGTCGTGGGTTGTGTGTATCTCGTACAGTGTCGTGGGTTGTGTACTAGTGTGTATCTCGTTCAGTGTCTTGGGTTGTGTACTAGTGTGTATCTCGTTCAGTGTCGTGGGTTGTGTGTATCTCGTACAGTGTCGTGGGTTGTGTGTATCTAGTACAGTGTCGTGGGTTGTGTGTATCTCGTACAGTATCGTAGGGGGTGACTATCTCGTACAGTGTCGTGGGTTGTGTGTATCTCGTACAGTGTCGTGGGTTGTGTGTATCTCGTACAGTGTCGTGGGTTGTGTGTATCTCGTACAGTGTCGTGGGTTGTGTGTATCTCGTACAGTGTCGTGGGTTGTATGTATCTCGTACAGTGTCGTGGGTTGTGTACTAGTGTGTATCTCGTTGAGTGTCGTGGGTTGTGTGTATCACGTACAGTGTCGTGGGTTGTGTGTATCTCGTACAGTGTCGTGGGTTGTGTGTATCTCGTACAGTGTCGTGGGTTGTGTGTATCTCGTACAGTGTCGTTTAGGCAGTTACGTTGCACCCCTCAACAGGTCTTTTCTTTTCATTACTTGGTTCGTCCCTATAGTTTTCATTATTACTTGTTTACATTGTATGTTAAAACTGCTGTTAATGGGCCTGCACGCATTGTACTGCAAATGAAACATGGACACAATGTTATTGTTGAATATTAGTAGCAAACAATCGCAACACCGCCGTCCGTTGACCTTGAACCAGAAGACAGGAAATCTATCATCGGGTATAAATGTTTAATGTTTTATTCTGCGATTGGTACGAACCGAAGCAGCCAATGGATCAATATAAGATACAGCTGCCACTGGCAGTCTTATGGCCATCAATACTGCACATATCTTAAACTGTGACTTTAGTGGACATATTAGGTCTACGGAATACCTCTTAAAAGCACACATGACTTGAAAGGTTTGTAGTTTTGTATGTTTGAAACGGATGCTATACATGGTAACTTACGTTGTCTAATAATATATACTTGGGAACGGCACTTTGTTTGATAGTTATTGTACTTTTAGATTATCGTGAAGCAGGTAAGGGTACGTCTGAGGAAAACATCTTACAGCATAAAGAAACCTAATAGTGTATACCTTGGTACGAACTGTATTTGGTAATTAGTGTAAACATAATAAATGTCCAGTATTGTACTTACGTATATGAGGATTTGCTTGGTAGCTGTTGTACTAAAACATTTCTTTAGATTGGATACGTTAGTTTTTAAGAATTCATCAAGATATCAAAATTACGCAGGCGTCTAAAAGTTTTATATTTGTACTGGACATTTCTGTTGTTGTTTTTCTAAGTCAAAAGAACATACAAAGCTAATACCACTGTATTAATCATGATTTAGGTGAAATTCTTACAGATGATGTCGGCTTGAAAGTGATACATTGATTATTTCAGATTTTATTTACATTTTCCTGATGGTTATTTTTATGTGTGTTCTTGTTTTTTGTTTTTTTTTTCATTTGCAGGTTTAGTATTTGAAGCAGTACATCATTGACTGTAACGTTGCTTGTACGGAATTGCGGGTCTAGTATTGGAGGCAGTACATCCCTGACTGCGGCGTTGCGTGTACGGAATTACGGACAAAACCCTAATGGCCAAATCTAAGAAGCAAAAACGGTGCTCTGTAAAATCCTACATGGTTTATGGACTGGTATTTCTCGGATGTCTCACTCTGGGTTATCAGCTCGCTATATTAAACGCCATAGAAACTATAGATAGTGTACATCAGGTTGTAAACGTTCGTTCCAGCGATTATGACGTCACATCCGCTTACGAAATCAGAAACATCGCTGCTCTTGCAGTTCAACAAGAGCTTGCTGGATTTCGTGGAGAGGATTTGCGCGATATTGGAAAATCTGAAATTTTGAAATCCGTTCACTACGTGTGGTGTGGGAACCGAACATTCACCTTTAAGAATTATCTAAGTGTCTTAAGTGTCTGGAAAATATTAAGACCTGACATTATAGAGTTTCATCAGACTGCGACTCCGAAAGAGGATAAATATGATGACTGGTTCAACGAATTAAAAAGAACCATTCCAAGCTTTGTCACCAGGGAAGTACCTCAATACTGGGATGGAGACTTCAAGGGCTGTGGATTCTGGTTTGGTCTTGCTGTTATTGATGACAGGGGAGGTAACTGATCTGATATCTTCCTAATAAATGTTGGAGGGACTCGCTTATAGTTTGTAAAATGCACTTTTACCCGAAAAAAATGTGTTACAAAACAAAGTAGGACAACTCATCAGGAGTATTGTCATTAATAAACTGACAGCGGGATCCCTTCAGCAAATGTTCATATTTGCTCAAATATCGTCTTTGAGGACCATAATTTTAAATACCGTTTCTAACGGGATTCAGCGATTCGGTGTAGCAAGATTGGTTGCAATCATCACGTGATGTTATCAATGTATTTTTAAAAGGTAAAAATATCCATTCACTGTTGTATTAGTCCATGTAGCGTAGTGGTTAAAGGGTCTGTTTTCTTTCTTCCTTGACTTTAACGTTGTAGGTCTCCAGTCACTAAAACCAAACCATTTCGTTATACTTTCATTGTATTTTGTTCTGTAATTTTGGTATCATAAAGTAAAATAATGATAAAATAAGTGTGTCCAGCTGCATTACCGTGAAAATGTCCAAAAAACATGAGCGATTACCTTTAAAGCCAAAATAAATACGTACTACAAGTACTTCGAAGATTATTGTTGATGAACAAAAGGAATTTACTGCCCAAAACCAAAATTCAAGGGTGCCTGGTTTGTGTTCACAAAGTCGGACAAGTGACTTCCCTTTGGGTACCCCGGTTTTCCCCTACATAACAGAACATCTTTTCTTTTTGCAATCTTTGTCTACCACTGCTTGTACCATTATGCGAGTATGTCACTCTAACCATAACGCTATCCCCCAGAGTCGTTCTATTTGCATATGTAGCTACGAACGAATTGTAATGAGCCCTGAATAATATCTGTGATCTTTTTGGCTCTATCGTACTCGTTGCCTTTCACTTTGAAATGAATAAAATTAGCAGTTACATTTTGTTTAAAATGATTCTTTCAAAAATTGTAAGTGTGATAAAGTAAACATTGTGGAGTTTTATCATAAAATACTCGAATTTCATTTTTAATAACTAGATATTATATATGTGCTACAATGATTCCTTATTACAGGTATTTACATCGGCGAAGATGTTGTGGTCACTGAAGGAATTTTCAAGCACCTGGACATGACGTCATCAGTTATCTATGCTAATAATAGTTCAAATGGAAATTCAAAAATAGCAGTCGCGATAGGAAAAGATCACAACAAGAAATTTAAAGAATTCATCAGGTCGTTTCAAAAGACTGAAAAAATACCAGATAATGCTGAATTTTGTGGTAACATGGACAATAGGCTGCAATTGAACCCCACATCACCTTGTTTTGTAATCGATACAGCTATAAATCCTAAAGATGTTTTTGAATTAAAGTCTACATTTGGAATGTTTGCACGAGCTCTACTATACGGAAGTGACGAGGTCAAGATCCCGAGGCCGATACTTCCAGGAAAAATCCCCAAAATAGTTCATTATGTATGGTTTGGGGTAACACAGATGGACTTTATAATGTATCTGAGTATACTCAGTGCTTTGTATATAGTCAATGCAGAAAAGGTGTATATCCACGGTGATGGAGGACTGACGGGGAAGTATTTGACAAAAATACGGAATGATAAGAGAGTTATATTAGTCATGAGAGAGAAGCCATTCAATGTGTATGGACATGAAGTAGTGTACAAACAACATCGCAGTGATATTGTGAGAGCGGAGGTGTTGTTGAAGTATGGCGGAATATATATGGACTGGGATGTTTTATGGCTGAGGAGCCCTGATGACATCATCAACACCGGATATGACGCTGTAGCTAATTTTGACCATATGCAAAATGGGAATTTCCCAGAAACGATTAATCTAGGGGTCTTTATGGCAAAACCAAAGTCTACATTCGTCAAGCGATGGCAGGACGCTTTCATTAACTATAGATCACGCGATTTTCTCTACAACGCTGTAGAATTACCGTACAAAGTCTACGAGAAGTACCCGGAGCATCTTTATATTGAGCGACATTTACAAGTCATGTGCTTCCGGTTAAAATGTCATCCTACTTTTCGAGACAACTACAAAAATTTCATGGAAGAGCAGGAATTTGATTGGAGGACAGAAGCATACTCCATTCATTTTACATTTCCTGACCCAGACGAATTAAACAATGAGACCAGCTGTAGGAACGGTGAAGGACGTTTTGCAGAAATGGGACAATTTATATTGGAACATGAGAAGAAAATACCAACTAAAAACTAGATATAAAAGTTGACTCATATTTTGGAGTAAATTTTATTCAATGTTTTGTATCATTTTGTTTTAATGACTTAATTTGCTTATACCATATTTTTGTGTTACTGATTTATAGCAAATAAAACACACTTAAATACACAGCATGAACAATACAGTCATGGTGATAATTGTATTCTTAAATTACCAGGCCTATAACTAACATAACATGACACGAGTTATACAAAAAGTGCTAATGGTAAAGTTTCATTTCAAAGTTACAAAAGTTTGAATACTTAAGCCGATAATCTGCGCTATGACCAACATGTCTGTAAATACTTCTCTGCTATACATGTGTGTTATTTTGGTCCATTTTGATTCATTTCAATTCTTTTCCTCCTCCTGTACCAGTGTACCATGACAATAACATAACATTACTCCAATTAAGCATAACCAAAATGAACAAGTATATGTGTAACATGCCACGCACGCACGCACGCACGCACGCACGCACACACACACACACATATATATATATATATATATATATATGGCATCGCATGACTTATGCCCCAAAGCTTTGGCAAGCATAATGTGTATACGCATCTACCAATTATTCGTCAAAGAAAAGATAAAGTAAGCAATGCGTTACATGCAAAACATAGAACTTACGCCATGATGATTCTTCGGCTGAAGTAAGCACCGATGAGTTAAAGAACATTTTCCAGGGTTGAGAACCTGTAACATGTTTCATCCCAGTTAACTTACGGCCCACTGACCGTTCCGAGGTTCAGTACCTGTAAACATGTTTGCACAGCTTACTCACGGCCCACTGATCGTTCCAAGGTTCAGTACCTGTAAACATGTTTCACCCCAGTTTACTCTCGGCCCACTGACCGTTCCGAGATTCAATACCTGTAAACATGTTTCGCCCCCAGCTTACTCACGGCCCACTGACCGTTCCGAGGTTCAGTACCTGTAAACATGTTTCACCCCAGTTTACTCTCGGCCCACTGACCGTTCCGAGATTCAATACCTGTAAACATGTTTCGCCCCCAGCTTACTCACGGCCCACTGACCGTTCCGAGGTTCAGTACCTATAAACATGTTTCACCCCAGTTAACTCTCGGCCCACTGACCGTTCCGAGATTCAATACCTGTAAACATGTTTCGCCCCCAGCTTACTCACGGCCCACTGACCGTTCCGAGGTTCAGTACCTGTAAACATGTCTCACCCCAGTTAACTCTCAGCCCACTGACGGTTCAAAAGTTGAGTACCTGTAAACATGTCTCACCCCAGGTAACTCTCTGCCCACTAACCGTTCCGAGGTTCAGTACCTGTAAATATGTTTCAACCCCAGGTAACTCTCTGCCCACTGACCGTTCCGAGGTTCAGTACCTGTAAATATGTTTCACCCCAGGTAACTCTCTGCCCACTAACCGTTCCGAGGTTCAGTACCTGTAAACATGTTTCATCCCCAGCTTACTCACGGCCCACTAACCGTTCCGAGGTTCAGTACCTGTAAACATGTTTCACCCCAGTTAACTCTCTGCCCACTGACCGTTCCGAGGTTCAGTAACTGTAAACATGTTTTATCCCCAGCTTACTCACGGCCCACTAACCGTTCCGAGGTTCAGTACCTGTAAATATGTTTCATCTCAGTTAACTCACGGCCGACTGTAAGTTTCAAGGCTCAGTACCTGTAAATATGTTTCACCCCAGTTAACTCTCTGCCCACTAACCGTTCCGATGTTCAGTACCGGTAAATATGTTTCATCCCAGTTAACTCTCTGCCCACTAACCGTTTCAAGGTTCAGTAACTGTAAATATGTTTTACCCCAGGTAACTCTCGACCCACTAACCGTTCCGATGTTCAGTACCTGTAAATATGTTTCACCCCAGGTAACTCTCGACCCACTAACCGTTCCGATGTTCAGTACCTGTAAATATGTTTCACCCCAGTTAACTCTCGACCCACTAACCGTTCCGATGTTCAGTACCTGTAAATATGTTTCACCCCAGTTAACTCTCGACCCACTAACCGTTCCGATGTTCAGTACCTGTAAATATGTTTCATCCCAGTTAACTCTCTGCCCACTAACCGTTTCAAGGTTCAGTAACTGTAAATATGTTTCACCCCAGGTAACTCTCGACCCACTAACCGTTCCGAGGTTCAGTACCTGTAAACATGTTTCACCCCAGTTAACTCTCTGCCCACTAACCGTTTCAAGGTTCAGTAACTGTAAACATGTTTCACCCCAGTTAACTCTCTGCCCACTAACCGTTTCAAGGTTCAGTAACTGTAAATATGTTTCACCCCCAGCTTACTCACGGCCCACTAACCGTTCCAAGGTTCAGTACCTGTAAACATGTTTCACCCCCAGTTAACTCACTGTTCGCTGATCGTTTCAAAGCGGTTACAAAACATTGATTATTAACTAAATCGTTTATATCTGATGCATTTGTCATCTGCCTCGTGACGTTGTGTCTCTCGTTTTGTAACGTCCTATCCTCGTGCCATTAAACAGCTTTTCATAAGATGTTTGGCTACTCGACTTGTCCCTGTAGTTTCGACAATTGTTTTCACTGTAGTTTAAGTATATGTGATTGTAAATGTTTCTTCTTTCTTCTAACTAATATTTGATATAAAATTAATAAATTTACAAAATCTTGTCCATCTCTACGAGATCAAGTAAACCCCAAGTGCTGTTTTAGACCCTAGGGAAAGGATACAGAATATAGCGGTTGCTGAAGACGACGTATGTCTTATAGTACGTGTAGCTATACAAACTCGGGAAAGTTGCAGTTGAATTTAAATTCTTGAATATCTGTTTTAGCTTGTACGTGTATGCCAACTGATACACGCCATTTTCACTTATTGCCCGGGCGCATCGGCGCCCGGCGCATATTTTGATTGTTTTAAAGTGTCCCTGGTGCAATGGGCTTGCGCATGCGGCGTTTTCATTTTTTTAATCGCGCATGCGCCGTTTCTTACCGTCCGCTCTCGGATAATTCCGAAGCAGTTCGCCATTAGACTGGTTCCTGTTCGATTTTGCAATAGAAGATTGGTAATCTTCTAATATGTGAAGCTTTGAAAATATAAGGCAAATTAAAACCAGAGATTTTTTTTAAATAACTCTTTTAGAGAAAAAATATCATAAATGCACAGTTGTTGAGAAAACTTCTCTTTTTTATTTAAATATTTTTACATAAAAGAATAAACCACGAATGCGCAGAATGTATCTTACAATAATCTTAGAAAATCGGTGAACCAGTCTATTATCTAATTACCCGGTTATGACACGTACGGGTCAGATGCAAGCGTCCAGTAGACTAGGGATATCGAGGTCAACACGCTGGCGGTTGGGAAAAGGTATTTTCATTTTCTTTTTACATAGTGAACTGAAAAACTATTGTTATTTTATATTTATCATTTTACAAGCAGGTTTCGTGTCTTTCGATTTAAACAGTAGCACGTTTTTTTGCGGTATTCCTACTTTCATTTTGGACAACATTTGAAGGCTTTTCCAAATTGCGTCATTAAAACCAGGAATGATAGCCGTCCAATGAAAACGCTTCTTGCATTTCAGACATAGGCGAGTGTGCGGTCAAGGTCAAGATTGCGAGAGGGTGATTCGAAGTGAAATACCGCAACAAAAACTTTCGATTTGGACATTAACGCGTCTAACTCAATGAGTCACAATGGTAGGGATGATATATGAACTGGATAAGCACATATGATAAAAAACATTCCAAATCAAATATTGCACAGTTTTTACATCGCTGCAGCCAATTACAATGGGACATAGTCCTACGAGGAAAAGTGTTTGATGGTGCATCGGCAGTGAGTGGCCAAGTAATTGGCGTTCAGGCTCGGATTACTGACCTTGATCTTTAAATCAAATAGTTGTCTCATCATGCACTCAGGTTCCATCAAATTGCAATTTTAGGAACATATTTCAACAACTTATTTTTTTCACAAATCCGCAAAATACACATGTAAAAGCGCAGTGTCTGAACTTTGAGCCGACTCACCACAGTCATGATGAGGAGGAAACAATTATCATATTTTAGTGGACTTGTAAAGGACAGACTCTCCCTATTCTCTCTGATACGAGATGGTAAAGAAAGGATTCCATTAGAACCCTGTCCATTATAAACACATATTCATCGCATTAAAGATACTGTGAATGAACAAGTTTCGGCAAGTTATTTGAAGTCTATGGAAAGTGGTATATAATTGCATTTATAAGACTATTTTATAGAGGTATATGACAGGTCAGATATAATAGCTGTACAAATAAATGTATTGCCAGGGAAACCAGAAAAAAATCAAAGGGATGATAACCGTGTAAATACATCAGTGATGGACCATAATTATTATTATTATTATTATAATTTATTATTATTATTATTATTCATTATTATTATTATTATTATTATTATTATTATTATTATTATTATTATTACCAGCTTAATCACTTCTATCCATTTTTAGACCACGTAAAACAGCACTTTTCTTCTCCTGAACAATTGGAAGACGTTAAAGAGGGGACATATTTATTACCTGGAAATCATGACCATCTTCCGTTATGCTATAAGATGGAAACACCCCTTCGTCACTCAAAGAAGGATTTCACAAGTGTGACGAAAACGACTTTCCCACCATTGATGAAATCTGGAAGTTAATTTTAAGATTACCTGTGGGTTCCTGTTTGTGCGAACGCAGTTTTGGCGCTTTCAGAAGACTCGACACAAGGAAACGATCAACCATGTCAGACGCTTGTCTTAATCGTTATTGGCTTTGATATGTGTTCATAAAACATTACAATAGACTGCACGTATACTCTGCGATTTCGAATACGGACATCGAAGTGTGTTTTTTTTTGCTTTTGATTCAGAAAACAAAATGAAATATTATATTTATGGTTTATCTTGAATCAGTGTTTGCTTACTTTATCACTAAACCCCGCCTTTTCCGCCGAGCTCGTCCCTGGGTCCTAATACCAATATATAAATATATGAAAATCTGAAGCATGCTCCCGGACCCCTCTGCACTGCCTCGGTTTAAATGTGCCTCTGGCTACGGTACCGAAGTAACGTAACGCAACGTTTCTTTAATGTTTTACCAATGGCACCGTGCATAGTTAGTTTACGATGTAAGGTGCAGGCCCACATTTCCCAATGGAACTGGTATTGGTTTTGTATGTACACCCTTCTCTGTTACTATAAAAGGCAACCACACAAAATTAAAGACTGATAGTGCTCAGAAAATTTGCAATGACAGTATATGTATTTCTATGAAGTGTAAAGCGGACACAGTTTTAAAAAGGATTATGCTTACTGTAAAAAACAACAGCCAGAAGTACCTGTTTGAAGGACATTCCATGACAATAGTGCCATGAGCGAAAAGATGCGCTGTGAGGAGGTCATAGTTAAAGTGACACTCTTAATCAAAATCAATACATACACATGTATAACAAACATCAATTATGTCTGATTAGCATTTAAGTGCTCACTAAATTATGCATTTATGTAAAATATTAATTACTGATAATAAGATTGTAATCGTGTTTTAATAGCAGAAAGCGCAAATATATTAAATGATTGGTGAATGCTAAAATATTTACTGTGAAATACTATAGTCTTATAAGGAAGAAATAATGTGTATATGATCATTTCTTTCAAATTAAACTCGGTATCCTTCATAACATTGTTTTTGACGTTTGAAATATTTAAACAATATTATTCAATGTGGTCAATCTTATTTCGGAATAATCTTTAAACCAAAGGGTTAACCTTACGATAGAAGTACAGAACATACATGTATAATACTCTTTTAATTATAAAACGATCCAATCACGCCAACAGTGCTATGTGCGAAAGCTGACATTGATACACAGCTTCTTATAGTCTAAAAATAGGAAATACGGGATGGACATGAACTGGTCGTGACACTACGCGACAACGCGATTGATCAGCGTTGGATTGTGTAAAATGATTTATAAACGGATGTAGAGACACGTATGTTAATCATAGCATTTCAGTAATTGGAAACGCTTTAGCGTGTTTTTTAAATTTCCGAATATACTGTGTTTAATACATGTTATATTTTCAATACGTTCTTTAAAAGGTAATAAATAAATACGGGACACTTCTAAAAACAACAACAGACAAACTAAATGCCAAAGGGTATGAGAGGACAAATCTTTTCTGAAGGTCAATTCTTTGAAAATATAACTTAATATCAGGACATTGTAAAGCACCCTCGTAATCTAATCCCCATAGGAATAAGAGTGCTCATCAACGAGAACATGGACCAGTGCGAGCCGTACCAATTTATCGAATGCAACATACATCATTGGCTGTGGTTGATTGTTCCTGCCATTCAGATCGCGGTTGGAACATCTGGAAACATTTTGAATATCATCGTTCTATCCCGACCAAAGATACGAAAATTCTCCGCTAGCGTTTATTTGCAATTCTTGGCTGGAGCGGACATCGTCTTTTTATGGTCCTCAACTTTCCCAGAGGTTATAAGAGAATGGAATGGCATACGTCTTGAGAATATGTCTAACTTTAGTTGCAAGGTTCGATACTGGATGGTCTATGCATCTGCTGGCTATTCCGTATGGCTTCTTGTGTTTATGACCGCGGAGCGACTGTACCTTACAAAGAGGCCTACGATTGCAAGGGCAAAACTCTCACCGATGAACGCAGGCATTGCTTCTAGTGTTTTATTAGCGGCTTGTCTGTTGTTTTCATCTCATTATATGTTTGGAAGACATCTAGAAACACAATACCGGTATGGGAACGACAGCGAAATCGTTGAAGTTTATCATCGCTGCATTGCAATCTCCGATGCTTTTGACATTTTTTATCAATTAACATGGAACCTGCTCATTTTGTTAGTACTAAATATTATTCCTATGATCATAATCATTGTAGGGAATATTAACATAGTTGCGGAAATTATCTTTCAAAAAAGAAAGGCACGTAGGATTAATCCAGTCTCTAATCTACCAAAAGTTAACGGGAACAGGAAAAAGTCCACAACGAAAATGCTATTTGTTGTGACAGGATTTTTTATGGTGACCACATTGCCTTTCACAATGTTTAGGTTTAGTGTGCTTAGACAGAATATTAAGGTCCAGTCTCCAAGAGATGAAGCACGACTATACTTATATGAGACTATATTCGTCCTAATACTGTATTGTAATTTCACCTGCAACTGCTGTTGACTTGGTTGGACATTCTTTTAACCATTCAACAAAAATATTTTTGTTTGTTTGTTCAAATACATGTATTGCAAAGTGTGATTGTTGTTGTTAAAAAATGAATAACCCCATGTATTGTTACGCTGTTACTAAAATGCTTTACATACAAATTAAAATATATTTGGTTCATTTAAGCACTGTTAATCCGAACACCGTTTATCCGAAATTATAGGTATATCGAAGGTATTTTTCGGCCCCGATTCTAATTCTTTTTTTACGTAAGCATGTATTGGACATTCCCAGTGTTAAGTATTGTGAATATACAAGACACATATTATGACGCGGTACAGAACATCCGTATTTGTTTATGAGCACTTGCAAAACATGTGATAGAAAACATAATAGAAAACCACGAATCAAAGAATAATTTTATGAAGCTCAAAATATGAACGAACTATGAAACTCGGCTTGGTTCAGTGTGCTTCAATGACTACAGTCGTGAGTGTAACATCGTAAGCCGTACCAAGTGAAACAGCGTAAGCCGTACCAAGCGCCAAGTGTAACAGCGTAAGCCGTACCAAGTGTAACAGCGTAAGCCGTACCAAGTGTAACAGCGTAAGCCGTACCAAGTGAAACAGTGTAAGCCGTACCAAGCGCCAAGAGTAACAGCGTAAGCCGTACCAAGTGTAACAGCGTAAGCCGTGCCAAGTGTAACAGCGTAAGCCGTACCAAGTGTAACAGCGTAAGCCGTACCAAGTGTAACAGCGTAAGCCGTACCAAGTATAACAGCGTAAGCCGTACCCAGTGTAACAGCGTAAGCCGTACCAAGTGTAACAGCGTAAGCCGTACCAAGTGTAACAGCGTAAGCCGTACCAAGTGTAACAGCGTAAGCCGTACCAAGTGTAACAGCGTAAACCGTACCAAGTGTAACAGCGTAAGCCGTACCAAGTGTAACAGCGTAAGCCGTACCAAGTGTAACAGTGTAAGCCGTACCAAGTGTAACAGTATAAGCCGACTACACATTGTATAAGAAATATTTGTGTATATATTCTATTGCAAGGTTCATGGTCTTTCCATGACAAAAAATCTTAAGTAAAAAGTATGAAGAAAGCTACCTTTAAAATCTTACCTAAATCGAGACCTACTATTCACAATTTTTGCCGTACAATTGACCTGATAGTTTATTTTAGAGTTGATAAACACAAGTAATGAGAAACTAATAATGAAATTATTGACTCTCATCAATTGTCGCGTAAACAACGAACTAGTTTGTTTACTCAATGATGTGTTGTTGTTTTTTTGTTTTGTTTTCTTTGTATTATGTATGTTTCATAAAAATAAGACGTAAAACTATGCTATATGCTTGAAAGTTGAATATTTGTAATTGTTGATATGTACAAGTATAATAATTTCTTTGATAATATGTTTTGATGCATGTTCTCCTTAGTAATAGTATATATGTTTGTAATGTATTCTAAATGTAATACCAAATGGTATATTGACTATTGTTTATATGTATGTTCATGTTGATGGATGAAAAACTGAATTCTTAAATCCAAATAAACTATTATATTCTATAGTACTCGTGTGCATTTATGAATCATAATCACGCAGGATTTACGTGTGCTCCTTTGTAAATCATGTTATAAACCACGTAGGACGTACTCGTGCACCTTTGTAAATCATTTTCTAAACCACGTAGGACGTACTCGTGCTCCTTTGTAAATCATGTTATAAACCACGTAGGACGTACTCGTAATCCTAAGTAAATCATGTTCTAATCCACGTAGGACGTACTCGTGCTACTTTGTAAATCATGTTCTAAACCACGTAGGACGTACTCGTGATCCTATGTTAATCATGTTATAAACCACGTAGGACGTACCCCTGCTCCTTTGTAAATCATGTTCTAAACCACGTAGGACGTACACCTGCTCCTTTGTAAATCATGTTCTAAACCGCGTAGAACGGACTCCTGATCCTTTGTAAATCATGTTCTAAACCACGTAGGACGTACTCTTACTCCTTTGTAAATCATGTTATAAACCACATAGAACCTTGTAAATCATGTTCTAAACCACGTAGAACGTACTCCTGCTCCTTTGTAAATCATGTTCTAAACCACGTAGGACGAACTCCTGCTCCTTTGTAAATCATGTTCTAAACCACGTAGGCCTAACTCCTGCTCCTCTGTAAATCATGTCCTAAACGTCCTATTGCTCCTTTGTAAATCATGTCATAAACCACGTAGGACGTAATCCGGATCTTCTGTAAATCATGTTCTAATCCACAAAGGACGTACTCGTGCTACTTTGTAAATCATGTTCTAATCCACGAAGATTCTACTCCTCTGTAAATCATGTTCTAAACCACGTAGGACGTACTCGTGTTACTTTGTTAAGCATGTTCTAAACCACGTAAGACGTACTCGTGCTCCTCTGTAAATCATGTTCTAAACCACGTAGGACGTACTCGTGTTACTTTGTTAAGCATGTTCTAAACCACGTAAGACGTACTCGTGCTCCTCTGTAAATCATGTTCTAAACCACGTAGGACGTACTCGTGTTACTTTGTTAAGCATGTTCTAAACCACGTAAGACGTAGTCGTGCTCGTTTGTAAATCATGTTCTAATCCACGTAGGATGTACTCCTGCTCCTCTGTAAATCATGTTCTAATCCACGTAGGACGTACTCGTGCTACTTTGTAAATCATGTTCTAATCCACGAAGATTCTACTCCTCTGTAAATCATGTTCTAAACCACGTAGGACGTACTCGTGCTACTTTGTAAATCATGTTCTAAACCATGTAGGACGTTGTTCTAAACCACGTAGGACGTACTCGTGCTCCTCTGTAAATCATGTTCTAAACCACGTAGGACGTACTCGTGCTACTTTGTAAATCATGTTCTAAACCACGTAGGACGTACTCGTGCTACTTTGTAAATCATGTTCTAAACCACGAATATCGTACTCCTATGTAAATCATGTTCTAAACAACGTAGGACGTACACGTGCTACTTTGTAAATCATGTTCTAAACCGCGTAGGACGTACTCGTGCTATTTTGTAAATCATGTTCTAAACCACGAAGATCGTACTCCTATGTAAATCATGTTCTAAACAACGTAGGACGTACTCGTGCTACTTTGTAAATCATGTTCTAAACCACGAAGATCGTACTCCTATGTAAATCATGTTCTAAACAACGTAGGACGTACTCGTGCTCCTCTGTAAATCATGTTCTAAACCACGAAGATCGTACTCCTTTGTAAATCATGTTCTAAACAACGTAGGACGTACTCGTGCTCCTCTGTAAATCATGTTCTAAACCACGAAGATCGTACTCCTATGTAAATCATGTTATAAACCACGTAGGACGTACTCGTGCTCCTTTGTTCATCATGTTCTAAACCACGAAGATCGTACTCATATGTAAATCATGTTATAAACCACGTAGGACGAACTCGTGCTCCTCTGTTAATCATGTTATAAACCACGTAGGACGTACTCGTGCTCCCCTGTATATCATGTTCTAAACCACGTAGGACGTACTCGTGCTACTTTGTAAATCATGTTTTAAACCACGTAGGACGTACACGTGCTCCTCTGTAAATCATATTCTAAACCACGTACAACGTACTCGTGCCCCTTTGCAAATCATGTTCTAAACCACGAAGATCGTACTCGTGCTTCTTTTATAAATAATGTTCTAAACGACGAATGACATACTCGTGTTTCTTGGTAAATCATGACCCCAACGACATAGGATTTACTTGTGCTTCTTTAAAAAAATATTCTCTTGTTTAATTGTTAATCTTGTTTTAAACGACGTACTGCGCAATCTTCTGAATTGTGATTACCCTGACGTACGGCGCAATCTTCTGAATTGTGATTATCTGACGTACGGCGCAATCTTCTGAATTGTGATTACCCTGACGTACGGCGCAATCTACTGAATTGTGATTGCCCTGACGTACGGCGCAATCCTCTGAATTGTGATTACGCTGACGCACGGCGCAATCTACTGAATTGTGATCACCCTGACGTACGGCGCAATCTACTGAATTGTGATTACCCTGACGTACTGCGCAATCTACTGAATTGTGATTACCCTGACGTACGGCGCAATCTTCTGAATTGTGATTACCCTGACGTACGGCGCAATCTTCTGAATTGTGACTTCTGAATTGTGATTACCCTGACGTACGGCGCAATCTACTGAATTGTGATTGCCCTGACGTACGGCGCAATCTTCTGAATTGTGATTACCCTGACGTACGGCGCAATCTTCTGAATTGTGATTACCCTGACGTACGGCGCAATCTACTGAATTGTGATTACCCTGACGTACGACGTTAAACTTAACTATGCTATTATTTAAATACTGCTTAAAACGATGTAGGACTTACTCCATGCATTAGATACATGAAGAAACAAGATAAAAACGCTGTTCATCAAGATACATACATGTTCCTTCACCGATACAGGCATTCTGCTGTCAAATATATCACCAAATGAAGGCCAGTATTCATTACATCATTCGATACGAGTTTATTGAGAGATAAAAACACCAAAATAAGGTCATTTTCCATGGTATCACGTGAGACTTACAAGATGACTTTATATGGAATGAAATGCACCAAATTAAGGTCATTATTCATGGTATCACGTGAGACTTACTAGATGACTTTATATGGAATGAAATGCACCAAAATAAGGTTATTATTCATGTTATCATTACTTACATATTGACTTTATTTCGTGAGAATTACATTAAAAATAAAACCGTTATTCATGTACGATGTATAAGATCATTAACAAACAAAGGCATAAACGACAAAATGCTTAGTGGTATGTTCTACGTCAGCTGTGATAAGAACATTCAGTAACAGACCATTGTGTATGTAAAGTAGTAAGTCGGACCCGAAACAGGATTGGTATAATAAGTTTATTCTGTACATCAGTTTAGCAACAACTAACTATGATTCTTGAAATGCATGAATATAATGCGTGAATGTTATTCACGGACTACTAGCTGGTAGGCGGAGCATATCAGATTATGCAGACCACTACACTATGGAATTCATGAATTCATAATTAAATTTGTATAATCAGCATATATTTACACACGCTCAATCAGAGGCAAAGAACACAATATTGGCATGTCAATCGTTAATTATATAACACAAATACTCGCTGTGACCAGCGTTGCGTAGCAGCCATGTGGTGGCTACTGTAGTCCATTCTTCATAACACTTGTATACCAGTCAGGATCATGGTGTGACTAATCCACGCATTTTAGAAAAAAATGTTAACATATATAGTGTCCTCATTCTTCATGAAAACCGACGGTCACTAATTTACACCAGTCTGTACCTCGTGTCTTATTACATGTAATTTTCTGTTAGCACAAGGTAAAATAACAAATATGTATGAATAATTATACTAAAAATATACCTGCAACGGCTTTATGTACGTGTTTTTTCTACCACAGTAAATGCAAAATAATGAGGTGTTTCGTAAAGATACTAGTTAAGGTGCTTCGGAATGTCATGTTTGGTAATTTGATATTTTAATAAACTGTGGAGAAAGCACGTTTTCTTCTGTTTTAGATCTTGCAGCTGGCCTCTGTAAGAAGCGTTCGTTTGTTCACACTTTACATGTACCAATAATCCTATATTTGAGTACGAGTCGAAACAGATCAAACAGGTAAGTCTATAAAGTATGGCAGCATAAGTTTCAAAACATGTAACCGAAAGTGGATCAGTAATTGCTGTTCTGATTAATCAACTTATACGGATGTTTTAAGGTCATCTGCTCCAAAGTTGTAATCGTTATCCTGGTTGGTTACTTCAGACACGTCCATCATTGTGTTACGATCTAGCTGTTTTCCCATTGGTACATCGTTGTCCAATGAATTAGCTCCTTTGCCGACTTCCTTCATGTCCGTACCTGGTTCTTCGCCTTGAAATGTCTCATATACCGGGTTTGAAAAGTTGGTGCTGGCATGATCATTGGAGCCCGTCGACTGAAATACCACAAACATCCGTGAAGAAAGAGCCATTGAACGCTAGTATATGACATGACCTCACACAAATTGCAACAGAATTGCTTTCAACTGGTTTATTTTCATAAATATATCATGTTCAACATATCAAAAGTTCTAAGGAATTCAAGTGGTGGAAAGTATTGAAAAGTACGGAAATCGGTGATGGCATTTTCCCCATTTGCAGCCATGTTGAAAAAAGTGATTTAATGTACATAGAGTTTTAAACCAACGAGCCCGACATTTTTAATAAAGAATGTTTGACACACGTGTGGTCTGTATGTTGTTGTTTACGTCGCGTGTCTCTCGTTTTGGTGTCTGAAAAAGACTTAGTCTTGTACCTTTAAAGAATATCTTTGTTGAGTGTGGGCCTGTCATTGTATTGTTTACCTATTGTCACTAAACAGGGCCTTTGTTGAGTGTGGGCCTGCCATTGTATTGTTTACCTATTGTCACTAAACAGGGCCTTTGTTGAGTGTGGGCCTGCCATTGTATTGTTTACCTATTGTCACTAAACAGGGCCTTTGTTGAGTGTGGGCCTGTCATTGTATTGTTTACCTATTGTCACTAAACAGGGCCTTTGTTGAGTGTGGGCCTGCCATTGTTTTGTTTACCTATTGTCACTAAACAGGGCCTTTGTTGAGTGTGGGCCTGCCATTGTTTTGTTTACCTATTGTCACTAAACAGGGCCTTTGTTGAGTGTGGGCCTGCCATTGTATTGTTTACCTATTGTCACTAAACAGGGCCTTTGTTGAGTGTGGGCCTGCCATTGTATTGTTTACCTATTGTCACTAAACAGGGCCTTTGTTGAGTGTGGGCCTGCCATTGTATTGTTTACCTATTGTCACTAAACATGGCCTTTGTTGAGTGTGGGCCTGCCATTGTTTTGTTTACCTATTGTCACTAAACAGGGCCTTTGTTGAGTGTGGGCCTGCCATTGTATTGTTTACCTATTGTCACTAAACAGGGCCTTTGTTGAGTGTGGGCCTGGCATTGTATTGTTTACCTATTGTCACTAAACAGGGCCTTTGTTGAGTGTGGGCCTGCCATTGTTTTGTTTACCTATTGTCACTAAACATGGCCTTTGTTGAGTGTGGGCCTGCCATTGTATTGTTTACCTATTGTCACTAAACAGGGCCTTTGTTGAGTGTGGGCCTGTCATTGTATTGTTTACCTATTGTCACTAAACAGGGCCTTTGTTGAGTGTGGGCCTGCCATTGTATTGTTTACCTATTGTCACTAAACATGGCCTTTGTTGAGTGTGGGCCTGCCATTGTATTGTTTACCTATTGTCACTAAACATGGCCTTTGTTGAGTGTGGGCCTGCCATTGTTTTGTTTACCTATTGTCACTAAACATGGCCTTTGTTGAGTGTGGGCCTGTCATTGTATTGTTTACCTATTGTCCCTAAACATGGCCTTTGTTGAGTGTGGGCCTGTCATTGTATTGTTTACCTATTGTCACTAAACAGGGCCTTTGTTGAGTGTGGGCCTGCCATTGTTTTGTTTACCTATTGTCACTAAACATGGCCTTTGTTGAGTGTGGGCCTGTCATTGTATTGTTTACCTATTGTCACTAAACAGGGCCTTTGTTGAGTGTGGGCCTGTCATTGTATTGTTTACCTATTGTCACTAAACAGGGCCTTTCTTGAGTGTGGGCCTGTCCTTTATTGTTTACCTATTGTCACTTAACAGGGCCTTTGTTGAGTGTGGGCCTGCCATTGTATTTTTTACCTATTGTCACTAAACAGGGCCTTTTTTAAATGTTCAACTACTACGAAATAAAAAAGCTGTCCAAACGTTCAATCTGTGAGAGTGCAGCTTGAACGGTGTTCAGTTTTGAAGTACATGTGTATGTATACATGCCATACTTAATGATCACAAAAGAACAGAGTAAATAACTACAGAGTGGACTACACAATGAATTAGCTGAACACCATTCTCATTCATCAGAGGTTGGCTGATGTTAAATCAAATGTTATACGAATAGCATCATCACTCTGGTGCACGAGCATTCTAAACACGCGATAACATAGATTTCGGTAGCTACAATACTTTTGATTATTAATAATTGGAAATGTATGGACAAATACAAGTTCTACCGGAACTGTGGAGGAGGAGACCTGGAAGTCGGGCCTTACCTGGGCACCATCACCACCAGAATACTCACCGAGGAGGAGGGGACCTGGAAGTCGGGCCGTACCTGGGCACCATCACCACCAGAATACTCACCGTGGAGGAGGGGAACTGGAAGTCGGGCTGTATCTGGGCACTACTCACCGTGGAGGAGGGGATCTGGAAGTCGGGCTGTACCTGTGCACCATCACCACCACAATACTCACCGTGGAGGAGGGGACCTGGAGGTCGGGCTGTACCTGGGCACCATCACCACCAGAGTACTCACCGTGGAGGAGGGGACCTGGAGGTCGGGCTGTACCTGGGCACCATCACCACCAGAATACTCACCGTGGAGGAGGGGACCTGGAGGTCGGGCTGTACCTGGGCACCATCACCACCAGAATACTCACCATGGAGGAGGGGACCTGGAAGTCGGGCTGTACCTGGGCACCATCACCACCAGAATACTCACCGTGGAGGAGGGGACCTGGAAGTCGGGCTGTACCTGGGCACCATCACCACCACAATACTCACCGTGGAGGAGGGGACCTGGAGGTCGGGCTGTACCTGTGCACCATCACCACCAGAATACTCACCGTGGAGGAGGGGACCTGGAGGTCGGGCTGTACCTGGGCACCATCACCATTAGTATACGCACCCTTGGCTTCGCCATGGTTACCGTAAAGTCGTCTGTAAACAACATGATATGTAACAGAGTCGAAAATCATGAATAATTACAACGAGCGTATAAAAACGAGACATATGAAAAGTGACAAGCTGACATGTTTATCAAGTTATGTTTTGAAATCTCAACTTTGGGTATCAAATATATCATCATTAAAAGAGGTCAATCAAGAGCCGTTTTTTTATTAATTTAACACAATAGTATTGCGTTTGATCCGAGATGAGCTGTATTCACATTGATTCTAAATATCATGCTGGGAAATATTCTGATTCAGTTTTTATAAGATTGAACGTACACTGATACGTTTGTGAAAGGAATCTTTTACAAACATATTTTTCTTAATAGTTGTCTTAAAGCACGTCACCACATGGGCGTCAACGGACTATTCTTGTCAAGGGTTACATGGACGTCATGAATCTCGCCTACATGTTGTTAATGGTTCTTGCACACATGTAACGATTTATTTTATCTGTATGCTGTTCAGGCAACGAACAGCAACCACAAATGTAAGAGTTTCTTGTGAACTTGCGTTAGCCACAAAGATCAAAGTCCATAAGGCTCACAAATTAAGGGAGATGTTGTTACTATCAACTTATTAAAGTTGTGCAATTTCAAGTTCATCCATATACTTATTTAAATAACACAATGCCTCCCTCTACCATGCCTCCCTCTACCATGCCTCCCTCTACCATGCCGCCCACAATGCCTCCCTCTACCATGCCTCCCTCTACCATGCCTCCCTCTACAATGCCTCCCTCTACAATGCCTCCCTCTACCATGCCGCCATAACAAAGGATCACAATGGAAATAAGAGTGTGTTTTTTGTATAATCCGTGGTTCGGTGTGTCTGTCATGGCTATTTATAATATCATGTATGTATTATGTTGTTATTTACTATACATGTTTTCTTTTAATGTCCATGTATGTGCATTCTTTACTAAAATAAATCTATCTAAATGCACATGCTCAAGATCCCGACGACTTACAGCATTAGCCAAATTATATATATGTAACGATGATTCGATTTCGCCTCAATCATGTGTATGGAAAATCATCATCAATATATTAACCCCGAATACATTTATTAATATCTAGTTAAGTCGGTTAACTTTAATCCACATAAAACACCTTACCTTCTACATTTGATCAAAACTGCAATACCGATGACCAACACAACAAACATCACACACCCCATGGGGATAAAAATGACGAGCAAATCTGGAATGGAAAAATATCATTTTCTCATTTCGCAACCACTTGTATTATGATCGCACATCCTTTTTATGAGTGAATCGCGCTTTTAAGTCTCAAATCTTTTGTACACTCGCCTAGGGTTAATCTGGATCTCTTGATATTTTGTCGTTGATAATACTGCTCATGCGAAAGCTCACATTCATATAACTACTATGA
The DNA here is from genome assembly GCF_026914265.1 of Mya arenaria. Taxonomy (NCBI): domain Eukaryota; kingdom Metazoa; phylum Mollusca; class Bivalvia; order Myida; family Myidae; genus Mya; species Mya arenaria. The sequence continues at coordinate 22,586,405 of NC_069128.1, forward strand.
ACGCTCACAAACGAATAGGAACGCTCACATACAAATAGGAACGCGCACATACACATAGGAATGCTCACATAAATATAGGAACACTCACATACATATATGGACGCTCATATACATAAAGGAACGCTCACATATATATATAGGAATGCTCACATACATAAAGGAACGCTTACATACATAGAGGAACGCTAACACACATATAGGAACGCTCAAATACACATATGGACGCTCACATACATATAAGAACGCTCACATACATATTAGAACGCTCACATACACATATGGACGCTCACATACATATAAGAACGCTCACAAACATATAGGAACGCTCACATACATATAAGAACGCTCACATGCATATTTAAACGCTCACATACATACAAGAACGCTCAGATACATATAGGAACGCTCACATATATATTAGAACGCTCACATACGTATATGAACGCTCACACACATATAAGGAGGCTCGCATACACATATGGACGCTCACACACATATATGGACGCTCACACACATATTAGAACGCTCACATACGTATAGGAACGCTCACACACATATATGAACGCTCACACACATATAAGGAGGCTCGCATACACATATGGACGCTCACATACATAAAGGAACGCTCACATACATATCAGAACGCTCACATACATATGAGAACGCTCATATACTTATAGGAACGCTGACATACACATTAGAACGCCCACATACATAGAGGAACGCTCACATACATATATGAACGCTCACATACATATATGAACGCTCGCATACATATAAGAAGGCTCGTATACACATATGGACGCTCACATACATATAAGAAGGCTCGCATACACATATGGACGCTCACATACATATAAGAAGGCTCGCATACACATATGGACGCTCAAATACATATTAGAACGCTCACACACGTATAGGAACGCTCACATACACATATGGAGGCTCGCATACACATATGGACGCTCACATACATATAGGAACGCTTATATACATATAAGAACGCTCACACACGTATAAGGAGGCTCGCATACACATATGGACGCTCACATACATACAGGAACGCTTATATACATATAAGAACGCTCACATAATATAAGAAACACAAACACGTAACGTACAAATATTTCCCCATTGATAGCGTCTTCATTTGTAAAAGTAGTATTGAAAGACTGAAAACGTTGATTAATGGCGAACTTAAATATCACATTTTTGGCGAAGGTATTTCAGTTATGATAACATATAATTACTGTTTTGGTTTAGGATCAGGGTCAAACATAGACGGTATTATATGTACGGAATGGGATATAAAAGTGATACAAACCATCCTTGGCGACGTTTTACCAATTTTGTTAAACTTTAATACATTTTGTATTGAATGACTCAAGTGAAAATTAAATAAAAAAACCCTGAAAACATTGCTTTATTATGCGCAAACTTCGTAACAAAATTCAATTATAAAGTCATGCATAGGTTACTACACTTTATATATGGAACTACATTGTATACACTATATATATTTTAACGAAGTAGTTTATGAAAGATAAATAATGTCAAACGCAAATTAGCTTACGATTGTTAGACCTGGTTGAAGTAAGTGGTTTTGGCTCTTGTAATTCACACAGATGGCCACTAAAACCTGCAAAATACAAACAACAAATGATAAATGAGTCAATTCAAATGAATAAAGGGACGTCTCTGGCCCAAAAAAGTGTAAGTGTAAACTTATTTATTTGACAACGAATGTAAAACAAGTTATTATTACATTATGTTTATTACTCTCGTTGGCACGATGTTACACGAGAGTGGGGTCTTGTGTTATGGGGGAAACCGGAGTACGCGGAGGAAACCCACTTTTCCGGCTTGGTGATCACTAACGTAACTCACATGCGCTCTGGCTGGATATCGAACCCGGGATACCAGTGGTGAAAAGCGAGTGTGTTAACAACTGCGTAAACCTAAAACCAAAATACATGCGATTTTCTGGCCAAATTGATAATGGGACGTCGCTTGTGGATTAATAACAAGACATCACTTGTTGAGTAAATAAAGGAACGTCGCTGGTCAAACAATAAACGGCCGTCAATTTAAAAGGCCTAAAAAGGAATAAAAGGACGTCGCTAGCTAAACAAATAAAGGGAGGACGGTGGCCAATCAACAAAGGGACGTCGCTGGTTAATTAATAATAAAGGCACGTCCATTATTTAATTGTTGAAGGATTTTGTTTGCAGGCTGACGGTGTTTCTTAGTCACAAATGCTTTTGATAGATGAACCATCGAGGCTGTGAAATAATAAGGTTGTGGTTATCTTCACAATAACCATCTGTGCAGGCACACTTGAATGTGTCATTATCCCCCTTGATGCAATCTCCACCTACCATCTTTGCATGCACACGTGAATGTGTCATTTTCCCCCTTGATGCAATTCCCACCTACCATCTGTGCATGCACACGTGAATGTGTCATAATCCCCCTTGATGCAATCCCCACCTACCATCTTTGCATGCACACGTGAATGTGTCATTATCCCCCTTGATGCAATCCCCACCTACCATCTTTGCATGCACACGTGAATGTGTCATTATCCCCCTTGATGTAATCCCCACCTACCATCTTTGCATGCACACGTGAATGTGTCATTTTCCCCCTTGATGCAATTCCCACCTACCATCTGTGCATGCACACGTGAATGTGTCATAATCCCCCTTGATGCAATCCCCACCTACCATCTTTGCATGCACACGTGAATGTGTCATTATCCCCCTTGATGCAATCCCCACCTACCATCTTTGCATGCACACGTGAATGTGTCATAATCCCCTTGATGCAATCTCCACCTACCATCTTTGCATGCACACGTGAATGTGTCATAATCCCCCTTGATGCAATCTCCACCTACCATTTTTGCATGCACACGTGAATGTGTCATAATCCCCCTTGATGCAATCCCCACCTACCATCTGTGCATGCACACGTGAATGTGTCATTATCCCCCTTGATGCAATCCCCACCTACCATCTTTGCATGCACACGTGAATGTGTCATTATCCCCCTTGATGTAATCCCCACCTACCATCTTTGCATGCACACGTGAATGTGTCATTTTCCCCCTTGATGCAATTCCCACCTACCATCTGTGCATGCACACGTGAATGTGTCATTTTTCCCCTTGATGCAATCTCCACCTACCATCTTAGCATGCACACTTGAATGTGCCACTATCCCCCTTGATGCAATTCCCACCTACCATCTGTGCATGCACACGTGAATGTGTCATTATCCCCCTTGATGCAATCCCCACCTACCATCTTTGCATGCACACGTGAATGTGTCATAATCCCCCTTGATGTAATCCCCACCTACCATCTGTGCAGGCACACGTGAATGTGTCATTATCCCCCTTGATGCAATCCCCACCTACCATTTTTGCATGCACACGTGAATGTGTCATAATCCCCCTTGATGTAATCCCCACCTACCATCTGTGCAGGCACACGTGAATGTGTCATTATCCCCCTTGTGCAATCCCCACCTGCCATCTTTGCATGCACACGTGAATGTGTCATTATCCCTCTTGATGTAATCCCCACCTACCACCTGTGCAGGCACACGTGAATGTGTCATTATCCGTCATTATCCCACTTGATGTAATCCCCACCTGCCATCTTTGCATGCACACGTGAATGTGTCATAATCCCCCTTGATGCAATTCCCACCTACCATCTGTGCATGCACACGTGAATGTGTCATTATCCCCCTTGATGCAATCCCCACCTACCATCTTTGCATGCACACGTGAATGTGTCATTATCCCCCTTGATGTAATCCCCACCTACCATCTGTGCAGGCACACGTGAATGTGTCATTATCCCCCTTGTGCAATCCCCACCTACCATCTTTGCATGCTCACGTGAATGTGTCATTATCCCTCTTGATGTAATCCCCACCTACCACCTGTGCAGGCACACGTGAATGTGTCATTATCCGTCATTATCCCACTTGATGTAATCCCCACCTGCCATCTTTGCATGCACACGTGAATGTGTCATAATCCCCCTTGATGCAATCCCCAACTACCATCTGTGCATGCACACGTGAATGTGTCATTATCCCCATTGATGCAATCCCCACCTACCATCTTTGCATGCACACGTGAATGTGTCATTATCCCACTTGATGTAATCCCCACCTACCATCTGTGCGGGCACACGTGAATGTGTCATTTTCCCCTTGTGCAATCCCCACCTACCATCTTTGCATGCACACGTGAATGTGTCATTATCCCACTTGATGTAATCTCCACCTATCATCTTTGCATGTACACGTGAATGTGTCATTATCACCCTTGGTGCAGTCTCCACCTACCATCTTTGCATGCACACGTGAATGTGTCATTATCCCCCTTGGTGCAATCTCCACCTACCATCTTTGCATGCACACGTGAATGTGTCATTATCCCCCTTGGTGCAGTCTCCACCTACCATCATTGCATGCACACGTGAATGTGTCATTAACCCCCTTTATGTAATCTCCACCTATCATCTTTGCATGTACACGTGAATGTGTCATTATCACCCTTGGTGCAGTCTCCACCTACCATCTTTGCATGCACACGTGAATGTGTCATTTTCCCCCTTGATGCAATTCCCACCTACCATCTTTGCATGCACACGTGAATGTGTCATTTTCCCCCTTGATGCAATTCCCACCTACCATCTGTGCATGCACACGTGAATGTGTCATTTTCCCCCTTGATGCAATCCCCACCTACCATCTTTGCATGCACACGTGAATGTGTCATTATCCCTCTTGATGTAATCCCCACCTATCATCTGTGCAGGCACACGTGAATGTGTCATTATCCCCCTTGTGCAATCCCCAACGGCCATCTTTGCATGCACACGTGAATGTGTCATTATCCCTCTTGATGTAATCCCCACCTACCACCTGTGCAGGCACACGTGAATGTGTCATTATCCGTCATTATCCCACTTGATGTAATCCCCACCTACCATCTGTGCGGGCACACGTGAATGTGTCATTATCCCCCTTGTGCAATCCCCACCTACCATCTTTGCATGCACACGTGAATGTGTCATTATCCCACTTGATGTAATCCCCACCTACCATCTTTGCATGCACACGTGAATGTGTCATTATCCCCCTTGGTGCAGTCTCCACCTACCATCATTGCATGCACACGTGAATGTGTCATTATCCCCCTTGATGTAATCTCCACCTATCATCTTTGCATGTACACGTGAATGTGTCATTATCACCCTTGGTGCAGTCTCCACCTACCATCGTTGCATGCACACGTGAATGTGTCATTATCCCCCTTGGTGCAATCTCCACCTACCATCTTTGCATGCACACGTGAATGTGTCATTATCCCCCTTGGTGCAGTCTCCACCTACCATCATTGCATGCACACGTGAATGTGTCATTAACCCCCTTTATGTAATCTCCACCTATCATCTTTGCATGTACACGTGAATGTGTCATTATCACCCTTGGTGCAGTCTCCACCTACCATCTTTGCATGCACACGTGAATGTGTCATTTTCCCCCTTGATGCAATTCCCACCTACCATCTTTGCATGCACACGTGAATGTGTCATTTTCCCCCTTGATGCAATTCCCACCTACCATCTGTGCATGCACACGTGAATGTGTCATTTTCCCCCTTGATGCAATCCCCACCTACCATCTTTGCATGCACACGTGAACGTGTCATTATCCCTCTTGATGTAATCCCCACCTATCATCTTTGCAGGCACACGTGAATGTGTCATTATCCCCCTTGTGCAATCCCCAACGGCCATCTTTGCATGCACACGTGAATGTGTCATTATCCCTCTTGATGTAATCCCCACCTACCACCTGTGCAGGCACACGTGAATGTGTCATTATCCGTCATTATCCCACTTGATGTAATCCCCACCTACCATCTGTGCGGGCACACGTGAATGTGTCATTATCCCCCTTGTGCAATCCCCACCTACCATCTTTGCATGCACACGTGAATGTGTCATTATCCCACTTGATGTAATCCCCACCTGCCATCTTTGCATGCAAACGTGAATGTGTCATTATCCCCCTTGGTGCAGTCTCCACCTACCATCATTGCATGCACACGTGAATGTGTCATTATCCCCCTTGATGTAATCTCCACCTATCATCTTTGCATGTACACGTGAATGTGTCATTATCACCCTTGGTGCAGTCTCCACCTACCATCTTTGCATGCACACGTGAATGTGTCATTATCCCCCTTGATGTAATCCCCACCTACCATCTGTGCAGGCACACGTGAATGTGTCATTATCCCCCTTGTGCAATCCCCACCTACCATCTTTGCATGCTCACGTGAATGTGTCATTATCCCTCTTGATGTAATCCCCACCTACCACCTGTGCAGGCACACGTGAATGTGTCATTATCCGTCATTATCCCACTTGATGTAATCCCCACCTGCCATCTTTGCATGCACACGTGAATGTGTCATAATCCCCCTTGATGCAATCCCCACCTACCATCTGTGCATGCACACGTGAATGTGTCATTATCCCCATTGATGCAATCCCCACCTACCATCTTTGCATGCACACGTGAATGTGTCATTATCCCACTTGATGTAATCCCCACCTACCATCTGTGCGGGCACACGTGAATGTGTCATTTTCCCCTTGTGCAATCCCCACCTACCATCTTTGCATGCACACGTGAATGTGTCATTATCCCACTTGATGTAATCTCCACCTATCATGTTTGCATGTACACGTGTATGTGTCATTATCACCCTTGGTGCAGTCTCCACCTACCATCTTTGCATGCACACGTGAATGTGTCATTATCCCCCTTGGTGCAATCTCCACCTACCATCTTTGCATGCACACGTGAATGTGTCATTATCCCCCTTGGTGCAGTCTCCACCTACCATCATTGCATGCACACGTGAATGTGTCATTAACCCCCTTTATGTAATCTCCACCTATCATCTTTGCATGTACACGTGAATGTGTCATTATCACCCTTGGTGCAGTCTCCACCTACCATCTTTGCATGCACACGTGAATGTGTCATTTTCCCCCTTGATGCAATTCCCACCTACCATCTTTGCATGCACACGTGAATGTGTCATTTTCCCCCTTGATGCAATTCCCACCTACCATCTGTGCATGCACACGTGAATGTGTCATTTTCCCCCTTGATGCAATCCCCACCTTCCATCTTTGCATGCACACGTGAATGTGTCATTATCCCTCTTGATGTAATCCCCACCTATCATCTGTGCAGGCACACGTGAATGTGTCATTATCCCCCTTGTGCAATCCCCAACGGCCATCTTTGCATGCACACGTGAATGTGTCATTATCCCTCTTGATGTAATCCCCACCTACCACCTGTGCAGGCACACGTGAATGTGTCATTATCCGTCATTATCCCACTTGATGTAATCCCCACCTACCATCTGTGCGGGCACACGTGAATGTGTCATTATCCCCCTTGTGCAATCCCCACCTACCATCTTTGCATGCACACGTGAATGTGTCATTATCCCACTTGATGTAATCCCCACCTGCCATCTTTGCATGCACACGTGAATGTGTCATTATCCCCCTTGGTGCAATCTCCACCTACCATCTTTGCATGCACACGTGAATGTGTCATTATCCCCCTTGATGTAATCTCCACCTATCATCTTTGCATGTACACGTGAATGTGTCATTATCACCCTTGGTGCAGTCTCCACCTACCATCTTTGCATGCACACGTGAATGTGTCATTATCCCCCTTGATGCAATCTCCACCTACCATCTTTGCATGCACACGTGAATGTGTCATTATCCCCCTTGGTGCAGTCTCCACCTACCATCATTGCATGCACACGTGAATGTGTCATTAACCCCCTTTATGTAATCTCCACCTATCATCTTTGCATGTACACGTGAATGTGTCATTATCACCCTTGGTGCAGTCTCCACCTACCATCTTTGCATGCACACGTGAATGTGTCATTTTCCCCCTTGATGCAATTCCCACCTACCATCTTTGCATGCACACGTGAATGTGTCATTTTCCCCCTTGATGCAATTCCCACCTACCATCTGTGCATGCACACGTGAATGTGTCATTTTCCCCCTTGATGCAATCCCCACCTACCATCTTTGCATGCACACGTGAATGTGTCATTATCCCTCTTGATGTAATCCCCACCTATCATCTGTGCAGGCACACGTGAATGTGTCATTATCCCCCTTGTGCAATCCCCAACGGCCATCTTTGCATGCACACGTGAATGTGTCATTATCCCTCTTGATGTAATCCCCACCTACCACCTGTGCAGGCACACGTGAATGTGTCATTATCCGTCATTATCCCACTTGATGTAATCCCCACCTACCATCTGTGCGGGCACACGTGAATGTGTCATTATCCCCCTTGTGCAATCCCCACCTACCATCTTTGCATGCACACGTGAATGTGTCATTATCCCACTTGATGTAATCCCCACCTGCCATCTTTGCATGCACACGTGAATGTGTCATTATCCCCCTTGGTGCAGTCTCCACCTACCATCATTGCATGCACACGTGAATGTGTCATTATCCCCCTTGATGTAATCTCCACCTATCATCTTTGCATGTACACGTGAATGTGTCATTATCACCCTTGGTGCAGTCTCCACCTACCATCTTTGCATGTACACGTGAATGTGTCATTATCCCCCTTGGTGCAATCTCCACCTACAATCTTTGCATGCACACGTGAATGTGTCATTATCCCCCTTGGTGCAGTCTCCACCTACCATCATTGCATGCACACGTGAATGTGTCATTAACCCCCTTGATGTAATCTCCACCTATCATCTTTGCATGTACACGTGAATGTGTCATTATCACCCTTGGTGCAGTCTCCACCTACCATCTTTGCATGCACACGTGAATGTGTCATTTTCCCCCTTGATGCAATTCCCACCTACCATCTTTGCATGCACACGTGAATGTGTCATTTTCCCCCTTGATGCAATTCCCACCTACCATCTGTGCATGCACACGTGAATGTGTCATTTTCCCCCTTGATGCAATCCCCACCTACCATCTTTGCATGCACACGTGAATGTGTCATTATCCCTCTTGATGTAATCCCCACCTATCATCTGTGCAGGCACACGTGAATGTGTCATTATCCCCCTTGTGCAATCCCCAACGGCCATCTTTGCATGCACACGTGAATGTGTCATTATCCCTCTTGATGTAATCCCCACCTACCACCTGTGCAGGCACACGTGAATGTGTCATTATCCGTCATTATCCCACTTGATGTAATCCCCACCTGCCATCTTTGCATGCACACGTGAATGTGTCATAATCCCCCTTGATGCAATTCCCACCTACCATCTGTGCATGCACACATGAATGTGTCATTATCCCCATTGATGCAATCCCCACCTACCATCTTTGCATGCACACGTGAATGTGTCATTATCCCCCTTGATGTAATCCCCACCTACCATCTGTGCAGGCACACGTGAATGTGTCATTATCCCCCTTGTGCAATCCCCACCTACCATCTTTGCATGCACACGTAAATGTGTCATTATCCCTCTTGATGTAATCCCCACCTACCACCTGTGCAGGCACACGTGAATGTGTCATTATTCGTCATTATCCCACTTGATGTAATCCCCAACTGCCATCTTTGCATGCACACGTGAATGTGTCATTATCCCCCTTGATGTAATCTCCACCTATCATCTTTGCATGTACACGTGAATGTGTCATTATCACCCTTGGTGCAGTCTCCACCTACCATCTTTGCATGCACACGTGAATGTGTCATTATGCCCCTTGATGTAATCCCCACCTACCATCTTTGCAGGCACACGTGAATGTGTCGTTATCCATCTTGATGCAATCTCCACCATTCCAACACGCGCAGACCTGTGGCTCCGGTTTGACGACTTCTCGGGCTTTTAAACAATGAAGACAATTACAACAATCATTTTGCATTCTTCCATGTTTATAAATATGCGAATGTGTGGTTAGTTTATAATTCATTTATTTGTTACATTACCTTTGTTTACAAGTTAACATTGTACACACTAAATGTGGGGAAAGGGCGTGTATAAGTTGTTTACCATATTCCAGCCCCATCCTATATTTTGATATTGTATATACAATATTGTGTGTGTTTTTTCTTTCAATAATAAAATATGTTTAAACCATTCAACCAAACATAAATTAAATCTAAAGAAGAAGAAAGCAGTCCCAGTTTAATGGATTCTGTTGCACTTTCAAAGCCTCAGTGCAAAGTTCGATGTATTGTAATGGCAATCAAAATAGTATATGCATTTCATAATATAATATAATAATATGAATTAACATGACATTGTAAATGTTGTTTACCCGCATCACAGGTAAACTTGCTTCCCGGAAGAAAAGTAGTCCCGTCTGGGCATGCGCACTTGAATCCATCCGGAATAAGCAGGCAAATATGACTACACTTTTCTCCTGACCTTGGGCATCGCGGTTTGACTGCAAGTAATTTTATATTCCGATTGTCCAAGGCTGTTCACAATTACATAAATACGTTGCACTAATTATAGAACTTTAACAAAACGCGTATTTTGTCTCCTTTAATGGTGTTTGGTTTCTGGCTTACTCAGAATAAAAGAACCTACAAAATGTTAAACGGTGGTGTTAAAAAGGACTGAACTATATCTAATGTCGTTTTCAACGATATAAAGTCTTACTATGCAAGTCAACGCGGAGTCTATGAAAGACACGGACGCTACTTGGGTACGGTATATTCGTCTGGAGCACCGTGCTGTTACCAAAGCCAAATTTATTTATATAATGTGCGGAAGCATTCTCCCGAGATATCCAATAAATCTTGCTTTCAAAAACGTCAAGACTGACCGGTGTATGCACTGGAAAAAAGAATAATACATTCAGACATTACACATTAAGACAAAAATCCTCTAAGCTAGTTCATTCAACGGTAGTAACTGTTATAAACCTGAATTTGAAAATGCCAAAATAAACTGCGAAATCCGCATGTAAACCAAGAAATGACTTATATTTTAAACTCAAATATATTATTGAACTCGAAGAAATTTAATAAATCAAATACTGATACAATGATACTATTCCCTGAAGTGATTTTGCGGCCATCTTGAATTAAGCAAATTTGCAAGAGCCGCCATGTGGCCAAAGACACTTTTCATAAACAATGGACATTCTTCTAACAATTACATAATAGAAAATATTCAATATTTTGCCGGACACTTTTGTCTCAACAATGAGTACCTGGAACCCGGACTATATGCTGAAATACCTGGAACCCGGACTATATACTGAAATACCTGGAACCCGGACTATATACTGAAATACCTGGAACCCGGACTATATACTGAAATACCTTAAAAGAACTTGAGGAATTAACCCTCTTTATAATCATTTATTGACAATTACCTTTTCTGATCAGCACCACTCGATCAGTTCCATCATGCTTAATGGATTCAATGACTCCAAGCTTATAATCCGCCCAATACACCCTATCATACATCAGATAGTCGATGGTGAGGGCGGACGGACGAACGAGTCGCTCCGTAACAAGAACGCTGCGATGAGAACCGTCCATCCAGGCCATCTCAATCCTTGGATGCCACGGATCTGCGTTTACCCAGTATAGCAAGCTGTATAGACAAAATAACAGAATATGTCATTGCAAAAGCACATTATCTTGTATTTCCAGGATCGAGGAGGTGACATGTACATGGTGATTTAATATCATGGTTTGCAGATTTCCATTCCAAACACGTTTTGAATTATAAATCGAAAGAAAATACGTCTTAACAAGATAATCAAATTTTGATATACGTTAAATTCAGCCTTTCTCCAGTTTTAATGTATTGAAAAGTACACTGAACATAACATTTACCCTAGTTCTGGATTGAGGGCAATAGCTAGGGGCTGTGTTATCCTAGACACAACTGTGTGTTGGTACCTTCCGTCAAAAGTCGACACTGATATCGATCCAAGGGTGAGGTCGCTCCAATATATGTTACTAGAGCAAAAGAAAATACATTTAGTAGGCCCAAACAAGTGATAGTCGTAGATGAATGGCTTCCACTCAGAAATAATAATAGATGTACGTATCCCGAACAGCAGCAGAGATATAGCTTCCACTACGAATTGTCGTGGATATATGGCTACCACTATTATAGTAATATTGGTACATATAGGGCTCCCATCCAATAATATGGGCTCCCATCCAATAATGTTGGTACATATAGGGCTCCCATCCAGTAATGTTGGTACATATAGGGCTCCCATCCAGTAATGTTGGTACATATAGGGCTCCCATCCAATAATGTTGGTACATATAGGGCTCCCATCCAGTAATATTGGTACATATAGGGCTCCCATCCAGTAATGTTGGTACATATAGGGCTCCCATCCAGTAATGTTGGTACATACAGGGCTCCCATCTAGTAATGTTGGTACATACAGGGCTCCCATCCAATAATGTTGGTACATACAGGGCTCCCATCCAATAATGTTGGTACATACAGGGCTCCCATCCAATAATGTTGGTACATATAGGGCTCCCATCCAATAATGTTGGTACATATAGGGCTCCCATCCAATAATATTGGTACATATAGGGCTTCCATCCAATAATGTTGGTACATATAGGGCTCCCATCCAATAATGTTGGTACATATAGGGCTCCCATCCAATAATATTAGTATATACCTGGCTCCTATCCAATAATATCGGTACATATATGGCGACCACTCTGTGATATTGGTACATATATGGCGACCACTCTGTGATATTGGTACATCTAACCCTACCACTCTGTAATATTGGTACATATATGGCTACCACTCTGTAATATTGGTACATATATGGCGACCACTCTGTGATATTGGTACATATATGGCGACCACTCTGTGATATTGGTACATATATGGCGACCACTCTGTGATATTGGTACATATATGGCGACCACTCTGTGATATTGGTACATATATGGCGACCACTCTGTGATATTGGTACATATATGGCTCCAACCCTATAATAATGGTAGATAAATGGGTCACAATCAGTAAAAAGTGGTAGATATATGGCTTCCAACTAGTACAAGTGGTAAATATATATTTTCCACGCAGTAATATTGGGAGATATATGGCCCCACTATATACTTGTGGTAGACATATGACTCCCATTAAATAATAGTGGTAGATATATAGTCCCCACTAAATAATAGCCTTAGATATTTCTTTCACTCTGTGCCAACAGTGATGTTCAGCATGCTCATTTACTAAAACTGTCGGTTTAGCAATGTGTTACTTAACATTTTTCATTTCTAATGCCCTCGTCAAATTACATATGCTATGTGCGATAATTCCAATCGAATTCATTTCTATTTCACTGATGGTAAAACGGCTCATTGTTTTTTTTAAAAACTGGTTTACAGGAAATCACGTTGAAATACAACATACATTATAAGTAATTCCTTCTCGATTAATGACCATGTGGTTCGTGGATGGTTTTATCTTGAAAAACATATTTTCGACGCTTGACTTCCGAATGAAATGCATTTCAAAACAATGTCCATGGTGTGATATGAAACTCCAGTTATATTCTGTCTATACTCGCAAATATTTAAAATTTATAAACAGACACCTAAATATTTGTTTTAAACTAAAAACATGAAGTTAAAGAGAGTGATCTCGAAACAGTTCTAAGTGACATTAACTTGAAAAGCAGGTAGAACATTTCGCATTCATCCTTTCTACTTTGAAACTTACTCCTCCGCCCACTCAATGGCTATTGCAAAGGGTCTGGAAGCGTTGACTCCAATGTTCTGTGGAATGCCGTTCTGATCTGGTCGTTCTGGCATCGGCGTTCGGAATATTGACCTAAAAATATTGTAAATAAATAACATAAATTGGTGTTGAGGGTTAGGTTACAATGATGCTTTTTATTATGAAACTCTGTGATCACACAGTTTTAAACCTTTTATTTTATAAAAATAATGTGTGTGATGTTTAAAGTTACAATAATGACTGCATCGTATCTTTGAAAAGTTTTTGCATTAGGTGCTCTGAATTGTATTCCTCCGTCTGCAGATAGAGTTGGGATCTCTAATCATAGAAGTACTAGGGTTTTACCTGTACGTTTATCATTATTTGTTTTATTGTTAAGTTTCCTCAAGTTAATGCACACTTTGATAAGATTTACCTTTTGCGGTTTATCTTTATTTAGGATTGTTGGGATAAGAGTGAGGTTTGTGCACATAAACTGGTTTAAACCCCCAGTAAATTTACATTTTACTGACCGTTCCAAAACGGTTCTTAACAATCCTAGTTTTTTTATATATAGTATGTATGCACTGTGCTGCTTGTGGAGTTTTGTTCTTCCATGTTTCTTGTTTGTGATTTTATGTTCTATGCCTTTGGCGTTAACCCAGTTCCATTAAACCTGATTTATGTTTAAACGTTTTGCAATTGAGCTTGTTTCTGTAGCTTTTCGCATAAATGTTGAAAAATAGAAGGCGATGAATGTTGTTTGGTTTAAAAAATATTTCGAGATTATTCATTGCAACTGCGCATTATTTAAATGATGTTGACGGGCTTCAAGTGCAGCACTCCATGCTGCTGGTACTAACCACTCTCAATATAACTTGGTTTTCTTTTTTCTTGTGAAGAATCTCTTAAAAATGCATATGTTTTGGAAACTCCATACACTGGCGTCACGCATATCACGTCACTAGTCAATAATGGAAACAGTTGACAGCATTTTTATTTTAAGTTAATGTAAAATTAATACCTATTGCAAAGAAACGTCTAAAATAAAGTAAGAAACAATTGTATTAATATAGGGCTGAACTTCATATCTCCGTGTACCGGTGACAGGGGTTTCTCTGCTCATGAAGGTATATCACTGCGTAGGAAAGTGTGTATTTTGATGTAATGAAGTATGACCTTTCAAGTGTTGTGTTTAGTTACATTTACTGACACTTCATTCTAAAGCACGTTACTGAATGCAATTTGATCGTTTATCGTCTATTAATATTTTTATCCGCTTTTGGTACGCGTATTGTTGTATATACAAATAAACTCGCTACCCTTCCTGAAAGCTCATTATACGGCTAAAGAAAATCAAATCTAGATTTGTTTGGATCTGTGAACGGTGGGTTAAACACGAATTCACTGAGAGTATAATATAATGTTAGACATTTGGAATTCATATATTCTAAAAGAGTGTCTGTCGATTGTGGTTTATATTTTTTTCAGAGTGCATATTGTATGATTTGCTTCTATTTTATTTGCACATTTGTTGTTTAATGATATGTTTGCAAAGAAGAACACATTGGAATCTACAGGATTTTAACGAAGATAATATACGAACATTTATTATTTATTATCGATTATTTCGTTTATTTTAAACTGACTTGGAAGGAAGCACCTATTTTATTATTTAAATTAGTACAGTTAATGTACCGTTAATTCAAAAAAACCTTACAAAATGCACTTTTTGTAAAATGTTAATACGTTATGTAAAGTTCAATTCATTTTTTGAAAATCATTCCATTCAGACGTTATAAAAAGCACAGTATAGTATTGTTTTTGTACCACCTTTGTATTTCATCTGTCCAGTAGAGCAAATGTTTTTCAATGTCAACATCCATAGCAGTGACATGTTGGCCATCAACAACAGATCCCGAGTATTGTTTTTTGTCTGGTCGGTATCGTCTGATTTGGGTTAGAGTAGAAAAGAACATGGTGCGACTTAAATCTGAAAAAGAAGTAAACCTACAGTCAGAACACGTTGACCAAGCGTTCAAACATGCATACGAACAGTAAACTTAGTCAGACCACATTGATCAAGCGTTCAAACATGCATACGAACAGTAAACCTAAAGTCAGACCACATTGATCAAGCGTTCAAACATGCATACGAACAGTAAACCTAAAGTCAGACCACATTGATCAAGCGTTCAAACATGCATACGAACAGTAAACTTACAGTCAGACCACATTGATCAAGCGTTCAAACATGCATACGAACAGTAAACCTAAAGTCAGACCACATTGATCAAGCGTTCAAACATGCATACGAACAGTAAACCTAAAGTCAGACCACATTGATCAAGCGTTCAAACATGCATACGAACAGTAAACCTAAAGTCAGAACACATTGATCAAGTGTTCAAACATGCATACGAACAGTAAACTTACAGTCAGACCACATTGATCAAGCGTTCAAACATGCAAACGAACAGTAAACCTACAGTCAAAACGTATTTATAAGGCGAGCCAACATGCAGACGACCAGTAAACTTACAGTCAGAACACATTCATCAAGCGTTCAAACATGCATACGAACAGTAAACTTATAGTCTAAACCTATTTATAAGGCGATCCAACATGCAGACGATCAGTAAACAAACAGTAAATTTACATCAAAACACATCTTTAAAGTATTAAACCAAGCAGACGAACCGTAAACCTTTAGTTAGAACACATTCATAAGGCACTAAAACATGCATACGAACAGCTGACGAACAGTAAACCTACATTTAAAACACATTTATAAAGCGTTAACATTTAAATGATAAAAAATGCAGAGGAACAGTCAACAAAGTCAGATCACATATATAACGTGATAAAACATGAAGAGGAACAGTCAACATACAGTCAGATCACATATATAACGTGATAAAACATGAAGAGGAACAGTCAACATACAGTCAGATCACATATATAACGTGATAAAACATGCAGAGGAACAGTCAACATACAGTCAGATCACATTTATAAAGCGTGAAAACATGCAGACGAACAGTCAACATACAATCAGATCACATTTATAAAGCATCACAACACGCAGACGAACAGTCAAATTTATTTGGAAAAAAGAAACATTTTAAAAGGTATACATCAGCGTAGACAATATTCACATTACCGTTTACAAAAGATACGTAGAATAATAATTATTGTATGTACCGTCCGGTTTGCAATCCTTGCCTTGCCCTTTGTCATCGCGGAAATCTGGGGCGCACTCGCACTTGAAAGAGCCCTTTACATTATTGCATAGCTGAGGACAGAAGTTACCATGCAATGTACATTCATCAATGTCTGAAATGTATGAAAGACCCCTATACATTATTGCATAACTGAGGACAGAAGTTACCATGCAATGTACATTCGTCAATGTCTGAAATGTATGAAAGACCCCTATACATTATTGCATAACTGAGGACAGAAGTTACCATGCAATGTACATTCATCAATGTCTGAAATGTATGAAAGACCCCTATACATTATTGCATAACTGAGGACAGAGGTTACCATGCAATGTACATTCGTCAATGTCTGAAATTTATGAAAGACCCCTATACATTATTGCATAACTGAGGACAGAGGTTACCATGCAATGTGCATTCGTCAATGTCTGAAATTTATGAAAGACCCCTATACATTATTGCATAACTGAGGACAGAGGTTACCATGCAATGTACATTCGTCAATGTCTGAAATGTATGAAAGACCCCTATACATTATTGCATAGCTGATGACAGAAGTTACCATGCAATGTACATTCATCAATGTCTGAAATGTATGAAAGACCCCTTTACATTATTGCATAGCTGATGACAGAAGTTACCATGCAATGTACATTCATCAATGTCTGAAATGTATGAAAGACCCCTATACATTATTGCATAACTGAGGACAGAAGTTACCATGCAATGTACATTCATCAATGTCTGAAATGTATGAAAGACCCCTTTACATTATTGCATAACTGAGGACAGTAGTTGCCATGCAATGCACATTCGTCAATGTCTGAAATGTATGAAAGACCCCTTTACATTATTGCATAGCTGAGGACAGAAGTTACCATGCAATGTACATTCGTCAATGTCTGAAATGTATGAAAGTCCCCTATACATTATTGCATAACTGAGGACAGAAGTTACCATGCAATGTACATTCGTCAATGTCTGAAATGTATGAAAGTCCCCTTTACATTATTGCATAACTGAGGACAGAGGTTACCATGCAATGTACATTCATCAATGTCTGAAATGTATGAAAGACCCCTATACATTATTGCATAGCTGATGACAGAAGATACCATGCAATGTACATTCGTCAATGTCTGAAATGTATGAAAGGCCCCTATACATTATTGCATAGCAGAGGACAGAAGTTACCATGCAATGTGCATTCATCAATGTCTGAAATGTATGAAAGGCCCCTATACATTATTGCATAACTGAGAACAGTAGTTGCCATGCAATGTGCATTCACCAATGTCTGAAATGTATGAAAGGCCCCTATACATTATTGCATAGCTGAGGACAGAAGTTGCCATGCAATGTACATTCATCAATGTCTGAAATGTATGAAAGGCCCCTATACATTATTGCATAGCTGAGGACAGAAGTTGCCATGCAATGTGCATTCATCAATGTCTGAAATGTATGAAAGGCCCCTTTACATTATTGCATAGCTGAGGACAGAAGTTGCCATGCAATGTGCATTCATCAATGTCTGAAATGTATGAAAGGCCCCTATACATTATTGCATAGCTGAGGACAGAAGTTGCCATGCAATGTGCATTCATCAATGTCTGAAATGTATGAAAGGCCCCTATACATTATTGCATAACTGAGGACAGTAGTTACCATGCAATGCACATTCGTCAATGTCTGAAATGTATGAAAGACCCCTATACATTATTGCATAGCTGAGGACAGAAGTTACCATGCAATGCACATTCGTCAATGTCTGAAATGTATGAAAGGCCCCTATACATTATTGCATAACTGAGGACAGTAGTTGCCATGCAATGTGCATTCATCAATGTCTGAAATGTATGAAAGGCCCCTATACATTATTGCATAACTGAGGACAGTAGTTGCCATGCAATGTACATTCATCAATGTCTGAAATGTATGAAAGGCCCCTATACATTATTGCATAGCTGAGGACAGAAGTTACCATGCAATGTGCATTCGTCAATGTCTGAAATGTATGAAAGACCCCTATACATTATTGCATAACTGAGGACAGAAGTTACCATGCAATGTGCATTCATTAATGTCTGAAATGTATGAAAGGCCCCTATACATTATTGCATAACTGAGGACAGTAGTTGCCATTCAATGTACATTCATCAATGTCTGAAATGTATGAAAGGCCCCTATACATTATTGCATAACTAAGGACAGTAGTTGCCATGCAATGTGCATTCATCAATGTCTGAAATGTATGAAAGACCCCTATACATTATTGCATAACTGAGGACAGAAGTTACCATGCAATGTACATTCGTCAATGTCTGAAATGTATGAAAGACCCCTATACATTATTGCATTACTGAGGACAGTAGTTGCCATGCAATGTGCATTCATCAATGTCTGAAATGTATGAAAGGCCCCTATACATTATTGCATTACTGAGGACAGTAGTTGCCATGCAATGTACATTCGTCAATGTCTGAAATGTATGAAAGGCCCCTATACATTATTGCATTACTGAGGACAGTAGAGTAGTTGCCATGCAGTGTGCATTCATCAATGTCTGAAATGTATGAAAGACCCCTATACATTATTACATAACTGAGGACAGAAGTTACCATGCAATGTACATTCGTCAATGTCTGAAATGTATGAAAGACCCCTATACATCATTGCATAGCTGATGACAGAAGTTACCATGCAATGTACATTCATCAATGTCTGAAATGTCACATAATTTATGAAATTCAATTGGTCAAACGAGGGCTACGGTTGCTTTATGAATACGTACAATAAGATTAAAAGTACACTTTAAGATTGAGCTTTTTGGTATATACTTTTTTAGCTCGAATATAGACAGCCAAAAGTTGAAATGTATCACATTCTAATTCGTTTCCTGGACAGCACTAAGTACTGGTGTCCTTGTGGACAGGCCAGGGGAAGGTTCCCCTGGTTTTGATCGTGCCAATGACCTCTCGGTGACTTAGATACAACTAGACAGCTTTTAACCACATGTCAAATCATTTTAATTAATGTATACAAATTTAGCTTAAACAGGGTTCATTAATATACGTGACGTCAAGAAAGCACAAGGCCATGCCATCAATAAACAGCTAAACTTCAAGACTCCATACTATTGAAAAGCATACAGATATTTGTTAAATATTTGCTTGACCATGTTAGGAAATAAACAGGCTAATTGTACTGATGCCGCTCAATAACGGGAAACAACGCCATGTGTCGTTTCCGTCGTTTCCGAAACACATACACCTTTTAGGGTAGATACTGCAGTAATGTCTCCTGGGAGTTTGTTATATGTGGAATGTTATGTTATAATATATATGTGGTTAAAATAAGACGTTGGTGCAGGCCTTACGAACACAATGAACAAAATAAAGTTAATTGCTGTTACAAACCTTCACAGATGGTCACATCTTTACCACTGGTTCTATAACCATGGAAACACGAGCAATAGTGACCGTCCTTGACATCTGTGCAATTTTGTTGACAACCTCCATTGTCAACGGAGCAAACGGATTCTTTTTCACTATCACCTTCAATTCAACAGGAAAAAAGTATATTTCAGTATATATAAACATTATACACAATTCTGAAATCTCCTCAAAGTTTATTACATAGAACAACCCTTTCTAGTTATACAGCTGATTCAGTTAAATCATTTTTATATTCATTAAAAGCTCTTTTTACTTACTTTAATCTTTTGTAATCCATTTCGTGATTTCGGTGAAATATGGAGTTTTATCAGAGAAATAAAAGCAGTGAAATTTGATATTTTTACTTAAACTAAGGAATGAAACTATCAACTATCAGATGCAGTTTCATCCCTTCGATCAAAATTTGTGAACAAATAAATATAGGATACATGTTTGAAGTCGAGGGGGGAGTTTATCCGGCGAGTGGCGAGCCAAGATAGCTTTCAACAGGTGTCGAATATTCCCCTCATTTCGAACCAATCTGTGTATTTAATTTATCCGACATTTTGCCACACATTTTGTCATATATATATATATATATATATGTAATTGTTGTTTCCACGTAATTCCATTTTGATTTATCCTGACTTATCTTGGAACGAACCTTTTTGAACTACATCAGTGACTATAACATGACAAAAATCCCATAATCAGGAGTCCGACACAAACTACGTGGCTCAAGTTTATCACGTATAAAGAAGTTCGTAGCTTTTCTGCCGAAAATGTTGGTCAAAACTACGGTGTTAATTTCACGATCCACACTAAAATTACCACACTGTGAATTGTTTTGCAATTGCTATGAGATCCGACACCAAACTTACCACAATTTGTCTCGTCCGTTGCATCCCCACAATCGTCCACGTGATTGCAAATTAGTGAAGCGTGAACGCACTTGCTATTTTTACACCTGAGAAAATCCAGCCCGCATTCTGTCTCTGGAATTTTACCTTTGTGGGAAAGCGAATAACATTAAATTGTATCAAAGTCATGGCAGTGTTTATCGCTATCTGTTTTGTTTAATATTCTAATTGAAGCATTGCCACTGTTACATACAACTATTTATGGTATTCAAAACTGGTCTCTATTGAAACCATAAAAGGGAATACATTGAATGACCTTTACAGCGGATGAAGTACGTCAAACACTGTAGGCTTAACTAAAGATTTATTTCAGTTAATCGAGTTCAACAAATGTGTTGACTGGTTTTTAGCAAATATAGGTTGAAATCTGAATGTGATTTCAGCATGTCAATGACACCAGTGTAACGCAACCTGGTGATGAGACAATTTACTGGTGTGAAGCCGAGACACAAATCAATGACAAAAGAATACAAACTGTTTGCAATATGATTGTTATTTAAAGGTAAACTTACAAGCATCAAACAAAATAGACATATCATTTTATTAAATGTCCGTACTTACATTTGGTATCAATATCTTCTACATCACAGTCTACGAGCTTGCCGCAGACTTGCCATTTTTGATGGCATGCGCCATGTTTGCACCGCATGTGCGTATCTGTTGGACACATGATCTGATCACATGATTCAAGAAGCTCGTCTGATTGGTCCATGCAGTCCGAATGACCATCACAAACCCAGATATGCGGAATACATTGCTGCAATCAAGTCTTTTTATTAACATCTTTTTCAAATAATGAGTGACAACGCAGTATTTCACAAAAAAAATGTTTACGTGTGTGTCAATAAGTTCATGACGCATAATGGTTTCGTGAATGATAAGATTTAATTATTATTGTAAATATAAAAAAGTAATAACAAAATGATTGAAACCAAATCGAGGGGTGAATGCGAAAAGGTTCTAAGTGACATTAAATAAAGAAGAAGATCAATGTTAAACGTTCAATGTCCAAGTTTGAATATAAAAATTTGAATTCATTGAATATTATTATATGACATACCCCATTTTTGCAGGTAAAATGTTTACTGGCACAAGGTGTCTTCTCTTTTGAACAATTTAATTCATCGGAGCCATCTGGACATTGTGGGAAACCGTCACATACATACTGTGCATCAAGGCATTGCGATATGTTGCTACACCGAAACTGGCCACTGCCACACATCATTGTGTCTACAAGGTAGAGGAATTTTATGCATATTTCATTGTTTTAATTACTATTTCTGGACATTCAGGTGGGAGTGATATACTTTTTTTAATTTAACTAGTTTTCTAAGATCAGAGAGAAATAGTTTTATCCGGATTAGCTAGACTAGTTGAAGTACATGGCACTTTATTTTAAAGGAGGAGCTAACATTGACCTTAAAGCTGCACTCTTTTGAGCCAATGTCTGGAAACCAGTGACATAAAACTGCTGACAAAAGATCTTCACATTTACGTTCAAAATATAATGTTCTAAAGTTAAAAGCGTAGCTAACGCTTAAGGAATCGAATCAAATTTATTTATTCATTCATTGACTTTTTTAGTCAAATAGCACTGTCAGTAAACAAACCTAGTCAGTCAAGAAAAATGCATAGTGCTTGCATTGTGTTTCAATGATTAGTAACATGTTATAGATAAAGGGAAACACTATATTATATCACAAAAATACCAAGTACATTGAAAGTAAAGTACAGGTACTAAAGTATGCCCAATGCACTGAATAATACTGTATGAACTTGTGTACACCCTTGACCATATAAATAGACGCCAGGATCACCTTTGTTTTGGTACTGACAGACCAAGGGGCAAGGGAGATAATTTGTATTGCGAGATATATGGGCTCGAGTTTGGGTTCTCTCAATTGATACAAAATGTTTCCTTAGAAGCAAATCATTGGCTTACACAACGAAAACACGATGTTAAAGAATATCAATTTGTAACATGGTTTACAAACGTTGACATGCTTTTTCATCCCAGTAATTTAACTAATACAAATTTCTAAAGTAAACCACTGCACAATCCAAATGTTTAACATACTTGCACATGTTATTTCATCCGAGTTATCTCCACAATCGTTGTCATGGTCACATAACCATTTCCGTCGAACACATTTCTCGTTGCTACATCGTACTTCCGTTTCTGAGCACTTCCGGTATAAAGGTGCTGCATATAAAATTAATCATCACCATTATTGTTTTAATTCAGTAAGAAATAAAAACCATTGTTTCAATGTTTAACTGAAAGTTTCATACACTTGTTATTTGGAAAATCACTAGAAATTGAATTTTATGAATAAGAAATAATGTAACGTTCGGTTTGAAAAAATGACGTATTTTAATAATTTACACCAATTAATCATTTTAAAAGAAATACATACCGCACATATCAATGTCCTCATCACTATGGTCCCCACAATCGTTGTCAAAATCACACATCCATCTCTTGGGTACACACCTGCATAAATTGAGTTTCAATAAAAAATGGTGTAAGCATCATGGCAGAGAAGTGGTAATCGTATCGTTTCGAATAAAGACAATACAATGGTATACACAACCCCTAGTGCGACACAAACTGTTTCGGATCATTATTAACTTCGTTGACAGGAATAACTTTTTTAGACAGAATGTAACCTCAAACAAAATCCATGCTGACAAACATTCCAAATGTTGCACTGCTTCATGTGATCAATTATTACTTTTAGGAATTCTGTACGTCAAATGATGCACTTCTTCATATGATCAATATAGTTACTGTAAGAAGATTTGTACGTCGATTGGTGCACTGTCATATGATCAATAGTTACTGTAATAAGATCTGTACGTCGATTGGTGCACTGTCATATGATCAATAATTACTGTAATAAGATCTGTAAGTCAAATGGTGCACTGTCATATGATCAATAGTTACTGTAAGAAGTTCTGTACGTCAAATGTTGCACTTCTTCTTATGATCAAGTGTTACTTTAAGGAGTTATGTGCTTCAAATGTTGCACTACTTTATATGGTAAAGTGTTACTGTCAGAAGTTCTGTACGTCAAATGTTGCACTACCTTATATGATGAAGCTTTATTGCAATGAATAAACCTTGAGAAGCAGAAATGGTTGTTATTGCCAACACAAATAAGGAAATATTGCGTCACGGTGTCCCAAAGCTTAAATAAAATGGCGGCGCCCACTTCCTAACTACTAGCTGTGATATGTTAATTTACGAAATTTGAAACAATGGCGTAATGTGATTATGTAGAATTTATTATTCTCACATTTACTAAGTACAAAGAAAGTCACTTGTTGGATGACATTTGGGACACTGGAGTATATTGCCTCCTCTTACCTTTTATTTTTACACTGAAAGTCTCCAGTGGGATGGCATTTGGGACACTGGCTTATCTCCTCGTCCGAATTATCTCGACAATCATCCCGCCCATTACATCTCAACCAGTCAGGGATACATCGGTAGTTTGCCTCGCACTTCCACCAGCCTTGCTTACATGTTCGATTTTCTGAAATAATCCTTCAGCTGAATTTAACTTAAAGTATATAATCCCTACCTTTTGATTTGATTGTATGTATGCTTACCTTTTTTCTTTCTTGAATAAGTATATATACAAGGTATTATAGGTGTGTAATACATGTTACATGAAGCTTCCTTTGTCACTGTATCGATTTTAATTGACACTCTTATTCAAAATCAGTACAAACACATGTGAAGCACACATAATTGTTCAGTGATAAACCTTTAACTACTTATAAAAAATGCATTTATGGAAAATATAAATTACTGATAACAAGATTTTACCCGTATATTTAATTGCTGAATACGCAAAAATATTAAATGATGTGTGGGTGCAAATAGATTTACTGTGATCTACTATCTTCTCACAAGGTAGACATACTGTTTTCTGTACCTTACTTTCAAATTATGCTCGGAATCCTTCTAAGAAGCCATCGATTTCGACATTCATTCTTCCGTGTTGGTACGTATAACAATTGTTTTAATTGTGGTAAATCGTTTTTGGGAGTAAGAGTGCATCTTTAAGTATTAAACTAAGATAGTGATCAGAAGTTTCCATTAGCAAGGATGTTAACAATGACCGAAAATGTATGGAAAATAAAGTAATTGCCGTGTTTAGTAATTGTTACATATTAAAGCTTTCAAATGTGGTCGACCGAAGGAAAGATACGGTCCAAAAATATATTTACAGATCTTTATATATCCAGTCTCTATTTCAACAACGGGAATAACTAAATTAACATGTTCTTTTAATTCGTATTATATAGGTTTCATTGTAGGAATAATGTGATGGTATTTTCAGACCTACTAACTATCTTTTGATCTCATAACGAAATCAAATCAGATTTTATCAATACATTAACTACTTTATCTCAATATGGACGTATATGATAAAGGAGTATTTGATGTGTTTTTAATTGCTTTTATATATGACCGTTATAACGTATTGGTTAAAGATGTGTACATAGCATCGTTAAGTGCATGTTCAAGTGATTACTGGTACCCATGAGTTCGACAAAGACGCATATATCTTTGCCAACAACGATTTAACTTCAAAATAACTTGAAACAAACCACAGCAATCAATACAAAACAAGCAATAATGACATATAGACCCAATTGTGTAACCAATATATGCATGAAACATTGAAAGAAATATCGACAGTGATACAGAAAGGTGCATTTTAAGAAATATATTTACCTATTACAGTTTTGTGTTAAGAATTATTCCAAAATATGCTACATTGCACGTGCAAGGGCGAGACCAACAATGGCTTGCAGGGTTTGCTCTTAAAGTTTATCGTAATTCACTACTTCGAAAATATATTTTGTTTCATTTGAACAAAACTATCTGATCACTGAGAGAAGTTGACAGCAATGAAATTTTCCTGATGTTTGAAGCTGAATGTTCGAACATTTGCTTTCATACAAAACAAATTACAGACAAAAACAACTGTTCGAACATAAATAAATTTTTATATCATCGTTCAAATGTATTTTGAACTGTTAACCGTTGTAGTACGTAAAATAAGCTTCCTGGAGAATTCACACAACAATTTACAGATAGATCAGATATTTTTTACCCCACCCACACCTCAAAATGTGTCAACAAACTAGCGTGGCATTTACTCTTTATCTGGAAAACAAACATTTTAAAGCGAAACAGACTGGTTTCTGACAGTAAGATGACTGAATATTAGCTTACTATAAAAACACGCGTACATTCAGTCTTAAACTAAGAAGAATGGTTAAAATCCAATGAGTATCCACATTTGTTTTACTAACACATTTGACCTTCCAAATTTTCTTTCTTTAAATAGCGGCGTAGTAATTTGGTTATGTATTCATACCCATCTTAAAATAAAAAGTGTTTTCATTATTTTTTGGAACATATGTGCACTAATAATACTTCAGTGTTTACTGTTCATGAAGCTTTGCAATAAAAAACGAGCGAATATTAAGCTATAAGAATGAATAGCAGAGATCGTGATCGTGATCATTCGCCACTCGTGAAAATATGTTTTTCTATGACACTCGTGAAATAAAATACGATCTTACACTGAAATAAACAAATATCCTCTATATGTTTATCACTCTCGTTGGTATGACTTTACGAGACAGTGTGTTCTTGTGTTGTGGGTGAAACCGGAGCACCCGGAGTAAACCTGCTTGTCCGGCTTGGTGACCACACACCAAACTCACATGCGCCCAAGCCGGAAATCGAACCCAGGTCTCGGAGGTGAGAAGAGAGTGTGCTGATCACTGCGCTAACCAGACAACCCAACTCGATAGATTGATGGATGGACGGACGGACGGACGGACGGACGGACGGATGGATGGATGGATAGATAGATATATAGGTAGATAGATTAGAATGCTTTGGATACATACGTGCGTTACTAAAGACTGAATTCAGTGTGACAAATATAACACAGGATAGCAAATTAAAGTTATTCAACTTATTTCCAATGGTGTCCTTATGACAAATATAATTATTTGCCAAGATCTCAGATGTTAGCTATTTAAGTTAGGTGTTCTTATACAAATAAATAACATACTCTGGCTAGTTTAAGAATGATTCAATGTTTGAGGTTATAATTTTTGTTACAGTTATAATGCAACGAACTGGAAAAAAGACATTTGACACTCTTACATAATAAGACAACACATATTTGAACTAATATGCAAGCTTAAAATCTAAATGAATAACAATTAATAAAATATGAAATCTTCCAATTCTTCACACCTCTTACCAACAATCAGATGTGATTTCACTTCTTTTTTTTAAAAAAAAATCTTATTTTTCAAGTCTTTTAACTTTTTTTGTAGACTGTTCCAGTCCTGGATTGCTTGGAAAAAGAAAGTATTTAAGATTATAAGTATCTTCCATGGCCGAGAGTGTAAGATAGGTTCATTCCGACCCGAGCGTAGGGTGTTTTGCGGAAACGAGGTTTACCGAGTTTCCGCAAAACACCCTGCGCGAGGGTCGGGATGAACCTATCTTACACAAGCGGCTATGGTAAATG
Organism: Mya arenaria; assembly: GCF_026914265.1. Taxonomy (NCBI): domain Eukaryota; kingdom Metazoa; phylum Mollusca; class Bivalvia; order Myida; family Myidae; genus Mya; species Mya arenaria. The sequence continues at coordinate 22,614,386 of NC_069128.1, forward strand.
CTTTTTCTCCCACCTCAGTTAAACAAAAATAAGTAAAAATGTATATTTTGCTGGAACTCTATTGTGCTTATTGAAAATAATTGCGTAAGGATATGCGATAGCACGTGGTTGTCATGGATATGCGCGCAGTGATCGTGTTAATGTTAATAGTCAAATCGGTCTTTTTAAAAAGTTCTTAGGAGAATGAAGCATTATTTCTTGAATGGTGCATGAAAACTGTTTTATGGTGACATTTGAAGCGAGAAATAATTAATTAGCGTTCTAAATAGTACCATACGACAAGATTTCCTTGATGCTACTGACGACAGTCTTCAACAAGGGAGGTAATTACAATGTGGTGAGTATTAAAAAGGAGTTCCATACGGGCATTTTATCTTCGCCCGTGGGCAAGATAAGAATATCTAGCATGGTTAAATTATTGGATCTACTTATCTGAGGTGGGAGAAAAAGCTGTCAGCCTGTGGCACTTTAAAATTACCAGCACTATATATATATATTTCTACTGTTCTAGGAATGTGTGGATGAATTGGTATAGCACTATTGAAACTTCTAGCAACTGTAGTAACTATAGATTATTTAAAAAACGATTTTGGACTGGAGAGTGTTTTAATAGCTGCTCCTTACAAATTATTAAAGTTTATGTTTAAGTTCCGAACTAGAAACCATCGCCTTCCAATCGAAATCGGTAGCTGGACTGGACTTAATGTATTTTCAAGAAAGTGTCCGTTGTGCCAAGCTACCAGCAGTATACGAGACGAGTACCACTATCTACTTGAATGCAGTGCACTGAACGATAGCAGACAGCAATTTATCGATATGTAAGAAATACTATGTAAATCCCTATGAAATAAAATATATCTTTAATGTGTTTAGGTAACAATCAATTAAGCAAATATAAAAAGTTATGCCAATTTGTTAAAGAAATATTAAATACGTTTTAGGACTGTCAATACATTTATACTTACATGCGAACAGCATGAAGAGTTACTTAAATCTTATTGATAACACAAATGTTTGTTTAACGCATTGTTAAACATTTGTCTCTCCCATTAAATTTTGCTTTGTTGTTGTGCATATTGCATGTTTTTTTTTTAGATTTTCTTCTCGTTTAAAATAGCCTCGTTTCTTATTATCTTTCTTTGTCTTATATCCTCATTCTGTCATGAACTGGGTTCTTTGAATAAACTTTGAATTTGATGAGACTAGAGTAAAATTTTCATTTAATATTCAAGATTTTATGTACATGGTTTAGTCTAAGTTGCTTTACCTATTCTTTATATTAAGCCATCCAAGATCACTGAATGCCGAGGCTTTCAGGGAAGTCCTACAATCATATCCATAAATAAATATGACAACTTTGTTCTGAGTGACCTGTTATCTATTCTTGAATTGTTTAGATATACCACTGTACCAAGATGTCGTTGCATAGTCAAAATGACATTTTATAAAGGAATTACATAACATTCTTCTTAGATTCATATCTTAAAAAACAGTGTTGTCTTTATAAAAATCAACCTAGAATTAACTTTACTGTCAATATTGTTAAGATAGATGCAGCAGTTAGATCATTGTCCATCATACTTCCAATATATTTAACAGATTGTTGAGGTTTTATGATATGACCACTGCAGTTTACATTGAAGCTTTTGTTAGTTTCCGTTTAGAACCAAATAAAATAATTCTGTTTTTCCAAGATGCAAAGACATGTTCCTTGCCAAGTATATTACTAATAACAGAAGGATCTTTGTGTGAGAAAAGGATAGCATCTGCATATAATATTGATTAATACATGAAATTATGTAATCAAATAAAAACAATGAAAACAGAAGTGTTGTTAAACAAAGCTAGCATGGGCACAGGTAATAGAAAACGTTAACTATTGAACATATTTAATTAATGTATTCTGATTTAACGTGTAGAATGTAGTGTGCTTTCATTTCGCCAAAACAAACTCTCGCGAAAAATCTCTAACAGGCTGTATAAAATATCTGCCTAAATGCATGGCATAATATCCACCAAAATACGAGTATATATACCGGTGCCTTGAAATTATGCCAGTATGCATAAGGGCGAAATATTGCGATTTGATAAGTTTTCATGTTTCAAACTGTTCCACGCTCATCAATTCAAAAATACTTACGGCAATGAAATTCTGCTTTTTCATCGCTGTTGTCTCCGCAATCATCGTCAAAGTCACACTGGTATGAAAGAGGTATACAGCGTCCATTGTCACAGCTGAACTTGTCGTCCTCACATTTTCGTTTTCCTGTCCAAATAAAAAAATATTTGGATCATTAACGTCACATGTTGTATTTCATATATTGACCTCTGCACTATTGTTAACAAGGAGTTCGTTGTTAAAACACCTTAACAAAATATGCTTGATATCCTGAAAGTGTTTGTTTTGAACAATACGTACGACATGATTTTTCATCACTGTTATCCCCACAATCGTCTGCTTCGTCACATTTCCATCCTGCAAATATTAAATAATGACCCGATTCATAAGAGTTGCATTATGGTTTCGGAGCCAAATTATAAAAACGAACTGAATTACAAACAACCACTTCATAAACCTCGAATAAATAGTAAATCACAAGCGGATTTAAGGGAGCCGCGCACGAGGCAACCCGCCCCCTCTGAATGTGTCTGTAAACTGTTTTGTGTCAATATCAGAAGAAATAGTAACTGAAATATTTCAGAGGAGGATCCTTTTACACCTTTAAATGTTTTAACTATATTTATACGGTTATTGGGGAGAAAGCGGACATAAACAGTTGCGTCTCCAAATGCACCCACTTCCAATCTTGGATCCACCTCCGACGATTACTTACCGTCAGGAATACATTTATGGTTATGGCACTGAAACTCCCATGATTTACATGTGTGGTCCTCACACCCTTCTTCGTCGGAATGATCCCCGCAGTTATCCACTGTGTCACATACTTGGAAGTCATACACACATTTACCGTTTCTGCAAGGGTACTGGCCAGGGGAACACTTCACTGCAGCTGAACCCGAAAAGTAAACCATTGTTATTATTGTTTAGTATGCATATTTGTATCCTCTTACAGTTTTTGTTTATTTATTATAAACGTTTGTTTCAAGCAATAGCTAGAGACATGTGCTATTCGAAAACAGATTACCTTTTAAATATGAATAGTGCTTTACATTGATTTACTTGCAACTTTCTGTTACGAAAAACAAACGTTATAACGTGTCGATGAAAGCTGACTTTACTGCATTTTTCGTTTGTCTTTTTTACTGATTATTTTCACTTATTTTTTTTTAGTTTATTTGAATTAAATACTGACGACATGTTTGGTTCATTTGCCTTTGATACTTACGACATGTTTTTGGTTCGTCGCTTTTGTCTCTACAGTCATACGTTCCATCACACTTCCAGACACGAGGGATACATCTACAAGTTGACAAACGAGAATGAAACTCATAGGTCCTGTATGAGAAATTAAATTTTCTTTTGATGGCGATGACCGAGTGGTAAATGTATCGGTGGTGCTGACCAATTGGTCAGTGTATCGGTGGCGATGACCGAGTGATAAGTGTATCGGTGATGCTGACCAATTGGTCAGTGTATCGGTGGCGATGGCCGAGTGATAAGTGTATCGGTGGTGCTGACCAATTGGTCAGTGTATCGGTGGCGATGACAGAGTGATAAGTGTATCGGTGGTGATGATCGAGTGGTCAGTGTATCAGTGGTGATGACCGAGTGGTCAGTATATCGATCAAGTGGTCAGTTTATCGGTGATGATGACCTGTGGTCAGTGTAGCTGTTGTGATGTCAAAGTGGTCTTGGCATCGGTGGTGATGACCGGGTGGTTAGTGTATCGGTTGTGCTGACCGTGTTGTCAGGTTAGTGTATCGGTTGTGATGGCCGAGTGGTCAGTGTATCGGTTGTGATAACCGAGTGGTCAGTGTTTCGGTTGTGCTGTCCAAATGGACACTGTATCTGTTGTGCTGTCCGAGTGGTCCTTGTATCGGTTGTGATGACTGAGTGGTCAGTGTATCGGTTGTGTTGACCGAGTGGTCAGTGTATCTGCTGTACTGTCTGAGTGATTAGTGTATCGGTTATGCTGACCGAGTGGTCAAGGTTTCGGTTGTACTGTCCGAGTAGTCATTGTATCGGTTGTGACGACCGAGTGGTCAGTGCAAAGGTTGTGCTGACCGAGTGGTCAGTGTATCGGTTGTGATGACCAAATGGTCAGTGTGAAGGTTGTGATGACCGAGTGGTCAGTGTAAAGGTTGAACCTACAGATTGGTCAGTGTGTCGGTTGTGATGACCGAGTGGTCAGTGTAACGGTGGTGATGATCAAGTGGTCAGTTTATCAATGGTGATTACCGATTGATCAGTGTATCGGTAGTGATGACCGAGTGGTCAGTGTATCGGTGGTGATGACCGAGTGGTCGGTGTATCGGTTGTGATGACCAAATGGTCAGTGTGAAGGTTGTGATGACCGAGTGGTCAGTGTAAAGGTTGTACCTACAGAGTGATCAGTGTGTCGGTGGTTATGACCGATGATCAGTGTGTCGGTGGTGATGACCGATGATCAGTGTGTCGGTGGTGATGACCAATGATCAGTGTGTCGGTGGTTATGACCGATGATCAGTGTGTCGGTGGTGATGACCAATGATCAGTGTGTCGGTGGTTATGACCAATGATCAGTGTGTCGGTGGTTATGACCAATGATCAGTGTGTCGGTGGTGATGACCGATGATCAGTGTGTCGGTGGTGATGACCAATGATCAGTGTGTCGGTAGTGATGACCAATGATCAGTGTGTCGGTGGGGATGACCGATGATCAGTGTGTCGGTAGTGATGACCAATGATCAGTGTGTCGGTAGTGATGACCAATGATCAGTGTGTCGGTAGTGATGACCAATGATCAGTGTGTCGGTAGTGATGACCAATGATCAGTGTGTCGGTAGTGATGACCAATGATCAGTGTGTCGGTAGTGATGACCAATGATCAGTGTGTCGGTGGTGATGACCAATGATCAGTGTGTCGGTAGTGATGACCAATGATCAGTGTGTCGGTGGGGATGACCGATGATCAGTGTGTCGGTGGTGATGACCAATGATCAGTGTGTCGGTAGTGATGACCAATGATCAGTGTGTCGGTGGTTATGACCAATGATCAGTGTGTCGGTGGTTATGACCAATGATCAGTGTGTCGGTGGTGATGACCGATGATCAGTGTGTCGGTGGTGATGACCAATGATCAGTGTGTCGGTAGTGATGACCAATGATCAGTGTGTCGGTGGGGATGACCGATGATCAGTGTGTCGGTAGTGATGACCGATGATCAGTGTGTCGGTGGTGATGACCGATGATCAGTGTGTCGGTGGTTATGACCAATGATCAGTATGTCGGTAGTGATGACCGATGATCAGCATGTCGGTGGTGATGACCGATGGTCAGTGTATCAGTGCAGATGACCGATGGTCACTATATTGGGTGTGATGATCGAGAGTTCAGTGTTTAGTTTCTCAAAGTACTAGAATCAATTCCCTTTCGGAGGCACGTCGATATTATAAATCAAATATGGCCATTGCATCTTATTCGCATGTTGGCATGATAGCTGATGTTGAAAATGCTAATGTGTGTGGTTGGAAAGGGTTATGATTAAAAACTGCGTCTTGATCCGGGAGGTTGCATTTCAATGGAATACTGCCGTATTGGACTGGAGTGAAATACCGATTGTCGAAGTTTGCGACATGAATTGCATGGGTCTATCATAATAACAAAATAACGATTTCATTTAAGTACCTTATCTTGCCCTCTGCCTCAACATTTGTTAGGCTATTATTGCATAACCCATTACTATATGAACTATAAAATTCACTACCTTTCGTCCCTTGGACCACACAGAAACTGCGTGGTTGAACAGTTGGAGGTACAAGTTTTGTTGTCATTTTGCAGGACAAAGTCGTTTGGGCATGCGCAAGTGTAGTTTTGTCCACCTTCCGCTATCAAGCACAAATGGCTGCACCCGCCGTTGTTATCACCACATGGATTCTTGCCTGGATTTGTTATTGTTAAATTTATGTTATAATCATAAAGTAGCGCACGCTTGTGAGCCAGGCAATGATAAAACTAATTGTCGCCGGTTGATCATCAACATTTGACCTCTTTAAATATTTACCCATATCCCGCGAATGGTAATATATCATTGTTGAAAAATGACATGACAGCATTTCAACATACAACCTTGATCAAAGCAGTCGCTGAAAACTGATCAAAAGCAAATATTGATCCGTCCTCTGTTGAGAAATGAGCCCCGGGGTCAATATTTAACGGGGTCAAAATTTAATGTTACACCGGCAGAACTTTACAATCCCCAACACGGCACCCATCAACTTTGTGATTTATTATTTTTTGAAGGCTATACATCTTGCGCATATTTCGCAAATATCTTTGATATCACAGTTTACATGTAATATAGTTGCATTCCTATTGTTCAGAACTACCATCAACTACAATTCTCATACAATGGAAACCCATGGACAGGCGAGTATCCAACATCGACTATAAGATGCGCCGTGCAGTTAATATCAAAATACAGTTCACCAATACATATTGGGGTAGCCACCTTTAAACGTTAACAGGAGAACGTAAGCGTTTAATCAGATTTAACTTTCATCAATAAAAAAGAAGAAAATATGAACATTAATTCAAATATTAAACCTGGCTTTTGTTTAAGTGGATGGTAGACATGTATATCCATAGGTCTGTGTGTGGTGTTCAATAGGACAGTCAAATTTTCCCCTGTGTATTTGTTACACTTCTCGATCGTGAGGTGATTCCAATCAGACCAGTATAGCCAGTCCTCAAATACAGCAATTGCAAACGGGTGAGGTGTATTTCTTCTGACTAAGTGACGGTTAGATCCATCTGCATCTGCAAACCTACAATTTAATATATGCTTTCCGGTAATTTATAAAGATTTATCCGATTAAAAAATTATGTTTCATTGCCTCAAACATTGAAATTATATTTTTGTAATTTTCACTGCTTTGAAATGTTAGCCCGTTTTTAATTTCAATTCAAACAGCAGGTTGTACAAGGCGTGCACACAATTTCAACCACGTTGAAAGATACACATTCACTTATAAACTAAACAGTCAATACATAACACATTCATTTGCATAACTTCAGTATATAGCAGATCCATCTGCATATCTACAATATATAACAGATCCATCTGCATATCTACAATTAATAACAGATCCATCTGCATATAAACAATATATGCCATATCTCTCTGCATATCTACAATATATAACATATCCATCTGCATATATACACGATATAACAGATCCATCTGCATATCTACAATATATAACAGATCCATCTGCATATATACAATATAGAACAGATCCATCTGCATATATACAATAAATAACATATCCTTCTGCATATCTACAATATAAAACATATCCATCTGCATATCTAAAATATATAACGGATCCATCTGCATATCTATAATATATAACAGATCCATCTGCATATATATAAAATATCCTTCTGCATATCTACAATATATAACAGTTCCATCTGCATATCTATAATATATAACATATCCATCTGCATATCTACAATATATGCCATATATATCTGCATATCTACAATATATAACAGATCCATCTGCATATCTACAATTTATAACAGATCCATCTGCATATCAACAATATATGCCATATCTTTCTGCATATATACAATATATAACAGATCAATCTGCATATCTACAATATATAATATATCCATCTGCATATATACAATATATAACAGATATATCTGCATATCTACAATAAATAAAAGATCCATCTGCATATATACAATATAGAACAGATCCATCTGCATATATACAATAAATAACATATCCTTCTGCATATCTACAATATAAAACAGATCCATCTGCATATCTCAAATATATAACAGATCCATCTGCATATCTATAATATATAGCAGATCCATCTGCATATATATATATATATATAACATATCCTTCTGCATATCTACAATATATAACAGTTCCATCTGCATATCTATAATATATAATATATATATAATAAATAACATATCCTTCTGCATATCTACAAAATAAAACAGATCCATCTGCAAATCTATAATATATAACAGATCCATCTGCATATCTACAATATAAAACAGATCCATCTGCATATCTACAATTAATAAAAGTTCGTTCAGCATATATACAATGTAAAACAGATCCATCTGCATATCTTCAATAAATAAAAGATCCATCTGCATATCTTCAATTTAAAACAGATCCATCCGCATATCTACAATATATAACAGATCCATCTGCATATCTACAATATATAGCAGATCCATCTGCATATATACAATATATAACAGATCCATCTGCATATCTATAATATATAACAGATCCATCTGCATATATACAATATATAACGGATCCATATGCATATCTACAATAAATAGCAGATCCATCTGCATATCTATAATATATAACAGATCCATCTGCATATATACAATACATAACGGATCCATCTGCATATCTACAATATATAACAGATCCATCTGCATATCTATAATATATAACAGATCCATCTGCATATCTACGATAAATAACAGATCGATCTGCATATATAAAGTATATAACAGATCCATCTGCATACCTACAATATATAGCAGATCCATCTGCATATATACAATATATAACAGATCCATCTGCATATCTACAATATATAACATATCTATCTGCATATCTACGATATATAACAGATCCATCTGCATATAAACAATATATAACAGCTCCATCTGCATATCTACAATATATAGCAGATCCATCTGCATATATATAATATATAATAGATCCATCTGCCTACCAACAATATAATTTTTTTCGGATATATTCGCCTAAATGTGCATACCTACAGTATTAACGTCAATGTTAGATCCATCTATATCTGCATAGGTATAGTTTGTTATACGATTTCCAATGTTTTATAGAGAAACAGAAATAAAAGCTCACTGTTTTTAAATTTTAGTTCGATCTCAATGCTTAATCAAACGTCAGCTTACACAGGACCGGGACACAATTTCAACGTTATTTCAGAAATGATGATACGTTCGTATACAATTTGGCGCGCTTTTTCGAAAAACGTCATTGTATACCCATTTCAGGCATCAAATAAACAAACAAGAAACAATGCTGGTTTCAGTGGTGCTTACTCGGCGGAATGTTTATGTACGATCTTACAGTGAAGCATAACACTATCTTTATATAAAACGATTTCTCTTGTACAAATCTTAGTACCTTAGTGGACAGGGGAAGTTACATGTAGTTATACCTTTTCTTATCAAAATTGTGAACGTTATCTAAAGACATCTAGGGCTTCTAAGGATGCTATGTTCTGTCAGATAATTTCGTTCGATTTTAGAAATAAGTGTCTTACGACAAGAACATTTAGCGAGATTACTCAACCACCTCCATGGCACCGTTTCAAAAAGAATATCGGACGGTATAAGTTCGTAAACATCCAAGCGCACCTTTCAAGATATGTAACGTAAGAACATTTACCGTAAATATTCTGCTTGGGTTTCCCTGAGCACTCTAAAGAACCTTACGGTTTACGACTTAGATATCTCATTGAAACAGGACCCACAGTTAGAGGACTAAGATTGAATACAATCCCTGAAATGTTAAGTTGTAAGTGAAATACGTACTCTATCCAATCTAAATGAGCATCCGCCCACCAGATGCGACCTGTTTCGTAATCCAGGGTAAGAGCGTTAGGCCAGCCTAGTTTTTTGGTGATCAGTTTGATCGGGCCCCCTCCGTCCATTGCCATTCTTCCGATGTATGAGTCGCGTGTCCAGTCACTCCAGTAAACATATCTGAAAACAAAACGACCGAAATCATTTGTCAACGTTCAATCAAGGGGAATAACTAGGATATTTACATGGCCACCTTTTCAAGGTCATTTATCAGAAGTAGTCAAAATAAACACTTGGATAAATAGAGCATGTGCTATTATTTATTAATAAAATAGTTTCGTATTGGTCAATTGAATAGTTTATCCAGCGTCACGTTAATTATTAAGCCGAGCTATGGGCCTCAATACAGAAAAGCATATCGTAATTGAGTATTTTTTCATTGTTTCATGTGAGTTAAATGGCGTCTAAATACCAACAGCCAGACTTCATATTGACTTGCACGAGGACACACCCGACTTCATAGCTTTACATTTAATATATCAGCTGTGAAATATTTTTAATCGTTTGGACCAAATATTTCGAGAATGTTGAAGCATAACCTATTTCAATTCAAATATCTTTCCCTTTTCTACGAGCTACTACAGAGAGTCTTTGTACGCTTTAAACTGTTCCTTTTATACGAGTTACAGTAGCGATACAATACGCGTCAACCTTTCTATTTTCTGTCGTTGTGATTTATTTTTGTCATACAAACTATTTTTCTTTATGTCTCAATTTCTTGTGCTGTCCTTTTAATATGCTCATTTTTCTATTTTTATATCTAGAAATTATAAACTGATATTCATAATAGAGAATGTTTAAAGCAACTTACTTACCCATTAAACGGATTGACAGCAAGTGCTCTCGGCCTTTTGACAAAGGTTTTCTTCAGCAAGGTTTTCATATGTGTTCCATTCAAGTTTGACACCAGGACAGAAATTCTTTTTGCGTCAATCCAATACAGCTTTCTGCAAAATTGAGTAAATACAAGGATGAAATGCTGTAAGCATATTACAGAATGGGTTCTATTTTCTTAATGTTAATCACTGATTTAATCATGTTTTGAAATCTTCTCATTTAACCCCTGAATACAATATTTAATACAGACGAACAACACTGAAACAACTCATTGGTATTATTTTGATTTTTGTGTTTCAAGATAAAGTGTTTAGATGTACGATCCGTATTCGCTAGAAGTACATGAAGGGAGATAACAATTACCGAAGTTGGTAATGTATTTTGCGCACTTGTCCAGAACGTGTTCCGGTTAATATTTCCATGGAAACAACTCACCTAGTAATCCAGTCAACAGCGATGCCTTCGAATGACAAAGATCCACCTGAAATTACCGTCTTCGTGTTCGATCCATTTAAATGCATACTCTTAAGTTCTTTTGCAGAAACATCCGTAAAGAAAAGTAGCTCTTCTGCGTATAAAATGTCCATCGCAACAGCATTTCCAAAGTTTTCTGCGATTTTTTGGTAGTTGTTCCCATCCGTTGTAAGTTCTCGTATGTAGTAACGATTTGTAAATATGAGCCAAGGAGTAACCTCTAATCAACATATAATGAGATCATAGCATAGTAGTCTGACACTGATATTCTGAATTAATTATGATTAAATTCTATAAAGTATTGTGTTAAATGTAAATAAAAAGTATGTATCTAGAAGCAAACTTATTTTGAATACATATTACCTTACTATTTTACCGAACAGAAGAAAACAATGGCATTTGTAATATGATATACACGTAAGTTTACGTACTGTCGCGTTTCTTGCAGCTTCTCCCGTCTTCTCGCTTGGCATACTCGGGATTACATTTGCAGTGATAGCTGCCTATGGTATTGACACACCCTTGGCTACAAGTCCCCGCGACATCCACACACTCATTGATGTCTGAGAACAAATACAATATAGTTTAACAGATGTGATAAAAGTTAATAGTATTTATAAGTTTAATATTAACATTTATATAGTATGCACTTCAATGGGTTTAATCGAAGCTTGTGTGTTAAATGAACACGATTACGTTATCATTGGAAAAGCTCAAGAGTGTGTTCCATGAAGTCAAAACAGTTTGCTACACATCATTTGGACAACAACACTCATCGAAAAGAAAACCAAATATTATATTAATAGATGAGATTTAAATTAATAATATTGATTGTTTACTATTTAATTAAGTTAGCTACCTTTTAATTTTAATAACCTTAAAATAAGGTATATATTTGATATAATTTGCACTTTAGGATTTATTTATTGTATTAAATACATTCACATTTCCTCGGTCGTTCACTACTAAAACATCCTCGAATGTATATGGGCGGTTTTAATTATAAAACATCTTAACATTTAACTGCTAAACTACAAGTATAACGCGTAGTAATTTTAATTCATCAGTTATATGTCTTTACTCATTGGCATCATAATTATTTATGCATTAATATACAAAATGGCTATAACTTAGGTCTACGTAATAGTCAATACAAGTTAAAATACTACAAATTAATTAATTAATCATTAATTAGGTGTTTACGAACTACTTTTACTTATGTACCGGCATACATCCGAGGTTGTTTTGTATGGAAAATAGCCGAAAAGGTCCGAATGATGAAATCTTGATGAAACAAAATGTGTACCTATGCAAGTGTGATTGTCGTGTAGAAGTCTGAACCCCGGGCTACACCGGCACTCGTACCCGGATATTAGGTCAATACAGATGTCCGAACACTGGTTTGTTTCGTTCTTACCACACTCATTGATATCTGAAAGAGTTTGTTTGTATGTTCAATATAGATGTCCGAACAACGGCTTGTTTCTTAGTTTCTAATAACAATTATTGATATCTGGAAGAAGTTGATGGTATCTTCAAATTTATATTATGAAACATCAATAACACGTGTTTTTACTTAGAAATATTTAAACTCTGAGTAATGATAATTGTAAATCATGCTTTTAGAAAGCCATTTTTTATATCAAGTGTATTTCCCGTATCTCATTATCGTATTCTGCGAGGCCTAATATTCACGATGCCATGATTAATTGAAAGCAAGTATACAATTGAAAATTAGGCATGTTTTTAAAAACATCCCGAAATGTCCAAAAATGTTACCCTCGCGATCATTTTACAATGCAAAATTAGAAAATCTATATTATTTTTACCACAAAGTTTCTCATCCGACCAATCGGAACAGTCTCTGTTTCCATCGCACAGTTTTGATTGGTTAATACAATGTCCATTCTTGCACTGAAACTTCCCCTCCTCACAGGTCCTCGACTTAACTGGTGAAGGAAGGGTTAGATTTTAAAGGAGGGCGATTATTGTAAAGCTTATACTAGTGGCCAGTATCTCAGCTACTTCTTATCAAATCTATATGTATACTACAAAAGCTAACGGTACCAATGAAAAGGGTATACTCCCTTAACATCATACAAACTATATATAGGAAAGAGTTTAGGACCCGGCGATATGGGTTAAAAGGACAACAGTGAGGACGAACCCAGCAGGTCGGTTGCTCAATTTCTTTGACAAGGGTTCAAAAGGATTATACCCTTTGAACTCTTACTGTTAGCGATTGTAGTGTAAACGTAGATTGGTCAAAACAGTTGCGAAACAAGCCTTTAACTAGGATCTTACTTTCAGGTACTCGTTGACGTTTGCAATATTGTCGAGATTTGTTTCACATTTGTTGAATTTGATTAATTAAACTCACTTATATCAACAAACACCAATCCGCATCTGACATCATTTACTTTTGAATGACATTAAAAGCGCGTTGTAGCTAATTATATTATTTGATTTCGCATCTTCAATATCTGCCAACGAAAGAGTTTTTTTTTTTTGGAACTTGTGATGATGTTTTAATAACAAGTTTTCGTCAAATTGCACATGACAGTATTTTTGTTTATTGTCATACCTTTTCAAACGTCACTGAGTTCCATCTACGTCTTAAATACAAAGGCACAACAATTACTTATTTAGATGTACAGCATGTTACATGGCATGACGTTACGTTACATAGTTGACACATAATATAATACCGCAAAGTGAAGGGATCTCATCGGAAGAATCCGGACAATCGTCCTCCTTGTCACAGACCCAGTGTTTTGGGATACACTTCTTGTTTCCACATGTGAACTGGGCACCCGTGCAGTCCTTGTAATCTGTTTAAAGCAGCAAATAAGTCTAGTTAGATATTCATATAAAATATAAAATATTCATCTGACTAAAAACTATGTACATCGCTATCGGCAATACAACACGGGTTAAGCGCGTTCTAAGGACCTTAAGGCAACCATGGAAAACACGGCATTTACATTGAGCGCACATGACCAACATTATAAATTGACGTCCTCGTTAACTTACAACACTCTAATGTATATCTTATAAGACATCCTTCATTTCTTACAAATAAGATCGCCATTCGCCATTTACTAACTAGCTCGCGAACTTGTTAAGAATTGCGGTCCACAGAGTGTTATTTTGTGTCAAACCTATCGAAAGCATGCTAATTGTTTAGCTGTTTAAAGCGTATTCTAAAACATCATGATAACAAAGAATGGCTTGATCGCTACGCTAGCCCGATCCTTCTTATTCTTTCTTATTGTATTTGTCATCTTACTACACTCTGGGTTTTCATCCGAACCGTCCTCGCAGTCCAACACGTGGTCACACGTGACCTTATCTGGAACACATTCCCCACTGTGGCAGGTAAAGAAACCCTCGTCACAAGGAGCCACCGTGCAGTTGGATTCATCTTCTTCACCGAAGCAGTGGAAAAAGGTGATGCACTCCTGACAAAATGAAACAATTAAAACTTGATTAATATAATAGAAATTGATCACTTTCTCCATAATGATGACATTGAAATGAAGAGAAAAACTGCAAATGTTGTTGCTTTTTCTGCTGCCACTACCACTACTTCTGCTACTACTGCTACTGCAAATACCACTGCTACTGTTGCTGCTTTTACTACTACTACTGCTACTGCTACAGATGCTGCTGCTAATTTTACTGCTACTGCTACTGGATACTAACCTTGTCTGATGAAGTGCAAAGATTGAGACCCTTGTTCCTCTTACAGGTAATGCTGTCTGGTGGACATGGTCTTGAACCTTTAAAAGAAATTTAAACTTCTAGTATGCCATATATGTATCAAGATACAATCACATGTGCGAGCTCATACACCGGTTTTAACTCCAAAGAGTGTTAACTTGTTAACTTGTTTTAGGTAACCATCCTAATATACATTCACATGATTGAGGTTAGGTGTTAAAAACATATTTCATTGAGTGGTGAGCCGCTCCAAAAATTAAGCACAAGGAGCGGTTACCATAACATCTATTTATATCGATAGTGTGTTATTTGTGGATTTGCTTCTTGTCTTGTTGGATGGGTCACTCGTTTTGTTTTTGTTTGGTATTGAACCGTGTTCCATTAAACATGGTCATCTGATCATTAATGTGCTTTAAACTCCCCCCAGTAGCTTTACATATACTTAGAAATTATGACCAAATCACATTATATTTTTGGAAGCCAATTAGTGAATCTTCGATAGATTTAACGACTTCATTGATCGCCCCGATTCCTGGAGCCCTCATTATAGTGTTACAATGAGAATATACCTACAATTCTTTAATGCAAAGGGGCATTTCTCTGATGTTTCTAGTATTAGTTCAAAATCAAAATTTACCCGAAAGTGTATGCACAAAAACAATGTCCAAACGGTTGACCATTACTACTAATAATAAAGAATGGGTTTAGCACATCTTAGTTCAATTCAGCGATCATTTTTCGTCATTGGTATAGTATATCTTACTACAATTCTGTGAATGTTTTTCGTCACTGTTATAGTATATCTTACTACAGTTCAGCGAGTGTTTTTCTTCACTGTTATAGTATATCTTACTACAGTTCAGCGAGTATTTTTCGTCATTGGTATAGTATATCTTACTTAAGTTCAGCGAGTGTTTTTCGTCATTGGTATAGTACATATCTTACTACAATTCAGCGAGTGTTTTTCGTCATTGTTTTACCATATCTTAATACCATTCAGCGAGTGTTATTCGTTATTGTTATAGTACATATCTTACTACAATTCAGCGAGTGTTATTCGTCATTGTTATAGTACATATCTTACTATAATTCAGCGAGTGTTTTTCGTCATTGTTATAATATATCTTACTACAGTTCAGCGAGTGTTTTTGTCATTGTTATAGCATATCTTACTACCATTCAGCAAGTGTTATTGGTCATTGTTTTAGTATATCTTACTACAATTCAGCGACTGTTATTCGTCATTGTTATAGTATATCTTACTACAATTCAGCGAGTGTATTTCGTCATTGTTATAGTACATATCTTACTACAATTCAGCGAGTGTATTTCGTCATTGTTATAGCATATCTTACTAAAATTCAGCGAGTGTCTTTGTCATTGTTTTACCATATCTTACTACCATTCAGCGAGTGTTATTCGTTATTGTTATAGTACATATCTTACTACAATTCAGCGAGTGTTATTCGTCATTGTTATAGTACATATCTTACTACAATTCAGCGAGTGTATTTCGTCATTGTTTTACCATATCTTACTACCATTCAGCGAGTGTTATTCGTTATTGTTGTAGTACATATCTTACTACAATTCAGCGAGTGTTATTCGTCATTGTTATAGTACATATCTTACTACAATTCAGCGAGTGTTATTCGTCGTTGTTTTACCATATCTTACTACCATTCAGTGAGTGTTATTCGTCATTGTTATAGTACATATCTTACTACAATTCAGCGAGTGTTATTCGTCATTGTTATAGTACATATCTTACTACCATTCAGCGAGTGTTTTTCGTCATTGTTTTACCATATCTTACTACCATTCAGCGAGTGTTATTCGTCATTGTTATAGTACATATCTTACTACAATTCAGCGAGTGTTTTTCGTCATTGTTATAGTACATATCTTACTACAATTCAGCGAGTGTTTTTCGTCATTGTTTTACCATATCTTACTACCATTCAGCGAGTGTTATTCGTTATTGTTATAGTACATATCTTACTACAATTCAGCGACTGTTATTCGTCATTGTTTTACCATATCTTACTACCATTCAGCGAGTGTCATTCGTTATTGTTATAGTACATATCTTACTACAATTTAGCGAGTGTTTTTCGTCATTGTTATAGTACATATCTTACTACAATTCAGCGAGTGTTATTCGTCATTGTTATAGTACATATCTTACTACAATTCAGCGAGTGTTATTCGTCATTGTTATAGTACATATCTTACTACAATTCAGCGAGTGTATTTCGTCATTGTTATTGCATATCTTACTAAAATTCAGCGAGTGGTTTTGTCATTGTTTTACCATATCTCACTACCATTCAGCGAGTGTTATTCGTCATTGTTATAGTACATATCTTACTACCATTCAGCGAGTGTTATTCGTCATTGTTATAGTATATATCTTACTACCATTCAGCGAGTGTTATTCGTCATTGTTATAGTATATATCTTACTACCATTCAGCGAGTGTTATTCGTCATTGTTATAGTACATATCTTACTACCATTCAGCGAGTGTTATTCGTCATTGTTATAGTATATATCTTACTACCATTCAGCGAGTGTTATTCGTCATTGTTATAGTATATATCTTACTACCATTCAGCGAGTGTTATTCGTCATTGTTATAGTACATATCTTACTACCATTCAGCGAGTGTTATTCGTCATTGTTATAGTATATATCTTACTACCATTCAGCGAGTGTTTTTCGTCATTGTTATAGTACATATCTTACTACCATTCAGCGAGTGTTATTCGTCATTGTTATAGTATATATCTTACTACAGTTCAGCGAGTGTTATTCGTCATTGTTATAGTACATATCTTACTACAATTCAGCTTGTGTTTTTCGTCAGTGTTGTCCCCGCAGTCGTCGATACCATCGCACACAAACAGGGTCGATATACACTTGCCATTAGCGCATCTGAAGTCATTGTCGCTACATGATGATGTTATGTTCTCTGTAATAAAACATACATTAGGAACAGTTTATTACGAAAACAGTTATTAATTTCTTGCATCATTTGTTGTATTATTTACAAGAACATATGATCATTTCCAGTTCAATTTCGCCTTTTTTGATTTTTGATATGGTAAATTCTCCCAAAATTCCGAATTTATTACAGGCTGTCAATTACATATTTCATTGAGTGGCAAGTTGCTAAAAAAATGAAGTTGAGCATTATTTCACACTGCAACACAAATGGTTAAGCTCTTGGTTGATTCGTTTTTGACTATAATATTTTGAAGTTTTAATAAATAAGTCAATAACATAAAAAGAATCACGCAACCTCTCCCCCTTGGAAAAATATTGTTGCACGTATTAACTAATTTCAGCAATGTTGTGATCTTGTCCTTGTTAAATGTTTTATTTCGGTTGTCATAGGAACAACTGTTCTCCTTTAGTTAGAATTATTTAACATATCTTTGTGGAGAACTATACCAAGAACATTAATGCGAGGTAGGATAAAAAAATGCCATTTGAACTAGGAGGAGACGCCGTTCGGGAAAGGAAATTGTTAACGCTGATGGACGACGGACGAATGATGGCGGAAGACGGATGACTAACAATCAATATATCCATCCATATAGCGACACAGTAAATACGTAATGATAGGTATGCTGAACTTCCAAACTCACCACAGATCCTTTTGGGTGGCTCGTCTAGGCCTTGATCGCAGTCCGTAGCTCCATCACATACCCAGGAGTTCGGTATACATCTGCCGCTTCCTTCACACTTGAACTCGTCTGGATATATCAGAAAAAAAGTTTTTATAGAAATGAACCATCACAAACCTAATTCCAAATATTAAAGACTTTAACTTCATTGTTGCCAATGGCAATCTACAAAAGAAACAACCGGAATTTTTCTCTAAACTCTCTCATTATTGCTTGTTATTATTATCCCTCTACATACTTAAATCATGAACAAAATTGTTAATGAATATAAAAGTGAGTGTTTGCGTAGCCATAGCAAAATAATGTTGTTGTCAAAATATAATTATTTCATTTCGTCCTACAAGATATGATGACATATTAACCGTTTTTCAATATTCAATCAACATTCAAAATATATACATGCAACATTAATTTGTGTAAGATATATACATGGAATATGTATAAACACACAGGCATATCGTATAATAATGCAATACAAATTAAGATAATACATGTATATACTAGATATAGACAAATATACATTCAAAGAATGTTAAAAATGTACGCAACCCATAGCCAGATTAATTCAAAATTGGAAACTAAAATACGTATAATATTATGGGATTAATACTAACAATAAATATTAAAAATAAATTACACCGTGACATTCTCTTATGTCAAAATAAAAGCTTTGTATGAAGACTCTCTTAAGCAAACAAAACTATGGCCATCCTCAATATTTGACAAGATGGCTCTCAAACAGCAACAAAACATTATCTCCTTGATTCGTGGTAAAGTGGACAAATTAACAACAAGTAAAATTCGACTTCTACAGTATAAACATAACGACTTAAGCGGTATTGACAAAATCTGTATTCTCACTCTATATTTATAAGGCGACTATTTTCTATCATCAGCTATTTCCTAAACATAGAAAGCTTAAAAACGTTTTATGTAAATATTGCCACTCATGGAATTTTTTTTAAACAACGACATAAATTCATGCTGATAAAATGTTTTGGAGGCTGAATTTATATCATCTCAATAAGTTTTGCCCCTTATTTCACATATCTTGTCATATAAGTGACAGATAGTGGCATTCGTCCGCATTCGCTGACAGCAAAATAATTAGGGTGTGGGTGTGTAAGCTTATTCATACTCGCACTCGGGCCTTGCCCATTCGGCGAGTGCTCCATTAAGATTGTCATTCATTTTAGTTTTTTGGAGCATAGTGCACAGACAGAATGTTACCCTAGTTAGAGCTATCCTCGTTCTTTAACGTGCAACAGTGTATAGCACTGTCACCTGCGACCCCTGGATTGATAGTCAAGTGTGTTACCTTAAGACCACGGATCCGCCGCAAAATAATTAGCAACATTTACTGTGTTTTATGACAGTTAATAGCGCCACATTTCAGACGCATAACACCGTTTAGGTACCACCATATGTGTTTGCACGTTTGGTATGGTTTAAAGTAGCCTAAATATTTTCCACATTAATATTACAAGTGTTTTTGAAGCTTGTTCACAAACCATATTATTTGTCATCGATCAGCTCAGATTGGGAGTAATTTACGCTCTTACGTTCATGTCAAATAAACACGACTTCAAGTTGTCGTCCTTTTTAATACTCTGCTAACGGACCGCCGTTTCTAAATATCAATATTTCCGAGTTCTTGTTTCAAAAAACAGGCATATACGTCGTCAGCATGCAGTTGTCAAGAATCGTTTGTAAAAAGTACATTGTCAATGTTTAAATCTTATGTAGCTAATCAAATTGTTCATAAATAGTTGAAAAATATTGAGTAACTCAAACATCCCTGCTTGGTTCACAAAAAGTATATAACATTAATAATGTTATAATGATCCTGTATGTCTTGTTACCCAGGTGATGAGAAACCATGTGGGGATGCCAACTGCGCGGAAACAGTGGATGGAGCACTTTGTTACTGTGACAGTGGATTGGCATGGAAACAATACAAGTAAAACATGTGAAGGTAGGGCAATGAGTTTTTTTGTATTATGTGTGATATTGGTTGAAGAAATAATTGTGATAAATATCTGTGAGCCCATTCTTAAATTTGACACTTGCTGCCAGATAACTGTACATTGAGCGAAATATTTACAAGTTTTTTTTCCTCGTATATTGTTCCTTGTAAGGCATTCATTGATTTTCAGCTGGTTGCAACTATAAAGGGCCTTTCAAAAATCCATTTAAAACACATGGAACTGTCCGCGTTGTCGAGAAGTATATTTCTGAATGAAAGATTGTACTTTGAAAACATTATCAGTGGTTGAGTAGCCCTTTCTAAATCCTGCTTGCGATATTCGTCTATACTATTGTTTTTGTCAGATCAGTTCATGAGTTTTTAGCGAAAGTCTGCAGAAATATTTTACTTACCCTGCTCGATAAAGTAATTGCCTTATAATTATTTAGCTTTGACATTTTCTGGAAATTAGGCAAATCATATACTCAACACATGCGTCCGGATAAAATGCGCTTCCAAAAAATAAATTAAACAGTTTTGTAAAAAGGAACTTCTTTATCCACCGATACTTTAAACAATTCCACACGAAGTCCATCTGCAAATGATGCACAGTTTCTGATTGAATTTCTGCAGCAGACAGTTACATTTTTTTCAGCACATCATGTGATAAGGGAACCCCTTTTTGATTGCAGGTTTGACAGCAGGGGAATTGTATGTCTCTTTAAAGTGGTGAAGTACGACAGTACCAATATAAGTGGCACTCTTACTCAAAATCAATACATACACATGATTTACAAACATACAATTTGAGCGATAAACCTTTACCTTCTTACTAAATAATGCATTAATGTAAAATGTTATTTACTGGTAACGATATTGTAACCGTGCATTTAGTAGCTGGAAACGCAAAAATATTAATGATTGGTGAGTGCATAAAGATTTACCGTGATCAACGATCGTCTCATTAGGTATAAAAACCGTGTTTTCTGCAACTTTCTTTCAAATTAAACTCTGTATCCTCCTTAAGAACCATTGTTTTCGACATATATTCATCCTTTTTTGTGTATTTAAACAATTATTTTTATCATGCTGTTTGGGAGTAATAATGCACCTTTAAATAAGGACATTAAAATAATAAATGCCTTCCGCAATGGTCAGAGACCCCCCCCCCCCCCTCCTGCGTACCAGCCACAGTGATGTATTATTTATTTTATTAATTTATTCCAAAGTTTTTTAAGTTAAGATGAACTATAATTATATTCGCTGAATTTAAACAAGGATACAAGGACAATATTTCATAACAGTTATGTAGCGTTGACTTGAAAGAGTATTTGTTGATTTAATTAAATGTATGTTGTTGTTTTTTAAATTCATATCAGGAATGGTTCTTTATCTATTCGAAAAACAACAACAACAACAACAAATGGTGACGAACAGACAGACGGATGGATGGACAGGGCGATTACTATAAGTCACAAGTTACTATGGAAATATTTTGCGGGACCCTAAACAAAACATTTAACACACCTTCAGCACATAAAGTGTTTCTACAGAACACTCCACTCTCGTCTGCATTGTTCCCACAGTCGTCATCTCCATCACATAGGTGTCGCCTCGATATGCACAGATTAGCTCCGGGGCACTTAACAAGATCGTTTCCGCATTCGACCTCAGCTGAAATGTTATAGGTAAGATTTGATATTACTTTAGAAATATTCCAACTAAGGGACTAGTTCATAAATTGCAGAACAATGATTTCAATGGTTTCCACTTTGCATGATAAAATATAAAGTTTAGTATGTTTTATAAAACGGTACACTTTAATTGATAATGAAACCTTAAATTATAAAAGCCCTGCTTATCATTTTGAAAATTTTCATTTTAATAACCAACTCAATCATAACAACTTGACCATCTCCGAGATAGATACAGGTCGAGGTGTTCCGATTGATACCAACTTCCGCCTAAATAGATGATGGTACTATTACAATATCCTTTCTGTTTATAAACCTCCTACGCAGTAATCTCCCTTGGCGACAGCAAAAATGCCGAGTTTTGAAAAAATAACATTGAGGTTAATTGTTTGTTTTGAAAATGTCATTCGAAGGAATGAACTCCAGATAATTCCCTCTTGATGTATTGTATTTTTATCCCCGTTCTATATACTCATATGAGTCAAAAACTTTTACAATATATAAAGCAAGGAATTCACATAACATGTACAAATAAAATGTGAATTTCATGCTATTGAAATCTATGTATTAGACCATTGACTCTACTTCTTCCAAAGAAACGTATGTATATTTTTGTATAATTTAGTTTTAACAGGAGGAATAACCCCAGATTATCTATAATTCCGAGCTGAAACTAGTGTAACAATATTATTAACCATAATGTCCTTCGAGCATATGTACACCCAACATAAAAAATAATATTATCATTGAAATAATAACTATTTTTTGGTATCTGCATGCAGGTTTTTCTTTTAATTCCATTGCGCCGGCATCAACTTTTTTTGTTATTATTGTGGTATGCGATGAAAAGCGCGACTGAGCAAACTCGGACGCTCGTTTGTCGTCGGTCCGAGAATATTGTTTCATTCAGAGTTATGGCCCTTGCTGTTTGTAGAAACTTCTAGCTCCCAACAAGAGACAAGGCGGAGCGATGCTTCCATACAGATATAGATAATTCTGTTCAAATACATATATCGCTTTATATCACGTCTCCAACACTAATGACGCAACGCCATTGGTCCAGGAATGGCGTCTTTTTTCTGATTCCGATGAATATTCCGATGAATCAGTAAAAAATGTTAACAGGTTTTCCATGTGATATATACGTTACGGGGCTAGTTTGTGATCCGATATAGTTTATACGGGACAAAGGAAACCGTATTCGGGTTCCAGCTACATATGGTTTCCTTTGCCCCGTATATCACATATCGGGTCACCTACTAACCGCGTAACTTATAATATCCACATATTGCTAAAAAGAAGACATCCAACATTAACATGAATTTAAATTAACAATATTTAATTGGATAACATCGATTCAGCAATCCATCTTGGCTCTTATCGCGCTTAAGAAAAGGACGTCATTTAAAACGTCATACAACACATTGGAAATCACAATTCAAACAATCAAACGTGCTTTACTTACGACAATCTGTTTCGTCCGTAGCGTTACCATCGAAACAGTTATCTATGCCGTTACACACCAATCCCTCATCAATACAACGCTTGTTTTTACACATAAACGTCCCGTTGAGACAGGGAGGATAATCTAGAATACAAAAGGTTGTTGTTATACATACATGTATACTGACTGTTAATGAAAATGCATCACAGATACAGTCGAACCCCGTTGACTCGAACTCGCTTGGCTCGAATTACTGGTTGGCTCGAACTGAATGTAAAGGACCGATATCTTTAATTGAAAGTTATCATTCCCGTTTGGCTCGAATTTTCCGAGGCTCGATGTATTTACACCGGTCCCTCGAAGTTCGAACCATCGGGGTTCGACTGCACTTATATTAGTTTTTGATTAACATGTGGGATTTCGGAAATCATTTTGACCACAGTATACTTAACAATTCATGAAGATGAAATGAAAAACACGGTCAAAAAGTTATGTCTGTGATAGTTGCGAGTCCATTAACTGTCAGTTTACCATACACAACATATAAAACATGTTTCGCAAACTCACTGATAAGCACGGTGAAACATATCCCTTGACGGCTGATTTGGTAAAACCATTCAACGTGACAAACCGCCCAACGATTTAAAAATCATTATTACGTTTGAGTTTGCTACAATATTAATCCTTTTCGTACAATCAAGGCCAAACATTATCAGTAAAACAACGTCCTTTGTTTCTGAACACATCTCCTTACATCCTATGTAATACGGACAGGCCAAAATGGCTAGAAACAAGTCTCTTTTTGAATTAAGGAGGTTTTGTGGGTCGGACAAAAATAATCTAGTGAAGCCTTGCTTGTGTTGAAAGCTCTACCGCTCTGAGACAAATTCATATGAAACAGTACGTGACAAAAAAGCCATCGTAGTTTCTGAGGGCTAGGTATAAGTTCGCTTCCTTCCGGAGAGCGCTATTCGTGCTCAGGTCGCTGTCAATACAATCGGCTGTAGAAAGTCAACTCTACCTACCGCAAGGCAGTTCATCATCCCCTTTGGGACAATCCAGATCATAGTCACATTGAAAGTTGTTTGGTATACATCGGTCTCCATCACACTTATAATATCCCTCACCACAGGTCAGTGTAGCTGAAAATGTATCCATAAGGCCATAATAAAGAAATAATGGACTGCAGTGGCCCGAAGCCGATATGTTTCAATTGGCCACTACGTCGAATACAAATGGCCTTACCGACATAAACTATTTCAACATTAAATGCAAATCATTGCCAATCACTATCTAGAGTAACTTCAGTTACTTTTTTAAATCGTACTTAAAGATTACATGCAAATACAGTCTAATCAGTATGTATGAGCACTACTTACTAGAGATAATTACTTCCAAGCCAGTTATAGAGTGACACGATATAAGGACTCATGTCAAGCATTGTAATACAATAACTTCTTTATAAATACGAGTATGATACCAATCATCGAAAAAATCAGAACAATCGTTTCCATCAACTTACCTCTATAATGCTCGTGTTCGTCAACTTACCTCAATAAGGCTCCTGTTCGTCAACTTACCTCAATAATGCTCGTGTTAGTCAACTTACCTCAATAATGCTCGTGATCGTCAACTAACCTCAATTATGCTCGTGTTCGTCATCTTACCTCAATAATGCTCGTGTTCGTCAACAAACCTCAATAATGCTCCTGTTCGTCAAATTACCTCAATAATGCTCGTGTTCGTCCAATTACCTCAATAATGCTCGTGATCGCCACCTTACCTCAATTATGCTCGTGTTCGTCACCTTACCTCAATAATGCTCGTGATCGTCAACTTACCTCAATAATGCTCGTGTTCGTCAACAAACCTCAATAATGCTCGTGTTCGTCAAATTACCTCAATAATGCTCGTGTTCGTCAACTTACCTCAATAATGCTCGTGATCGTCAGCTTACCTCAATTATGCTCGTGTTCGTCACCTTACCTCAATTATGCTCGTATTCGTCACCTTACCTCAATAATGCTCGTGATCGTCAACTTACCTCAATAATGCTCATGTTTGTCAACTTACCTCAATAATGCTCGTGATTGTCACCTTACCTCAATAATGCTCGTGTTCGTCAACTTACCTCAATTATGCTCCTGTTCGTCAAATTACCTCAATAATGCTCGTGTTCGTCAACTTACCTCAATAATGCTCGTGATCGTCAACTTACCTCAATTATGCTCGTGTTCGTCACCTTACCTCAATTATGCTCGTGTTCGTCACCTTACCTCAATAATGCTCGTGATCTTCAACTTACCTCAATAATGCTCGTGTTCGTCAACTTACCTCAATTATGCTCGTGTTCGTCACCTTACCTAAATAATGCTCGTGTTCGTCAACTTGCCTCAATAATGCTCGTGTTCGTCAACTGACCCCAATAATGCTCGTGTTCGTCAACTTACCCCAATAATGCTCGTGTTCGTCAACAAACCTCAATAATGCTCCTGCTCGTCAACTTACTGCAGTTATATTTGTTTACGTATACATACTGACGTTATATTTGTCTACGTATACTTACTGCAGTAATGTGTGTCTACGTATACTTACTGCAGTAATGTGTGTCTACGTATACTTACTGCAGTAATGTGTGTCTACGTATACTTACTGCAGTAATGTGTGTCTACGTATACTTACTGCAGTAATGTGTGTCTACGTATACTTACTGCAGTAATGTGTGTCTACGTATACTTACTGCAGTAATGTGTGTCTACGTATACTTACTGCAGTAATGTGTGTCTACGTATACTTACTGCAGTAGTGTGTGTTTGCGTATACTTACTGCAGTAATGTGTGTCTACGTATACTTACTGCAGTAATGTGTGTTTACGTATACTTGCTGCAGTAATGTGTGTCTACGTATACTTACTGCAGTAATGTGTGTCTACGTATACTTACTGCAGTAATGTGTGTCTACGTATACTTGCTGCAGTAATGTGTGTCTACGTATACTTGCTGCAGTAATGTTTGATTATGTTTACTTACCACACAGCTGTTCGTTTTCGTCATTATCGCAGTCCTTCTTACCGTCACAAAGATACAAAATGCTGAAATGAGATTAAATCCTGTTTCACTAAAACACCAAATTCTTGAATAACATTTGAAAATCGCAGCGGACTAGAATATTTGATTTTATATATCTCATAGACCGATTTAATAACAACATCAAGTCAACCTCTGTTTTCACTATCTGAACACCGAAAACAGCCACGGATTGATATGAACGGTTTATAATGTCCAAATTCCTTATATTAAACTGTGCTGTCTGTAGATTGCGTTGTAGTTTCAATTAAGCAGTTTAGCCTTATAAAGAACTTTTAAGAAGGAATAATAAAGGAATTATATCATTTATGCAGTAATCGTCACTGGGAATCAATTTTAACTTACCCTAGTGATACAAATAACGTTAAAACACGTCAATTAATAAAAAATAGTATTAGTATAAATAAGTAATTTATTTGTATACATTTTACAAACTATTTTTATTCGAGGTTGTTTTCAATGGAAAATGACAAAAGGTTTCATTTACAACGTCAATATACATATGTGTGTGTGTGTGTTTTTTCAGTTTTAAGAATTAGGAGTCTAAATAATTTCTAAATGTGTTTTTGGTTATTTTTTTATTTTTTTTGGAAAATCTAAGTCATTTAAACCAGCCAGGCAAGTGTGTAGACAGATGCAGTTCTGCCAGCCAGGATTTGAAAAGGGCTTGGTGGAGGTTTTGAAAAGGGCGAGGGGGGGGGGGGTCTTGGGCTTGGGCTTTCATACTAAATTTAATACATTTTCCTTCATTTCATTTTCAGGCTTTAACAAAATGTTGTTTTTTATTTAGAAGGGTGTCTAAATATAAAAAATAAAACGTGTTCTTGTTGGTGTAGTATAAGTGTACGTGTTTGGAATCTCCTTTTTGCAATGACACATTTCTTCTCCTAAAAAGCATCTGAATGGATAAAAAACAAAGACAGTTTAACATTTACAAGCGAGAAGCACGCTCCACTTGTGTGCTTACATCGCTAATCACCTTGCGATTTCAGACCCGCTTTGGGGCAAATTATGATTACCGGAACTGTGCCGTGTGCCTGTTGTGCTTATTTATTAATCATCAAAGGCGGCTTTAAAAAAGGGGCACAGGGGGATGATTGAAAAGGCAGCTGGGCACCACGAAGGGCAGCGGGGCGCTATTTTTACCTAACTAGAGCACTGTAAATAAATCAGACATGCACTGTATTATGTCTCCCCTATTTCTAAAGTGCATAATATTTACATTCATACACGTCACATGACAACTGTCAGAAATACATTACATCATGGTATTACGGGTATTGACAGTGTATGAGCCTGTCCATCATGTGGTCACATGGCTTCATGGTATTACGGGTATTGACAGTGTATGAGTCTGTCCACCATGTGGTCACATGACTACATGGTATTACGGGTATTGACAGTGTATGAGTCTGTCCACCATGTGGTCGCATGACTTCATGGTATTACGGGTATTGACAGTGTCAAACTCTGTCACTGCCCCTTGTCCAATCAGATGTGTTGTATGTGTGGATGCAAGTTTGTAATTGGATGAAAGTGACCATAACATCCAGAGACTCCTTGGATTTCAATTTCTACACCCATTTCTTACTTACAGATGTTTAACGCTCTATTTTCGACGCAAGTTTATTCATGAAGCAATATTATAATAGCATATTTCAATCATTTTCTACAGCCAGTTTCATCCAGAACGTTATGTAACGACGGCGTGTCCGATAAGCATAATTACATTTTTATCATTTATATCATTAACAATTATTTAACAATATATTAGAACTTTGAAAGTTGTGTTTTTTTATTTCCTCGCGCATACCACTTGATGACACCTGTACAGTCCGTCTTGTATATTATTACTTCATATACTCGTATTTATACTATTACATATTTGGTGCTACCTATTCGTTCGTTGATGGTGGTGATGTGTATTGATGGTGATGTGTATTGTTGATGATGTGTATTGATGGTGATGTGTATCGATGGTGATGTGTATTGATGGTGATGTGTATTGATGGTGATGTGTATTGATGGTGATGTGTATTGTTAATGATGTGTATTGATGGTGATGTGTATCGATGGTGATGTGTATTGATGGTGATGTGTATTGATGGTGATGTGTATTGTTGGTGATGTGTATTGATGGTGATGTGTATTGTTGATGGTGTGTATTGATGGTGATTTGTATTGTTGATGGTGTGTATCGATGGTGATGTGTATTGATGGTGATGTGTATCGATGGTGATGTGTATCGATGGTGATGTGTATCGATGGTGATGTGTATCGATGGTGATGTGTATCGATGGTGATGTGTATTGATGGTGATGTGTACTGATGGTGATGTGTTTTGATGGTGATGTGCATTGATGGTGGTGATGTGTATTGATGGTGGTGATGTGTATTGATGGTGATGTGTATTGATGGTGATGATGTGTATTGATGGTGATGTGTATTGATGTGTATTGATGGTGATGTGTATTGATGGTGGTGATGTGTATTGATGGTGATGTGTATTGATGGTGGTGATGTGTATTGATGGTGATGTGTATTGATGGTGGTGATGTGTATTGATGGTGATGTGTTTTGATGGTGATGTGTATTGATGGTGATGTGTATTGATGTGATGTGTATTGATGGCGATGTGTATTGATGGTGGTGATGTGTATTGATGGTGATGTGTATTGATGGTGGTGATGTGTATTGATGGTGATGTGTATTGATGGTGGTGATGTGTATTGATGGTGATGTGTTTTGATGGTGATGTGTATTGATGGTGATGTGTATTGATGGCGATGTGTATTGATGATGATGTGTATTGATGGTGATGTTTATTGATGGTGATGTGTATTGATGGTGATGTGTATTGATGATGATGTGTATTGATGGTGATGTTTATTGATGATGATGTGTATTGATGTGATGTGTATTGATGGTGATGTGTATTGATGATGATGTGTATCGATGGTGATGTTTATTGATGATGATGTGTATTGATGGTGATGTTTATTGATGGTGATGTGTATTGATGATGATGTGTATTGATGGTGATGTGTATTGATGATGATGTGTATCGATGGTGATGTTTATTGATGATGATGTGTATTGATGATGATGTGTATTGATGATGATGTGTATTGATGGTGATGTTTATTGATGGTGATGTTTATTGATGGTGATGTGTATTGATGATGATGTGTATTGATGGCGATGTGTATTGATGATGATGTGTATTGATGGTGATGTTTATTGATGGTGATGTGTAATCTCGCGTGATTTGCAAGAAGTGGTGCCGAAGAGTCCTTACCTGATACATGTATTGTTTGAGCAGGAAAACTGGACGTCTGTACAATTATCACTAATTACAACGCACAACTTCTGGTCTTCTCCAAGCTTTTGAAGCATCGAAGAACAACTACACGTAACGGTTCCGTTAACATCGGCCGAGCATACGTCACTGCATCCGCCGTTGTTATCTGAACAGGGATGTTTCGCTTTGCCTAAAAAAGAGTTCAAATATATCAAAATCAACACAAGATCCAGTAACGAAACTCGTGTTACGGATAAGTCCATCTTTCGACGGTCAGATAAAATCGAAATGTTTCTTTTTATATCTGAATTAATATCGTGTAAGTCAACGCACAGAGAATCACTATTGTAGCAAAAATGAAATACTCTTTCAGACCTAATGATATATTTATTATTTCAATGCGCTTCCAAATACTAAATGTTTGTTTTGTACTGAAAGTTACAAAGGGTTTTAGGACGTATACCGCGTGTGATATCATTTCAGCTAGTATATAATTATAGCTTAAATATAACGAGAGGTGCACAAACTTACATATATCAGATCTGTTTCTGAACACAATAAGGGGCCCTGGACGGTCCAGCAATACATCGCTGACAACATGTCTGTCTTCGCCAGTGTTTTTATTCACTCTATATATTACACCTAAAATTGTAATCAGAACAGAACAGAACATATTTTAGTACACGTAATGTTCTGTTTAATTGTATTCAATGTACAGAGGTCTATTATATATATTTTAAAAGAAAATTGGCCATCTTAACCACCATTCCACACCACCATCATTATAATAATTATTAGAGAAGTTTAAATACTAGTATAGTAAAATTATAAATAGATAATAACAGATAAATGTTAGGCATACATGTATGGAATAAATCTTTTTTATATAAGTCCACACATAAACAGTCAAAAATCGCTATGTCGACATTGTTTTGACCTCGGGAAATTGTTCGAGATATCGAGCATTCAATATAACCGAACTACAAAAGGTGTAGAACTAAACCGAAAATAAATCGGAAAAAGTCGACATTACCAGAACCTCGAAAGAATAAAGTTCGATAAAGCAAGTTTCGACTGTACACACTCAGGATTAAAAAGAGAAAAACACGCACAATGCAACTCGTTCGTAACAATAGAAATCCGTGCGTTTTTTTTTTCAAGTCAATACTTGTATTGTCTCAAATGCGTGTACAACATGAAAACATTAAGGTGCATATTAAAGACAATAAAATATAGAGGCTAAAATCAGTTATAACATACAAAGATATTGGTGATAACGTTGTACCTTCATAATCTTGATACTTATAATAGGTAGAAGAGCATATTGTTATGGAATATAATTGTCTTTAAATTTTTTTGAAACAATAGGATAGTCATTTATTCAATAAAGAAGAAGAAACAACAAAATATACAAGATTATATTATTTGTGTTGGAAAATTAAATGCATTTACTTACAGATATTTAAATACTAGATATAACTAGAAATGTAAACATCAATGATAACATATATTACAACATACCGCGCTCCCCTATTTTGTCTGAGAAAACCATTTTCCATTTTGGAGAAATTTAATAAAACTTTTTATTTGCATGATTAAACAATCGTTCGAGTTTATAAATGTTTAGATGTCTGTAAAAATACGGACTGATAACCTGGTTACGTTCATTATGAAAAATTGAGGCATTCAAATAAGAAATGGTATTCGTCACCTAGTTTGTTACATGTTTGTTTGACATAGTATTTCGTTGACAAGTGTTCTATTCCAATTAACTGTTTCTATTGGTATATCCTATGGTTTCTTGTATTATTTTTAATAGAGGATACAGTTAAGACTGGTGTAGAGTAAAAGGTAGTTTTAATAGCCGAAAGACGTTCTGAAACATTTATATAATTGGCTCTTGCTTGAATTGTAAATTTGTTAACACCATGTTGTTAAAAACAGATCCTTAATTAACGTTTAACTGTTGAATTAAGCCATTTAGGATTCATGATATGTTGATTTTCCCATGTGTCCATTGGCCTACACTTTATTAAAATGGTTTTTACAGCAAAGAACCAGTGGTAACGAGTTTTTAAAATATCCTAAGGTAAAGTTTGCGTTGTGCTTAATACATGTATGCTTTTATATGTAACGGAAGAAATTACAATTAGATTGTTGTTGTTGTGTTTGTTGTCGTCGTCGTCGTTGTTGTTGTTGTTGCATAAACGTGTCCAATTAACAATAATGTTTTTTCGACATCTAAAGCTTTTGGTACTGTTCCAGTTTCTCCGTGAACAATATAATTTGGTGTAGAATTCTTCATTTTCAACATATACTTTAGAAATTTAAATTGGACTCTTTCTATGGTATCTAGATTGCAAAACCCCAATATTTCTGATCCATGAAGTAATACTGGCGTTACAGTTATGGTTCAACTTGGAGGTCACTTAGTAAACTTATTCTGCTAGAGTTTCTTTAAAGACAAATGTGGCTCGTGCTGCCTGCTCTGCAACATGTTTTATTTTGATTTGTTTTTATAAAAAGACCCCGTTCTACTAAACAAAACTCCTCAATACTTGCACATTGTATTCATTTACAGTTTCAAACGGTTAATTATTGGGGGTAAATTTAAAGTTTGTTGGCCTACCCTTGGAAAACACTACCATATTAGACTTTGTTGTATTTACAGTAAGCTTTCAATTAGTACGGAACAATGGAATGGTGACTTAAAATAAGTACTCATTCGGTCATCAGTCCACTACAGGTTATCCCCGTATAAAACTGTGGAATGGTGACTTAAAATAAGTACTCATTCCGTCATCAGTCCACTACAGGTTATCCCCGTATAAAACTGTGGAATGGTGACTTAAAATAAGTACCCATTTCGTCATCAGTCCACTACAGGTTATCCCCGTATAAAACTGTGGAATGGTGACTTAAAATAAGTACCCATTTCGTCATCAATCTAGTACAGGTTACCACCGTATAAAACTGTGGAATGGTGACTTCAAATAACTACCCATTCCGTCATCAGTCCACTACAGGTTATCCCCGTATAAAACTGTGGAATGGTGACTTCAAATAACTACCCATTCCGTCATCAGTCCACTACAGGTTATCCCCGTATAAAACTGTGGAATGGTGACTTCAAATAACTACCCATTCCGTCATCAGTCCACTACAGGTTATCCCCGTATAAAACTGTGGAATGGTGACTTCAAATAACTACCCATTCCGTCATCAGTCCAGTACAGGTGACCCCCGTATAAAACTGTGGAATGGTTACCTAAAAATAACTACCCATTCCGTCATCAGCCCAGTACAGGTTATCCCCTTGTAAAGCTAGGGAATGGTGATTTAAAAAAAAAACTACCCATTGCGTCATCAGTCCAGAACAGGTTATCCCCGTATAAAACTGTGGAATGGTGACTTTAAATAACTACCCATTCCGTCATCAGTCCAGTACAGGTTATCCCCGTATAAAACTGTGGAATGGTGACTTTAAATAACTACCCATTCCGTTATCAGCTCAGCACAGGTTTTCCCCGTATAAACTGTGGAATGGTGACTTAAAATAACTACCCATTCCGTCATCAGTCCAGTACAGGTTATCCCCGTGTAAAGCTACGGAATGTTGACTGGTGACATTTACCCATTCTGTCATAATTTATATCTATGTGAAAAAAACACTACAAAACAAGCTCATTAGCAAACGGTTTAAACATAACTCCCTTTTAATGGAACAGGTTATTCGCAAAAGACATAACTCAAACGCCAAACGAATAGCTGTGTTATAGTGACTGATAACAAGTATGTATGGAATAGTGACTGACAGTATTTACCTTTTATGTCATTAGACCAGTACAGATAATCCCCGTGTAAAGCTATGGTATTGTGAGCTCCGTAAGATACAATTGTTTTCAAATTTTTTCCGTCAAAATCACACCGTTGAATACTGGTATGCCTTAAAAGACATGGAAAAGAAACTGTGAAAAGTGAATTAGATTAATTGTATTGTGTTTATTTCATAGCAATACCTATGTGAAAAACTACTGAAACAAGCTCAGTAGCCAAAAGTTAATGGCACAGGGTAAAGGCCATAGACATAGAAAACAAAAACAAAAAATCACAAACAAGAAACATGGAACAACAGCAAAATCTCTACAAACAATTCTGAGATATTTGTGTCTGATTTTAAGCTTTGTTATTGTTATTGTATCATATTTAGATAACATTCAATCGCATTGTTTGTGTTATTTAGATCGCATGGTTTGCTTCTGTAAAATCATTTGAAATGAACTTATATCTTCATGATATATGATATACCTTTGAGTCCTCCAGTAGATAAAGTCTGCTTCAAAATCAATGGAAAGGCTTTTAATGTCAATTCTTATGTTCCATCTCTTTTTTTCTCCTCCCAAATACAGGCGCTGTGTACCGTCAAGGTTCGCCCTGTGTAAAATTTCTCCATAAGCCTGACTCCAAAAGATATACCTAGAAAGCAAGAGATATATAATTGTGTATGTTCAAATCCGTTTTGCCTTCATTCAAAATGCTTAAAATTTATGCACCAGTCAATTGTAATCACGGCCCCAGGTCCGAAAATAGCGGGGTCTTTGACTTTCGGTCTAGCCAAGGCCGGGTAAAATCCTCGCTCTGCGGGGACGAACTGATGGAAAAATCCCCGTAAAATGCCCCCGCACCCCAGGGACCCTAGGTAAGGCCCATTCCCCGCTATATTTGGCACGAAGACAAAACCACCGTATTCACTCGGCATTGCGGGCCCATCGGGAAGGTAAAAACACGGCCCATTTGCCCGGCTATCCCCGGACCAGGGGTTGGGGCCTGGTTATAATTGACTCGTGCATTAACCTTAATATATCTAGAAAGTACAATATAAATTAATATGTAAATTATCAGGAAGGGACACAATATTACACAACGAGATTGTATCAGATTCACACATTCCGCCCAGAATGATGATTACTTTTCCTAATGGTGTAGTTACTTTCCGTAAGGACTGCTTTCTTTATAAGTTCACGTATCGACAGGTATACAAATAATGCTGGACTCATATCCAGAATTATATTCTGAAAAATGCATATGTCTGTTTTTATGAATAAATTTCTTGCATCCTAAACAAACAAATGTTACGCGAAAAGATTTTCTACTGAAAACCTTGTTTGGAACGATTTTAAAACTGGTCCGTTTTTATTTGTATTACCTTTGAAGAACCCTTTTCTTAACCCAAACCCTTATCCTAACCAACAATTACTTTAATTCAACCCAAATCCTACCACATATTTATAATATGTATATCCTAACAAGCATATTCAATCACAATGTGTAAAACGACAGCAATTTAGATGACGGCTTAAATATCATATCTGAACCCTAGGTCAACCAAAAGAACACGCCACAAGATGCCTTTGTTGGTTGTTGATTTTTGTGTTCCGTGATTTTGAAAATTCCAAATCACGACATCTTTTATTGGAAACGTGTCCTTGAGAGAGATGGATTGTTGGCCGTGACTTGATGTTTTTGTGATGACACCGTTCATATAGGGCCTTCTTAAGTAGATCGAAGTCAGTTTACTTTTTCATCGATATTGATAAAAAATATCCAACTCTCGAAATCTTGTTCGACAACTCCAGCGCATCCGAGCGACTACAACTCTGCTTCTTAACACATATGCCTGCACGAGCATTCCCAAGCGCTCGCAATTCAATTAGATAAGAGCTTCACTGAAGAATCAAGTTCGCTGTGTTGTGTGTGGCATCGTCGATATCTCTGGACGGCACGAAAAACAAAACTGCAGTAACGGGTGTGCCCGTGTCGACCCGGAATTGATGCAACTGGTCGTGATATCTCTTAATGAAACGGGAACTAAACAGCAGTGAATGTGTGTGCCCGTGTCGACCCGGAATTGATGCAACTGGTCGGGATATCTCTTGGTGACACGGGAACTAAACAGCAGTGAATGTGTGTGCCCGTGTCGACTCGGAAGAGATGCAACTGGTCGTGATATCTCTTTATGCCACGGGAACTAAACAGCAGTGAATGTGTGTGCCCGTGCCGACTCGCGGGAGATGTAACTGGTCGTGATATCTCTTAATGACACGGGAGCTTAACAGCAGTGAATGTGTGTGCCCGTGTCGACTCGGGATAGATGTAACTGGGCGGGATATCCCTCGGTGACACGGGAACTAAACAGCAGTGAACGTGTGTGCCCGTGCCGACCCGGAATAGATGCAACTGGTCGTGATATCTCTTGATGACACGGGAACTAAAAAGCAGTGAATGTGTGTGCCCGTGTCGACTCGGGATAGATGTAACTGGTCGGGATATCTCTTGGTGACACGGGAACTAAAGAGCAGTGAATGTGTGTGCACGTGTCGACCCGGAATAGATGCAACTGGTCGTGATATCTCTTGATGACACGGGATCTAAACAGCAGTGAATGTGTGTGCCCGTGTCGACTCGGGAGAGATGAAACTGGTCGTGATATCTCTTGGTGACACGGGAACTAAACAGCAGTGAACGTGTGTGCCCGTGTCGACCCGGAATAGATGCACCTGGTCGAGATATATCTTGATGACACGGGAACTAAACAGCAATAGATGTGTGTGCCCGTGTTGACTCGGGAGAGATGTAACTGGTCGGGATATCTCTTGGTGACACGGGAACTAAACAGCAGTGAACGTGTGTGCCCGTGTCGACCCGGAATATATGCAACTGGTCGAGATATCTCTTGATGACACGGGAACTAAACAGCAGTGAATGTGTGTGCCCGTGTCGACTCGGAATATATGCAACTGGTAGGGATATATCTTGATGACACGGGAACTAAACAGCAGTGAATATGTGTGCCCGTATCGACCCGGAATAGATGCAACTGGTCGAGATACCTCTTGATGACGCGGGAACTAAAGAGCAGTGAATGTGTGTGCCCGTGTCGACTCGGGAGAGATGCAACTGGTCGAGATATCTCTTGGTGACACGGGAACTAAACAGCAGTGAATGTGTGTGCCCGTGTCGACTCGGGAGAGATGCAACTGGTCGAGATATCTCTTGGTGACACGGGAACTAAAGAGCAGTGAATGTGTGTGCCCGTGTCGACTCGGGAGAGATGTAACTTGTTTCGATATCTCTGGATGACATGGAAACTAAACAGCAGTGAATGTGTGTGCCTGTGTCGACTCGGGAGAGATGCAACTGGTCGCGATATCTCTGGATGAAATGGAAACTAAACAGCAGTGAATGTGTGTGCCCGTGTCGACTCGGGAGAGATGCAACTGGTCGAGATATCTCTTAGTGACATGGAAACTAAACAGGAGTGAATATGTGTGCCCGTGTCGACTCGGGATAGATGTAACTGGTCGAGATATCTCTGGATGACACGGAAACTAAACAGCAGTAGATGTGTGTGCCCGTGTCGACTCGGGAGAGATGCAACTGGTCGCGATATCTCTTGATGACATGGAAACTAAATAGCAGTGAATGTGTGTGCCCGTGTCGACTCGGGAGAGACGCAACTGGTCGAGATATCTCTTGGTGACATGGAAACTAAACAGTAGTGAATGTGTGTGCCCGTGTCGACTCGGGAGAGATGCAACTGGTTGCGATATCTCTGGATGACATGGAAACTAGACAGCAGTGAATGTGTGTGCCTGTGTCGACTCGGGAGAGATGCATCTGGTCGCGATGTCTCTGGATGACATGGAAACTAAACAGCAGTGAATATGTGTGCCCGTGTCGACTCGGGAGAGATGCAACTGGTCGTGATATCTCTGGATGACATGGAAATTAAACAGCAGTGAATGTGTGTGCCCGTGTCCACTTGGGAGAGATGCAACTGGTCGCGATATCTCTTGGTGACACGGGAACTAAACAGCAGTAGATGTATGTGCCCGTGTCGACTCGGAATAGATATAACTGGTCGAGATATCTTTGGATGACATGGAAACTAAACAGCAGTAGATGTGTGTGCCCGTGTCGACTCGGGAGAGATGCAACTGGTCGCGATATCTCTTGACGGCACGGAAACAAAAGAGCAGTAAACGTGTGTGCCCGTGTCGACTCGGGATAGATGTAACTGGTCGCGATATCTCATGATGACATGGAAACTAAACAGCAGTAGATGTGTGTGCCCGTGTCGACTCGGAATAAATGTAACTGGTCGAGATATCTCTGGATGACATGGAAACTAAACAGCAGTAGATGTGTGTGCCCGTGTCGACTCGGGAGAGATGTGACTGGTCGAGGTATCTCTTGGTGACACTGAAACTAAACGGCAGTAAATGTGTGTGCCTGTGTCTACTCGGGAGAGATGTAGCTGGTCGTGATATCTCTTGATGACACAGAAACTAAACAGCAGTAAATGTGTGTGCCTGTGTCGACTCGGGATAGATGTAGCTGGTCACGATATCTCTGGATGACACGGAAACTAAACGGCAGTAAATGTGTGTGCCCGTGTCGACTCGGGATAGATGTAGCTGGTCACGATTTCTCTTGATGGCACGGAAACAAAAAAGCAGTAAACGTTGTGTTTACTCGTGTCGATTTGGGACAGATGTAACTGGTCGCGATATCTCTTGACGCACGGAAACAAAACAGCAGTAAATGTTGTGTGTGCCCATGTCAATTTGGGAGAGATGTAGGTGGTCACGATATATCTAGATGGTACGGAAACAAACAGCAGTACACGTTGTGTGTGCCCGTGTCGATTTTGGACAGATGGAAGTGGTCGCGATATCTCTGGATGGCACGGAAACAAACAGCAGTACACGTTGTGTGTGCCCGTGTCGATTTTGGACAGATGGAAGTGGTCGCGATATCTCTGGATGGCACGGAATCAAACAGCAGTACACGTTGTGTGTGTCCGTGTCGATTTTGGACAGATGGAAGTGGTCGCGATATCTCTGGATGGCACGGAATCAAACAGCAGTAAACGTTGTGTGTGCCCGTGTCGATTTTGGACAGATGGAAGTGGTCGCGATATCTCTGTATGGCACGGAATCAAACAGCAGTACACGTTGTGTGTGCCCGTGTCAATTTGGGACAAATGTAAGTGGCCGCGATATCTCTAGATTGTACGGAAACAAACAGCTGTAAACATTGTGTGTGCCCGTGTCAATTTGGTACAGATGCAGGTGGTCGCGATATCTCTGGATGGTACGGAAACAAACAGCAGTAAACGTTGTGTGTGCCCGTGTCAATTTGGTACAGATGTAGGTGGTAGCGATATCTCTGGATGGTACGGAAAAAAAACAGCTGTAAACATTGTGTGTGCCCGTGTCAATTTGGTACAGATGCAGGTGGTCGCGATATCTCTGGATGGTACGGAAACAAACAGCTGTAAACATTGTGTGTGCCCG
The DNA here is from genome assembly GCF_026914265.1 of Mya arenaria. Lineage (NCBI taxonomy): Eukaryota > Metazoa > Mollusca > Bivalvia > Myida > Myidae > Mya > Mya arenaria. The sequence goes on from NC_069128.1 coordinate 22,653,749, forward strand.
TGTCAATTTGGTACAGATGCAGGTGGTCGCGATATCTCTGGATGGTACGGAAACAAACAGCAGTAAACGTTGTGTGTGCCCGTGTCAATTTGGTACAGATGTAGGTGGTAGCGATATCTCTGGATGGTACGGAAACAAACAACAGTAAACATTGTGTGTGCACGTGTCAATTTGGGACAAATGTAGGTGGTCGCGATATCTCTGGATGGTACGGAACCAAACAGCAGTAAACGTTGTGTGCGCCCGTGTCAATTGGGGACAGATGTTGGTGGTCGCGATATCTTTGGATGGTCTGGAAGCAAACAGCTGTAGACAGTTTGTGTGTCCATGTCGATTTGGAATAGATGTAGAGCAGGTAAATATTTTATATGAATCATGTGAAAATGTAGAAAATAGTCGCCATGGAGACTTACAGAGAGAGTTCAGAAAAAAAACTCTTATTCCTTGTAGCGCTCATTCGAGTGCCTTTTGTGTTGAATACGTGACTAATGAATAAAATCGCATGTAAAACTACGCAGTGTAAAATGCGGCAACAAGCGGTTTCCGCGAAAGGAGTATCGTTGAAATACATACGATAATACGAGTATATAATACTCCAAGTGGACTTTACCTTTTGCAAGGGTGAACAACGAGGGAGTGGATCTGTGCAGATGGTGTAATGGGTGAAACAGAGATTGATCCATTCATATATCTCATATAGATGGTTTTATGATCTGCCCAGTAGACCTTTTCCTCAATCCAGTCATAGGTTATAATGTTGCTTGTTATTACGCTCTCATCAAAATATTCCACTGCAAATAAAATAAGTTGATCATTTTTAGCGATCCAGGTTTCAACGAGGCGTTATCAAAATCTGCAAAGAATTCCTGACAATTGAAATCGATCCCCCGATAGGAACGTAAAATATACCATTTTAATAAATAGATTGCTGGTTTACACAACTTAATAAACACGTTTTAACATAATAAGTTGCATTTCAATGACGCATTTTTTTGTTTTTAAACGTCATTTTAACATCATGCAATGCTACTTGTTATAACTTGACGGTAACATATTGAAATACGGTCGTATCGCACTCGGTCGAATATGGACAAATGTTATTTTTCGATTTGTATTGTTTGCAGAATTAAGTGCATATTTAATAACGTAAATTATAATAAATAGAGAATAAAAGATTAAGTGCATATTTAATAACGTAAATTATAATGAATAGAGAATAAAAGGTTAAGTGCATATTTAAAAACGTAAATTATAATAAATAGAGAATAAAAGGTAAGGGCCGTAGATGGGAAATTTTATCTGTTAAGGCGCAGGAATTACTCGGGTGAGCCGAAAGCGATTTTTATCCCGTTGACATCGGCACTCCAGGTACTCAAAACAGTTTAATTCGTGTATATTAAAAGTAATTGCATTTGAATTCGTCAATATCAATTCAAAACATAACAGCTTGTTTAAGTGCATAATTAACCAAACCTTTTCAGATCAAATAACACTTATTCCGCACGTCACAGACTTTACAGGTTATTTGAATTCCTCTGATTTTATCCATGTTGTTATTCAAGAATGAAGTGTTGGTTGTTCAGAAATGCACCGGCAAAGAGAGAATTATTTGTGTTGTAAGATTTCGTCATTCACCACAAACATGGAATTAACTATTGTTGAGTGTTGCACATTGTTCAGCCTATACATAGATTTGCCGGCCGATTTTCTTTGCCAGTGTCATGATAATGCAGCGTAATGGACATTTCTGGGCGAATGATGTTAAGTTGGGTTGGTTGTTGCTGGGCTATCTAAAATATGCTGAAGCATTATTTGTGTTTTTCTCTCACATTTCAGAATAAAAAAAGCCCATTTTAGCGGTCACATGACCAACATCTTCGGATATATTCGGATTGCAATTCATAGCATAACAATATACATGAAAACTATTGATCTTGTTATTGTTTGTGTTGTGTCAGCAGGTCCCGTAAAATATAAATCAACATTTCAGAAAGTCTTTATTTATTATATTTGAAATGATTGTTGCCATAGGTGTTTCAATTTTACGTTTAAAAGTTATTTCAAGTGGTTGATCTTTTCCCGCGTTATTGTGAGGTCATCTAAAAAAATGTTTCCGGTTACAGTCGGGTTGTTCTATTTACTGAATGGGTAAAAAGGGATTACTGAAAGGTTTCTTAAATGAAATGAAGTATTTTGTAACAATTATTGAATGAAATAATGAACTAATGGTGTAAATATAAATAATGAATTGCGGACTCCACGTGTACTTTGACCAGCCCAATTGCGTTCATATCCCCGATAATGACATCAACCACGCAATTCATTCCTTAAATAAAATATATCAACATAAAAAGAACAATAAGATAGCAAGGTAACGTTGTGTTAAAAACAACTCATTGGCTATAACAATAAACATTAAATAAGAAACACTAAAATCCTCATAAATCTCTGAAATTGATATCGCTTGACAAACCTTTTGGATCGCCAGTTATGTTTGTGATCATAGCGAGTTTATAACGTCGTTGATCTCCTACCAGAAACGCATTCTGTTCATATATAAACTCAATGGAGTTATAGTACGTTGTGTTTATCCGTTGTATGGCCTCAACCGTGTTGTTCATGTCAAGGTCAACTCCAGCTATTGAGTTCACAGTCAAAACTGCCAGAAACGTTTTGAGAGCTTAAGATAAAAAAAAGTTCAACGTTAAGTATATTGTGTTGCATCTAATACTATTAAATTTTATGTATTAATATGTACAATTATGGGCATGCAGAAAGAAACATTAATACAATCAATTAGTTTTCTCTTATTGATCAATCAAACTAAAAGTAGATTATTAAAATAATGTTTTCATGTACAACATTATAACATAATCTTTTAATTTCAGTTTCAATTACATTTAAAATTAATATGATCAAGAACGTTTCAATCGCAATACCAGTTAACGTCAATCGTAACAGCTCGGCCTTCTCCGGCATATTCCCTTAATCATTGAATATGTCCCATGACGGTTGAAAACACATACCACATGTTTTCAATATGGACTCCGCATTGATTGACTATTTTTAAAGGCCCGTATTATTTCCGAATTAATATCTGATGGATAATGTTCGAGGTGTTTCGATTGCAGTTGACATTTTTTAGACAAAGAGACACGTCATCAAAGTACGTATTCAAAAACATACTGTTTATACCTTCACAAGATTTGTTATCTGCTCTGAGTTTGCCATAACTACACGTGCATGTAGCAGCCACAGCATCGGGCATTGCAAAACACAAATGCTCACAGCCTCCGTTGTTTAGTAAACATGGACTCGAACCTACACACACATAGCAAAACAGGTCACAAAATCAACGACGTGATGTCATTACGACATTCGGAGCTCCTCGGCCATTTTTTCAAAAACAACCTCGGATGTATTTGGACGGTTTACATACTCAAAAAGTGGTACGTTTAAGTCCGCTGCAAATAGATCGCGTAGTAATCTTATTTAGCAGTTAAAATTTATGACTTAACTCTTGGGAATCTTAATTATGTTTGCAATAACTTCACTGGCAATCAATATACACTGAGATCAATAAATACAACTCTTAAACACTACATTTAATAAATGATATTATTCAAAAATTTACTAACTACTTCAACTGATGTACCGGCATACATCCGAGGTTGTTTTTGAAAAAAATGGCCGAGGAGTTCCGAATGGTCATTACAAATGACCTAAGCTAAAACGTTCGTAGCCTCTGGAGTTAAGTAAAGATGGACTCTAACGCATAGTTAAACAGACTAAAGTCACAAAATCAACGGTAAATGACGTGTATGTCATTACAAATGAACAAAGCATACATGTTGCAGCCTCAGTTGTTCCATTAACAAGAACTCGAAAAAAAGACTTCCACAAAACAGAGATTAATGTATTTTAAAGACATGATTCACTGGCCGTTCAAAGGCGGTGATCCCATCATTGAACGGTAAAGCAGTTATTATGAGGGTATGCAAGGCGGTGATCCCATCATTGAACGGTAAAGTCGTTTTTATGATGGTACGCAAGGCGGTGATCCCATCATTGAATGGAAAAGCAGTTATTATGAGGGTATGCAAGGCGGTGATCCAATCATTAAATGGTAAAGCAGTAACTATGAGGGTATGCAAGGCGGTGATCCCATCATTGAATGGAAAAGCAGTTATTATGAGGGTATGCAAGGCGGTGATCCCATCATTGAACGGTAAAGCCGTTTTTATGACGGTACGCAAGGCGGTGATCCCATCATTGAATGGTAAAGCAGTTTTTATGAGGGTACGCAAGGTGGTGATTCCATCATTGAATGGTAAAGCCGTTTTTATGACGGTACGCAAGGCGGTGATCCCATCATTGAATGGTAAAGCAGTTATTTTGAGGGTATGCAAGGCGGTGATCCCATCATTGAATAGTAAATCAGTTATTTTGAGGGTATGCAAGGCGGTGATCCCATCATTGAGCGGTGATCCCATCATTGAACGGTAAAGCAGGTATTATGAGGGTATGCAAGGCGTTGATCCCATCATTGAATGGTAAAGCAGTTGGTATGAGGGTATGCAAGGCGGTGAATCCATCATTGAATGGTAAAGATGAGGGTATGCAAGGCGGTGATCCCATCATTGAGCGGTGATCCCATCATTGAACGGTAAAGCAGGTATTATGAGGGTATGCAAGGTGGTGATCCCATCATTGAATGGTAAAGCAGTTGGTATGAGGGTATGCAAGGCGTTGATCCCATCATTATATGGTAAAGATGAGGGCATGCAAGGTGGTGATCCCATCATTGAATGGTAAAGCAGTTGGTATGAGGGTATGCAAGGCGTTGATCCCATCATTATATGGTAAAGATGAGGGTATGCAAGGTGGTGATCCCATCATTATATGGTAAAGCAGTTGGTATGAGGGTATGCAAGGTGGTGATCCAATCATTGAATGGTAAAGCAGTTATTATGAGGGTATGCAAGGCGATGATCCCATCATTGAATGGTAAAGCAGTTAGTATGAGGGTATGCAAGGCGGTGATCCCATCATTGAATGGTAAAGCAATTAGTATGAGGGTATGCAAGGCGGTGATCCCATCATTGAATGGTAAAGCAATTAGTATGAGGGTATGCAAGGCGGTGATCCCATCATTGAATGGTAAAGCAATTAGTATGAGGGTATGCAAGGCGGTGATCCCATCATTGAATGGCAAAGCAATTAGTATGAGGGTATGCAAGGCGGTGACCCCATCATTAAATGGTAAAGCACTAAGTATGAGGGTATGCAAGGCGGTGACCCCATCATTTAAAGGTAAAGCAGTTTTTATGAGGGTATGCAAGGCGGTGATCCCATCATTGAATGGTAAAGATGAGGGTATGCAAGGTGGTATTCCCATCATTGAATGGTAAAGCAGTTAGTATGAGGGTATGCAAGGCGGTGATCCCATCATTAAATGGTAAAGCAGTTATTATGAGGGTATGCAAGGCGGTGATCCCATCATTGAATGGTAAAGCAGTTATTTTGAGGGTATGCAAGGCGGTGATCCCATCATTGAATGGTAAAGCAGTTGGTATGAGGGTATGTAAGGCGGTGATCCCATCATTGAATGGTAAAACAGTTGGTATGAGGGTATGCAAGGCGTTGATCCCATCATTGAATGGTAAAGCAGTTGGTATGAGGGTATGCAAGGCGTTGATCCCATCATTAAATGGTAAAGCAGTTAGTATGAGGGTATGCAAGGCGTTGATCCCATCATTGAATGGTAAAGCAGTTGGTATGAGGGTATGCAAGGCGTTGATCCCATCATTGAATGGTAAAGCAGTTATTATGAGGGTATGCAAGGCGTTGATCCCATCATTGAACGGTAAAGCAGTTGGTATGAGGGTATGCAAGGCGGTGAATCCATCATTGAATGGTAAAGATGAGGGTATGCAAGGTGGTGATCCCATCATTGAATGGTAAAGCAGTTGGTATGAGGGTATGCAAGGCGATGATCCCATCATTAACTGGTAAAGCAGTTGGTATGAGGGTATGCAAGGTGGTGATCCCATCATTGAACGGTAAAGCAGTTATTATGAGGGTATGCAAGGCGATGATCCCATCATTGAATGGTAAAGCAGTTATTATGAGGGTATGCAAGGCGGTGATCCCATCATTGAATGGTAAAGCAGTTATTATGATGGTATGCAAGGCGATGATCCCATCATTGAATGGTAAAGCAGTTATTATGATGGTATGCAAGGCGATGATCCCATCATTGAATGGTAAAGCAGTAATTATGATGGTATGCAAGGCGTTGATTCCATCATTGAATGTTTAAGCCGTTTTCATGACGGTACGCAAGGCGGTGATCCCATCATTGAATGGTAAAGCAGTTTTAATGAGGGTATGCAAGGCGGTGATCCCATCATTGAATGGTAAAGCAGTTTTAATGAGGGTATGCAAGGCGGTGATCCCATCATTGAGCGGTGATCCCATCATTGAACAGTAACTCAGTTATTATGAGGGTATGCAAGGCGTTGATCCCATCATTGAATGGTAAAGCAGTTGGTATGAGGGTATGCAAGGCGGTGATCCCATCATTGAACGGTAAAGCAGTTGGTATGAGGGCATGCAATGTGGTGATCCCATCATTGAACGGTAAAGCAGTTGGTATGAGGGTATGCAAGGTGGTGATCCCATCATTGAACGGTAAAGCAGTTGGTATGAGGATATGCAAGGTGGTGATCCCATTATTGAACGGTAAAGCAGTTGGTATGAGGGTATGCAAGGTGGTGATCCCATCATTGAACGGTAAAGCAGTTGGTATGAGGGTATGCAAGGTGGTGATCCCATCATTGAATAGTAAAGCAGTTGGTATGAGGGTATGCAAGGTGGTGATCCCATCATTGAACGGTAAAGCAGTTGGTATGAGGGTATGCAAGGTGGTGATCCCATCATTGAACGGTAAAGCAGTTGGTATGAGGGTATGCAAGGCGGTGATCCCATCATTGAACGGTAAAGCAGTTGGTATGAGGGTATGCAAGGTGGTGATCCCATCATTGAACGGTAAAGCAGTTGGTATGAGGGTATGCAAGGCGGTGATCCCATCATTGAACGGTAAAGCAGTTGGTATTAGGGTATGCAATGTGGTGATCCCATCATTGAACGGTAAAGCAGTTGGTATGAGGGTATGCAAGGCGGTGATCCCATCATTGAACGGTAAAGCAGTTGGTATGAGGGTATGCAAGGCGGTGATCCCATCATTGAACGGTAAAGCAGTTGGTATGAGGGTATGCAAGGTGGTGATCCCATCATTGAACGGTAAAGCAGTTGGTATGAGGGTATGCAAGGTGGTGATCCCATCATTGAACGGTAAAGCAGTTGGTATTAGGGTATGCAAGGTGGTGATCCCATCATTGAACGGTAAAGCAGTTGGTATGAGGGTATGCAAGGTGGTGATCCCATCATTGAACGGTAAAGCAGTTGGTATTAGGGTATGCAAGGTGGTGATCCCATCATTGAACGGTAAAGCAGTTGGTATGAGGGTATGCAAGGTGGTGATCCCATCATTGAATAGTAAAGCAGTTATTATGAGGGTATGCAAGGTGGTGATCCCATCATTGAACGGTAAAGCAGTTGGTATGAGGGTATGCAAGGTGGTGATCCCATCATTGAATAGTAAAGCAGTTATTATGAGGGTATGGTTGTTTTTGTTGTATGTGTTTTGTGTATGTGGTGTAAGATTGTTTTCGGTGTTTGTGAATGTGGGGTCAGTGTGTTTGTGAATGTGGGGTCAGTGTGTTTGTGAATGTGGGGCAGTGTGTTTGTGAATGTAGGGCAGTGTGTTTGTGAATGTGGGGTCAGTGTGTTTGTGAATGTGGGGTCAGTGTGTTTGTGAATGTGGGGTCAGTGTGTTTGTGAATGTGGGGTCAGTGTGTTTGTGAATGTGGGGTCAGTGTGTTTGTGTATATGAGGTCAGTGTGTTTGTGTATGTGGGGTCAGTGTGTTTGTGTATGTGAGGTCAGTGTGTTTGTGTATGTGGGGTCAGTGTGTTTGTGTATGTGGGGTCAGTGTGTTTGTGTATGTGGGGGCAGTGTGTTTGTGAATGTGGGGTCAGTGTGTTTGTGTATGTGAGGTCAGTGTGTTTGTGAATGTGAGGTCAGTGTGTTTGTGTATGTGGGGTCAGTGTGTTTGTGAATGTGGGGTCAGTGTGTTTGTGAATGTGGGGTCAGTGTGTTTGTGAATGTGGGGTCAGTGTGTTTGTGAATGTGGGGTCAGTGTGTTTGTGAATGTGGGGTCAGTGTGTTTGTGTATGTGGGGTCAGTGTGTTTGTGTATGTGTGGTCAGTGTGTTTGTGTCTATAGTTCATTTTCGTTTGTGCCCCTGCCTTTTTTCCTTAAACGGGGTTTAGTTTTGAATTTTTGATTACTGTGCTTGGCTCTATTGTATTAATGTAAAAATCATTATAAAAATAATGATACATAACAACCGATCTCTTCGGAAGCACAAAATACAAAGTAAGGTAATAACTGCCATGGTTTCATTGGAACTTTTCAGTGACAGCAATATTTAGTTATACTATGTACTTCTCCAGGGTATGTTTCAATTAAGGCATTAAATTGTAACTTCAATTAGCTAAAATATGTTAAAACGTAACAAACACCCTAACTTCGTGTTCATATTCAATGTTGGTTTGTAAAACACGAAAACCGTTCTACGACCAAAATCGTCTTAATTTTTTTTATTGAAACTGCCCCTTTCGCATAATTCACGAATGTAAAAGAAATGTCATATAATTATTCAGGAAAAATGTTTACATTGGTTAAAAAGATTAAGATGATTTTAACGATGTAGCCAATTTTGATTGTTTTGATATCTAATATTATATCTTACATAAATGTGTCCCTTCCTTGTGTATATAAAGTTGATCGGTCCGTATAAAATATTAATGTATTTTAATAAAACTCCACTTTTTATGACGTAAGCGGTCCATATCATGTTTTGGCCGGTCCGGACCTCGCCAAATGACATAATATAATATGGACCGCTGACGTCATAAAACTGGTGAGTGATGCTTGCAATTTTCACAAAGACATTGTATTCCCAAGTAAACATTATTAGATGTGTTCAATAAAACACATCAAAGGCGCTTTAAAATTATTATATGGTAAAAAGTGTTCGTTATAATATAAAAAATATAACACACCACTTCGGGCCATATCATATGGCATTATCATGACCGGCATGTCAGCCCCCGAAGGTGAATGGATCTCGGCTAACGCCTCGGTCTATTTACACCTTCGGGGGCTGACTGACCGTTCCTTATAATGTCGTATGACACTCCGTGGTGTTATATTGAACATACCTTTTGGTTGTTTGGACCGATGGAATACTTTAATCGATCCCAACGTTCCTGCGTTATTGAGTCCACTTCGTAAAACCTTTGGATATGTGTCTTGTGTCAGACTGTTATTGGCCTTATAAATCGTATTCTTTTGTCCGCTTGCCCAAAATATTGAAGACCGATAAACATCAATGCCAAGCGGGTCGATAACGCCTCCGTACACTATCGCATGGCTTGTCCCATCGTATGAAGCTTTCTAAGAATTGGTTATGTTGTTATAAGGGAGAAGGAAAAGCATTTTTTAAGCATATGATAACATGAATAGCGTTATGTAACTTAATTGCCATAATAAAAATAATAAATTAATTATGTCTAAGCTGTTGAACACAACGCAACACTGATCGGCGCTGACGTTGATCCACGTGGGTGCGCTCTATTAGCCCAGAGCTCGCATATGCTTTTTAAAATGGTATAATAAAAACAGTTAAAAACCTGCTTTTGAAACTGAAAGGGAAAGTTGGTATATGCTTCAGGAAAAATTATTATTAAGTCTTTCTTTAAAGCCTTTTCTGTTTCGCTGTGAGTTTGTTGTTGTTTATTTTCCACGATTTAAACAACGCACCTAAACCTACATTCAAAATAATAGCCGAGAATCACGCCCCGAAAATCCCTAACACACCATGTGTGCGCATCATGTCTGGTGTAGTTACGCTCCTAATCAGGGATGAAATATGGTGCTGTATGATCTCCAAACAGTAGATCTAAATACACATATAGCAACAATAATACACATAAATACCGGTATTATATACAGTAATCACAAACAAATGATAATAGACATTACCATGATTTCTCCTGCCAATGAATCTGACCAAAATATATTATTCGTAACGATATCAACCACAAGCGACGTCGGTGTATATGTCGATCGCAAAGATGCCAAGTTCTGCTGCCCGGAACCATCTAGATTGCTTCTACATAGTGAAGATGTCTGCCCAGCATCAATCCAGTACAAATACCTTAGAATCGACAAAATAGTTTTGGGTGATATATTCATCAATTAACATGTCAAGTAAGGTTTGAGCGTTAGTTGTTGTTGAAAAGTTCCTACCATGTTAACAGTTTACTCGATGAACAATTATGTGATTAGTTGTCCGGGTAGCGCAGTGGTTAGCGCACTCGCTTCTAACCAAGGCGACCCGGGTTTGATTCCCGGCCTGGGCGCTTGTGAGTTTATCAATTTCTTAGTATTGAAGGCAAGCATTCCCGCGTGGCTCGAATTCCCTGAGGATCCAGGCATTTTTGACGGTCCCTGGAAGTTCGAGCCAGCGGGGTTCGACTGCACACCGAAATAAAAAATACAAATAAAGATTTTCTGGCCTTGAAATAATGCCATAGGTCATTTCACTACAGAGGCGCAAAATGCACTTTAGTAATAAACCTTGCATATCAGCATATAAATTATTTCAAAGCTGAAAAGAGCCAGCATGCACCAAATTGTACCGTTGTTGCTAACGGCCTCTTATAATAAAAAGCATTTCTGCCCATCGGTTACACTAAAATCAGTAGTTTCCATCTACGCTCATGTTTCAATTGTCACTTTGGACATATACGCTCATGCGTCTAAGTAGCACGGATAACACAGGGTCAAAGGAGAGCTTGTATTCGACTCGAGTTGATTTTTGCAGGTTCGGGTTTTACAATAAACTAGTAGTCAGAAATGAAATCAAAATCTACACAAATCCACTGTGTAAAGGTAGTACTTATAACTCCTTTTCAATATAATTACTAGTTTAAATGAATGAATCGACAGGTAATTGCATTTTAAATAAAACACTACACAAATGTATTTTGTTTTATGACGTCATCTCAAGATCGCGCAATGATAATTACTATTACGTTTCATCAGCAGAGTGGAATAGAGCCGTATTGGACAAATGCATCTTGCGATATTAGTTCATGATGCGTTTATACTGAAGTCGCACATATTCAGCCTTGTGCAAGAATCTAATACATTCATATAGAAATGGAAGCAGCTACCGAGTTCCGGTATAAATGTGACGACCTTTTGAATGCAAATCATTTCTTGGTTATTGATACATTATGTAACAAATTCCAGATAACACATCAAAGTAGTTCGAAAACATGCAGCATACTAAGTATTAAAAGTTTCCCTATTTAAAATTCATCCGTCGATATGATTGAAAGAAAACTGTTTTACAAAATAAAACTGTTGCATGCAATATCCTTGTCGGCTGCACCCGAATGCAGAAGCAAAACTAGTCGAGTCCATTCTTCTTTACATGCAAAGGGTATTCTTTTTTTGATCTATGTTCAGTCGATAACACTGACATTGCGCATGTTGTCGTACATGTTATATGCGTACGTATGTGTAGTATAGCCAGTTATTGTTATAAAAAAGCATAGGTCGATTTAAGATTATAAAATAAAATCGACATGCGCTTAAAAACCCTAACTTAAGTTTCATTTACCTGAGATTAGGGTTAACAGCAAGAACTAACGGACGTGATGTTCTATTTTGAAAAATCGTCAGTCTATGGCGTCCATCTAAACGGCTGACTTCAATCAAGGACTCAGCCGTATATGCGTTGATAAAGTACATGTTTTCTGAAAGATTGAGCAATTATCTTTATATCATTGATTTTACATCCAATTTTGTTCGTACATACAGTTTTCGGCTTATATCGCTTTAACTTACAAACACCGTTTAATTACTATGAGTCAGCAGGGCAAACCATGGCTTTGATTCCAATAACAATTAGATCGGAATAATAAAGTCCTCTACAGCTCTAGCAATTCATTTTAAACGTAATCACGGTATCATTTAAGTCAATGCATCATTAAGATCGCTGAAATCATTATAACTTGACGAAACTACCGCAGTTATCATCATAAAGGGATAAAACTATCGCAGTTCTAATCATAAAGGGATAAAACTATCGCAATTCTAATTTTAACGGGACGAAACTATCACAGTTCTCACCATAACGGGACAAAACTATCGCGGTACTCATTATAACGGGACGAAACTATCGCGGTTCTCACCATAACGGGACGAAACTATCGCGGTTCTCACCATAACGGGACGAAACTATCGCGGTTCTCACCATAACGGGACGAAACTATCGCGGTACTCACCATAACGGGACGAAACTATCGCGGTTCTCACCATAACGGGACGAAACTATCGCGGTACTCACCATAACGGGACGAAACTATCGCGGTTCTCACCATAACGGGAAGAAACTATCGCGGTTCAACCATAACGGGACGAAACTATCGCAGTTCTCACCATAACGGGTGAGAAACTATCGCGGTACTCATTATAACGAGACGAAACTATCGCGGTACTCACCATAACGGGACGAAACTATCGCGGTACTCATTATAACGGGATGAAACTATCGCGGTACTCACCATAACGGGACGAAACTATCGCGGTTCTCACCATAACGGGACGAAACTATCGCGGTTCTCACCATAACGGGACGAAACTATCGCGGTACTCATTATAACGGGACGAAACTATCGCAGTTCTCACCATAACGGGAAGAAACTATCGCGGTTCAACCATAACGGGACGAAACTATCACAGTTCTCACCATAACGGGACGAAACTATCGCGTAACTCATTATAACGGAACGAAACTATCGCGGTACTCATTATAACGGGGCGAAACTATCGCGGTACTCATTATAACGGGGCGAAACCATCGCAGTTCTCACCATAACGGGACGAAACTATCGCGGTACTCATTACAACAGGACGAAATCATCGCAGTTCTCACCATAACGGGACGAAACTATCGCAGTTCTCACCATAACGCGGTGAAAACATAGTGTTATTAATTATAACGTGGTGAAAACATAGTGTTATTAATTATAACGCGGTGAAAACATAGTGTTATTAATTATAACGTGGTGAAAACATAGTGTTATTAATAATAACGCGGTGAAAACATAGTGTTATTAATTATAACGCTTTGAAAATATAGTGTTATTAATTATAACACGCTGAAAAGATAGTGTTATTCATTATAACTCTGTGAAAATATAGTGTTTTTAATTATAACACGGTGAAATATAGTGTTATTAATTCTAACGCGGTGAAAATATAGTGATATTAATTATAACGCGGTGAAAATATAGTGTTATTAATTATAACGCTGTGAAAATTGTTCAGTACTTATTAAAATGCGGTGAAAATATCAAGTTACCATTAATAACACGGTGAAAATAGTATATTATCTTAATGTCACATTGCATCATTTTCTTGCGATGGAATCTTACCTGCTATCCAATCAATAGTCAAGTCCTTTATCCCCTCCTGTCCGATGGATCTATCTATAACAGGACCATACTCAGATCCATTTGACATTACGCGATATATTCCGTGTCTGCTTTCCTTCATAGATACAAATCGTTCCTTTCGTATCCAATATATATGTTTCCCAGCAACATGGACGTCCATTTTCGTGATGTTGTCTATAAACACAGACGCGCGTTAAGCAAATTAAGATTATCCTCACACAGGCATAACATTGAAGAAGGCCGTTATAGGAACATTCCCCGACATGAAAGGAGATTGTGATTTATGCTCATTGAATAACATTAAAGATGAATACCATTTTGTATTGATATGTGATAGATATAAACGATTAAGATATCATTTTCTCTCATGGTTTTCGAAGAAATATGGATTTTTATCAGTGAAATAACAACAGTGAAAATATCAATTTCACTGCAAAATAGGGAGTGAAAATATCAACTTTCAGAGCTACTTTTAAAATCCATTGAAGTTACTTTCCATTGATTAAAACGAAACACTTCACTTTGAACCAGAACATGTTGGCAAATCAAATATTTAAAATTTAAAAGGAAATGTTACATAAGTTTAGATATAGAGGATATTTGTTTATTTCAGTGTAAGATCGTATTTTATTTCACGAGTATCATAGAAAAACGAGTGAAAATGTAGTTTTTTTATGATCACGAGTGAAATTGAATACGATCTTACAATGAAATAAACAAATTTTCTGTTTCTTTTATGCTTATTTTCGGAGTTTCATTTTTTTTTTAAATTTATTTCTGAATTACCCCCTTTTTTGAAAAGGGTAGGCTTTACGCCGCTACCCGTGGGGCGCCCCTCATGCATAATTATAGCTGTCAACTTTTCTACTTTCGGTTTGCTGAGAAAAAGTTATCTGCTATTCATTCTTATAGGTTAATATTCGCTCGTTTTTATTGCAAAGCTTCATGAACAGTAAACACTGAAGTATTATTAGTGCACATATGTTCCAAAAAATAATGAAAACACCTTTTATTTTAAGATGGGCATGAATACATAACCAAATTACTACGCCGCTATTTAAAGAATGAAAATTTGGAAGGTCAAATGTGTTAGCAAAACAAATGTGGATACTCATTGGATTTTAACCATTCTTCTTAGTTTAAGACTGTATGTACGCGTGTTTTTAAAGTAAGTTAATATTCAGTCATCTTACTGTCAGAAACCAGTCTGTTTCGCTTTAAAATGATTGTTTTCCAGATAAATAGTAAATGCCACGCTAGTCTGACACATTTTGAGGTGTGGGTGGGGGTAAAAAATATCGGATCTATCTGTAAATTGTTGTGTGAATTCTCCAGGAAGCTCATTTGCGTACTACAACGGTTAACAGTTCAAAATACATTTGAACGATGATATAAAATTTTATTTATGTTCGAACAGTTGTTTTTGTCTGTAATTGGTTTGGTATGAAAGCAAATGTTCGAACATTTAGCTTCAAAGATCAGTAAAATGTTTGATAAACGGGATAACCGGTAATAAACGATAAGTTGTTAATTTCCAATTATATATTTATATAAATTTATAAAACATTTCTTTATTTTTTTTAACATTTTTTGACATCATTTACTTAAGTCCAGTGTTCTGTTTTGATCAAGGCAAGTAAATGTAACAACAAAGGGATTTATTTTGCAGTGAAAATATCAAATTGATATTTTCACTGTTGTTATTTCACTGTTAAAACACCATATTTCATCGTAAAGCATGAAAGAAAAAGATATATTTGGAAATTAACAACCTACCGTTAATTAGAAAAATGGTTATCCCGTTTTTCAAATGTTTCTTGATCTTGAAGCTGAATGTTCGAACACTTGCTTTCATACCAAACAAATTACAGACGAAAACAACTGTTCGAACATAATTAATATGTTATATCATCGTTCAAATGTATTTTTAACTGTTTGTCGCTGTAATACGTAATACGAACTTCCCGGAAAATTCACACAACAATTTACAGATTTACTGATTTTTTTTACCCCACCCACGACTTAAAATGTGTCAACTAACTAGCGTGGTCCTCATCATTACCTGGAAATCGACCTGTCTTTAAGCAAAACATCCTGGTTTCTGACAGTAAGATAACTAAATATCCATGTATCATGAAACACACTCTAAAACTAAGTAATAAATGTTTTATATCCAATAATTATCCGCAATTGTTTTGCTAACACATTCGACCTTTCAAATTTTCATTTAATAAATGGCGGCGTAGTGGTAATGTATTCATGCTCTGCTTAAAATAAAAGTGTTTTCGTTAAAACAATTTGGAACATACTAGATGCCCTAATAAAACTTCATTGGTTACTGTTCATAAAACCTTTGCACTAAAAAAAACGAGCGAATAATTAACTATAAAAAAATATCAGAGAACTCTTAATCAACAAACCGGAAATAGGAAATTGACAGCTACGTCATCAGCTTTAATATGTATAGAATTTGCGTGAGGGGCGTCCGACGGGTAACGGCGTAAAAACCACCATTTTCAAAAAAGGGGGTAATTAAGAAAATGAATTAAAATACTAATAAACTCCGAAAAGAAGCATAAAAGAAACAGGAAATTTGTTTATTTCAGTGTAAGATCGTATTTTATTTCACTCCTGATCCTAAAAAAAAAATTTTTTCGATCGTGGCTTCGCCATTCGTAAAAATATGTTTTTCTATGACACTCGTGAAATAAGATACGATATTACACTGAAATAAACAAATATCATCTATATATACCTATTTATTACCGTACCCGACCGAAAAGGTTAAAATTTATTACTCTTCTTAACTCTACAAAGAAGTCATTGTAACACAAACTGGCTATATTTACTATAAATGAAACTCAGATAAGAGACTATATAGTGACCATTACAGTCTACCTAGATGTTATTGCTCTCTTGTAATCATTTGTTTGTAATCATGGTAATTTATCTATGCTGCTGTGCATGCTATGATGCTTGTTTTGATGATCATATGCTGTAAATGTTATTTGGATTAAAGTGTTATGCACGCTGATGTTGGAATAAGCCAGCAGACCGACTGCAGCTTCATAACAGTGAGTGATTATTGAACGATAATGCAGACAGTTGCGCTTTATTGGAATTATTGGAATAATGGTAGTACTATTGTACGGTTTCAAGAGTTTATTGGCGAATCGGCATGTTTGCCTGGTCATTTACAAACTATCTACTTATGGCCAAGACACAGAAGTATAATGAATTATAAAGCAATTATGTGATACCATAACATATATATTTACAAAAGCAATATCCTATTAATTTAATATATACGAAAATATAACCAATAGAAGCCACTAAACTTCTAGCTTTTCTTGTCTTAATTTCATAGCACTATATATAAACTTAGTTTTGTAAATATAATTCCTTTTTACTGACATTAAATATTTAAATTTAGACATATTTGGCCAATTAAATTTAATATGATATTTTTTTTCTAAGATCTGAATAGGCTGTACAACAAAGTAGAAAATTATATTCAGACTCCACAGTGTCATGTGAACTTGTGAATGTCAATAGAGTCTTTCACATCATTGATAAACAAAATGAATAAAAGGGGGGATAATGACTCCCCTTGTTTAACACCAGTGATATATCAAACTTAACACTTCTATATATAGATTTTATCAAATTTATCATCTTGGAGCTAACTCCCGATTCGGTAATGCATTATGATACAGAATGGAAATATTGCCGTCTTATTCCGAAAAAACGTGAAAATTTGTTTTTTGCTATTTCATCCTCCATTTACTTATTATTTTCAATAGCTTAGGACATTCAAAATCATTTGTTATGTTTCATTTTTTACATTACAGATTTCCTGCTTATCAAATCCTATGTTGTTCCACAATAAAACTTTTAAAATCGGTTTAATTAATTGACAAATGACAAAACGTATGTATTTTAGAGGGTAATACATCGTTGACCATGGTTTCGTCTAATTATTACCCCCCAAGAGAAAAGTTATAACTCTCGGGCAGATATTCTTTTTTCTTGGACAATTATCAATCGAAAGCAATGGTCAATGCATTATTCTATAAGTCATACGTTGAGTCGATCATTAATGGAATAATTGGAATAAAAGCAGTGCTAATGTACTGTACGGTAATGCATACACTCGCTCGTTTTTAGTAATGACAGTACTATTGTACGGTAATGCCTACAGTCGCTCGTTGTAAGTAATGGCAGTAATATTGTACGGTAATGCCTACAGTCGTTCGCTGTTGGAATAACGACAGTACTTTTGTACGGTAATACCTACAGTCGCCCGCTGTTAGTAATGGCAGTACTATTGTACGGTAATGCCTACACTCGCTCGTTGTTAGTAATGGCAGTACTATTGTACGGTAATGCCTACAGTCGCTCGATGTTAGTAATGGCAGTACTATTGTACGGTAATGCCTACACTCGCTCGTTGTTAGTAATGGCAGTACTATTGTACGGTAATGCCTACAGTCGCTCGTTGTTGGAATAAGGACAGTACTATTGTACGGTAATGCCTGCACTCGCTCGTTGTTAGTAATGGCAGTACTATTGTACAGTAAGCCTACAGTCGCTCGTTGTTAGTAATGGCACTTCTTTTGTACGGTAATGCTTACAGTTGGAATAACGACAGTACTTTTGTACAGTTAAACTTACAGTTGCTCTTTATTGGAATAATGGCAGCACTATTTAAAAGGTATGCTTATACTCGCTCATTGTGGGAACATTGGAAGTACTTTTAAGCCATAATGCTTACAGGTAGTAATTATTTAAATAGTGGCAGTGATATTGAACAGTAATTCTTACAGTCGCTCATTGTTTATGGCAGTGCTATTTTAGAGCAATGATAGAAGTTTCTGTTTATACGAATAATGGAAGAACTAGTGAACAGTGATGTCAACAGTTGCTGCTGATTGGAGTAATGGAAGAACTAGTGTACAGTGATGCCTACAGTTGTTGTTTTTTGAAATAATGGCAAAACTAGTGTACAGTGATGCCTACAGTTGCTGTTGTTTGGAATAATGGAAGAACTAGTGTACAGTGATGCCTACAGTTGTTGTTTTTTGAAAAAATGGAAGAACTAGTGTACAGTGATGCCTACCGTTGTTGTTGTTTTTTGAAATAATGGAAGAACTAGCGTACAGTGATGCCTACAGTTGCTGTTGTTTGGAATAATGGAAGAACTAGTGTACAGTGATGCCTACAGTTGCTGTTGTTTGGAATAATGGAAGAACTAGTGTACAGTGATGCCTACAGTTGCTGTTGTTTGGAATAATGGAAGAACTAGTGTACAGTGATGCCTACAGTTGCTGTTGTTTGGAATAATGGAAGAACTAGTGTACAGTGATGCCTACAGCTGTTGTGTTTTGGAATAATGGAATAACTATTGTACAGTGATGCCTACAGTTGCTGTAATTTGGAATAATGGAAGAACTATTGTACAGTGATGCCTACAGTTGCTGTTAGTTGGAATAATGGAAGAATTATTGCACAGTATTGCCTACAGTTGCTGTTGTTTGGAATAATGGAATAACTATTGTACAGTGATGCCTACAGTTGCTGTTGTTTGGATTAATGGAATAACTATTGTACAGTGATGCCTACAGTTGCTGTTGTTTGGAATAATGTAAGAACTAGTGTACAGTGATGCCTACAGTTGCTGTTGTTTGGAATAATGGAAGAACTAGTGTACAGTGATGCCTACAGTTGCTGTTGTTTGGAATAATGGAAGAACTAGTGTACAGTGATGCCTACAGCTGTTGTGTTTTGGAATAATGGAATAACTATTGTACAGTGATGCCTACAGTTGCTGTTGTTTGGAATAATGGAAGAATTAGTGTACAGTGATGCCTACAGTTGCTGTTGTTTGGATTAATGGAAGAACTAGTGTACAGTGATGCCTACAGCTGTTGCTTTTTGGAGTAATGGAAGAACTATTGTACAGTGATGCCTACAGTTGCTGTTGTTCTGAATAATGGAAAAACTATTATAAGTTATGGTTATCCTTACAGTCGCTCTCAATTGGAAAAAGGGCAGTATAATGTTACAGTAATGATTATAGTCGCTGATAATTGCAATAATATCTTTACTATGTAGAGTAATACTCACAGTCGCTTTTTATTGGAATTATGGCATCATCGTGGTCATCACGGCTAAGGGAAAATCCTCGAATGTGTGAAGTGAAAGAGACCAGCAGAAAGGAGTCGGTTTCCTTGCAAGAACCGTCTTTAGTGACAGTGTAGCCCATTCCACAGTCACATGTCATGCTGGATTTACCGGTGTTGAGACAAAAGTGACTGCAGTTCGAATTGATGCATGGATTACTGGTTATACCATCAGCTGAAAATAAAGTTATATCATATGTGTATTGTTTAAATTGTATCATGTATCGAATTCATAACCCAGAAAATAATTCATTTTACCTTGTTTTTTAGCATTAAGAACGGTTTCGAACTTGAATCCGATAGATATGCATGCATAAATAAATCTTAGAAACAACGACACTCATTAAAAAAACATTAAAACAAACGATTGAAATGTTTCTGACAATAAACAGCCCAATCTTTACCACCTTTTTTGTTCATATTGTAAATGGCTAATGCTGTTATATCACGAACGATGCTTTTCACTGTATAAACCCTGCGTCTTGATGCTAGGACCAATTTAAGAGAATGCTCGAATCGATCCGCGAAGAAAAGTAGCCCAGTGTCGAATACCATCGCGCGTGACGATGGAACGGAAGCAACCAAAACTGTTACACGCCTGGATGAAGCAGTCCACTTCATTATCTGAATAATGAAGAGAAAACAATAAAATATTTACGTTTGTGGCAAGTATTTCATCGTATTTCTGCAAAACACATTACAAAGGTAGCGATTGATTTCTTTCTAGAGAGCACATAATTGGGTGATTACGTACATGAACTGCACAAGTATCACACCTCACTGGTATCAGTAAAAACAAGCAAATTCGTTGAATTGATATCCCCCGCCTGATTAGGCAAAGTTCATGGATTGGAAATGAAAAGTAGGTGGAATATTCCTATATAAACATGTAATATGGCTGAAGAGAAATGGGCCGTTATGAACATTGAATATACGTTTGAGTTTGTTAAGAAGTATTATCATGTGTTCAGTCATACATATATGAACCTTATCCGACCAATCACTACCATGAAATGGTTTCGGACAAGATTTTTGTAAGATTTGACCTAGAGACCTAACTTTTTATCACATGTGACCAAGGAACACATTCTGATCACGTTTCATGAATATTAGACCATACATAATGCTTCTAATGTGTTCCAAAGATTTTTCTAAGATTTGAGCTAGTGACCTAGTTTTTGACCCCATGTGACCCACTTTTACAAGCGATCCATATTTCATCAAGGGGTACATCGTGACCAAGTTTAAACATATTCTGACCAATCATTACCATGATATGATTCCTGACAAGATTTTTTTTTAAAGATTTGACTTAGTGACATAATTTTCGATCATATGTCACCCAGTTTTATATACGTCCAAGAGTTCATCAAGAAAAACATTCTGATTAAGTTTTATGAATATTTGACCATGTATAATGCCTCTAGTTTGTTCAAAATATTTTTCGATTTTTAAGATTTGATCTAGTGACCTAGTTGTCGACCCCATGTGATCCACTTTTTTAAGTAGTCCATATTTCATCAAGGCGTACATCATGACCAATTTCGAACATAACTTGACCAATCATTACCATGATATGGTTCCGGAATTTTTTTTTTCTAAGATTTGATCTAGTGACCTATTTTTCGGTCATATGTGACCCAGTTTTATTTACGACCAAAGTTCATCAAGGAAAACGTTCTTATTAAGTTTCATGAATATTTGACCATGTTTATGCCTCTAGTATGTTCCAAAGATTTTTCTAAGATTTGACCTATTGACCTAGTTTTTGACCCCATGTGACCCACTTTTACAAGTGGTCGAGATTTGATCAAGGGGAACATTCTGACCAAGTTTGAATATGTTCTGATCAATGCCTACCAAGATATGGTACCGGACGGACGGAAGGTCGGACGGACGGACGGACGGACGGACGGACGGACAACGCCAAAACAATATCCCCCTCCCGAAACCTTTGATTCAGCGGGGGATTACAAACTATTTATGTATTCAATATGTTTATATATACGACGGACCAAAACACAATGAAAATCAATCCAATCTGATACTTTGCGACGATATGCATAACTACATTAATTTTGGTATCAATCACTGATGTGAATTGATAATGACTTCTCAACGAAATAGTGCGGCCGACAACAAAATAAAAAGCTAAATTATTCAAAATGAGTTGATAGTTAAAATCAATTGAATGCTGAAAACGTCTTGAAGTGGGAATGTAATAATGTAATATTGTAAGAATTGTGACACTATTTAAAAAAACAAAAACATGTTCAATCCGATCGAAAAGAAATGCATTTCAAACACCGCACCTGGTCATAATGAGTATGTTTGTGAAATATATATAGGTCCGCCCTAGGGTGATTTTAATGTTAACATATTAAACAGCCGATTACAATATGTACATGTACAACGATACAATCATTTGAGTAACACTATGTACACAGGAATACATATAATATGAGCATATATATATGACGCACGCACGCACGCACGCAAGCACGCACGCACGCACGCACGCACACACACACACACTAATGATTGTCACTATAAAATGATCATACTATTGCACAAGTGGTTAGATCCGAAAAGCACAATAAATAAATGGGTACATTTCTCTGGTACAGATGTCAGCGTCAAGTTTGGAGACAACTGCGTTCTCATTATATGAACACATTTCAGATATTGTGTCGTTCTGACTTGCAGTACTGGTGGTTATGTCATATTCCGCAATAATTGTGTACGTTGAGCGTGAAAATGTCTACATTCACCATTCGATGAAGTTGAAGGTCATGTGTCACGGTACCACAGAGGCTGCATGTGACGCAGTTTGGCACACGGGTAGCTGTGATAAAACCGATTACTGCTGAATCACACCGAATGTCTGTCAAGGTAACGGCTGATGAACGGATACTGGAGATAATGCTGGACGGATGGGTGTATTTCAGTGTGTGTATATCACGTGATAAATTGCGTCATATATGCTACGTCGGAAGGCAATATTTTGCTCCGAATGAAGACTTTAAACACAGGAAACGAGCACTATCAACACACTAGTATGGAAACAGGTTTGTCGAAGTGTTTGAGTAAACTAATCACCTAGTCAAACACTGGCAATGAAACGAAGGCAGGGCTCTTTAAGCGACATATACTGCTCTTTATCTCATTTAAAATGGTGAAAAAAGAGAAAAGTTATCTGGGTTTTAAGTCTTCATTTTGCTTTCATCTACGGCTTTCTTTTGAGAATAAAAAAGCTACGTTTAGCTACCTTATATTCGTTGAAGAATATACGTATCTTCCATGGCCGAGAGTGTAAGATTATAAGTATCTCCCATGGCCGAGAGTGTAAGAAAGGTTCATTCCGACCCGAGCGTAGGGTGTTTTGCGGAAACGAGGTTTACCGAGTTTCCGCAAAACACCCTGCGCGAGGGTCGGGATGAACCTATCTTACAAGAGCGGCTATGGTAGATGCTTTTTCTCCCACCTCAGTTAAACAAAATTAAGTAAAAATGTATTTTTTGCTGGAACCCTTTTGTGCTTAGTGAAAATAATTGCGTATGGATATGCGATAGCACGTGGTTGTCATGGATATGCGCGCAATGATCCAGTTAATGTTAATAGTCAAATCAGTCTTTTTAAATAGTTCTAAGGAGAATGAAGCATTATTTCTTGAATGGTGCTTGAAAACTGTTCTATGGTGACATTTGAAGCGAGAAATAATTAATTAGCGTTCTAAATATTACCATAAGACAAGTTTTCCTTGATGCTACTGACGACAACAAGGGAGGTAATTACAATGTTGTGACCATTAAAAAAGGAGTTCCATACGGGCATTTTATCTTCGCCCGTGGGCAAGATAAGAATATCTAGCATGGTTAAATTATTGGATCTACTTATCTGAGGTGGGAGAAAGGTTCATCCCCATCCGAGCGTAGGATGGTGTGCGGAAACGAGGTTTACCGAGTTTCCGCAGAACACCATACGCGAGGTTTGGGATGAACCTTTCTTACACGAGCGGCTATGGCAGATGCTTTTTCTCCCACTTCAGTTAATAGTCAAATCGTTCTTTAAATAGTTCTAAGGTGAGTGCAGCATTATTTCTCGAATGGAGCATGAACAAAACATGAACAAAATTATGTTACCATTTGAAACGAGAAATAATTAATTAAGAATCTTCAACAAGTGAGGAAATTGTGTGATGACAATAAAAAAGGAGTTCCATACGGGTACTTGTTTTTATCTTTGCCCGTGGGCAAGATTTTTTGGATCTACTAATCTGAAGTGGAAGAAATGATTGTCTTTGCTTGTCCGGTTGATCTATTGAACTAACTCAGCGCAATTATTTTTTCATTTTCTGAAAATAAGTTTTCAATTGAGTAATGTTTATTTGTCCGTTGTACAAGACTCCTAAATAACTGATTGCCTGTGTTAAGGCATTTTGTGCCCTTGTTGTTTAAGAAACTATGGAGTGAAAAACAGTTTGTGTCATACTTTGTGACATTCGGAGCCCCTCGGAGCCCCTCGGCCATTTTTATCGAAAACAACCTCGGATGTATTTGGACGGTTAACATACTCAAAAAGTGGTACGTTTGAGTCCGCTGCAAGTAGATAGTAATTTTATTTAGAAGTTAAACTTTTTGACTTAATTCTTTGAAATCTTAATTATGTTTGCAATACTACACTTCACTGGCAATCAATTTAAATTGATCAATAACTACAACTCTAAAACACTACAGTTAATTAATGATATAATTAAAAAAATACGAACTACATCAACTGATGTAGCGGCATACATCCGATTGGCTACCGATCATCAGCTAAAGAAATTTGCCTGCTGAGGTGTGTATACAAAAAAGGCCAATTTGATAGTGTAAATGTTTTTAGAAAAAATGAAGTTTGTACGTCGAAACAAACCATTAAATCTGTTGTATTAAAAGTGATATAATCATTTTGAATATAGGAAAATTTATTAAAACAGGTATTTGATAAAGAAAAAAAGGTGTCCCAGGTGAGGATCGATCTTCAGATATATAATGCAGCCGAAATGGATATATATATGTTTATCATAGATTTTAAATTTCCAGTATAAACGTAGAACTTAAACAGATGTATCAAGATCAATCTTGCCTGATCAATACAGTCTACAATTATCACAAATGTGCAAATTGTTAAAAAGCTCAACTATTAACATTTAAACATATAATGATTAATATGTACATTTAACTTTGTATAACTATCAGGCCAGCAAAACGCTCACCAGAAGCCATGTTTGTTTACATCGGAATTTGGGTTTATGACGTAACAGTATCATACCCAGGCGATTCGCACGCGAAATGATTCGCTCAGGTCAATACGTGTTTTAGGCTGCGCCTACGAGTCAACACAGCAATTTATCGTCGGTCATGTGACCACGTTTAATCCAGTAAAAATCGCCAATGTAATACGATTTAATAATAAATGTTTATTATCCAGCCAAAGTCGATATGTGTATGTAACCCAGCAAAAATAAATATATGTTTGTAATCTAGCCAAAAATAATCGTAATATGTATGTAATCTACCCAAAATGAATATATGTTTGTAATCTAGACAAAATGGATATAAGTATACAATCAAAAATCTAGCCAAAATTAATATAGGTATGCAATCTAGACAAAAGATCAATTTACCTATACATACCAAGATCAATGCACCGATACATACCAAGATCAATACACCATTACATACCACGAACAATGCACCGATACATAACACGATCAATACACCATTACATACCACGATCAATACACCATTACATACCACGAACAATGCACCGATACATACAACGATCAATGCACCGTTACATCCCACGATCAATGCACCATCACATACCACGATCAATGCACCGTTACATACCACGATCAATACACCATTACATCCCACGATCAATGCACCATTACATACCACGATCAATACACCGTTACATCCCACGATCAATGCACCATCACATACCACGATCAATGCACCATTACATACCACGATCAATGTACCATCACATCCCACGATTAATGCACCGTTACATCCCACGATCAATGCACCTTTACATACCACGATCAATACACCGATACATACCACGATCAATACACCATTACATCCCACGATCAATGCACCGTTACATCCCACGATCAATGCACCATCACATACCACGATCAATGCACCATTACATACCACGATCAATACACCGATACATACCACGATCAATACACCATTACATCCCACGATCAATGCACCATTACATACCACGATCAATACACCGATACATATTACGATCAATACACCATTACATCCCACGATCAATGCACCATTACATCCCACGATCAATGCACCATTACATCCCACGATCAATACACCGATACATACCACGATCAATACACCATTACATACCAGGATCAATGCACCATTACATCCCACGATCAATACACCATTACATCCCACGATCAATGCACCATTACATCCCACGATCAATGCTCCATTACATCCCACGATCAATACACCGATACATACCACGATCAATACACCATTACATACCAGGATCAATACATCAATTACATCCCACGATCAATACACCATTACATACCAGGATCAATGCACCATTACATCCCACGATCAATACACCATTACATCCCACGATCAATGCACCATTACATCCCACGATCAATGCACCATTACATCCCACGATCAATGCACCATTACATCCCACGATCAATACATCAATACATCCCACGATCAATACATCAATTACATCCCACGATCAATGCACCATTACATCCCACGATCAATGCACCAGTACATCCCACGATCAATGCATCATTACATACCACGATCAATACACCGACACATAGCACGATCAATACCACGATCACTATGAGACAATGCATATATTTTTCTTCAAATATTTACGTAATAGACATGTTAATCTGAATATCTATAAAGCTAAAGTACCTTGACTGACCTCATGCCTTCGATCCTCCATCCAGAACAAATCTCCTCTTATGACGTCAGCAGCTATAGCAACTGGCCTGTCCACTCTCCTTTGGGTCACAATTCGACGTCGATCACCATTCATAAGCATCTCGCCGATCTTCGGTCTATTGCCTTCACCACCATTGTCAGTCCAAAATACTTTTCTTGAATAGAAAAAGACATTATAAAAATCTTCTCAAAAATGTGTGTACGCTATATTTGTGTGTATGCTATATGTGTCTCTAATTATCTTATAAGGAGTTCAAATGAATAACTGATCATTTGTTTCTTTTAAAACAAATATCTTTAAAGATATCTTGATGATTTCCAACCCCTCTCAGGGATTTTGTATGAGGCTACGATTTCTTGATTGATACGTTAACCCCGAGTTGTTCTGGTACTCACATGAAGACCAGACGACTTAATATTATATTGGTACCGGCACTGAATAAAACCCCCCACTATTTTCTTGTATATTCGAAAACGTGTCATACCATTGAAACGAAAACACATTTAAAATAAAGTATCAACACGGCGAACATTACCCAACTTTGACGTTGATTGCTATAGCAGTTGGAGCCACGCAATCTGTGTTTCTACCCATGTTGCTCAGAACGACCTTCATGTAAGTTGTATCACCATCAA
This sequence comes from Mya arenaria, assembly GCF_026914265.1. Taxonomy (NCBI): domain Eukaryota; kingdom Metazoa; phylum Mollusca; class Bivalvia; order Myida; family Myidae; genus Mya; species Mya arenaria. The sequence goes on from NC_069128.1 coordinate 22,681,237, forward strand.
TGTCGCGCCTGGAAACGACTATTGTTCCTTCGTCTGTTTTCGTCATCCACAAGTTTCCCGTTACAGAATCATATGCAACACTCGATGGTTCTCCAACAAACGTATGCTCAGAGAAGGAACTTCTGTTTCCTTGGAATACATCAACTCTTTTCAAGGATAGCTTACGGGAAAACACAAAGTGAAAATGACAAACATATAAAAGTCGCAAAAGACAAAACACTTGAATAGATGACCGAGCAAATATTACCAGAATAAGATATCATGCCACTTTGAGAAATTGTGTGTTAAAACAGAAGCACAATTGTAGATCACTTGATGACACAGGCTATTACCAGTTATACCAGGTCAATAAACCTCTACAACAAGAATATCAATAGTCTTTACAAAACAGACTCAACACATCGGTAAGCTTCCTTTGCTGAAAGGTTAACACAACTTTTGTGTAATCATTTTCAAAGTCATATATCCCGGAACAACGGGTTTTCGACCGCCTAAGGATTATTTACATTTAAATCATAAATAAGTGATAATAAAAAAAAAAAATGTTTGTTTGTACCATTTAAAGCAATCATTCATCTTTCAAAAAACAAAACAAAAAAAATCTGTTTCAGTCGTCTGTTGTTTACATTTTGGATCCAAAATGGCGGCTGTCACATGTTGTATTTGACCTAGATACAACATGCTTTCGACCATGACCTTTAACTATACTTCGCAACAAAAGTTTGTACACAATACTTTTATTTTTATTTGTATAACTTGTTTAAACTGTTTTATGTATTTTATTTAAAAAAAAAGAAATTAAATATTTACATATTTGCCATACAGTCACTTTTTAGTTACTTATCACCACAAGAGAGGCAAAGGAATGCATCATCCCTTCTAATGGCTTTCACATGGGTACAAATAAATAATCATAATAATGGTATTTGTTTAATTTCGTATATATTTCGTCTTTTAGATATGGAACATTCCTTTCAAAATATTTTATCAAAACAATATGGCATCGGATGAAATAACAATCTTAAAAAGTAAATAGCGGAAGATATCATCTGAGAGCTATTTTATGCAAGGGAGATCACTGCGAAGCACATTACCACAAAGGTTCTTGAAAACCGTGTTACTTATCCAATAAGTATACATGTAAACACAATCATATTAAATTTTGATGTTGCTGTATGATTTACAGATGTAATTGTACACGTCCAGGATGACTACGAACAGATACAGAACTTTTTGGCTTTTGAAAATAATTTATTCATATGAAATATAAGTGATTGAAATAAAACCAGTCAAATGTAACCATCAACTGTAACCAGTCCGCTGTAACCATTCTACTGTTACTGTCAACTATAGCAGTCAACTATTACCAGTCCACTTTAAAAGTCTAATGTAACCAGTCAACCGAAAGGGTTCAATGTAACCATTCATTGTAAAAGTCTACTGTAACCGGTCAACAATAACCAGTCCATCGTAACCAGTCTACTGTAAACAGTTCGTTATAACCAGTCTTTTGAAACCAGTTCACGGTAACGTTCACTTGTAACCAGTCCGTTGTCAAAATGAACATTCTTGCGACGTCAGTGTGATGCTCACGTGCATAATTGGATTGACTTAATGTAAATCGGATATCGTTTAGTTTGATCCCTATAATATCCCACATATAAAGCCATTTACTAACTATTGAATTAAAATAAACTATGAATTGAATAAAAACATGACGACTTAAAGCAGCCCTTACCTTCTCCTTGTCCGAATTTTGTATCACTAGCAGTTCCTTCCTGATATCATTTGAAGCTATAGAAACCACGTTTTTCATAGTCGAACTTGGAAACATTGGCAATTCGTATCGAAATGATCCAGTAATGTTATACAGCGCTATTCCTTTCTGGTAAGCAACTACGAGAAAATCAGCTACCTCTGAAATTGTCATTGATAAGTTATCATTTGAAATAAGTGAATAAGAAATAACAGTTAATTAAGATTATTCAGTAAATAGAATGAGCAAGAATACATCAGATGACTAAAGTTCTTTTTCGTGAATTTCACTTGATGTGCATGACTGTTTTGTAAGTTTCGAGCGCAGGTATTTGTTTGCAATGTTCTTATAAAAAGCTGAACTATATATGTGTACCAGTTCATTGTTTTCACGTTCGACCTCGTTATAAATCAGCTATTAACACTTCATATATTTTAAGACAAAACCATACCGTCAACGCAAGCGTTTTCATTTGCAAGTCTCATACCGAACGGACAAGCACACGTAAATGCCGTTACAGACGTCGGAGATAAAAGACACAGGTGGCTACAAATGTTCTCTGCACATGGATTTGGGACTGAAATACAAAAATTGGGTCATCTTGTATGTCTGTTTGCATTGGCCGATTACAAAATCAAAATAAATCCATTTGACGATAACAATATTTTATGACAAATCAAAAATTACTTATATGAAGGATCTAATACAGTTTAGTCGGGGTATTAGGACCAGGTCACTGCTAAGTAGCTGTTTGTAAGAAAGGTATAACATCTCATTTCAGAGTGACCTTTAGGATCCGTGCAAATAAGAACCTTATTACATACATACTTCGATAAATCTTATGTTAAAAGGTAAGAAATTTAGAATAGAATAATGGAAACTACGGCGAAAAGGCAATGTGCCTTACTTATAAGGTATAGTAATGAAACAAATCAACTTTTCATTTTAAATATTTCATCATAGTGGAACACTGTCTGTTGAATTTGCAAAAACAGTGACGTCATATAACACGGCAGGGAATCCACGTGACCAAATGGTAAGTTACAGTGCAAGATGGCTTCACCAAAACGCTCGACTCGAGCCGAAAATCAAGGTAATACATATAATTATAATAGTTTCTTTAATTTTTAACATAACCTATCATATGCCCACCTACCTAGTGTGTATTAGCATATCCATGTTTTCCTTGAAACTTTAACCGTTCTCGAGAACACTTCTGCAATGATTCCAAAATGTACGAAATCCGACTGGTAGGTTACAGTTCCATTTATCATTTTGGCTCGGATTTAGCGGAAAATGAGGTTATAATTTGAGAAAATCGCATAAAACACTTAAGTTTTGTTTAAACATAACAGGCACATGCATTTGGGAACGAATATTTATTTAATATACATTCGTACAACCTCATTTTCCGCTAAATCCGAGCCAAAATGATAAATGGAACTGTAACCTACCAGTCGGATTTCGTACATTTTGGAATCATTGCAGAAGTGTTCTCGAGAACGGTTAAAGTTTCAAGGAAAACATGGATATGCTAATACACACTAGGTGTAGGTAGGTGGGCATATGATAGGCTATGTTAAAAAATAAAGAAACTTTTATAATTATATGTATTGCCTTGATTTTCGGCTCGAGTCGAGCGTTTTGGTGACGCCATCTTGCACTGAAAGCTACCATTTGGTCACGTGGATTCCCCGCCGTGTATAAATAATGTTGAGAAAAAAGTATTACAAATATAATTAAATACTCCATGTTGAAATTTTGAATTGTTCTACTTAGTTGAAAATGTTCCTCAAGAACATTATTGAATACGGCACTAGTAGCTTAAAATTAAATGAAGATACAATGATCAAGCAATAGTTTAAGCTGTTGGGGGAAACGTAATTAATATAAATCTTGTAAGTAAGAATTACCAACTATGTAATCATACATGTAAGGTATATTACAGATAGTGTAATCATACATGTAAGGTACATTACAGACAGTGTAATAATACATGTAAGGTACAATACAGGTAGTGTAATCATACATGTAAGGTACAATACAGGCTGTGTAATCATACATGTAAGGTACAATACAGGCTGTATAATCTTACATGTAAGGTACAATACAGGCTGTGTAATCATACACACTATGTACAATACTGGCAGTGTAATAATACACACTATGTACAATACTGGCAGTGAAATCATACAAACAATGTAAATTACTGGCAGTGTAATCATAACCACTATATACAATACAGGCAGTGTAGTCATACCCACTATATACAATACAGGCAGTGTAGTCATACCCACTATATACAATACAGGCAGTGTAGTCATACCCACTACATATAATAAAGGCAGTGTAATCATACCCACTATGTACAATAAAGGCAGTGTAATCATACCCACTATGTACAATACAGGTAGTGTAATCATACCCACTATGTACAATACAGGCAGTGTAATCATACCCACTATATACAATACAGGCAGTGTAGTCATACCCACTATATACAATACAGGCAGTGTAATCATACCCACTATGTACAATAAAGGCAGTGTAATCATACCCACTATGTACAATACAGGTAGTGTAATCATACCCACTATGTACAATACAGGCAGTGTAATCATACCCACTATGTACAATACAGGCAGTGTAATCATACCCACTATATACAATAAAGGCAGTGTAATCATACCCACTATGTACAATACAGGCAGTGTAATCATACCCACTATGTACAATACAGGTAGTGTAATCATACCCACTATGTACAATACAGGCAGTGTAATCATACCCACTATATACAATACAGGCAGTGTAATCATACCCACTATATACAATAAAGGCAGTGTAATCATACCCACTATGTACAATACAGGCAGTGTAATCATACCCACTATGTACAATACAGGTAGTGTAATCATACCCAATATATACAATACAGACAGTGTAATCATTTCAACTATGTACAATATGGGTAATTGTATCATACATACCGGAAGGTTGCCTCATGGGATGATACAAGGTTATATCTCTTCTATTGTCGTAGCGGGAATTTAGAAGGCCGAGTCTCCGACTGGTGGAATTACTAGTGCTTGAAGAACAGTGGAATTTATTGCACATTTCTATGGAAGATGCTGTTACATAAAGCGACTGCTCAAAAACAAGAATGTCCATAGCTTTTTTGAAATCCTGAAAAAAAGGTTGTTCTGTAAACGCTTGGTTTATTGCAAAACTTAAATGGCGTCTTCCTCCGCGTTTATCTTACAGGAATGTTAACTTTGAAGCTAAAACTATCCGCTTCTTTTAATCGACAATTCACACCTCTAGTCTAATTTGACAGGTCTCAAATATACAGTATAGCACTCTAAGTCGCCCTTGATATTTATTTTCTGCTCATGCGTAACAATTTTTTATTTATTGATTACATGGATTACAATTCAACACATACAGAACGTATTTTAAATAAGACATTGTAACAATTCAATGTCGGCATGTTTAAGCACACACATACGCACTCCCGCACACACGCACACACACAAGTACGCCTACCCCTCCACACACACGCACGCACGCACGCACGCACGCACGCACGCACACACACACACACACACACACACACACGAACAATCACACACATACGCGAAATAAAACTTACATGATAAACCTTTTTTCTGCCACTTCCATCGTAGTTAGAAAACTCAAAATATCCTAATTTCTCATCCAGAAAGTACAACCGTTTTGCAGGGTAATCGATAGTTATACTTGTTGGGTAATGCATATCTGTTGTAATTATTGCAACTCTGTCTGAACCGTCCAAACCAGCCCTCTCAATCCAGGGCTGGGACCCGGTGTCTACCCAGAACAGAAGACGATCACTGTAACATAAATCATGTTTAAAAAGTTGAATCCTGAAAGGGGACCCGGTGTCTACCCAGAATAAAAGACGATCACTGTGGTTATAAGCACGCGAATGGCGTTCAAGTGGTCAAATGGTTGAACGTGTGAGAAGCCTAGTGGTATAAGCATGTGAATTGTGTTCAAGTGGTCAATTGGTTGAATGTGTGTGAAGCCTAGTGGTATAAGAAAGTGAATAGCTTTCAAGTGGTCAAATAGTTGACCGTGTGAAGCCTAGTGGTATAAGCATGTGAATGGCGTTCAAGTGGTCAAATGGTTGAAATTGTGAGAAGAATAGTGGTATAAGCTTGTGAATGGCGTTCAAGTGGTCAAATGGTTGAAAGTGTGAGAAGAATAGTGGTATAAGCTTGTGAATGGCGTTCAAGTGGTCAAATGGTTGAAAGTGTGAGAAGAATAGTGGTATAAGCTTGTGAATGGCGTTCAAGTGGTCAATTGGTTGAAAGTGTGAGAAGAATAGTGGTATAAGCTTGTGAATGGCGTTCAAGTGGTCAAATGGTTGAAAGTGTGAAGCCTAGTGGTATAAGCATGTCAATGGCTTTCAAGTGGTCAAATGGTTGAAAGTGTGAAGCCTAGTGGTATAAGCATGTCAATGTCTTTCAAGTGGTCAAATGGTTGAAAGTGTGAAGCCTAGTGGTATTAGCACGTGAATGGCTTTCAAGTGGTCGAATGGTTGAAAGTGTGTGAAGCCTAGTGGTATAAGCATGTGAATGGCTTTCAAGTGGTCAAATGGCTGAACGTGTGAAGCCTAGTGGTATAAGCATGTCAATGGCTTTCAAGTGGTCAAATGGTTGAACGTGTGAGAAGCCTAGTGGTATAAGCATGTGAATGGCGTTCAAGTGGTCAAATGATTGAAAGTGTGAAGCCTAGTGGTATAAGCACGTGAATGGCTTTCAAGTGGTCAAATGATTGAAAGTGTGAAGCCTAGTGGTATAAGCACGTGAAAGGCTTTCAAGTGTTCAAATGGTTGAACGTGTGAGAAGCCTAGTGGTATAAGCACATGGGTGTCTTTTAAGTGGTCAAATGGTTTAACGTGTGATAAGCCTAGTGGTATAAGCACACGAATGTCTTTTAAGTGGACAAATGGTTGAACGTGTGATAAGCCTAGTGGTATAAGTACATGAATGTCTTTTAAGTGGTCAAATGGTTGAACGTGTGAGAATCCTAGTGGTATAAGCACGTGAATGGCTTTCAAGTAGTTAAATGGTTGAACGTGAGAAGCATAGTGGTATAAGCACGTGAATGGCTTTCAAGTGGTCAAATGGTTGAACGTGAGAAGCCTAGTGGTATAAGCACGTGAATGGCTTTCAAGTAGTTAAATGGTTGAACGTGAGAAGCCTAGTGGTATAAGCACGTGAATGGCTTTCAAGTAGTTAAATGGTTGAACGTGAGAAGCCTAGTGGTATAAGCACGTGAATGGCTTTCAAGTAGTTAAATGGTTGAACGTGAGAAGCCTAGTGGTATAAGCACGTGAATGGCTTTCAAGTAGTTAAATGGTTGAACGTGAGAAGCCTAGTGGTATAAGCACGTGAATGGCTTTCAAGTAGTTAAATGGTTGAACGTGAGAAGCCTAGTGGTATAAGCACGTGAATGGCTTTCAAGTAGTTAAATGGTTAAACGTGTGAGAAGCCTAGTGGTATAAGCACATGAATGTCTTTTAAGTGAACAAATGGTTGAACGTGTGATAAGCCTAGTGGTATAAGTACATGAATGTCTTTTAACTGGTAAAATGGTTGAACGTGTGAGAATCCTAGTGGTATAAGCATGTCAATGGCTTTCAAGTGGTCAAATGGTTGAACGTGTGAGAAGCCTAGTGGTATAAGCATGTGAATGGCGTTCAAGTGGTCAAATGGTTGAAAGTGTGAAGCCTAGTGGTATAAGCACGTGAATGGCTTTCAAGTGGTCAAATGGTTGAACGTGTGAGAAGCCTAGTGGTATAAGCATGTGAATGGCTTTCAAGTGGTCAAATGATTGAAAGTGTGAAGCCTAGTGGTATAAGCACGTGAATGGCTTTCAAGTGGTCAAATGATTGAAAGTGTGAAGCCTAGTGGTATAAGCACGTGAAAGGCTTTCAAGTGTTCAAATGGTTGAACGTGTGAGAAGCCTAGTGGTATAAGCACATGGGTGTCTTTTAAGTGGTCAAATGGTTGAACGTGTGATAAGCCTAGTGGTATAAGCACACGAATGTCTTTTAAGTGGACAAATGGTCGAACGTGTGATAAGCCTAGTGGTATAAGTACATGAATGTCTTTTAAGTGGTCAAATGGTTGAACGTGTGAGAATCCTAGTGGTATAAGCACGTGAATGGCTTTCAAGTAGTTAAATGGTTGAACGTGAGAAGCATAGTGGATTAGCACGTGAATGGCTTTCAAGTGGTCAAATGGTTGAACGTGAGAAGCCTAGTGGTATAAGCACGTGAATGGCTTTCAAGTAGTTAAATGGTTGAACGTGAGAAGCCTAGTGGTATAAGCACGTGAATGGCTTTCAAGTAGTTAAATGGTTGAACGTGAGAAGCCTAGTGGTATAAGCACGTGAATGGCTTTCAAGTAGTTAAATGGTTGAACGTGAGAAGCCTAGTGGTATAAGCACGTGAATGGCTTTCAAGTAGTTAAATGGTTGAACGTGTGATAAGCCTAGTGGTATAAGCACGTGAATGGCTTTCAAGTAGTTAAGTGGTTGAACGTGAGAAGCCTAGTGGTATAAGCACGTGAATGGCTTTCAAGTGGTCAAATGATTGAAAGTGTGAAGCCTAGTGGTATAAGCACGTGAAAGGCTTTCAAGTGTTCAAATGGTTGAACGTGTGAGAAGCCTAGTGGTATAAGCACATGGGTGTCTTTTAAGTGGTCAAATGGTTGAACGTGTGATAAGCCTAGTGGTATAAGCACACGAATGTCTTTTAAGTGGACAAATGGTCGAACGTGTGATAAGCCTAGTGGTATAAGTACATGAATGTCTTTTAAGTGGTCAAATGGTTGAACGTGTGAGAATCCTAGTGGTATAAGCACGTGAATGGCTTTCAAGTAGTTAAATGGTTGAACGTGAGAAGCATAGTGGTATAAGCACGTGAATGGCTTTCAAGTGGTCAAATGGTTGAACGTGAGAAGCCTAGTGGTATAAGCACGTGAATGGCTTTCAAGTAGTTAAATGGTTGAACGTGAGAAGCCTAGTGGTATAAGCACGTGAATGGCTTTCAAGTAGTTAAATGGTTGAACGTGAGAAGCCTAGTGGTATAAGCACGTGAATGGCTTTCAAGTAGTTAAATGGTTGAACGTGAGAAGCCTAGTGGTATAAGCACGTGAATGGCTTTCAAGTAGTTAAATGGTTGAACGTGTGATAAGCCTAGTGGTATAAGCACGTGAATGGCTTTCAAGTAGTTAAATGGTTGAACGTGAGAAGCCTAGTGGTATAAGCACGTGAATGGCTTTCAAGTAGTTAAATGGTTAAACGTGTGAGAAGCCTAGTGGTATAAGCACATGAATGTCTTTTAAGTGGAGAAATGGTTGAACGTGTGATAAGCCTAGTGGTATAAGTACATGAATGTCTTTTAACTGGTAAAATGGTTGAACGTGTGAGAATCCTAGTGGTATAAGCATGTCAATGGCTTTCAAGTGGTCAAATAGTTGAACGTGTGAAGCCAAGTGGTATAAGCACGTGAATGGCTTTCAAGTGGTCAAATGGTTGAACGTGAGAAGCCTAGTGGTATAAGCACGTGAATGGCTTTCAAGTAGTCGAATGGTTGAAAGTGTGAGAAGCCTATTTTGTATAGGTGTCGTTCTGACACCCAAGTGGTTCAGGGCTTGGTTGTAGGAAACCTCCTAATGGCCTCACGAAATGGACACCATGACTGGGTTTTACTCAGGAAACTGACTAGATAGTGATTCAATAAACTTTCAACTCAGCTTTCGTTACAATAGAGCTAAAATAAATATACATAAACCAAACGGTCCAAAAAGAAATCACAGACACAATTTGATAGGTGATAAAACTATAAAGTCAATACCTTTTTACCTTACAGTTATATTTAACAATCAGTTGATTTCAATAGATAGAGCGTTCCGTATTGTCCATAGGCTTACCAACTGTGTATAGTATTACCAACTGTGTATAGTATTACCAACTGTGTATAGTATTACCAACTGTGTATAGTATAAAGTATTCAGCAACAAATGGTGTAAAACTGGTTTATGTGTGGTTTATGTGTGGTTTATGTGTGGTCAATGTGTGGTCAATGTTATCCGAAATCCAAAACTTACCACTAACCAATTAAATAAAACAGTTAGCCAAGGATAACTTGCAAACAACACATCGAAGTTTTATACATTAGGCTGCAGATAACGATGTCTTGAAACCTGGCTTGATGAAAACCATGAATTTACACTCGGTCGAGATGATATTAAAGCATTATGGACCACTCCGGAATAGAATTTCAAATTTGAACGCTCCTTCTTTATTTATACTTATAGCCATGACACTCACCTAGGATCCACGGCGATTCCCTTTGGACTACTAACATTGGTGGAAAATAAAGTTATTCTCACTAATCGTGATAGACTACCCACATTCACTGTTTCTAGATTTGTATCCGTCCAGTAGAGGTTTTCTCCGATCCAGTCAACTGCTAAATCCCCTATAGGACCTGACGTTGGAAAAACCTGTAATCGATATTTTATAAAGAAGTATAATTCGATATAGTATTATTTAATGCGTAATATTTAGTCAATCACGGCTCGTTAACATACAAAAATGCTTGGTGTGGTAACTCGTCCAAACCCCGCTTAAACACCTGTTCATTATTATGTAAGTTTTAACTCTATCATATGTCCTGGAAGAGTAAAATTCAATATCTAAATACATGTTTATCGTTTCGCGATCTAAGGGTTGAGAGTGATCTAGTTGTATTGGTGTCCTCCTCTATCATAAAAGGTTCGGGTTCGAGCCCAACCAGTGTGTACTTACATGATAAACACATTGGCCTCTCCGGGGGCACAGTCCTGGTTTCTTCCCAGGAAAAGGAACCGAAAGCGATTCATATAAGCTTTCAGCTGTCTTCACAGCGAACAAAGGTCAATCAATATAAACCAAACGCGAACTAGGCGTGCACGTATGCTTTTACGAATGAAATTTCGTCATTTTGCTACTTGCGAAAGTGCTGTATGAATGGCATTTCATCGTTCGGTGTATTAAACTTGATCTAAGCGTACACATGTTTGGTGTGATTGCTATTTCATTATTTGGTTAATTAAACGCGGTCTAGGCGTACACAAGTGCTGTATTATTGGCATTTCTTCGTTTTGCTATTTAACGCGAACTAGGCGTACACATGTGCTGTATTAATGGCATTTCTTCGTTTTGCTAATAAACGCGGTCTAGGCGTACACATGTGCTGTATTAATGTCATTTCATCGTTTTGCTATTTAAAGCGAGCTAGGATAGCACATGTGCTGTATTAATGGCATTTCTTCGTTTTAATATTTAACGCGGTCTAGGCATACACATGTGCTGTATTAATGGCATTTCTTCGTTTTGCTATTAAACGCGAGCTATGCGTACACATGTGCAGTATTAATGGCATTTCTTCGTTTTGCTATTTAACGCGGTCTAGGCGTACGCATGTGCTGTATTAATGGCATTTCTTCGTTTTGCTTTTAAACGCGAGCTAGGCGTACACATGTGCTGTATTAATGGCATTTCTTCGTTTTGCTATTAAACGCGAGCTAGGATTACACATGTGCTGTATTAATGGCATTTCTTCGTTTTGCTATTTAACGCGGTCTAGGCATACACATGTGCTGTATTAATGGCATTTCTTCTTTTTGATATTAAACGCGAGCTAGTCGTACCCATGTGCAGTATTAATGGCATTTCTTCGTTTTGCTATTTAACACGGTCTAGGCATACACATGTGCTGTATTAATGGCATTTCTTCGTTTTGCTATTTAACGTGGTCTAGGCGTACACAAGTGCTGTATTAATGGCATTTCTTCGTTTTGCTATTTAACGCGGTCTAGGCGTACACATGTGCTGTATTAATGGCATTTCTTCGTTTTGCTAATAAACGCGGTCTAGGCGTACACATGTGCTGTATTAATGTCATTTCATCGTTTTGCTATTTAAAGCGAGCTAGGATAACACATGTGCTGTATTAATGGCATTTCTTCGTTTTAATATTTAACGCGGTCTAGGCATACACATGTGCTGTATTAATGGCATTTCTTCGTTTTGCTATTAAACGCGAGCTAGCGTACACATGTGCAGTATTAATGGCATTTCTTCGTTTTGCTATTTAACGCGGTCTAGGCGTACGCATGTGCTGTATTAATGGCATTTCTTCGTTTTGCTATTAAACGCGAGCTAGGCGTACACATGTGCTGTATTAATGGCATTTCTTCGTTTTGCTATTAAACGCGAGCTAGGATTACACATGTGCTGTATTAATGGCATTTCTTCGTTTTGCTATTTAACGCGGTCTAGGCATACACATGTGCTGTATTAATGGCATTTCTTCTTTTTGATATTAAACGCGAGCTAGTCGTACACATGTGCAGTATTAATGGCATTTCTTCGTTTTGCTATTTAACACGGTCTAGGCATACACATGTGCTGTATTAATGGCATTTCTTCGTTTTGCTATTTAACGTGGTCTAGGCGTACACAAGTGCTGTATTAATGGCATTTCTTCGTTTTGCTATTTAACGCGGTCTAGGCGTACACATGTGCTGTATTAATGGCATTTCTTCGTTTTGCTAATTAACGCGGTCTAAGCGTACACATGTGCTGTATTAATGTCATTTCTTCGTTTCGCTATTAAACGCGAGCTAGGATTACACATGTGCTGTATTAATGGCATTTCTTCGTTTTGCTATTTAACGCGGTCTAGGCATTCACGTGTGCTGTATTAATGGCATTTCTTCGTTTTGCTATTTACTGCGGTCTAGGCGTACACATGTGCTGTATGAATGTCATTTCATCGTTTTGCTATTTAACGCGAGCTAGGATTACACATGTGCTGTATTAATGGCATCTCTTCGTTTTGCTATTAAACGCGAGCTAGGATTACACATGTGCTGTATTAATGGCATTTCTTCGTTTTGCTATTTAACGCGGTCTAGGCGTACACAAGTGCTGTATTAATGGCATTTCTTCGTTTTGCTATTTAACGCGGTCTAGGCGTACACATGTGCTGTATTAATGGCATTTCTTCGTTTTGCTATTAAACGCGAGCTAGGATTACACATGTGCTGTATTAATGGCATTTCTTCGTTTTGCTATTCAACGTGGTCTAGGCGTACACAAGTGCTGTATTAATGGCATTTCTTCGTTTTGCTATTTAACGCGGTCAAGGCGTACACATGTGCAGTATTAATGGCATTTCTTCGTTTTGCTAATTAACGCGGTCTAAGCGAACACATGTGCTGTATTAATGTCATTTCTTCGTTTCGCTATTAAACGCGAGCTAGGATTACACATGTGCTGTATTAATGGCATTTCTTCGTTTTGCTATTTAACGCGGTCTAGGCGTACACATGTGCTGTATTAATGGCATTTCTTCGTTTTGCTATTAAACGCGAGCTAGGATTACACATGTGCTGTATTAATGGCATTTCTTCGTTTTGCTATTCAACGTGGTCTAGGCGTACACAAGTGCTGTATTAATGGCATTTCTTCGTTTTGCTATTTAACGCGGTCAAGGCGTACACATGTGCAGTATTAATGGCATTTCTTCGTTTTGCTAATTAACGCGGTCTAAGCGTACACATGTGCTGTATTAATGTCATTTCTTCGTTTCGCTATTAAACGCGAGCTAGGATTACACATGTGCTGTATTAATGGCATTTCTTCGTTTTGCTATTTTACGCGGTCTAGGCGTTCACGTGTGCTGTATTAATGGCATTTTTTCGTTTTGCTATTTGACGCGGTCTAGGCGTACACATTTGCTGTATTAATGTAATTTCATCGTTTTGCTATTTAACGGGAGCTAGGATTACACATGTGCTGTATTAATGGCATTTCTTCGTTTTGCTATTAAACGCGAACTAGGATTATACATGTGCTGTATTAATGGCATTTCTTCGTTTTGCTACTTAACGCGGTTTAGGCGTACACGTGTGCTGTATTAATGGCATTTCTTCGTTTTGCTAATTAACGCGGTCTAGGCGTACACATGTGCTGTATTAATGTCATTTCATCGTTTTGCTATTTAACGCGAGCTAAGATTACACATGTGCTGTATTAATGGCATTTCTTCGTTTTGCTATTAAACGCGAGCTAGGATTACACATGTGCTGTATTAATGGCATTTCTTCGTTTTGCTATTTAACGTGGTCTAGGCGTACACATGTGCTGTATTAATGGCATTTCATCGTTTTGCTATTTAACGCGAGCTAGGATTACACATGTGCTGTATTAATGGCATTTCTTCGTTTTGCTAATTAACGCGGTCAAGGCGTACACATGTGCTGTATTAATGTCATTTCATCGTTTTGCTATTTAACGCGAGCTAGGATTACACATGTGCTGTATTAATGGCATTTCTTCGTTTTGTTATTTAACGCGGTCTAGGCATACACATGTGCTGTATTAATGTCATTTCATCGTGTTGCTATTTAACGCGGTCTAGGCGTTCACATGTGCTGCATTAATTGCATTTTATCGTGTGGCTATTTAACGCGGTCTAAACGTTCACATGTGCTGCATTAATTGCATTTTATCGTGTGGCTATTTAACGCGGTCTAGGCGTACACTTGAGCTGTATTAATGGCATTTTTTCGTTTTGCTATTTAACACGCTCTAGGCGTACACGTGTGCTGCATTAATGGCATTTTTTCGTTTTGCTATTTAAACGCGGTCTAGGCGTACACGTGTGCTGTATTAATGGCATTTTATCGTTTTGCTATTTAAACGCGGTCTAGGCGAACACGTGTGCTGTATTAATGGCATTTTATCGTTTTGCTATTTAACGCGGTCTAGGCGTACACGTGTGCTGTATTAATGGCATTTTATCGTTTTGCTATTTAACGCGGTCTAGGCGTACACGTGTGCTGTATTAATGACATTTTATCGTTTTGCTATTTAACGCGGTCTAGGCGTACACGTGTGCTGCATTAATGGCATTTTTTCGTTTTGCTATTTAAACGCGGTCTAGGCGTACACATGTGCTGTATTAATGGCATTTTTTCGTTTTGCTATTTAAACGCGGTCTAAGCGTACCCATGTGCTGTATTAATGTACTTACACCGAATTGTTTTTAAAATCAATGCAGTGCAAGCATGTACTGTAGTATTGTCATTTTATCGTTTAAAAATGATACAAACCATTGAAATGTTATCTCCTTTCAGATCCGAAGAGTATATATTTTGGTCTTTATCTGCCATGTACAGTTTTTGAACACGAAAGAACACATCGATTGCATTAGGTGACATTCCAAAATTGAAGAATGAATTAAACTTGGTTTCATTGGATAATCTACCGTCGGTAAAATGAACGTGCCGATCACTTTTCGTCACAAACCAGGTGAAATTATCTGAAACAAAATTGTCAACTTTAACGGCTAGTATAAAAGAAAACTGAATATGATAATTTCAATCAGAACAACCCGCATAAAACTGTATTATGTAACAACCCACATGAAACTGTATTATGTAACGACCCGCATGAAACTGTTTTATGTGAGCTACAACCGGCTTGAAACTGTATTATGTGTGTAACATATGGCCCGAAACTGAATTGTGTGTGTTACAACCCGCCTTGATCTGTATTATGTGAGGTATATCTCGCCAGCAACTGTATTATTGGAGTTACAAGCCGCCAGAAACTGTATTATGTGTATTACAACCAGCCTGAAATTGTAAAATGCGTGTTACAACAGGCCTGAAACTGTATTTGTGCGTTACAACCCGCCTGAAACTGAATTGTGTGCGTCACAACCCGCCTGAAACTGTATCTGTGTTACAACCCGCCTGAAACTGTATTATCCGTGTTACAACCCGCCTGAAACTGTATTATCCGTGTTACAACCCGCCTGAAACTGTATTATCCGTGTTACAACCCGCCTGAAACCGTACTATGTGTGTTAAGCTTGCCTGACACTAGTGTATTTGTTCCACTTCGCTTGAAGCTATGATAAGTGCGTCACTTTTGTAACGTATTGTGATATATTCAATGGTGAAAAATGGAAAAAACACCGTCTTGATCTGCATGCATATATTAACCAACTGTATGTGCAATGGCCAATTCAGACACACATGTACTTTGTAATTTGTGTTACAGTTACATGATGTTTTGTCGTTGGAAATCAAGATAAATGTTTTCTGGTGTTCAAATATGCATCAGTGTACCATATGTAATAAGGTTTTTCTAAGATAACGATTACGGCCAAATATCGATCAGCCATCCGCAAACCACTGTATGTATATCTATAACTTACTGACCCGATCCTCATTATGACTGATGTGATCAATAAATACTCAAATGTGTATTATTACATTCGAAAATAAGGGTTGCATCTACATACCTTTATGGGTAGGTATTTACTATTTACATATCTTTAGCGACACCTTCAACTGTTAACGCGACGGCCATGCAAACATAAAACGATCTAGACTTTAAAAACAAATTGATTTACCTGACCGAGCAATGCATCCATTGGACGACATACTGTAGCCTTCTGCACAGTTGCATTTGTAGGAATTCTTGACGTTTACACAGATCTGGTCGCAAATACCTGGTTCGAGGCATTCATCGATATCTGGAAATCAATGAAAAGAACTTACTGTGCATGTTAGGGCATAACTTTATTGTGCTATTTAAACGCAATAAAGTGTTGCGTTTACATGCACAATCAAGTGTTGAGTTAACATGCACAATAAAGCGTGGCGTTTACATACACAATCAAGTGTTGCGTTTACATGCACAATAAAGCGTGGCGTTTACATACACAATAAAGTATTGCGTTTACATACACAAGAAAGCGTGGCGTTTACATGCAAATCAAGTGTTGCGTTTACATACACAATAAAGCGTGGCGTTTACATGCACAATCAAGTGTTGCGTTTACATACACAATAAAACGTGGCGTTACATGCACAATCACGTGTTGCGTTTACATACACAATAAAGCGTGGCGTTTACATGCACAATCAGGTGTTGCGTTTACATACACAATAAAGCGTGGCGTTTACATGCACAATCAAGTGTTGCGTTTACATGCACAATAAAGCGTGGCGTTTACATACACAATAAAGTATTGCGTTTACATACACAATAAAGCGTGGCGTTTACATGCACAATCAAGTGTTGCGTTTACATACACAATAAAGCGTGGCGTTTACATGCACAATCAAGTGTTGCGTTTACATACACAATAAAGCGTGGCGTTTACATGCACAATCAAGTGTTGCGTTTACATACACATTAAAGTATTGCGTTTACATACACAATAAAGCGTGGCGTTTACATGCACAATCAGGTGTTGCGTTTACATACACAGTAGAGCGTGGCGTTTACATACACAATCAAGTGTTGCGTTTACATACACAATAAAGTGCTGCATTAACATACACAATCAAGTGTTGCGTTTACATACACATTAAAGTATTGCGTTCACATCCGTTGACGCAGAACTGTATTTTGGATGTTATCGCAGAACTGAATTGCGTATGTGAACGCAGAACTGCCTAGTGTATGTGAACGCAGAACTGTACTGTGGATGTGAACCCAGAGCTGAAGAGTGTATGATAAGGCAGAACTGTATTGTGTATGTGGAGGCAAAACTGTATTATTTATGTGAACGCAGAACTATATTGATGATGTGAACGTAGACTTGAATTATGTGTGGGAACGCAGAACTGTATTATGTATGTAAACGCAGAACTGTATTGTGGATGTGAACGCAGAACTGTATTGGGGATGTGAACGCAGAACTGTATTGTGGATGTGAACGCAAAAGTGTATTGTGGATATGAACGCAGAACTGTATTTTGTATGTGAACGCAGAACTGTATTATGTGTGTAGTGTGAACACAGTACTGTATTGTGGATGTGAACGCAGAACTGTATTGATGATGTGAACGCTGAACTGTATTATATGTGTGAACGCAGAACTGTATTGTGGATGTGAATGCAGAACAATATTGTGGATGTGAACGCAGAACTGTATTGTGGATGTGAACGCAGAATTGTATTGTGGATATGAACGCAGAACTGTATTTTGTATGTGAACGCAGAACTGTATTATGTGTGTGAACGCAGAACTGTATTATGTGTGTGAATGCAGAACTGAATTGTGGATGTGAACGCAGAACTGTATTGTGGATGTGAACGAATGTGAACGCAGAACTGTATTGTGGATGTGAAGGCAGAATTGTATTGTGGATGTGAAGGCAGAATTGTATTGTGGATGTGAACGCAGAACTGTATTGTGGATGTGAACCAGAACTGTATTGTGGATGTGAACGCAGAACTGTATTGTGGATGTGAAGGCAGAATTGTATTATGTATGTGAACACAGAACTGTATTGTGGATGAAAACGCAGAACTGTATTGTGGATGTGAACGCAAAACTGTATTGTGGATGTGAACGAATGTGAACGCAGAACTGTATTGTGGATATGAAGGCAGAACTGTATTTTTGGGATGTGAATGCAGAATTGTATTGTGTATGTGAACGCAGAACTGTATTGTCGATGAAAACGCAGAACTGTATAAGGTATATAAACGCAGAACTGTATTATGTGTGTGAACGCAGAACTGTATTGTGGATGTGAACGCAGAACTGTATAATGTGTGTGAACGCAGAACTGTATTGTGCATGTAAGTACAGAAATGTATTTGGTATATGAATGCAGACATAACTGTGTGCCGTACTTGGTACAGTGCCTAGTTTAAAGTCCCATTACGTTGTAAGCGATGTAAACGTATTTGTTGTATTTGTTTGGAAATGACTTCTCTTAACTTTTTATTCACATAATTACACCCCCATTCCATCTCAAATGCATTTAATTATCTCAATAAGAAATTGGAAAAAACAGAAATTTGTTTTTAGTTTAATCTAAATTAAGCGTTGACAACGTCTATCTGAATTACTCATAAGACGTCTTTGGTTTAGATAGCTTTCCCGGTTATGCATCTAGAAACACTTATTTCTTCATTATTTTTCTCTTAAATATCGAAATTGCAGAAAAAAATATTGTTAGTGTCAGTGGGGTGCGAACCCACGTCGGTAGAGTCAAGCAAATAAAACCCAAGAAAATCAAAATCTTAAAGACAAGGCCAACACGACTTTCTTAAAAGCCTTTGATATAACGACATGTTAACCAGAACATGAAATCAACCAATAACACAACAACAAAGCTGTTGACGTTTATATAAACATTGTGTTTAAAAAAAAGATAAAGCTTTTGGTATCTGAGTTTTAACACTCCTTTTAAATTTCCGCTCTTAATGTTGTCATACACAAACAGGAGCTTGATTTTTTTATGGTATTTAAATATGTTAAGTATTTCTCTATTTATTTCTCTTGTTTATTTCGGCAACTGCTCAGGTACTGTTTGCAAGCGCTATGCTTCGCCCACTTTTCTACCTCATTAGCATGTAGTGAGTCATTGATCCAGTTTGGAATTGCGTTAGTGTTTCCCAAACGTTTCTTTTTACTAAAGCATCGTGTGGACCTCAGGATTTATCTGACATTATAATAGACTCTATCATAGTTATATACTTACTTTTATGTTTTTCTATAATCATTTGATCCTAAGTGGCACTGAGACTCTAAATATCTTAAAATTTTGAACGGACTATGCTAGGAGTCTGAAATTATGCAACGTGAAAACTTTATGCTTTGATTGCAAAGTTTAAAATATAGTGCTTAAGAAACGTACTTCCCTACTTCTTTTGCTTGTTTTGTTTACCTACCAATATTTATTGATATTTGAGCAACTTCATTCAAGTAACTTCTCGTTTAAGAAACATGCATCAGATGATTAGTATACACTGTTTCCAATAGAATACATGTACCGTATGAATGTATATTGTGATGTTTTTACTTGACCAAAGGCATGTTATGACCAATAAACTGAAACTAAACGAAGCTTAAAATCAAACTAAAATAACTTTACCGTTGGTATATTTACGGCTAACTTTTTTTATAAATTTGTATTCAAGAGGTAAAACCTTCTCAAATGATAACAACCTTATAGAGGCTCAGGAGGCATCCTTATAAAGCAATGATACAAATGAGTAGTTAACCTGTACACTTTAAATACGTTATTTAAATTTAACTATTGTCTACCATAATAAAGGAGCAACATGACTTGTATTCACCTACCAACACAAATCGTTGATCCATTGAGGCGCTGTCCTTGTGGGCACGTGCAAGATGCTCCCGTGGGTGTGTTCTCGCAACCATGACTACAACCTCCGTTGTCGACGTCACACTCATTGCGCTCTAAAAACAAAGCGTGCAATTCTTATTTAGAATGAAAACCACAATAATGATCCCAGATGAAAACAGGCTAAATATGAGCTTATTTAAGCACCAGGACCATTAAGGAAATTAAAATAAAAGCCTTATGAGAGATGTGATATCCTTTGGTTCATGTCCATTGTGGTGTCCATCTTTTATGCATTGCATATAAAAATAAATCTCTATTTCTATCTAACAAGTTCAGAAGCGTACATTTAAACGATGAACTTGACTAAAAACGGGTACGAGACCATTACAAAAAACAGCAAACGCGTTAAATCTGAGCTTGCTAAACCACAACATCGAGCTCAGAAGCAAACACGTTAAATCTGAGCTTGCTAAACCAAAACATCGAGCCCAGAAGCAAACACGTTAAATCTGAGCTTGCTAAACCGAAACATCGAGCCCAGAAGCAAACACGTTAAATCTGAGCTTGCTAAACCGAAACATCGAGCCCAGAAGCAAACACGTTAAATCTGAGCTTGCTAAACCGAAACATCGAGCCCAGAAGCAAACACGTTAAATCTGAGCTTGCTAAACCACAACATCGAGCCCAGAAGCAAACACGTTAAATCTGAGCTTGCTAAACCACAACATCGAGCCCAGAAGCAAACACGTTTAATCTGAGCTTGCTAAACCACAACATCGAACCCAGAAGCAAACACGTTAAATCTGAGCTTGCTAAACCACAACATCGAGCCCAGAAGCAAACACGTTATCTATGAGCTCGATAAAGCCACAAAGAACGAGCCAAGAAGCAAACACGTTACACATCAGCTTGCTAAACCACAAAGACGAGCCCAGAAGCAAACACGTTATCTATGAGCTCGTTAAAGCTACAAAACGAACCGGGAAGCAAACACGTTAACAATGAGCTCGTAATAAGCTCAAAAACAAGCCGGGAAGCAAACACGTTAACTATGAGCTTGCTAAGCCACAATAACGAACCCTGAAGCAAACACGTTATTTATGAGCTCGTTAAAAGCACAAAACGAATCCATTACGAGTATTCAATATATTAGAATACCGTTACCAATAAATACTGGGATTCTCGTCTTGGATTACAACAGTATGCCATGTGATGATCTTTGAATTTTACCATATTATCTTATTCATGTGACCTACGCTTGGTATAAATTAAGTTCAAACTGTCATTTGTGATTACTTTACACATTGAGGATTGGTAGTATGATAAATGACTGGGAAGGAGTGCACCAGTCATAACTCTAGGCCCAACTTTAAATAGTTGTAAATACATATAGGTCATAACATGTTAAACAGGATATAGTTAATACAATCTTGATTACTTGTAGCAAAAAAATAAACGCGGCGTGACGATTCACTTATATTTTTAATATACTCTACAAAGTATATGGACTAAAGAAACGATGATGCAGTGGCACTTATTTCACGTTTCAATACACAACCAGATAATAACAAACACGGAATAAGCGTGTACTGCACTTAAACACTAGAAGCAGTGAAATGGACATACACAGAATATTGCATCTTTTTTAAAATTAAACACAGTTAAAATAAATGAAATACCGCATTTAAAAAGAGCTAGCTGATTAAAACGTTTATTTAAATATTAAAAGTCATTCATTTGTATAGTTGATTCATACATTTGATAGTTAAATAAAAAGTAATGGAATATGCCCAGTAAGCTAAAGATTTCAGTATAATGTGAACAATTTCCAGGACCAAGAGCTTATACCAACAGGACAAACGGAGATGGAAACACGTCAGGCATACTGAAGGTGACTTTTCAATATTGAATTATATGTGATATGATCTGTCGCAGAAATATATCATTAATATTGTGTGTATTTACCACACACTGCGCTTTCATCTTGACCATCCGGGCAATCAGCGTTCCCATCACAGACTTTTGATTGGTCAATGCAGGTGATCGATGATCCAAAACACGCCCATTGACTTGGTGGACAGACGATAGCAACGGGAGCTGGGCGTAGGAGTACACAGATAAGTGGAGTATGACTTTAGAATAACCAATATTTGATTCAAAATAAAGCTGGAACAAGCAATGCTTAGTAAAAGAAATATTCATGCTCAGCTTGAGAGCATTTCACCACAGAGAACGTAGGTTAGAAGTTCAGTGTTGTTCATTTAGGGTCAGTTTAGATGTACATGATTTTGCAAGGGTAAAACAATTGCAAACGTTTCATTTTGTCGAATATTTTAAGAAGTTCAACAAAATTTAAGAATGAATCTTTTATCAAATATTTGTTGACATGCTGTTTGCGTTTAAACATAATGGTCTTTTTAAAAAATGAATATGAAAATGTGTGTGTACAGAAAAGCTATGGATTATTCTTTCAACAATGTGGTGAGACATTTAAGTTATATCTTTGTAAATATAATGCATATTTATTATATTGACTTATATTCACTTCCGGGTCATATATTCGAACGTATCCTTATCTATACAACAGCAATCACCACGAAGCCACAAAACATTGTTGTTTGGAAAATGTTTCAAACATTTTACAACAAACACTTTTCCTGTCCATGCAGAAATTATGCGTAAGAATGCAAATTGTCATTTCATGCGTTCTTAAATTAAAACCATTTAAGTATTTTAAACACATTATTGATTGAACAAGGTAAATCATGACCCTTCATAAAATATACAAATCCAAAACAGACAAAATCAAGCAAATAAATCACTGGTGTAAATTGTTTGTTATATGATACGGGAGGTGTTGCAAATAATAATGATCTAGCATGATTTATAATGCAGAACAATTATTGAACGAACTGTAGTTAAACAAAATGATTGTGAATGAAAAAAAAGAATATATGCTACGACAAAAGGCAATATTTTTCTTAAAATAAAGACTTCAAACAAAGGTATCATTTCGTTTACTACACCATTTTAAATGAGACAAAGTGCAGTTAATGCCGCTCAAAGATCCCCGCCTTTGTTTTATTTCCGGCGTTTAGTAAGGTGATTAGTTTCATCAAACACTTCGGTTTCCAAAAATATGTTTTGACAATGCACCGTCAGACGGCCGTTCTGTAAAAAGGTTTGTCGAAGTGTTTTAAGAAACTAAACTCTAAATCAAACTCTGATAAAAGACCGAAGGCGGTGATTCGGAAACGGCGTAGACTGTGCTATGTTTCATTTAAAATGGTAAAGAAATACTGAATTTACCTTTGTTTAAAATCTTCATTCAAACCCTTTCGACGTAACATTTACAACGCAATTATCACGTGGTATACACACACTGATAGAACCCACTTCATTTTAAGACACGTTATGTGTTAGGCGCTTTAAGGCTCATTTGCACTGCGGCGATTTCTTAAAACATTATTTTTAATATTCAAGGGCGTAACTAGGTTTTATCGAATTTAAAGGTCAATTAAGAGGCTCCGTGATTGTGAAAGCGGGCTTTTTGGCGCATCTCTGGGGCCTTTCGGGTCATCAAAATACTTTACTACGTTCGATCGGCTTCCAAAACAAGGAAACTCATTCAATGGAGAAAAATACGCTTTGATACTCTAGACCGTTACTGAGTGTAACGCCAGCCTACACCTCCTTACTTTTCAGATTTTATTGCAGATATGGACGTTTCATTTAATCATGGCTTTTCACGAAGTGAAGGTCCGGACCTTTGGTAAATATCGAAGCTATGCTGGTGATAATTATATAACATTTGAAACCTTAAAAAAACTAATATGTATAGAGATACCACATTTTGTTCTTATAAAAGTGACATTGATGTTTAACTAAGTTTAAAGATAAAAAGCAAGACTTGCTATTAAAGAAACAGAACATAAATTTCGATGATGTAATTGTACAATGTAAAACATAGCATAAATAGTGTTAAGCTATACAAATATTTGCTTGACAAATTGGATGCATATGAAACACGGAGACTGATTGCCCTTACACCAGTCACTGAGTTTCACATTAACGATATCCAAATTTAACTCAGGAAACTGTTCATCCATCTATCATCTTAATTGGTGAGTTTGTGAAATATCAAACACAAACAATAATAACAATGAATGGATTACCTAAAAGTCAAGGCGATACTGATGATAAGACTATCATAATACCTCAACTGACGTCAGCGAAAATGACGACAAGACTACCATAATACCTCAACTGACGTCAGCGAAAATGACGACAAGACTACCATAATACCTCAACTGACGTCGGCGAAAATGACGACAAGACTACCATAATACCTCAACTGACGTCGGCGAAAACGACGACAAGACTACCATAATACCTCAACTGACGTCGGCGAAAACGACGACAAGACTACCATAATACCTCAACTGACGTCGGCGAAAACGACGACAAGACTACCATAATACCTCAACTGACGTCAGCGAAAATGACGAAAAGACTACCATAATACCTAAGCTGACGTCGGCGAAAATGACGACAAGACTTCCATAATACCTCAACTGACGTCGACAAAAACGAGGATAAGACTACTATAATACCTCAACTGACGTCGGCAAAAACGAGGATAAGACTACCATAATACCTCAACTGACGTCGGCAAAAACGAGGATAAGACTACCATAATACCTCAACTGACATCGGTAAAAACGACGATAAGACTACCATAATACCTCAACTGACGTCGGCAAAAACGAGGATAAGACTACCATAATACCTCAACATTTTCCTTCGAAAAGAATTCAAATTGTTATCTATTTAATGTACACGAAAAGTTATTTTAATCAATTAAAATTCTTTGCAACCATAACGCAAATTTAATGCTTGTGAAAGGTTTAAATTATCGTTTTATCTATAATTGAATGATCGTTTTGTTACAATAATTGCCTTTTTGTTCCTTAAACAAATCCTTAAATAAGTTAGAATACGTGAAAAGGAAAACAATCTTACGACATATCTTAGCCTGATCCTCATCACTGTTATCGCCGCAGTCGTCCCGTCCATTACAGGTAACGTTACTGGGGAGACACTTGCCATTTCCACATTTAAAATCCCATTTCTGACACGTGGTATCACCTGAAGTAGTATTGCCCGCCGCAACAAGAAGGCCAATGTCAAATGTTAGACACAGGTAAAACATCCATAAAAAACCGTTTCGCAACTTTAAATCCTTACATGTATCCATTGTCTACGTTTTGTTCTTTATTTCAGATTATTTAAGCACGACTAGAACATATCTATTTATATTAATACATTTTTGAGAAGTTTTTTAATCCTTTATTTTCACAACACTATCTATGAGTTAATAAAAAACATCCAAACTTTAATGTCGTAAGAAGAATGTTCATGAGGCATACGATTGTTTGGGCATTTAATCAACGCGAGTTTCATTATTCAAACGAGTTAAACGTAAACACTAATAACCTGTCATTTAAACAACACCTTGTTACGCATCGCTGATAAACTTGCTTACTGTTATTTATCATATTTGGACGAATACTAAGGTATTCGACACACAATTGTGAGTTTAGAAGTCTGCTGACTCCATATTATAATGTTATCATTTGAAATCGTTTTAAGTGCAGAAAATATAAATTTCCATGATATAACAAACAAGCTTTTTTGATCATGAACTATTGCAAGTTTGTTTAATTTCATCCGATATAAGATGAAATTAATAGAAATAAAAACTACAACAACTTAGTGTATAATATTGTTGATGTCATTAACGTGAGTAGTTAGCAAGCAGTGCGCTCTCAAAATTTAACAGTTAAGTCAAACAGAACAAGCTGATATTTGAGTCAGACTCCTTAAAGAGACTTTGGAAAGTAAATTTTTGCATTTAGTGTGCAATGTGAAAGTAAAATTAACAATCCTAATTCGTAATCGTGGTTACAAATTAGATATATTGGACAATAACGTTGGAAAATGTGTGACATATTAGCCAAAATGCGCCAAATAATAGATTAAAACATTACTTTATATGAAGATTTCTTTTAAAGAACAATTTGCCCTCTTTGTGCACTTAGGTTAAATCTGACATTTTTATGTTTACGGAACGCATCGAAATGTTTTACTTACCAGAACATGAATGTATTGTCATCAATTATTTTATGGTTGTAAATATTCTATAGTTTAATATACTCGAGAGGTTTGACATGTCTGACCTTATTAATTATGTATAAGATTATGGCCCAATCATTTTATTATTTACAGTAAGCGAAAGGTAACATAGCGTACTTAGGAGCGGGGTGCACCCCCATCAAGTGTGTTTTATAGTTCAAACTTGATATACAATATGAATAAAATTCACAACAATGCACCATGGTTTACCAAATATAACCTTTTTTCTCGTATATGGCGGGCAGGCAGGGCCTTTTTAAAACTATCACTAGAGATTTGCTCATCTAAGATGAAATCTTGAAAATATAATATTGTATAAGGCAATTAGGAGGGAAAGAATCACCTGAACTATTATGGCTTTTGATATATATATTAAAGGGACTGTACACCAAATTAGCACCAAAAACAGTTTTTTTTCTGTAACGAATCTCAGGACAATTATCTAATAGAATGTGTTATGCTTTGATATTATAATTGTAAAATAAAAAGTACCAAAATGTAAAAAGAAAAATTGTGTAAGAAACCGGGTTCGAACCCGTGTCGACAAAATTGCAGTCCAGCGTCGTATCCTCTGAGCCACGACAGCTTACTCTAAATGGGTGACAAAATTAAGCTATAAACCTCCCTCGGTAATATCACATGATAACACCGACTAGCCAATCACGCATAAGGAATGATTTCTACCTGGTAGACATACCCAGTAATCTTTTTTAATGGAAAAATACGAAATAACTGCCACACTTAAATAAATTGTGAACTATGTGGTACTTCGGTTAGTAAGTTTCAATGCATTGTACACATCGATGCCAAGTTTATGTCAGTCTTCGACAATTTTCTTTTCTTTTTTTGCTCTATTTAATCATACGGAGTACAGCCCCTTTAATGAGCGTTTTTTTATATAGAATACCACTGAAGCTGGTAATCCATGGCATTGGCAGTGTTACAGACTGTTTGTTGTCACACTTTAGCAGGATTCACAATGTGCAACCTTTCTGAATGTATTGCCAAACTTTAGCAGCAAAGTACTGACTACAGTTTGTGCCATCCAAGCCTCCATTACAATCTTCCCGTTGATCACAAACCCACTTGGCCGAGATACTTACTACATTTCGCCTCATCCATGCCACCACGACAATCTTCCTGTCCATCACAAACCCACTTGGCGGGGATACAACCTCCTTGGCTTCCGCATTGAAACTCGTGGCTATGGCATTTGCCTGCTGGTCTTGGTCCTTAAATTAACAAATAAAACATTATTATTGTCATGAGATTACATTGAACTAACACGGACCCTTACAAAGAACTTAACTTGTAAATAATGAAAATTCATAAGCAGTGTTCTACGTACTAGAAAGGCAAAGTGTATGTACCACTGGCCATGATAAATGACTTCGGTGTCTACAACACAAGAAAAACGGAGAAGTCGCCCCGTAGTCAGACATTTAAGTATTAACCTTACATCTGCTCTTGTTGTGTTTTGGAAACTTTGTAAGTTTTTCTGTGACAGTAGATACCAATACCAATCGTATAAAGAAATAAATAACATTAAAATCATAGACAATAATGCAATAACAAATACAGTTGGTATCCAGTAACAGTAATACAATGGAAAAAACGGGGACAATCTCACTAGCCGAACATTAAAAAATAAGCTCTGTTTAGGGGGACATGTCAAGGGCCTCAAAAGACAATAGACTATATACACAAACATTATGGCATTACAAACACTAATAAACATACTTACGCGGTACTTACTTATATTCACAAATATTAACACAACAAACAAACAATACACTAATCAACATTACTTAACCGTTAAATATGATATATTAGCCATTGAAACGAATTAAAAAAATGCTCACTACAGTTCTTTTCATCGGATTCGTCCCTACAGTCTGCAGCACCATCACATCGGTACTGGTTTGGAACACATTGCCGAACAGTGGCACAACGCCAGCCATCGCCTGTGGTACGAAACACACAATGCCAAATGAGGAACAAACCTTGTAAAGTAGCCAACATTTGTTTAAATGTCCAACAGAGGTACAAAAGAGAATTAAAAGGAGAGTTCTCCAAAGGTATCATTTATCATATTTTGGCTAGTTTGCACACTAAATTGAGTTCGTTGGTGTATAGTAATTATTGGAGAAATATTGACTTATCAATATAGATGTTGGGGCATCGTAACAAATTTGTCATTCATTTAACCACGCTAAACTCTTTAACAATCCTAAAAGACACATGGACCTTCAGCACATGCCAAAACATCGGCGCCTATATTCTGATATTATAAACGATGACGTTATCTTACTCGTTTGCATCGTAGTAACTGCAAGACCATGATCTGCTTGACGTGGTTCAGTTATGGGCTAGTCGTTAAGTACAATGTTTTGTTAATACATATATTTATTAAGACAAACCTGGACATTCAAGCGGAGGACAATTAAGTTCATCTTCCCCTGTAGGACAATGCTCAATACCGTCACATCTTGTCATACCACGTAGACAGCGCCTATCATGACACTGAAAATGGCCAGCTGGACATGTGTGGTACTCTGCCAAGGACAGACAAAGTCTTATGTAGTTAGACAAAAGTGAATTTTTAATTTTATCACTTCGCGACGGAACCAATATACATCGGCTGTCATGACTTATAAACACTGCGTCAGCGCTTTGATGAAGTCCATAGGAACTATATTTGGTAAACACTACTAGTTTTTGCAGCAGAGAAACTATGGTTATTGAAAAATTATAACCTACCACAGAACGTTCCTTCATCAGAACCATCTTTACAATCATTCACTGTATCGCATTTCCGCAGTATGTGGATACACAAAGAGTTATTACATTTGAATTCATGCGGGGCACACGTCGTGTTAGCTGAAACAAAAATATGTTATTTTTTATTATACATACATTAGTTTTGCGGCGTTTTTTTATATTAATTATCTACCGCACTGAACTTAGCTACAAAAAATGTTCAACGTCAAAGCGACAACGTTTGAACTAAAGTGTTTGGAATGCAATACGAAAAGAAATAGAAAGAGATATCGCAACGATACGACTTGTGTATCCCTAGCAGTAACAATGTTTCACAAGGTAACTTTCTAGATTAAAATGTTGTCATCAATATTATTTTCGACACCAAAAATTAAAATGGCCCAGGATTCCAAAGAGCTTTCATCACGTTGGAATATAGCAAACGACAAGTTTTCTTACGACAATCAGCCTCATCGGATATGTCACCACAATCGTCATCCCCATCACATCGCCAGTGGGGTTTTAAACATTTCCCGTTACCACACCGGAACTGGCCCGACTGACAAGAGGCAGCTAAAATAAAACCAGCGTTATGCAGCCCTTTCATTATTAACTATTGACAAAAGTAGTATCTATAAATATAATTATTGGTGAACAGCTGATTTTCTACTGCGTTTAAACAATGTATCTATCATGCAATCATTTATCAACGTAAATAAAACTGAAATATTTCTTACGAAGTGAACAGTTTGTTTCATCACTATTGTCAAAACAGTCATTATCGCCATCGCATTTAAAGCTCCCTGAAATGCATCGTCCTGTCTTGCATTCAAACGCCACTGATTTACCACAACCTGCAAAGCCTAAAAGATTCATTTTAATACAATGCTTTCCAAGTTGATTCATGTCGAATTTTCTAAATAACTCCCAAACAAATGAGGCGTGCGCGGAATTTAACTGCTCAAATGTTCACAGAACGGTTGCTAATAAATGCAGGTGATGCATAGTGATAATTCATAACACCTTAAATCATTTAATGTTTATAACTGATTAACACACACTTTCAGCAATAAAGGATAGAGTACGTACTTGAAATGAATGCCATGTTGACATACAAAATGCTACATAGATGTAACATGTTGCCGAAAAACGGCACAGTTCAACCGTAATTAGTACTTTATCTAAGACAAATATACAATGCCCGGACTTACCATGTATTTTCACTTCATCCATATTATATTCGCAATGTTTGCCATCCTTTGCTATTTTTTGCCCAAATGGGCATCCACACATCTTTGTAATCGCTCGGCTATTGGAAGAGTTGCTTGGAACAGGAAAGCAGAAGTGAGAGCAGCCTCCGTTCTTGAATTTGCAAGGATGATGGTCTGAAAGGTCAACAAAAAGCTTCAGTTGCTTACCTTTCATTCACATCTTAAACATAGAAATTATCATTATGAAAACATTAAGATTCCGCCCAACAAATGACTCAAAATAGTTTAAGTATCATGTAAAAGGTAATTGCTTGCTGATTGTCTAATATGTAAAATGAATGATCATAATCAAATAAAAACATATACTTTACAGTATTGCTTTTTATTTCATCGAAATTTGTGTAATCTCTCAAGCCCCAAAATGTGTTTGTGAGATAGGTTTAAGTCGAGTGCACATCAAAACTCTATTCAATGATACCGAAATTATATCGGGCTACTAAGCTTAACAAATCAGAGCATTTGTATATTGGATAAGAAAACATAAGGTAAAGAAACTTGTGTTTGTGTGTAAAACCTATTTTCATGTTGATGGCGTTACGAAATTGCAAATTGGAAGCAGAAAACGCTGCTATTCTATATACCAAAAGTGCAATGTTACACTCTTTCTCATCCTACTGATATATGGGCTTACAACTCGAAACCTTCATGTCCGCCCCTGGTTTGTTTAGATTGTTAACGTTCCCACCCCATAAAAGGTTTGTTGAAGAATTATGTTTGCATCTAAATATCGTCAACGTAAATGCTATTTAGGTCATCAGTTAGACAACTTAAAACTGTTCTGTGTGATTACAAAAACAAATAAACATCAAGATATGTTTATTAATGTTTTGTTTTTATTCGTAGAAGTAAAATGAAGATATTTGTAATGGCTTCCAAAATGTAAGGGCAGACATTTGAAATGCAGGCATGTGAGAGGCATTTGAGTTCACAATGTTTCAATGCTTAGTAAACAAAACATTAGAGCCGTGATCAAATATTAGAGATAACATACCATTTTTGTATTAAGACAATGATATGCGTCTTATACTACACCCAGTACACTGTGAGGATAAAAGCTAAAGAGATACTTTGTTATTTACAATGTGATAATAGTTTAACACTCGATAATTGATTTAAAATATAACTACGATGAAGCAAAAGAGCATTCTTGTTTTGCTTGTTTATTTTTTCAATATCCTTCATTGTTCACGAGGTCTTGTGTTGGATGCAGAACCAACTATTGAAGGCCTGGTAAGTGTTTACTTCTACTTCTACTTATATTTACTGGAACTAATACCAAAACTACTAAAATGTGTCGATTTTTCAACCAGCTTTTGAAGGCATGGTTAGTGCTAACTGCTACTTCTACTAAAATACTTCTTTTAAAACCACTACTACTAAAACTGAGAAAAACAAGAATAAGAAGACCTCTCAAAATAACAGTCAGTATCAAATAAAATCGGGAATGGTTCAAATAACATTTTATAATTATACCATATTTCAATCTTAATTAGGATAATAGACTGACTAAGATTGAAGCGGAAAATGTTGCTCTGAGAAAGCTAGTAGATGACCTGCAAAACTGTGCTTCGGATATCTGTGGTAATTATTGTCGGTTGTATCTTATTCCATTATGTAAACTTATTTTAAATGAATTTGTTATCAATTCAATTCTGACTTATTCTATAATAATACAATTGTATACAGTTATTGCAATGTTAGATAAGGTTCTACTGAAAACATCATTCAGAGTATTGTTTAAACAATTATTGCGTGCCTTCTCCTTATCATGTGTATGTACCATTGTAAATATTTGTAAATATTGTTTGTCCTCATGGGCCGTGTGGCTTATTGGATGTGAAATAAATCTTCCAATCATACTATTCAGAAATTTAGATAACTTATGTAAGTACACGGTGAATTACCATAGGAGTCATGTTTGACATTCAATCTCCGTGTGTATTCTTGGGTAAAGCAGAACAATGTACTATGGATTACAAATTGTTTATTATTATTATTCATATTTGTACTTAACATTTGTCCAAAGACAACAATCTTGTGCCGAGCTTCCAGCTAGAGAGCCACAATTACTATTTAGACTTAGTATTGACACAATCATACTTGTGTCCATCATTGTAGTAATGAATATCAGGAATATAATCAATTACAGAAATCCACTGGCGCATGTGGTCAGAATGGACGACGTGGTCGCACTGTACTGGACAATGTCAGGGCGGCTACAATACGAGACACCAAAGCAGGTCAAGAATCAGGGCGTGTAATGTAGACGACCCACAGAGTCAACTTTGCCAAGGAGACAAGAGTCAACAGGAAACACGACCATGTAGTGCTGTGGAACTACACGGTATTGCTTATCCGTATGAAATGAACAATTCTACTAAAATGATTTGTTTAATGTATTTCGTTGCAAACTAAACTACTCACTTCTGGGTCTGAAAGTTCAATCACATAGTTCGTGACGTACTTAAAACCTGTTTCACCAGATTGTTCAAAGGGCATGTATAAAGTGAGGTACATGTATATCTAATGAGTATAAAATTTAAATAGGAATAATTCTAATCAATGCCTCGTGCTGAGAAATATGAATACAATGGTGAACATAACTTAATACCTAAGATGATGTAATTAACAAAAGTTAACTTATTATTAATAGGATGTCTAAATGAGAGAACAACAAATGTATCTGGAGACAACGTCTATGGCGTTGTGTATAATTTCATGGATGAAATGGCGATGGCAACATGCGCTGCAATTGTGAACACGTCCTACGTAATTGCCGCCGTGCGAAGGAATTGCTACAGCAATCACGCACCTTTATGTACCGATATTTGCCAGAATTTGCCCAACACCGATCCAACACACAGGTATTCGTGAGTTGAACACATTGAACACATTGTCGTATATCTGTCTGACAATTTTAATATAAGCGCTTTGTAATTGACATTCTTTATATAGTAATACACATGTTCTTGTATGTATACAACATCAACTAGGGATTTGTCAGGCCTGAGTTCCATTACGTTAAAATGCCAATTATTATATTAATTGTGTTTTTGTCAAAATCCTTTTAAATAAAAAACAACTTAATCCGAAGTGCTTTAACCATTGCATTTATTAAATTCTTTCAAAAACTAGTGAACATACAATGTGTTTTCATTTTAACTTATACCCTACGTCGTGACACACAATATTAATGATTTAGTAGTTATGGGCATGGTGGATTGGTTCCAACGATGACCCAACACTGCTTTTTCTCACGCGAAATATTTGACCTGATCATCCCCTTTTTGTTCCATTTTGATGTGATGCGATCCTCAAAATATCACGTAACTCTGGCTATGTAAAATTGAATGTTGGTGAAGCGAAATGTTTGTTTTAATTACTTGTTCTTGCATTGTTTTACCGTTTTTTAACCAATTATGATACTAACTTGTGTCTTTCGACCTTATTGGTCAACAATATGAACCAATATGATCGATAGCTGGTAGGGTGCTCTAATATAAGCCTTTTTTCACGTTGGATTTTCCAAGGCATTTCAAGAAAACGGAAAACATAAGAATGCATGCATAACGATACAAGAAAAAGATAATAACGCAGCTTATAAAAATAGAGAGTGTGCGCCACGATATCTATTTATTTACAATTTTAACGGTTAAGATAACAAACGCATGGTATGGAATACATCTTTTATTTCAATTAAGTTATATCAAGTTCTTAAAATACTCAATAGAAATAATTTCCTTCCACAACATGCCCATCTTCCATTTAGTCATAATCTCAACAGTGAACAGGTAGCTTTAATGAAACAATTTTCCTAATTTGTAATTATTGCAGCTACTCGTGCTTCGAGACTCTTCACGTGACATTACCTACTACACTGCTTCATCCCGGACCGACAGATGTAGACGAGGGGCGACTGGGCCTCAGCATCAAGAGATATAACACTTGCACTTACGGGCACGCTGGACACTGCGGGCCCAACTATTGTTGTTGTGAAAGGATTGGATAAATCATGAATTAAGGCTGGTTATTGTGAGGCCAATTTGAAGTAGTTGTTAAACATATGGTTTGATGATAGTATGCGTTTCCAAAATGGAAGAAATGACATGTTAATTACGAAAAACATAATGTTACAGCATTTGTCTGTATATTTGGTCAGGTGCAACCGTATATTTGTATAGAGTTTTTTTCTTAACGAACACTTTATTTGTCTGTTGCACAGCTTCATATAATAATAACAGCTTTATCTTTTCTACTTGTCTAAAATGAAGCAATTAGATGGGAACACAATGTCATTGTCACGTGTTTGATTGCTGAACTAAATCTAGATGGTAATAAACAAGATTTCAAAGGTAGAGTGTCTGTTTCAATGTCGTAATGTGTGCGCATAAGATACTTCTAAGTGATCATTGCTTTAACTTAGCCTGCACTTGAATGATCCTCTTATTGCAAAGCGCAGTACGCACGATACTTTAGTAGTAAATTAGGAACATTATCAGTCAACCACCAAGAAAATATAAGACTAGGATACTTCTTACCTCGTTCAACTTGAAATCGGGCATCAAAATGAATTACATCTCGTGTGCTCGTAAAGAGCACTTTTCAACGAGTTTTTGTAGAATAAAATGTTCATGGTAGGGCTCAATCTATGAATTGACTATCAGCACTCATTTGGGGGGGGGGTAAATTGTATCCCTTGAACAGTTTATTTTGATGGGGGTTCAGATGAGCAATATATAAACTAACGATATCCTTTTTTGCTATTAATATTGTAAGTTTTAAGAAATGAGAAAACTCTCTCTCTCTCTCTCTCTCTCTCTCTCTCTCTCTCTAAAACTATAAAAACTAAAATTACAGTATCGTAGGTTGTAATGCAAATAAAATGTAAGCACCTTGGCTATTGCATATTAGTCATTGCAAATTAGACTCTGCTCACCATTAAGCGGTAATTTAGACTTTTTTTGTCTAAGGAGCGTCGTAGAACGAGCACCATTGTTGATTGTAATACAAAAAATATGCCTAATTGAACACATATTTCAGCGTTTCGCCTAGCAAAACTGGTGCGTTTCATCACTGACAACATATTAACTAAGTGTCACTTGCCGGATACAGGGAGAAAGCTTGCAGTTCACATCTGCAATATGCTTTTTGATTTATTCATACGACTAAACCACAATTAAACTGCATTGTATTGCATGTCATTAAGGAAACTATCAGGCGAAGACAGTGTCCAATCATGAACAACGATTAAACATTACCCTTCTTTTTGATTTGTTTTGTAGTTGACATAAGGACAATCTAAAGCACAATGAAGCGGACTTTACTGCGCAAATGGTGCTTTAAGCAAAATTTAAGTACGTTTTATTTTGTTCTTTTCGAAATACCTTTTTAAAAATTAAACAAAATCAAGAATGTATGGGAATAAGGGACGATTCTTGGTGTGTTTAATTTCCAACTGCTTAAATAATTAAATAAAACAACAACGATGGATGATTTTCTTTCGGTTCATAACTAGGCCGTCGTGTCTGTTTAAAATTCTTATCAATGTTGGAAGTATGTTTGTCCTTAATTGGATGGGTATCGTCGGTGATACAGCTATTAACTGTTTCAGCTATAAAAGAGGGGAAATCGAAAATGTACTCAAAGACAAAAAATAAAAAACATAGTTGTCACAGACACGTGTTACATGCCCCCGATTTGATTTTATCGGACGAATTGCCATTAGAAGAACACGTGATATGTTTGTAAAACATATATGCAATCCAGTGTTGTATCCACTGTGCTACGAAGGCTCACTCTAAACGGTCGGAATATTTAAGCTATATACCTAACTTGGTAATATCACGTGATAACATCGACCAGCCAATCACGCATAAGGAATGAATTCTACCAAGTAGACGTACAAAGTAATATTTTTAATGAAAAATACGAAAAAACTGCGAAAAATAAATTAATTGTAAACTATGTGGTTTTCAGTTATTAAGTATCAATGCATTGTACACATCGATACCAAGTTAATGTCAGTTTTCGACAATTTTCTTCTTTTTTTCGCTATTTCATAATACGGAGTACAGTCCCTTAAAAGTTATGACCAATATCCGTACAACATCACTACAAGTTTAAGGATTGTGCGTATATTCATTGACCAGATCAAAAAGAATATGAGTTGATGAGTTATACTGTTTCAAGTAAAACATGTTTGCGTCCTCCTGATGGCAGTGAATTAGTAAAACCAGAGTTCTGCATGGAATTCATTTCTTTGAACAATTTTGTAAAAGCACTAACCAAGGATCATTCCTATGAAGTTTAATCAAAATTGTCCAAACGGTTTAGGAGAAGAAGATGATTATAACCAATTGTTGACATTTTCCTTTAGGTTACCATGGCAACAGAGTTCTGCATGGAATTCATTTCTTTGAACAATTTTGTAAAAACACCAACCAAAGATGATTCCTATGAAGTTTAATCAAAATTGTACAAGCGGTTTAGGAGAAGAAGATGATTATAATCAATTGTTGACGACGGACGACGGATAACAGACGCCGGACATAGACCGATCACAAAAGCTCACCGTGAGCACTTTGTGCTTAGGTGAGCTAAAATAATATAAAACTAAGAATATTGGAACTGCAAGTCGTATAAATAAGCAGAGAGCTGCTTAAAATTCAACCACCTAGTAGCCAACATGTTTATAATAATACGACTAGGGTAAATTTCTTACAAACTGTTTAACTAATTAGTCATTGGATTTATAGTTCAGGTTTTGAAAGATGACCGTGAGTGTGTTCAATCTTGTGACGTTTACCTTTGATTTTTGACCTCGTTTTAATTGGGGTCTACAAAAGGACCTACAAGTCATGACCAACCTCCCAACCGTAGGACCAAATGTTTGGTTTATAAGAATCGAACTAGGTTTTTGTGTATAAGGTCATGATGACGTTAAACTTTGAACTGCTTAGCTCCATATCAATAGGATTATCTGCAGGTCATGATCTGCCTCCCGACACCTAATGAAGACCTAAGTTCCAGTCATACTCGAGCTATCAAGCTTTCTGTGTACGAGGTCACCACCACCGTGCCCTTTGACACCCCAAAATTAATGGGGATCAGTTGATGGACATGACCAACTTTCTACAGAGTTTGAAGGCATATCACCAAAGCACAGCAACACCAACGCGTTCTCTAGTTATCAATCGGACAATGTTTGGTATACCGGCCGACTGAACGACGGACAAACATGTGCAAAGCAATAAACCCGCTTCTTCGAAGGAGAGCAAACAAATCAGATAGAACCTTAAACATTTTACCACTTCTTTCTTTGCCTCGGCAAAAAACGGAAGTACTTAGACAACAATTATATAATTAAAACCAATAAATATATAGGTGTAAAACAGAATGCATCTGTTAAGATAAATATACTTCTGAATGTGAAATGAGAATACATTTTATCTCAATACTGCAAACAACCGGGTATGCGTATTATTTGGTATGCGTTCTGCTGAGCCCTCTGTGTGTAGAATTACAACAAATAAACAAAATACATGTAACAGCATGCACTTTGATAATAGTTTAACATATGACGTATAGTACTTTAGTAGTCTATTGTCAGTTATTATCCTATTAAAGAAATCCACGCGTACATATGGTCAGAGTGTACACTATGGTCTCACTGTTACGGTCAATGTCAGCGTTGATATAACACTAGACAGCAGACGCACTGTAGGAGAAGAGCTTTATGGACGACCCGCGTTGACAATAGTGTCAAGCAGTAAAGGCACAACAGTAAACAAGATCATGCAGTGCTGTTGAACTACACAGTAACAAATACAGCATGTTACAGAAAATGTGCTGTCTCTTGCAAATACAGTTATAATATCAGAACGGAAATCTGAATACACAATAAGTGTAAACATTGGTACCTTAGTTTACTTTTTGATTTCCAAGCAGTTAGAGAAAGTTTTTAAAAATGTTACAATTCACAGGATGTCTCAATGAGAGATTAACAAACAGGCAAAAATGCGTATTGATTTTGTAACATTTTGTTTGACGAAATGTGAAATGCTCTGGCGGCGTAAACGGTAAACATTTATACTGCATTGTCACCGCAGTTCGGATAAACTGATATAGCCAACATACACCGTTATGCACGGACAACTGCAACCCGTTGTCAAATCAAAGTGCGAGTAAAACAAATCATAGTTTGGCTTTTGTGTCATGTGCATACTTAGTATATTCTGTTCAGTTATAAATTTTGATATTAGATAGTATGCTTGTAATTAACCTACTTTATCTTTTTAAATATTTGTATTAACCATAAAAAATCAGTATTGTAAAATGAGAGACACCGCACGTACTGATATCAGCCTAGTTACTTTTTTACAGGTATTTGTTTTTGACAGGCCTCGAGTGTTCAGACCTAGTAGGGTTATTCGCTCATAGACAAATGCAGACTAGTGAACAATTGCCTGTTTAAGTTTAAGTAATTCATTTAGTACGACAGATCTTTATATAAGACTGCTGACAAAATATTAAATCGCAGATTTTTATATTTAAGTTAAAAAAAATGATGTTTTATGCATTTTTCTTAAATATGATTATCTACGATCTGATGTTATGTCAGCAATCTTATATTATTGGTGGGCAGATATTTCCGCAAAAAAGATTTCTTTCCAAGACAAAAAAATAAAAGTAGTAAAAATGGTACATCTCTGAGAATGCAACTTTAAAAGGATAAACATAATTTAAGTATTTTATATTTTACATGTAGACATGATAAAGGTTTCACTTTAACACCACCACAAACAGTAATAAATATTATTGTAGTAATGACGTTAGCATTTTTTTAAAACGACGTCTAAGGTCATTGTTAGTTTTAAGTAAGTAAACGTTTGATTTTTGGTAAAAACATATTGTATTAGTTGCGAGAACAAGGCATGGACCCCGCTGGAAAAAAGCATTTACACTCGTGCCAAGCTTGGCGGTTTATCCTGTGGAAATATCATCATAATTGTGACACTACATATAAAAAGTTAGTATCATCAATAGCAGAAGTAATATATATTCAACGGTATTATTTAGTTTATAGCAAACTTTATGGCATAATACCTTTGAATCTTAGTATTAAGCAATTGTTATATTGCAAATATCTGATATGCTTTCATCATTTTTGTAGATAAACATTTGACATAATCATTGATTATACTTATTACTGTTGGACAACATAATACAACTCGATCTTGTTATGGCCCAATTACTAAAAGAAACATTTGGCTTGACTCGACTTGAGGTCTGTGAGGTTAGTTTAATTTATGTAACATGCCATGTATGTATTTATAAACGATGTTCGAATATATTTCTATTTCTATAACTCAAAACCATACTACACATGTCTGCTTAACGCATTTCTCTTGTTAGGTGTAAAATCAATATGAGTGACAAATAATATCGTGCATGACACGCTTGATCGAGTTATCCAGCACCAGTAAACAACAAATAACAGATTGCAACAACCTGTTATGTTATCAATTTTACCTGGAACTTCCTGAAGACTGCGAGAGAAAATCCTGAGACTTCGTAAGTATTCCACACCCTCTAGAAGCATTGTAGAAGAGGAGGGGTCTGACAACTTCTCCCTTGTAATTGTTTGTAGTTTCCAGTCCGTCAGATATATAAAACCTAAAGAAATTAATATTAAGGTCAAAGGAAAGGAAAAAAACGATTGTGTTACGCTTAACAATTTACGTAAGTCCAAACCAAAATAATATTGTGGTTCCGGTTAGGTACAAAAACGTTTTAGTTTTATTTATGGACAATTTTATCTAGTAGTGCTTTCCAAGAAAGATAAGCATATTTAGCAGTATTTTATTCGCACTTGTCTAGCACTTATTCATCCAAAAGAATACAATACGAATGAAACAACAACACAAGAGACCTTAAAAATACTCAGGTGATCGAACACTTGTGCTTTTGAAAATGTTGACCTCAACTCTGACCTCAATTTCTCAAGAGAAGTAATATTCAATTATTAAGCAGTCTCTGTCTCATTTCCTCTTCAAATTTGTTTATCTTTTCTTCCCAAGTTACTCTTGTATTCACCATTCCTGCAGCTTCTTTTCTCTTTTTAAGTTGTATTCTCCTCCTCTGTTCGAGTTACCAGATCTTTGAACTCAACGTCTCATGAGAAGTATCTCTCTTGTATTAACAATTTCTTGAAGCTTCTTTTCTTGTTCAGCCTGATCCTTCACCTCAAAATCTCATTGGAAGAAACTCTCTTG
This sequence comes from Mya arenaria, assembly GCF_026914265.1. Classification (NCBI taxonomy): domain Eukaryota; kingdom Metazoa; phylum Mollusca; class Bivalvia; order Myida; family Myidae; genus Mya; species Mya arenaria. The sequence goes on from NC_069128.1 coordinate 22,721,726, forward strand.
TTTTCACTATTTATTGCAGCTTCTTTTCTCTTCTTTTACTGTATTCTCATTTTCTGCCCGCAGTTACCTGAGTTTTTATCTCAATTTCTCTATGTAAGTAATTCTCCGATATTGACAGTTGTCTAAAGACTATCAAATGTTCTCCTTTTCTTCAAGTTGGGTCGACTCTTCTGCCCGTTATGACCTGACTTTTGTAAGTATCTCTCCAGTATCCACCATTGCGTGAAGACTCACAAGTGACCTCTTCTTCTTCACTTCTTCTGCTTCCTCATGTTTAGTCGACTATTCTGCCGCCTTTTTTGTTTGATCTTTGACCTTTACTTCATAATGGCAGTCAATATATTGTATTCACCCGTTATGCACCGTCTCCAGTGCTCTCTTGCTTTGGTCTTCACGTTTCGTCTCTCACGTATTTCATACATGAACATGTTACTTTGCCTCGCGTTTTTTAAAAAGAAAACCCCGTTTAACAGTGACTGAAAAAAAATACCACAAGAGATTTCATTTTGCACAGTTATTTGAATTGTATACTTTACCTTTAAATATTCCAACACCAAAAGGATGGACCAGTTTCACTGTATCCACTGTCTGTAGATCGTTGCCATCCAGGTTGGTATGTTGTAACCTAAACAATTTCAATACAAATATGTTGAAATTTTAGTGACTGGTGATAAGATAATTGTATAAAACGGATAAATAAGATATATATAAAAATAAGATGCATTGTGAAAAATATGTTTGACCGGTCCATATATTCCACTTTCTACAATACTTATGTGGAAAAAACAAGCTCAGTAGCCAAAAGTTTAAACATAAACCCCGTTTAATGGGACTGGGTAAACGCAAAAGACATAGAACACAAAAAAAATCACAAACAAGAAACATGGAACAACAGCACAAAACTCCACACGATAGTCAATACAAGTCAGATTTGATAAAGAAAAGAATACAGCCTTGCTTATCATCAAAGGTGAGTATTACGAGATATTTTATGGCTAATCAAAGGTAAAGGCGTTATGCTTATAAAACACGTCTCGTATGTTCATGATATGCATCTGTTGAATTAACAATCGTAAAACGCAGTAACACGTGTTCTTCACGTCTCTTATCGGGTTATGTTTGGATAACTGCTGGGTGAAATGTATACTATAACTCAAACAAGGATGTTGAGCAGTCTGTCCAAGTCGTTTGTTGTTAATTGTTTGACTACTAGGTTTGTCCCTGTAGTGTCCATCGAATTATCAGAGGTTAGTTTAACGTAGAAAGAAAATACACCAAAGTATGTAAATTACCTATCGAAATAAGCGTCAACCCAAAACACCCGATCTTTTTTCAGATCTAAGCACATCCCATTTGGCCATCCGAGTTCATATCGATGAATTTTGATCATGTGACTACCGTCTCCTTGACAACGACCAATGTAAGGAAAGTTGTTTTTGTTTTTTAGCCAATCAGCAAAGAAAACGTATCTGTAATATGTAGATGTATTGTGTTAAATAATTGTCTGTTAATTTGATGTGAACTCTATTTCCAAGTATATATTCATCATTACAAGATGGGTACACTTGTTTAAGTTTACACAGAATAACACTGATTACAACGGCAGGAATATGGTAACTTAACATACGTCAGCTGAAACTACCGGGAATCGAACCCTGGGCTCTGGATTACCGCTATTTATTAGTCACCGCCGAACTTGACCATGACTACATACACATACAGGGTTGAACATTTCGATAAACTTGTTTTTTTCTCAGTATTTTGATGTTTAAATTATCGAAAAACATGGGTTACTTTTAAACGCTTCAATACTTAACATCGTACCCTCTTGTTGGATGTACAACCACGGAACGAGGACTACCAAGATCAGTAAGGAGAACACGCGGTTGATCCCGCTGATCTACGCGAACGACTGAAAGCGTCTTTGCTATAAAATCGGTGAAGTAAAGGTTGCGGGAAATCCAGTCCAAGCTTATTCCCTCAACTGATCTGATATCGTTGGTCATGACGTATGAAATAACTAAAACAAATAAGATTACATTTGAATTCAGTCATGACAGCACATCAAAAGTTGATTTAGGGAAGTTTCCAAGATTTGGTAAAAAAGGGATGTACCACTTGGCCAGGACCTGTATCGTAGGCCCCAACTACCGATACATACAGGCACCAAACGCTGTTAAGGTCTTATTTTGAAAACCTCCTCCAAGTAGTTTGGCTATGATGTGTTTTCAATATTTCTACGAATATCAAACATATTTACAATAGCAGTTCATTAAAGTTTGTGCAGTGTTTAGGATAAAAGAGTAAGGAATTTGTCCCATGTTCAGGGTGATAGCCTTGGATTCCTGGATCCACTACTGTCGTATTGATATATACATGTAGGTTAATGAACATGCATTACTAATGAAAACTTCAAACACTGTACCTTACGGGATAAAAATGTACAATACGTCGAATGGCGGTAGTGAAAATCCCCGCCAAGTCAGTATTCTGATACATATAGTAATGTATATATATAGTATGTTAAACACCAAACCACGAGCAAAGGATGTACGAATGCCGGAGTACACTTAAACACTTAACAACAATAATCATTAATTCTAAGCAATGTACAATGTACCATTTTTGCACTAGTGTTTTGAATAAATTCATATCCAATCATTCACAAATGAACATACCCCCGCTGTTTATTTCCGTTTTGAATATGGCTCTATTGTAAATATCCGAGAAGTACAGTTCGTCACTGTTTGCATCGTAATCAACGGCTACAAAGCTATTTCCGGTCTTGGTGCCACGTGGACCAATCACTGGAGACATGGCATCGACCGAGTGACTTAGTGCCCCTTCGAGAGGAATTCCACGAATAGAATGTTTTGTGACAAGTATTAGGAACTCGTCAAATGCTACAAAAAGAATGGCATTCACTGATCAGCGTTCATGATTTGTTGAACTGTTGACAGTAGCTTTAGAAGTAAAATGCATTATAAGATAGGTATTAATGACATACGAACTACTTTAAGTAAATTTTAAACATCGGTTGAAAGTAATTTAATATAGAGAACAAAGAAAACAAATCATTCGTTTTGCATTTTTTTCAATAAATGAACTTGTGTATACTTAAAAATATTTTGTTTCCAGGAGTGTAAAGTTATAATTATGATTACTTGTATTTTAAAAAATGTAGCCAAGTGACTTACATCGACATGACGTTATATTCGAGTATGGTCGGAATCCGGCCTCACACATACATCGATATCCCCGATCATCATTATCAAACGTGTGGGTTAACACACATAGATGTGCACACCCTGCGTTCTCGCATATATGCTGCTCTGGAGAAACATGTTGGTTTTTTAGATTGTAAGTTTATAAGATATAATGTTATAACAACTACAGGGATATTTCTACTGATACTCGTGTTAAGCAGGAAAAAGAAGAGAGGCCGAAGATAAGAAACACTGGATCCCTACATTATATCATATTTATCAAACTTGTTATAGTAGCGGAGAAAACATGATTTGCAGAAAGTTGACAGAGCTGCACGTGTCATTGCTGTCTGAGCAGATTTAGTCAAACAGAGGCTACTTAAAGGGGCTTGACACCAGATGATCCATAGCAATCGTCAAATACATTATTTCGAAATAACAAGTATAGAATTGTCAATACTAGCTAGTATAAATCTTATATCACATCTTTTCACATGATTTAAAGAAAATTTTGTCACTGTCTCCACTTTGCTATTAAAATAGCGCATAATGGTTTCCCAAATTATAGTACATGTTGTATGTATATTAAGCATGTGCATGACAATGACAAAGTTTATTTGCTATAAGGCCACCGGCCCATTACAATATACAGATATACTACAGGATGTCCCTAGGTTATTACAAATGCATATGGAATTGGAAAAATACGCAAACATGCGAAAGATACATGTGTCGTAAGCGATGTGATACATCAGTAAGTAAGCAATGCCTAACAGAACGATATCAATGTTATGTAAGTTTTGACAATTTTCTTTTTTCTTGCAATTTTATCAGTTGGTGTCTTGTCCCTTTAACATTGGTTGTATATTCTACTTCATAAGTGTCCTTCCTCTCGAATGATTTGTTTTATATTTTACATGAATATTGCAAAAAGAAAGTACGGGTACAAACCAAAATTCCTCATATCATTTAATAAATAAATGTCATTGAAAATTATCGAAGGGTCATATATCATAATGTTATTAATTAGGTGATTTCCTATTGGCCTAGGCTAATATGAAATCACCTTATTAATAAGTATTTTATTAATTAACTATTGCCGTTTTGGTTAAAAACATTCTTATAACTTACCTTTAGTTCACATTGAAGCCGTATTTATCCCTTATTCATGGTGTCTGCTTTTCTAGACTTGACTTTGCTGATTTTGACATGCATACTTATAGTGACATTGCACAAACTTATGAATAAAGCACTGTACATTGTAAGGAAGCATGTCTTTTCGTCTTAATTTTGTATATCGTTTGCCAAAACGTCAAATGTTTCACCTTCGTCGTCCATTTTGTCGGCGTACAAAATCATAATAGTCGTAAAATCCACAAACGGGTTAAATACAACTGTTATATCAAACCGTACAAAGTGGTGCAATCATTCAATAGGTTCAAGTATTCCAAATAAAGTTATACGAAGCACAAAAAATCAAAACAGTCGGAAAACAGAAAACAAAATGGCTACCTTTAAAAATAGTTTCCTGCATATTTTTCATATTAGGCGAGTTTCGACAGCCAATGAAAATGACCCATTTCTCAAAAGCTATATTAGGCGAGTTTTGTAGCCAATTAAAACGGAGGAAACTCATATTAGGCGAGTTTTGTTGATATTGGCCGAGTTTGGTAGATATCGAGAGAATTCTGGCATATATTGTCTTCAGTTGTCTGGTATTCATACCGCAATTGTCTCTGTATCTCGTCAAATACGTAATAGTTGATTAATAAATATATATATTGAAAGACCCATTTTTAATACAAATCATACATTCTTACCTCTGCCTCCCAAGTTTTGTAAGACTGGGTGATGAACTTTTATGGAGGTCAATTCTGTGTTGAATTTTGATATGACGTTTACGTTCTGCTGATCAACATTGAATCTTTTCGCTTTCAAAATTGCCATTTTCGTTGTGTCAGCAATGTACAAATCGTTCTCAAACATTGCTATGGCAACTGGAGAAGGAATTGTTCGACTTCCAGAAACAATCCGAACTCTAAATAAAAAGAAATTATTCGCAAAATATATATAATTTAGATTGGTTTGCAACATGAACAGTTCAAACAGATCTAATCGAACAGATTGCAAAAATACTTGTTTGTTAACACATTTTGATGTTTTTTTTGTTTGTGATGGTGTTCGAATTCTTTTAACGTATATCGTACGAATACATTGACGTTGCTATCTCGCTTTAAATTACTTCGCAAAGTAAACGAATGCCTTTAAAGTTTTAAGAAACTACACTGATTCATCTTCAAACCAGTTTTTTTCATATTGAACATCATAAAAAATACATTATGAAATATTTCAAAACGTACTGAGTGTTATAAATGCATACCTTTTAAGGCCGTTATAATCAGACGAGTCAATTGTATTGAGCTTGTTATCGGCCCAGTATATTCTTCTGAAACAGAATATGTCAGTGTGTTGTATGCCTACATTTTTATTAAGGTCTGAACATCTTCATTTTTGAATTGTTACATCATTGTTGTGACGTCATGACTTCATTAATATTGTGACGTTGTGTATTTCTTATAACATAGATAGTTTTGAATGTATAATATTAAATATATATAACTTATAATAAAACAATGTGTTTAAATACATAGTATTCAATACATGTATATAAATATCAATAAAGGCACTCAGAACTTGAACATAATATATATTATTTCCAAAATAAAGGAAACGAAAGTGAATATCCCCATATGTGGTTTAGAATTACTCGATGCGTGATCGTTTGTGTTTATGACATATCTTTTGTTTTAAAACATTAAATTGATTTACCAAATTTGTACGCAGCAAAATTATGAAATACAGAGCTTGATCAGAATTGTAATTAGGAAAACAGAAGTGCAAAAGTCAAGTAGTAGTGTGGAGTACATAAGCAGATAAAGAGGAGAAAGGCAGAATGTCTGTGAGAACATAAAAAATGAAGAAGAATTACCGAAAACGCTTCCAATGTGCCTTGTGCAATTTAGAATACCTCTTTATTTATATGATAGTAAAAGTAAGCGTCAGCATGGAGGTTCGAATCAATGTTAATATCAGTAAGTGCATACAACACACGAACAAAGGATGTACGAATGTACGAGTACAAAAAAGTGATTGTATTTTAGGCAATCAGAGTCGAGCATGAATAACTGACGGCTGTCCGGTATGCGAAATGGTTAGTACACTCGCTTCTCAACAAGGCGACCGGGTTCAATTCCCGGCCTGGGTGCATGTGAGTTTGGTTAGTGGTCACCAAGCCGGACAAGTAGGTTTACTCCTGGTACTGCGGTTTCCCCCACAACACAATGAGAGTGACTTAGTATCAGTTCTCATAACTTTCTTTACAATCGTTGTAAACTATAAAATGTTTGAACTAACTGACATATATCTGTTACCTAAGTTAAATGTTGATGTCTTGTGACTAATATCATTTTGGTATCATTTAAAAAAATATTTCTTGCTGGTCACTAATATATGATATATGACCTTTACATCGTTATAGATAACTATTGAGGTTTGTCTATTTGATTTTTTTATTTTAACTTAGATATGCAAAGATAGCTTAAGGCCATAAAAGTGTGTTTGCAGTTTCAATATGTTACATGTCTTTATCCACTAATAATAATCTTAAAAAAATACTAAACTATTAAGTAATGTTTCCTGAAACGTCCTTTAAATGACCAATAAAACAATAAAAGCCAATGAATGTCTTCATGCCCACATGTCGAGATATGGTTCATTTTTTATATTAATATCGATTTTGTTTATCAGAATCATGCTCTGAACAAAACATATGATATAACGCTATCCAATTTAACTAAATAATAAAGACATGATTAAAATACAAACTTTGCAGCAACATCAATACTGATGGTAATGACAGATAAAACTCTTCCAATCTTGATGTCAAAGCGTCTACTCCCGTCCATAAACGTACGAACTATTCGAGGCTGAATTTTTGGGGATTGACCGTAGTCCGAGTAAAATAAGTAGCTGAAAATGTGACAACAATTGAATTATAATAATGTCAATTAACAAACGCACTAGTAATCACCAATTATTGATTAGAAATAGCACGGGTCAACAGATTTTGACTGAAGGCTTTCTTTTTAATATATTATAATATCGTCAAACATTATCCCGTTATTGACTGCACAACTAATGTATGAATTCTTCTATTTCATATGTTAAGGTATTGTTAATCCTTACCATGTTCGGGGTCCACAGCTTTTGCCTGAATCAATGTATAGTCGAACCCCGTTTTCTCGAACTCCTAGAGACCGGCGTAAAGACCTCGAGCCTCGGAAAGTTCGAGCCTAGCGGGAATGCTTATATTCAGTGTATATATGTCGGTCCTTTACATCCTGTTCGAGCCAATGAGGAATTCGAGCCAAGTGAGTTCGAGCTAACGGGTTTCGACTGCATCTCATATTTTAGGCTATTGTTAAGTTTTGCCCTGTTATTGGATCAACAACTATTGCCATAGCCTGAATCTTCATATTCATGCTATCGCTAAGTCCTGGATCGTTCTATTTCATATTTAATGCTATCATTAAGTCGTACCCAATTATTGAGTCCACAGCAATTGCCTGAATACGTTAGTTCCTATTTATCGCCTTACCCTGTTCTTGAATCCACAGCAATTGCCTGAATACTTTAGTTCCTATTTATCGCCTTACCCTGTTCTTGAATCCACAGCAATTGCCTGAATACTTCAGTTCATATTTATCGCCTTACCCTGTTCATGAGTCCACAGCAATTGCCTGAATACTTCAGTTCCTATTTATCGCCTTACCCTGTTCTTGGGTCCACAGCAATTGCCTGAATACTTCAGTTCATATTTATCGCCTTACCCTGTTCTTGGGTCCACAGCAATTGCCTGAATACTTCAGTTCATATTTATCGCCTTACCCTGTTCTTGGGTCCACAGCAATTGCCTGAATACTTCCGTTCATATTTATCGCCTTACCCTGTTCTTGGGTCCACAGCAATTGCCTGAATACTTCAGTTCATATTTATCGCCTTACCCTGTTCTTGGGTCCACAGCTATTGCCTGAATACTTTGTATGCCATCGTTAATTATATTCTTCTGTCTCTTTGAACTCAAGCTTAACAAGGTGACCTTCCTTCCCCCACAGTCGGCTATGTAGAGATTTCTTGCCAGCCAGTCCCAAGCCAGGTCACAGGGGGACATCAATCCTTTTATTGGTAACTCTGTGCTATCGCCGTTTGATGTGATAAATACCTTTGGACAAATATGTAGGTTATTAATTTTTATATCATATTGCTGCAGAAAAGCATCCTTGAGTTGAGCAAGCCAGACGAAAGTTAAGAATATTATTTTCGAAATATTAACACTACTTTCACTGTTGCAAAATTTAAGTTAAAGTTCAAGCATCATTATTGTATCAGTAATTTCAAATTAAGTGACGTAGGATATGCTTGGATGAGTGTTTGTCTCATGCAAGACTCTTTTACCTTCTTAGAATCCAAGTTAATCCAAAACACTGCCAAGTTCTGTGTTGAAATGTCCAGTTCAAATTTCAAGATGGATCCGTTTATTATTTGCTTGACATCGTTACCGTCCATCGACATTTGTAAAAGGTTTTGAGTGGAACTCACATATAAAACAGGATCGTCTATACGAAAGAAAACACTCAGAACAGTTAAATATATAAACTAATTGTGTTGTAACTTTTTTAAATTTTTCAGCCGTTTCAATATTTCGATAGAGCTAAGTATCATGCAAGAATCTTTTGCCCATCCTATGATTTAAATATGCAATGCAGTTAGCACTTTTAGGCTCCATAATATATATAAAGAAGGGGCCTATCATAACACGTTCCCTACGACTATCTAAAGAACTTCAAAATAGACAAGTAATCAGGACACAGACATAACAACACCTAACATATCAGTTCCACCTATTCCGTTGTTTTCTAATTGTGCTGCTTTTGCTCTCCGTGCAATATGTGAATTTCCCATAGAGAACAGCATAACTACCACGAACTTACTATTCATGGAAGACATACACAATTCAACACATACATTTTACTTCAATGTTTTCTTCTTCCGTTGTCACATTAAAACATGATGTAGCCTTCCGAAACTGATCTACAAAGGCACATTACCAACACACTAACTAACACACAAACAAACAAACGAGCCGCAGTCAACAATAAAACATTGCTTACATCAGTATCACTAACTTCAGGTATCGATACATTTAGCTTGCTTAGTGTAAACGTGATGACAGGGGTAGAAAAACAGTAATGACTGTTTACAAACAGGTATACACACATACCTACTTAAAACAAAACAGTTCATTGTAAATCATATTGGTTCCGCGCTTCCCATTGGCTCAAATTTGGCGTGATTATGTGTAGTTAATATAGGGATTTACTCCTGGGTGGGGCCTTAAACATGAATTGACCTGTGAGAAACTTCTCACGTGCGAAATTGCCAGGGTACAAAACATTTACGTCACAAGGTCAGGGGTTACTTCCGTGTAAACAAAATGGCGTCCTCCGAACGTTTCGCCTGTCTGACAGATGATCAAAAACAACAAGTGTTGAAAAATAAAGATGCTGCGAACACTTGACAATGCACTTAGACAACGGTGAAACGTTTTAGGACTATCTACGAAGCAAAAATGTACCAGCCGTATTTAAAAACACGAACATTCGTTAACTTTTCATCCGACGATTTAAATCATTTGATTTGCGATTTCTGTTTGTAAGCCAGGAATAAAATCCAAACAATGCATTCCGGTCAATGTCAGAGGAATTAAAGGGAATATCAGTTGTGGGGTATCATCATCCCATCTCAGATTATGATCTACAGGGGACGCCGCATAACAGCATCGCCGCAACGAAATCGACCACGTTTATGCGGTGATTTTCAACGCATAAACAGGACTTTCTTATGTGGAAAAAAGGCACACTTTCACCGCATATTTTTTTTTTAATACATACTAGTACAATAGTGGTTGATAAAGTTTCATCAAGATCGGACTTTGTATTTTGTGTCCACTTAACCAAAATTTGAACTAAACTATTTGAGACGTAAATTCTGACAAAGATCGGTTTAATCGTGAATCAAACAAATTGTTCTTTCTGCGAACAAGTTTGAAATAACGTTTTGTCCGACTAATGGCGGGATTAATGTTACGACAACGCACAACACCGTCATTTGGGACAATCAGAAAATTGAATCGTCGTATGACGTAACATATATTCTCGCCATTTTGTCAGACTGACGGGCATGTACCCCTGACAATGCGCACTTTCAACGTCATTTCAAACGTTTCTAGAAAAATCAATTGTTAACGACGGACAAGCAACAGAAATCCAACAATTCTCACAGCTCCACATGTGCTCTTTATGCTCAGATGAGCTAAGAATTATTTCAATGTCAAGAATCACTGGTAATGGTGCTATTGTGAAATGTATTCATGTCTAGATCACCAGCGTATATCTCTGGTTACCATGGCAACGAAAGGATAACTTTTGAAAATGATGTTGTTTCCAAAAATTTCAACACAACATTAGTTTGGGCACTCGAACAAGAGGACTCAGATGACTGATATAGGGTCATCATGGACGTCTTTCTTTCATTGATTGTGTTTTTATGCACTAGTCATTTGTAACCAAGAAAATGTAGATGTGAACACTCCAAGGGAAGTAATAATTTATTTTCAACTTTCAATTTTGGCTCAACTTTAAATTACCTTAAATTTGACCAATTTGCGTGCCTACTTTTTACGTATTTTCTTCAAAATGACAGTATCACAACCACCACCCCACCACCACCACCACCACCACCACCACCATCGTCATCATCATCATCATCATAATCATCATCATCATCATCATCATCATCATCACCACCACCACCATCATCATCACCATCATCATCATCATCATCATCATCATTATCAACGTCATCACCATCGTTTTTGTTGAACTATTAGAACTCTATTTTTAGCTCTATAACAAATGATTTAGTTAATCCTCTTTATGTGGCAAAAAGGCACAGTTGCGCCCCATTCAAGCAATTTCTGCTTTATGCGTTGAGCGTCGCCGCATAAACGTGGTCGCCTCGTTTATGCGTTGAAAATCACCGCATAAACAAAAACACGTTTATGCGGGGATGCTGCTATGCGGCGTTACAGGGCGAATTATTGCACCTAGACAGGAATCAGCTATACACTTGCATTACAAGGTATTTAAAACACTTTTGACTTTGTCAATTCTTATATATTCGGAATAGTGTTCATGATTAATTAAAACAAACAAACCCGCTGCATGGTATAGATGACAATAATAGCAAGCACCCGGTTATGCGCAAAATCATTTTATAACAGTACTTTCATATAAACATATATTTGGAAAATTTCTTAAAGCTGCACTGTCACAGATCGAACGTTTTGACAACTATATTTTTTTTTGTCTAGGAACGAGCCAATTTATTCGAAAATCCAAGGAAACCAGTCATATAAGACTGATGTCAAAACATTCGATTGCACAATTATATTTAAGTTAAAAAAAACCCGTTAGTAACGGTTTAAGCCATAAAACACTCATTTTGGAACGGAAATATGAAAATCTGCCATCTGATTTTTTTGTCAGCAGTCTTTTATCACTGGTTTGCAGATTTTTACACAAAATTTCGCTCATTCCAAGACAAAAAATAAAACAAGTTGTATAAACGGTCAATTTGTGAGAGGGCACCTTAAGGTGTTCCATAAAGATGACGGGGAAATCGTGCTAGATTGGCACGGAATTACTCTGCTGTGGCAACAGATGAGAAGGAAATGATAGTTCTAGAGACAAGAAAAAACCCAAGAAGGATGACAGTGGAAATCGTTTTCAAGCTCTTTATATATGAGTATGTTAATTTGTTGAGAAGTACCATGTGTTCTAAACTTACGATGTAATAATAAACACATTGAAGTCGATATGGAGAGTAAAACGATATAAACCGAGGGCGTAGCCCGAGATCGATATTGCTTTATCAGGTCGATAAATCATTATATCGACCCCACTGAAGTGCAGCAACGGTATAAAATCTTAATCAAATTGAATTTACGCCGGTCGCGATACATTTGCCAACATATAGAGTATAACTTCCTGGTAGGAGCGGAAAACGGGACATTCGTTTTTTATAAGCTTAAACAAGACGGAAAACGAAATAGACATAAACAAGACAACACATAATATACCAATATCACCTACTTCTTGCTGCTATACATTTGCCGACCCCTTGCAGCCTGTAACCGTGTCGACAAGAACAGCGGAAACTGCCGTGTTGGTTTGTACACTTCTGTTCACACGTACCGTATGTGTCACACTCGTTAAAATCTAAAAATAAATGACCAACCTTCGATAACAATAATCCAGTTTCTTTAATGATTCTTGAGTCATATGTCTATTCTTTTAAGACTCGGAAAGTTCTCTTTTTTTAATCCTTACTTGTGTTGCGAGTAAAACAAGAGCATCCGAAGTTTTTCACTGATACTGCCATCACACGCGAAAAAGCTATTTTTTTGCTTTAAAAGTTTTTTTTTTATATAATGTATTTGCGTATTATTTTGTAAAAGCTCTGAAATATAACAATGCTTTCTGAGTTAAAAACACACACACAACAAATACTTGATTTTGATTATCATCACGTGGTATGCGTGATGACAGTGGTCACTGTGCGGCAACTTGACCACTTGACCACTCTTATGAAGTGTTGGGATATAGGTAGTTAGGCATATACCTAAACATGCATTTTGTATGAAATATAAGAGAAACTTATTGATTTAATCATTATTATGCAAAATAAAACAACAGATACCGTACATCAAAACATATTTTAGCTTTGGGAGTTAAACAAATATAGTTCTCATTTTTACGGCTTTTTAAATATTACGTCATTCTTACCTTGAAGTTACAAGAATATGTATACTTTTTATATTTATATGTTTAAAATATATAACATTCATATTCAGAAAAGCAGCGTCACTCTATGTACAAGATGGGACACAACTTCGGGCATACCTATACACTTGCTCGTGTCTCTTACATCGACAATAAACCCTTTCCTACAGTTACACAGTAGATGTATCCCCGTCTGTGGTGTCCCAGTAATGGTGCACATATACTCGGGTCCACGTGGGCAGTGTGAGACAGGGCATGCCGTCATATTGTCTGAAATGTCAAGTACTGATGCATTTATTATTTTATTAATTATCGTTATTTAATGTTGAATCGTTTACCACCGTAAGAACCCATTCAGTATATCAGAAACGTATTCCAAAATTTAAACTTAAATTTAACACAGTTCTGATTGAGCGTGACTGCTTCAAGATGACTGTACTTACTTAAATTAAGCTACATATTAAAATAAATCTATAACGAGTCACGTCCATCTTACGCAGAACTCTTTTGCATCGTGTTGCATTACAATTCCTTTTAATTCAATGTGTCAGATATTCCATGTATGCGTGTTATGTATTCGCGTATCATAACAGAAACCATGTGTTTGCAAAACGAGATAACAAATTGTCTTTCTAAGGAAAGATTGTCATACAATTGGACTATACAATCAACAAATTTGTTTCGGAAAATATATAGACATTAACACATAGACTCAAGGCTTAAGTCATCAAAAAGCTCAATTTCTAAGCATTTTCCATACGTTTTCTTAAACCAAATCTTGTCGGCAGTGTGTTTGTATCTGCAGAAGACGGCTCAATACCCAACTCAATGCAAATTTGATGCAAATAAAGAATAAACATAATATATTTGAACTAGGTACTAGTGCATGCTGATGCGGACACATGGAATACATACAACACCTTTCAAATTATTTTTAACCAATGAGCACTGCGCATGCGGAATGCGTTCACATGGAACAACGGCCTTATAACAAATTCATAAGTATATTCATTATTACTAGTCAATATGGGTGAATTTACGGTGTAACCTTCATTATCATTTTTTCAGGTCGCTGTGAAAAACGTTTTCGAGCGATCTACGATTAATTCACGAGTATCGTAGAGCTTATGAGGTTTTAAGATATTGAGCTCTGTTGGACTATAAATCATAAAAAGCGATATACCTATGTAAGTGAAGTACATATTATCAGTCGTTGTCGTCCGCCAGGCCTAAACTTTATGCCTTTAAACCTAGTTTCTGATGTAGAATACGCTCAGTGTCTGCTTGACCGTAACTTAGTGTCTTTAAACATAGTCTTTGTTGTTTAAGGCTCAGTGTTCCCTTGACTGTAACTTAGTGTCTTTAAACATAGTCTTTGTTGTTTAAGGCTCAGTGTTCGCTTGACCGTAACTTAGTGTCTTTAAACATAGTCTTTGATGTTTAGAACCAGTGTTCCCTTGACTGTAACTTAGTGTCTTTAAACATAGTCTTTGTTGTTTAGAACCAGTGTTCCCTTGACTGTAACTTAGTGTCTTTAAACATAGTCTTTGTTGTTTAAGGCTCAGTGTTCGCTTGACCGTAACTTACTGTCTTAAAACATAGTCTTTGTTGTTTAGAACCAGTGTTCCCTTGACTATAACTTAGTGTCTTTAAACATAGTATTTGTTGTTTAGAACCAGTGTTCCCTTGACTGTAACTAAGTGTCTTTAAACATAGTCTTTGTTGTTTAAGGCTCAGTGTTCGCTTGACCGTAACTTACTGTCTTTAAACATAGTCTTTGTTGTTTAGAATCAGTGTTCCCTTGACTGTAACTGAGTGTCTTTAAACATAGTCTTTGTTATTTAGAATCAGTGTTCCCTTGACCGTAACTTAGTGTCTTTAAACATAGTCTTTTTTGTTTAAGGCTCAGTGTCTGCTTGGCCGTAACTTAGTGTCTTTAAACATAGTCTTTGTTGTTTAGAACCAGTGTTCCCTTGACTGTAACTGAGTGTCTTTAAACATAGTCTTTGTTGTTTAAGGCTCAGTGTCTGCTTGACAGTAACTTAGTGTCTTTAAACATAGTCTGTGTTGTTTAGAATCAGTGTTCCCTTGACTGTAACTTAGTGTCTTTAAACATAGTCTTTGTTGTTTAGAATCAGTTTTCCCTTGACCGTAACTTAGTGTCTTTAAACATAGTCTTTGTTGTTTAAGGCTCAGTGTCTGCTTGACCGTAACTTACTGTCTTTAAACATAGTCTTTGTTGTTTAAGGCTCAGTGTCTGCTTGACCGTAACTTAGTGTCTTTAAACATAGTCTTTGTTGTTTAGAATCAGTGTTCCCTTGACTGTAACTAAGTGTCTTTAAACATAGTCTTTGTTGTTTAAGGCTCAGTGTTCGCTTGACCGTAACTTAGTGTCTTTAAACATAGTCTTTGATGTTTAGAACCAGTGTTCCCTTGACTGTAACTTAGTGTCTTTAAACATAGTCTTTGTTGTTTAGAACCAGTGTTCCCTTGACTGTAACTTAGTGTCTTTAAACATAGTCTTTGTTGTTTAAGGCTCAGTGTTCGCTTGACCGTAACTTACTGTCTTAAAACATAGTCTTTGTTGTTTAGAACCAGTGTTCCCTTGACTATAACTTAGTGTCTTTAAACATAGTCTTTGTTGTTTAGAACCAGTGTTCCCTTGACTGTAACTGAGTGTCTTTAAACATAGTCTTTGTTATTTAGAATCAGTGTTCCCTTGACCGTAACTTAGTGTCTTTAAACATAGTCTTTTTTGTTTAAGGCTCAGTGTCTGCTTGGCCGTAACTTAGTGTCTTTAAACATAGTCTTTGTTGTTTAGAACCAGTGTTCCCTTGACTGTAACTGAGTGTCTTTAAACATAGTCTTTGTTGTTTAAGGCTCAGTGTCTGTTTGGCGGTAACCGCGTGCCTTAAAACATGGTCTTTGTTGTTTAAGGCTCAGTGTTCCCTTGACTGTAACTTAGTGTCTTTAAACATAGTCTTTGTTGTTTAGAACCAGTGTTCCCTTGACTGTAACTGAGTGTCTTTAAACATAGTCTTTGTTGTTTAAGGCTCAGTGTCTGCTTGACCGTAACTTAGTGTCTTTAAACATAGTCTTTGTTGTTTAGAATCAGTGTTCCCTTGACCGTAACTTAGTGTCTTTAAACATAGTCTTTGTTGTTTAAGGCTCAGTGTTCCCTTGACTGTAACTTAGTGTCTTTAAACATAGTCTTTGTTGTTTAAGGCTCAGTGTTCCCTTGACTGTAACTTAGTGTCTTTAAACATAGTCTTTGTTGTTTAGAATCAGTGTTCCCTCGACCGTAACTTAGTGTCTTTAAACATAGTCTTTGTTGTTTAGAATCAGAGTTAGCTTGACCGTAACTAAGTGTCTATAAACATAGTCTTTGTTGTTTTACGTTCTGTGTCTACTTGGCGGTAATCGCGTGCCTTAAAACATAGTCTTTGTTGTTTTACGTTCTGTGTATGCTTGGTGGTAACCGCGTGCCTTTAAACATAGACTTTGTTGTTTTACGTTCTGTGTCCGCTTGGTGGTAACCGCGTGCCTTTAAACATAGTCTTTGTTGTTTTACGTTCTGTGTCTGCTTGGCGGTAACCGCGTGCCTTTAAACATAGTCTTTGTTGTTTTACGTTCGGTGTCTGTTAGGCCTTAATCTTGTGCATTTATACATAGATTGTGGTTAATGTTTGGCTTCTTGGCTTGTCACCGTAGTTACCATAATATAATCATCATCTTGTTCAAAATCCATTTTCATCCAAGAGGTGACGAAAATATATTCGTGTTAATCAATGGTGCTATGAACGTGCAATATCCAAATGTTACATTGTGTACAACAATCACGCATGATCCTTTTTTACGTTTTAAACGTCCGTTTACTTCCCTGTTCATTGCGTTTTTAACTTGTGTCAACACGTACTGAATATAAACTGAGGTTGAATGCAAATACGGTGTCTCTTTCTTCTTAAAGTTCGAGAAACACTTAGGATTACCTAAGTCGAGAAAAAAAGTATGGTAAAAGTGCCTTTATAACTATGATAACTTCTAGGATTATGTTTAATAAAATCCCAAGGTTCACACGATACTTTATTAAATAGAAATGTATGTGTAATACCAAGGGAATCCCTAACTCGGCCACTAACTCTCTGTATGCTAATGAGGTAGGTAAGTGTGCGGAGCATAGCGCTTTGCAAACATTACTTGAGCAGTGACCGGACTCTTTTGGTGGTTTTAGCCAGACAAATACCTAGAGAAACAATGAAAATTTTCAGGTGAAAAAGATTAAGCTCATGTTTCTAGAATAAATGTGATGTCAGCATTTTGGTATGAAAAATTATGAACGTTTTAGTGAAATATCGCCGATATATGTGCCAATACAACTGTCTTACTACCTGTGAAATATCGCCGATATATGTGCCAATACTACTGTCTTATTACCTGTGAAATATCGCCGATATATGTGCCAATACTACTGTCTTATTACCTGTGAAATATCGCCGATAAATGTGCCAATACTACTGTCTTATTACCTGTGAAATATCGCCGATATATGTGCCAATACTACTGTCTTATTACCTGTGAAATATCGCCGATATATGTGCCAATACTACTGTCTTACTACCTCCCCATTTCCTTTCAGTTGAACATAATTTAGCTTTCAATTGAAATATTTTATGAAAATAACAGTGCAAGTATGATCAATTCGTTTAAAATATTTTTAAACCAATAACTTCTTAGTTTAAAAATGGAATCTATATTATATAAAGCGACATTTTTGGCATTTAGACAGTCCCGCGATATATAGGATCTGACACGAGTTGTCATTTAATACAAGATTTTATTAAACGAGTTCATGAAATTTGTTAGTAAGCGAGCCTCTGGCGAGCTTACTAACAACTTTCATGGACGAGTTTAATAAAATTCTTGAATTAAATGACGAGTGTCAGATCTTTTTAATCACATGCTTAAAACGGTGTTTTTATTACCAATTAAGTTCCATTTTCTGAACCGATTGTTTGACAGCCAAAGTACTCAGAGTAGAATGTCAACGATGCGCCATATATATAGTTCCAAATTAAAATGACAAAAGTAACTAGCAGTTATCAAGTTTTAAAAGCTGATAAAGCGCTTAACAAGTCACAAATACAAAAGTGTGTAGTAAAATATCCAACAACATGAATAACGAACGATTTTAACCAAAAAACCCAATAAGTACACAATTTGATGACGTCACACTCAGAGTACATGCATTTACGCGGTTTATGTGACCTACATCGGTCTGTCAAGTTTTCTGTGTGCACGGATTTAAAAGTTATTCGCTGTCGCTTTCTACGATGATTTTGCAGCGTTTTCTTGGTATACATGGCGTTTCACAACATGCAGATGATAACGGCGAAGCCTTACTCTGTACTGCATGGATGTTGCTGTTGAAAAAGTTAATTTCCACCAGGAATGTTTCCAGAGAACATGATGTTCTAGCCGCCATGGGATGTGTCATGAGATGTCCGTGCTGCGGAATTCGTATTTGTGTTTTCGTAACCGACAGCTGATTAAATTGGCAAGTAAATGGCATTGATTGCATATTGCTTGTGTTGGTCAAGATGGAGATGTTTGAAATGTTCTTGTGGTGTTTGTCACTATTGTGGCTGTATTTGTTGACTGACTGGATATTTCTGTGACTAGTAATCTGCATTATCTGGTTGGCGGAACATTGTTATCAGAAAGTTTGTGTACAAGATGCTTTCTGGCACTATGATTCGTTAGCCATTTCTCTCCCGAAAGTCTTACAGCTTCATTATTACGGTAAGTATTTGCTGGCATTTAAACCATTTTGTTTACAAACAATGCGGAGGGATATCTAGGCTGCGTGTCTGGCCAATCGAAATGTCTGATAGGTTATCTTACACATGTGTAAGATAAAAATATTCGTAATGGGTATATTACACGGAAAACAAGGGTAAGCATGTGATAAATGCAATTTCGTAATGACGTTGTTCGCGCTAGTTTAAGATAATGTTGTCGAGTTGATTGCATTTCGTAATTGCGATAAATGCATTTTGTTTACCATCCTGGGGGTTAAACAATGTCAAAACGTATTTAAATCCTTCGACCCTTTTAAGAGTTCTCGTCCGTTTCTAACCACCCTGCACACACCCCCTGCACCCCATTTACCCAAAAATAAAATAAAATAAATTCTCTATATTTATATAGAGTAGGGACTATGCTAAAGGGTGTTGTTGCATACTCACGAAGAAACGTAGGACATGGGTCTTGTACTCCTTTCAAATCGCACGAATCGTAACCACCACACAATCTTGCCAGTGAAATGCAATGGTTTGTTGCGGGACACAGAAACTCGACCTTTGTACAGTTTGGCTGAATAAGATTTCCTGAAGTTTCAATATATATTTATTTATCAAGGTTTCGAATAAGCCTTTTAATTTAATTATATTGCAGACACGTATTTTATCCTTCAAATATCTTTGAAAAAAACAACGAAAATGGGACCAGTTCTAAGGACTATAATATCAATGACTTCACTTTGTTTCAAAATGAAACGTAACTGAATTTATAAAAGGTACAGTTATGATTTGGACGAAAAGGACGAACGAATAAACTTTCAAACAGCATAGCAGACGACATAACTGAGTCTGTCAATATAATAGTTCTGGTACATTCCACATGTAACCTGTATGACCGAATCACACACAAATAGTTTTCGATGTATCTTAGCACTGTTACGAAACTTACTTGTGTGACAATACGTCTCATCTGAGCCGTCAGGACAGAGGGAAGTGCCATCACAGAGCCAATGGTTGGGAATACACAGGCCGTTATTACATTGAAACTGGTCACCTGAACATCGGTGTCTAGCTAGAAACACGCAAGGAGACGATATATGATATAAAGGTTTCAAAGGTTATTGAAATATCAGCATACATAATGGCCAATCCTAAACATCGCCTTCTTCTTGGGGGAAAGCAAGAATGAAAGTCATTAATTAAATATACACACTTTATTGGCATATCTGCAAATGATTTGGGTGTTGCAGTCATTAATTAATTGCACCATTAACCACTCTAACATCGGAATCGTTCTCTTAAATATCGTTGCCTTCCTTTTGGTACGTAAATACGGAGGTCCGTTATTAAATATGAAAGTTTATTGGCATATCGGCAGAAGTAGTGACCATCAATTGGGGTACACACGCCGCTGTTACATTGAACCAGTTAATCTGAGCATCGGTGTTTTTTTAGCAGCGAAACAAGTCTTGACCTTCGACTGGAACTACACAGGCCGCTGCATCATTGAACTAGTTTATCTGAGCATCGGTGTTTATTAGCTGCAATAATGAGCGCCCAGGGATACTTTTTTTTATTATTTTGACATTTCTAATGTGTCCCTTAAACGAGTCTGCCGTAGTAAACTAAATCGTCAAAAGACTCGTTGGCGGCCATTTAGGTGGACTTCGTTGTTTATATGGAGGAAACAAGTATTGGCCAACATTTTGGGATACACAAACCGCTGTCTAATAGAAACAGTTCACCTTAACATGGGTGTCTTACCGCAGGGAAACAAGTAAGGTGGTCATTATTTACTTTCCAAAAAATTTAGGCACATGGGCTGAAGCAACGGCCATCACCATAGCATCATTAAGGAATACACAAACGCTTTTGCATTGATTTGATCTCAGCGCCGATGTTTACCTGTTGTGTTGCAGGTAAGAGGATAAAAGGAAGAGACATTCAATAGGCTAGCATTTGCATGTTATGTTAAAGACGTTTCTGATTCGAATTACCATAAATAAATTATTCAAAGCTATTTAGGAGTGTATAGTAATCGATTGATAATCATCAAAAACACACTTTAAAATTAAGGTATGTACAAATAACACAGCTTCGAACGTAACATAAAATAAATTATAAATGATTGTATCATAGAATATTTAAATCGTTCGGGAGAACAGTCGAATGCTTTTCGGTTTCGGTTAACAGCGTCCTCACACGATATGTGCTATTTGGATCGAACGTTTTTCAGTACACAGTATTTCAAAACTATAGGTCGAATTAAAGGTGAAATTAAAACTACACTCTTTAACATGATTGCGCTGCCTTCTTCGTTGTTAATATAGTGATCGTTGGTCTGTAGTCAAAATAATCAAGTCTACCAACTCATCAACTTGGTGTGGTTTTGTGGTGATTGCTTTTATTTTCAACATAATATTTGCATTTATGTAACCAGGAAGTATACACAATTCCAGTGTTCTATTAAATATCTTTCTTATTCAAAGATATATCATTAAGAAACCACAATACATTGCTCAATGGGTTTTCGAGAGCAATTTTTCACAAAACCTGTCTATATTCATCAAACTTGTTAAATACCATATTACACTAAATCATGTTTCAAAATATGAAAGATTTTCTCTAGAAAGATATCATTCCCTAAAAGTAAAGTAACAACAACTTTTGAAACATTTTAATTCTTTATCCGCTTTTGCACTGAGGAAGGCCTTTAGTTGAGATATAACTGCACTAGGCAATTAACGACTTGACGGCATCAACCGATTAATGCTTATTTTTGATTTTGAATAATATTGTAATTTTAAACAGCATTATACATACACACTATCAGGAAAATTAAAATAATATAACCCTTGTTTATTAAATACCGCCAGGCGTCATTCATAAAGCACAAAACATTTATGTTACCATCTAGTCGCATATTCTTTGACAAATACTCTTTTTGGACAAAATTGCTCCTTATTATATATTAAGGTTTTAAAAATGAGCATTGAATAATCAACATAGTACGTCTATGTTCATACTTACTGCAGTTGGCCAGTTCATCTGAATTATCCATGCAGTCATCCTCCAGATCACAGACAAACTCTGACATAATGCATCTACAGTTCCTGCATTGAAACTGGCCTTCTAAACAAGGGGTACACAAACGGTCCATGGACAGAGCTGAAAAAGACGATTTACCACAATTAATCAATAAAATCCGGCCTTCTACATGGCAGCTGGCCTTCTCAACATTGAATACAAAACCCGTCCATGGACAGAGCTGAAAAAGACGATTTACCACAATTAATCAATAAAATCCGGCCTTCTACATGGCAGCTGGCCTTCTCAACATTGAATACAAAACCCGTCCATGGACAGAGCTGAAAAAGACGATTTACCACAATTAATCAATAACATCCGGCCTTCTACACGGCAGCTGGCCTTCTAAACATGGAGTACAAAACGGTTCATGGATAGTGCTGGAAAAGAAGATTAACCATAAATAATCCATATAGCAGTTGGACTTCGAAACAATGAAACAAAAACGGTTCATGGACAGCGCTGGAAAATAATTATTACAATTAATCCATGGCGGCTGGCCTTTGAAACGATGAGTACAAAAACGGTCCGTGGATAGTGCTGGAAAAGAAGATTAACTACAAATAATCCATATAGCAGCTGGACTTCAACACAAGGAAACAAAAGCGGTTCATGGACAGCGCTAAAAAAGAAAATTTGCCACATTTAATCAATATAACAGCTGGCCTTCGAAACAAGGAAACAAAAACGGTTCATGGACATCGCTGAAAAAAAGATTAACCACAAATAATCCATATAACAGCTGGACTTCGAAACAAGGAAAGCAAAAACAGTTCATGGACAGCGCTGTAAAACGAAAATTTGCCACAATCAATCTATATAGCAGCAGGCCTTCAAAACAAGGAAAGCAAAAACAGTTCATGGACAGCGCTGAAAAAAGAAAGTTTGCCACAACTGTTCCATAAAGCAGCTGGCCTTCGAAACAAGGAATCAAAAACGGTTCATGGACAGCGCAGATATATAAGATTTACCAAAATGTAAATGAAATCATTTAACAGCTGCTACGGTTAGTTCTGTTAGATGCATATCACCGAGCATCACCCTTAATTCTTAATTAAAAACTATAATTGAATAATTAAATGCGTAATTTTATTTAAACAATGCTTTCGCTGTTAACAGACTGACACTTAATTAACTGCTACTATCATCTAAATTAATTTTAAAATTGCACTACCGTATAAACAACAATATTTCAAACGGAACATTCACATAAAGCTTGACAGCCATGTCGGACATTTAAATTCGCTAATACTTTTTGGTCCGAACGAAATATTTGTTCATATTTGAATACGACTGTATTCTTTCCTTAAGAATACAGAAACAGACAAATGGATAGATAGATGGGTGGGTTGTTGGGTTTAGGGTGGGTACTGGATGGATGGATGGATGGATGGATGGATGGGTGGATAGATAGCCAATACAATTAACTTCCAAAGTGAAGAGTTTTACCCATCCTCGTCAAACAATGTAATAACTTAAGATTTCATAAGATTTACTTAAATAATGAATTGCGAGCTTGATGTCATTATCAGGGTATGAACGCAATTGGGCTTATCAATGTGTGTGGAGTCCGAACCCCGCAACTCATTACTTATATTTACACCAATAGTTCATTATTTCATTCAATAATTGTTAAAACAATACTTCATTTCATTAAAGAAAATCTTTCAGTAACCCTGCCTTACCCATTCTGTAAATAGAACGACCCGACTGACACCGGAAGCATTTTTTCAAATGACGTCACAATAACGCGGGAAAAGATCAACCACTTGGAAATCACTTTTAAACGTAAACTTCAAACACTTATGGCAACAATACATTTAAAATTAAAAATAAAATAAACACTTTCTCAAATGTTGATTTATGTTTTTAACGACCTGCTGACACAATACAAGCAATAGCAAGATCAATAGTTTTCATATATATTATTATGCAATGAACTGCGATCCGAGCATATCCGAAGATGTTGCGTTCATCGATTGATAAACGCAACTGCCGAAAGACAGTTCATTTAAGGAATGGAAGTTGAGGTGTAAATATACACATGCATTCTCGACATCGCAGTACAGCTGAATACATTTAGACGATGCAACCCATTATATATGTATATGCATGTATAAGTAAAATCAATCAATAGTCTATTTCACATTACTACACATCAAACTATGTATGAATAACACACTAAGCTACACACGTACCCTTCTTATGAATAAACAATGGCAGAAACGAGTCCTTCAGTATGTTGAGAATAATATGGAATAATACTAAAAGAAGGTTAATCGACCTTAAGAAAACCACCACCTTAAGCAAATCAAATGTCGAACAAATGACTCCACCATTCTATGTTAATAAAGCGGAAATTTTGTTATCTTGCTTACGTCGAGATAACTTTGAATTTTAGTTTTCTTTGATGCATGTTGATTTCCAATATTAAAGATAAAATATGGCCCATTCATTGATTTAAAATCATTTATTATACTAGTACAATTGAATTATACTACAATAATACACAAACCAGTTCATGGCTGTACTTACCTTTGATTCTTATGGGGGCAATATCGTGTGTTGTTATCGATTTCAGCATCCGATCAAACACCAAACAAACAAACAACAATGATAAATACACGGACTTCATTTTATCCAATATTTACACGGCAGCACGACACTGAATAAAGATAATCTATCGTAAGGCAGCTTGTTCAATCCAAACTTTATCTGCACTTGAATGACTCACTTCATAGACCGAATATCAACGTAGCATTATGGTGTATCGCCATACAGCCACTATGACTATAAATATACTAAGCACTAACATTAAACAACTGTACCACAGAGCTGCACTTTGACATTATACACGGTTCATAACAATCGATGACACACGTACAAGCATTATACAAAACGATAGTGAATATTTGGGTTTTCCAGATACGGGCCACCTCATGTGACACTAGACTGGAGGCTGACTGGGCTACAGAAATATGCACGGACAGATGTATTGCGCATCTCATGTACCATGGCCAGAATGTATAATTTAAGAATAATAAGGCTACACCAAATTAATGTTTAGTTCCTCGGATTTTTGCCAAAAAAAAAAATTGGAGGGAGCGAGCGAAAAAAAAATTATTTTTTTTTTGTCAGTTTTCATAAAAACCGAAGCGAGCGAAGAGCGAAAATATATATTTTTCCTTATATTCAATATAAATAAGAAAGATTGTTCAAAATAATTGCCTTTAAACCCATTTTAATGTCATCTTGAACTGAACCTCTAACGGACATTGGGAAAATGTCGGAATACATACTATTTATTTATCCGTGTTTAGTACAAAAATTATATGGATAAATCTAATTTCTTAAATAATTAACGTACTTTAATATGACGATCATTCATAATAATAAATAACCCTGCTTTTAGTAAAAAGTTTGAAACGACTTATATAAATCTACCTGAATCAGTTTAACATCATATGCAACTGTATTTAGACATAACTTTGGATTGATTTTGGATTTGTAAAAGATGATCACTTACACAGGCATCATCAAACATCAGACTCCATATAACATAGACTAAATTTTGTTTTTATTATCACAGGAAATGCAATGACATGTGCTTATTAAAACAAAAAGAACAAGGGTATTTTTCAGAGTGCTTTTTTTGGTTATTTAGATGTTTTTATGCACCAGCCAATTATATAAGTCCCCCCCCCAAGTCCGAAATAGCGGGGACTTTGACTTCCGGTCTCTCAAAACCCGGGTAAAATACCCGACCTGCAGGGACACACTGCTGGTAAAATCCCTACCAAACGACCCCGCAACCCTGAATACCTATGTGAGGCCCATTCCCGACTATTTTCAATATGAAGACAAAACCACATTCACTAGGCACTGCGGGGCCACCTGAAAGGTAAAAACAAAGCCCATTGCCTCTGCTGTCCCCGGTATACCCCTGGGTCAAGGGCGAGGGGTGGGCGGGGCATTGGCTACAATTGACAAGTGCATTACAATCCCGGATTATGCTGCAAATAAAAACAAAATATAATAAATGCTATCTTGGTAGTCGCGTCTAGGCGATGGTATTGAATACATGCTATCTTGGTAGTCGCGTTTAGGCGATGGTACTGAATACATGCTATCTTGGTAGTCGCGTCTAGGCGATGGTACTGAATACATGCTATCTTGGTAGTCGCGTCTAGGCGATGGTACTGAATACATGCTATCTTGGTAGTCGCGTCAAGGCGATGGTACTGAATACATGCTATCTTGGTAGACGGGTCTAGGCGATGGTATTGAATACATGCTATCTTGGTGGTCGCGTCTAGGCGATGGTTCTGAATACATGCTATCTTGGTGGTCGCATCAAGGCGATGGTGCTGAATACATGCTATCTTGGTGGTCGCGTCAAGGCGATGGTATTGAATACGTGCTATCTTGGTAGTCGCGTCAAGGCGATGGTACTGAATACATGCTATCTTGGTTGACGCGTCTAGGCGATGGTACTGAATACATGCTATCTTGGTAGTCGCGTCTAGGCGATGGTACTGAATACATGCTATCTTGGTAGTCGCGTCTAGGCGATGGTATTGAATACATGCTATCTTGGTAGTCGCGTTTAGGCGATGGTACTGAATACATGCTATCTTGGTAGTCGCGTTTAGGCGATGGTACTGAATACATGCTATCTTGGTAGTCGCGTCTAGGCGATGGTACTGAATACATGCTATCTTGGTAGACGCGTCTAGGCGATGGTACTGAATACATGCTATCTTGGTAGTCGCGTCTAGGCGATGGTACTGAATACATGCTATCTTGGTAGTCGCGTCTAAGCGATGGTACTGAATACATGCTATCTTGGTAGTAGCGTTTAGGCGATGGTACTGAATACATGCTATCTTGGTAGTCGCGTTTAGGCGATGGTACTGAATACATGCTATCTTGGTAGTCGCGTTTAGGCGATGGTACTGAATACATGCTATCTTGGTAGACGGGTTTAGGCGATGGTACTGAATACATGCTATCTTGGTAGACGGGTCTAGGCGATGGTACTGAATACATGCTATCTTGGTAGTCGCGTCTAGGCGATGATACTGAATACATGCTATCTTGGTAGTCGCGTCTAGGCGATGATACTGAATACATGCTATCTTGGTAGTCGTGTCTAGGCGATGGTATTGAATACATGCTATCTTGGTAGTCGCGTCTAGGCGATGGTATTGAATACATGCTATCTTGGTAGTCGCGTCTAGGCGATGGTATTGAATACATGCTATCTTGGTAGTCGCGTCTAGGCGATGGTATTGAATACATGCTATCTTGGTAGTCGCGTCTAGGCGATGGTACTGAATACATGCTATCTTGGTAGTCGCGTCTAGGCGATGGTACTGAATGCATGCTATCTTGGTAGTCGCGTCTAGGCGATGGTACTGAATACATGCTATCTTGGTAGTCGCGTTTAGGCGATGGTATTAAATACATGCTATCTTGGTAGTCGCGTCTAGGCGATGGTACTGAATACATGCTATCTTGGTTGACCCGTCTAGGCGATGGTACTGAATACATGCTATCTTGGTAGTCGCGTCTAGGCGATGGTACTAAATACATGCTATCTTGGTAGTCGCGTCTAGGCGATGGTACTGAATACATGCTATCTTGGTAGTCGCGTTTAGGCGATGGTATTGAATACATGCTATCTTGGTTGACCCGTTTAGGCGATGGTATTGGATACATGCTATCTTGGTTGACCCGTTTAGGCGATGGTATTGAATACATGCTATCTTGGTAGACGCGTCTAGGCGATGGTATTGAATACATGCTATCTTGGTTGACGCGTTTAGGCGATGGTATTGAATACATGCTATCTTGGTTGACCCGTCTAGGCGATGGTATTGAATACATGCTATCTTGGTTGACGCGTCTAGGCGATGGTATTGAATATTTGCTATCTTGGTTGACGCGTCTAGGCGATGGTATTGAATACATGCTGTCTTGGTTGACGCGTCTAGGCGATGGTATTGAATACATGCTATATGCTATCTTGGTGGTCGCGTCTAGGCGATGGTACTGAATACATGCTATCTTGGTAGTCGCGTCTAGGCGATGGTACTGAATACATGCTATCTTGGTAGTCGCGTCTAGGCGATGGTACTGAATGCATGCTATCTTGGTAGTCGCGTCTAGGCGATGGTACTGAATACATGCTATCTTGGTAGTCGCGTTTAGGCGATGGTATTAAATACATGTTATCTTGGTAGTCGCGTCTAGGCGATGGTACTGAATACATGCTATCTTGGTTGACCCGTCTAGGCGATGGTACTGAATACATGCTATCTTGGTAGACGGGTCTAGGCGATGGTACTGAATACATGCTATCTTGGTAGTCGCGTCTAGGCGATGGTATTGAATACATGCTATCTTGGTAGTCGCGTCTAGGCGATGGTACTGAATACATGCTATCTTGGTAGACGCGTCTAGGCGATGATATTGAATACATGCTATCTTGGTAGACGCGTCTAGGCGATGACACTAAATACATACTATCTTGGTAGACGCGTCTAGGCGTTGGCACTAAATACATACTATCTTGGTAGTCGCGTTTAGGCGATGGTACTGAATACATGCTATCTTGGTAGTCGCGTTTAGGCGATGGTACTGAATACATGCTATCTTGGTAGTCGCGTCTAGGCGATTGTATTGAATACATGCTATCTTGGTAGTCGCGTCTAGGCGATGGTACTGAATACATGCTATCTTGGTAGTCGCGTCTAGGCGATGGTACTGAATACATGCTATCTTGGTAGTCGCGTTTAGGCGATGGCACTGAATACATGCTATCTTGGTAGACGCGTTTAGGCGATGGCACTGAATACATGCTATCTTGGTAGACGCGTTTAGGCGATGGCACTAAATACATGCTATCTTGTTAGACGCGTTTAGGCGATGGCACTAAATACATGCTATCTTGTTAGACGCGTTTACATGCTATCTTGTAAGACGCGTCTAGGCGATGGCACTAAATACATGTTGTCTTGTTAGACGCGTTTAGGCGATGGCACTAAATACAAATACATGCTATCTTGTAAGGCACGTCTAGGCGATGGTACTAAATACATGTTGTCTTGTAAGACGCGTCTAGGCGATGGCACTGAATACATGTTATCTTGTTAGACGCGTTTAGGCGATTGTACTGAATACATGCTGTATTATTAGACGCGTCGTGACGTACAATCGCGGTCTAAACTATTCACGCGGTGTTCTGGAATACATGGCATCTTGTTAGACCGTTCTTGGCGTGTGAACGCTTGGTTATTAACGAGTTGGAGGTGGGGGCTGAATAACTGTTTTCTTGTTAGACGCGTCTAGACGAATGAACGATGTGTTAATTATACACGATGGAAACTGTATTTCCTTGCTAGTTTGTAGTATTCAGATCATCACAGGGCAGGTTAGGTTTTTTTTGTTATTTTTACTTGAAAAACAACAACATGCGAACAAATTATTTGACTCTCATCATCATAAAATACACATTTCGTTTTAACTCGTCCAGGAAATATGTAAGTTAGCTCATCAGAGTCGCTCGCTAACTATCATATGCCCTGAACTCGTTGAATAAATGTGTTCATTAAATGTCTACAGGTGACAGATCCTGTGTACATTAAAACACTGGCTCTTTCTTCACATGTGATTTTAACTGAACCATCTCTTGTTACTATGGTTACCATGTCCGTTTTTACTGACGTCTTGAGTCTGTGTCGGTGAAAATAATCTTAACTGAAAACAATTCATGACATTTCTTAATTCAATTATCTGAGTTTGAGACTATTTTTTCCATGATATTATTATAGTTTGTCTTACAGAATGCGTATAACAAAAGATTTAAATGGAAAAAAATAATAATATTATAAAACCATTTTATATTTAGATTGCATTGTGCACCAGCCAATTGTTACCACGGCCCTCCCACGTCAGGGGTTACAGGGGCTATACGGGGTATAGCGGGGGTCGTGTTTTACCTTCCAGGCGGCCCCGATGTGCCGAGTGAATGCGGTGGTTTTGTTTTCGCGTTGAAAATAGCGGGGAATGGACCTAACCTAGGATGTCCCGAGAGTGCGGGGGCATATGGCGGTGATTTTTTTATAAGACTGGAGGTTTTTTTCAACACAAAATAGATGGTTATGTAAATTCTTTCATAAGAATACAACAACAACAAATACAACAACAATATGTCTATTCAATGATCCATCTTTCGTATACAACAGATGCACGGCCGACAAAAATCGGCTGAAAAGTATGTTTATTAACTAAATATGCGTTTTACAGTGACGAAAAGTAGGCATAATCAAAGGCAATTCATATATAAATAAGTGAAACATTAAAACCATTACTCAAATCAAACTTCATATGAAACAATTACAGTACCGGTTTAAGTAATAGCTAAAAGTTTTTATGGAGAGGCAGTAAATATTTTTTAAAAGGTCTTTAAGTGCTCAGTGTAAACCGTTACGGAAACGACCAGAGTTCGGACATACGGAAATAGCCGATATATGGCGGACGGATACGATTGTAGGTTAGTGGAGTTTTAACTAAGCGGATCAGTTAGCTATTTTTTTGTGTTCTCAGTAGCATTAAACTCATGACACATTTTCAAATGACAGCATGTTCTGACTTGTCTTTAATGCCTCGCATCGTCATCAGACATTTTAATTGTCTAGTATGTCCGTATACGTGTAGATAACGCATTATCCGGCTGAATAATACAATTCGGTCAGTGCTTAATCATCAAGTGATCTTATAAGCTTAGCTACAGCTACAGCCGTAATAGTTTGAGTCGAATAAACTCTTGTTCTGCTTTGTTCTTTTCAAACAGTAAGACCACAATTATTTCACTGTTAAGCGACAGTTGGCTAGAAAGTTCTGGAGCATTGAACCCGGATAAAAACATACGAATATATTAAAGAAAACTAAGCTTGTATAGAAAGAATCAAGTTAATAATTAGCAATAAAAGGATAAACTTTCAGTTTATTAACAAAGCTGCTTGTGTTTTTATTTTTGTGTTGTTTTTTTCATTGACTTACTGCATTTCTGTGAACCAGCAGGTAATTATTTCAAGGAAGTTTTCACCTGTCCGGTAGGTATATATTGCTTATGAATTTCCATCAGTGAACTTACTTTTATTGCCATCATCTGATCTTAAATGCAATTCTATGAAACTTGGTAACATGTTTAAAAATAGTGGAAACGAAAGAGCGTCTCTTTTTGTAAAGTTTGCGGTCACCAGTATAATTCTGACATTTGTTAAAACAATAGACGAATTATATTTTAGGAGAGCATTTATTTACGATCATGTTTCACACTTGAAATGTCGAGTTGGGAAGGTTGCATGTCATTAATTCTCTGTATGATAAAGCCATGTTATGCACTGATAAATGCGGTGCGTTTAAAGGCGCATTAATTAGGAACAGCGCAACAAAAAGGAATGAGTTTATCTATATTTAATTAAAACATTAAATGATAATTCAACTAGTTAGTTTACAAATGAGTAATGAATTGACAAATGTATTGATTAATTGTTTGGTTTAGCCATTTTACAAATCAAAATTAATTACATAGAATATATGGATCAATAGATTGATTAGATTAGATTGAATAGATCGATTGTGAAACCAATTCCTTGGATGATGACGCAAAATTATTGGAATGCGGTTACACATTTATCAGACTAAAACGAAACTGAAGAAATCACGGACTACATTTCATCATGTATAACAATGTTCTTCTTGAAATTAACCTATCCTGCATACCGCAAAAATTATCATAGCATGGTGATGCCGAGGGGTGGGGATGGAAGGATTTTATCTGTTATATTATCATAGCATGGTTATGCCGAGGGGTGGGAATAAAAGGGGTTTATCTGCAATTTTATCATAGCATGGTTATGCCGAGGGGTGGGAATAAAAGGGGTTTATCTGAAATTTTATCATAGCATGGTTATGCCGGGGATGGCAATAAAAGGGGTTTATCTGCAATTTTATCATAACATGGTTATGCCGAGGGGTGGGAATAAAAGGGGTTTATCTGCAATTTTATCATAACATGGTTATGCCGAAGGGTGGGAATAAAAGGGGTTTATCTGCAATTTTATCATAACATGGTTATGCCGAGGGGTGGGAATAAAAGGGGTTTATCTGCAATTTTATCATAACATGGTTATGCCGAGGGGTGGGAATAAAAGGGGTTTACCTGCAATATTATCATAACATGGTTATGCCGAGGGTGGGGATGGAAGGGTTTTATCTGCGATATTAAAATAGCATGGTTATGCCGAGGGGTGGGGATGGAAGGGTTTTATCTGCAATATTATAATAGCATTGTTATGCCGAGGGGTGGGGATGGAAGGGTTTTATCTGCAATATTAAAATAGCATGGTTATGCCGAGGGGTGGGGATGGAAGGGTTTAACTGCAATATTAAAATAGCATGGTTATGCCGAGGGGTGGGGATGGAAGGGTTTTATCTGCAATATTATAATAGCATGGTTATGCCGAGGGGCGGGGATGGAAGGGTTTTATCTGCAATATTATCATAACATGGCTTATGCCGGGGGGTGAAAGGAGTTTATCTAGAATATTATCATAACATGATTATGCCGAGGGGTGGGGATGAAAGGGATCTATCTAGAATATTATCATAACATTGTTATGCCGAGGG
Source organism: Mya arenaria (assembly GCF_026914265.1). Classification (NCBI taxonomy): domain Eukaryota; kingdom Metazoa; phylum Mollusca; class Bivalvia; order Myida; family Myidae; genus Mya; species Mya arenaria. Next base: position 22,754,477 of record NC_069128.1, read on the forward strand.
GGGAATGAAAGGGGTTTATCTGCAATATTATCATAACATAGTTATGCCGGGGGTGGTGATAAAAGGGGTTTATCTAGAATATTATCATAACATGGTTATGCCGGGGGTGGGGATGGAAGGGTTTTATCTGCGATATTAAAATAGCATGGTAATGCCGAGGGGTGGGGATGGAAGGGTTTTATCTGCAATATAAAAATAGCATGGTTATGCCGAGGGGTGGGGATGGAAGGGTTTAACTGCAATATTAAAATAGCATGGTTATGCCGAAGGGTGGGGATGGCAGGGTTTTATCTGCAAGTTTATAATAGCATGGTTATGCCGAGGGGTGGGGATGGAAGGGTTTTATCTGCAATATTATAATAGCATGGTTATGCCGAGGGGCGGGGATGGAAGGGTTTTATCTGCAATATTATCATAACATGATTATGCCGGGGGGGATGAAAGGGGTTTATCTAGATTATTATCATAACATGATTATGCCGAGGGGGGAATGAAAGGGGTTTATCTGCAATATTATCATAACATGGTTATGCCGAGGGTGGAGATGGAAGGGTTTTATCTGCGATATTAAAATAGCATGGTTATGCCGAGGGGTGGGGATGGAAGGGTTTTATCTGCAATATTATAATAGCATGGTTATGCCGAGGGGTGGGGATGGAAGGGTTTTATCTCTAATATTATCATAACATGGCTTTGCCGGGGGGGGGGGGGGAGGAATGAAAGGGGTTTATCTAGAATATTATCATAACATGATTACGCCGAGGGGGGAATGAAAGGGGTTTATCTGCAATATTATCATAACATGGTTATGCCGGGGATGGGGATGGAAGGGTTTTATCTGCGATATTAAAATAGCATGGTTATGCCGAGGGGTGGGGATGGAAGGGTTTTATCTGCAATATTATAATAGCATGGTTATGCCGAGGGGTGGGGATGGAAGGGTTTTATCTCTAACATTATCATAACATGGCTATGCCGGGGGGGAATGAAAGGGGTTTATCTAGAATATAATCATAACATGGTTATGCCGAGCGGTGGGGATGAAAGGGATTTATCTAGAATATTATCATAACATTGTTATGCCGAGGGGGGAATGAAAGGGGTTTATCTGCAATATTATCATAACATGGTTATGCCGGGGGTGGTGATAAAAGGGGTTTATCTAGAATATTATCATAACATGGTTATGCCGGGGGTGGTGATAAAAGGGGTTTATCTAGAATATTATCATGACATGGTTATGCCTAGGGTGGTGATGAAAGGGGTTTATCTAGAATATTATCATAACATGGTTATGCCGAGGGGTCGTGATGAAAGGGGTTTATCTAGAATATTATCATAACATGGTTATGCCGGGGTTGGGGATGGAATGGTTTTATCAATAATATTATCATAGCATTGGTATGTCGAGGGATGGAGATGGAACGGATTCATCTGCAATATTATCATAGCATGGTTATGCGGAGGGCGGGGATGGAAGGGTTTTATCTGCAATATTATCATAGCATGGTTTTGCCGAGGGGTGGGGATGAAAGGGGTTTATATGCAATATTTTCATAGCATAGTTTTATATTACATTATTATCATTTTGCAATGATATTTTGAAGCGTTTGTCAGCTATCATTTTGTTTTATATTATTCTATTTTTTATCTACGCAACTATCTGGTAATAAAATTTATGCACTCTTTGCCCATTAGCATCACTTTTTAAATATTTATTTTGTTTAAAATAAACATAACAGTACATATTTGTAGCATATGATTTTATTCATTTTTGGTAACCGACTAGCTATAATGTAATTTTAAACTTGTCGTGAATAATAAATGATGCCAGGCAATATCAGGGTGAGGAATCACGTGTCCTCAACGGGGTTCTCACATGGGTCACAAGGGTTCAAAACCGACGCAAATAAGCAAAAAAGTGTCATTAAATCATAAATAACATTTTGGAGAGAAAAGAGGGGAAACTATTTCTTAGCCTATCAAAGATATAGATATAAAGCTATTTTCTGCTTCTACAAATGTGAAATGTTTTGGATTTGCTTGTTTTTAGCAATGCAATCTTAGGCCAAAATTTCAACAGGACGGAAGTATGTAGAACGACGCAACGCTGTGTGCGCCGTGAGGCTTTGTTTTGTATACATTTCTTGGTAATATTTAGCAATATATAAGAACCCAGACAGGTGTTAAAAAGGACGGTGACGTATGTTTCATACATCCGTATTTTTCATGGCCGATATTGGTTATCTGCCAAAGCTAACGTTCCAGAAGAAATAGAACACTTTCTAGACATCGAATATTTCTGGCCGGACGGCGTAACTTACCGGAAATGGAAGTCGAAAGAGGAACACCTAAAAGAGCGCAAGCCATATCGGCGTAAACGACACGCGCTTTAAATTGGCCTCTCACAAAGTCGATAATACATGTAACAAGTTCAAACACATACGACCACCGCGCGACCACGGCAGGAGTTACCATGACAACGCTTACAATCAACCGTAAACATGAGTCTTACTGGGATAGTCTCAGAGAACAGGAAGAGGACGCTGACGACTTGGATCTTCAGCGCGACTCATGGCGATGTGAAGATGACAGGGAGCTATACTGATCACATTCTTGACAATATCGTCTTAGATACATAGCGTCTAAATCTTAATATCAATGTATATTATACCTTACATAAATGTGTATTTTCTTTGTGTATATAAAGTCGACCTGTCGTATATCAATGTTTTTTAATAAAAATCCAGTTTTTATGACGTCAGCGGTCCATATCATGTTTTTGGCCGGTCCGAACCTCGTCAAAAATAGAATATGGACCGCTGACGTCATAAAACTGGTGTAGGTTGCTTGCAATTTTTACAACGACATTTTTTCCGAAGTGACTATTATTAGATTTGTTCAATAAAACACATCAAAGGCGCTTTAAAATTATTCAATGGTAAAAAATGTGTTCGGTATACCATAAGAAATATTACACACCACTTCGGGCCATATGGCATTATAAGTACCGGCCAGTCAGCCCCCGAAGGTGAATGGACCTCGGCTAACGCCTCTGTCATTATACACCTTCGGGGGCTGACTGGTCGGTCCTTATAATGTCATATGGCCCTCAGTGGTATGTAATATTTCTTAAATAGATTAAGCATCTTAGTTTATCTTTATCATATTGTATCCATGTCTTTTAAACGTATAATGTTGAAACTGTAGGGGTATAATGTCCTCTGCGTACCCTCTAGCAAATATGTTATATATTGCGCTTATAAGCGAACACAAGCCCCTACCTAGATCTGCAGTATTTATGAATAGTATTCATATGATTTATAACTGTTTCGTTAATGTCGACGAAAATGTTGATTACTACAGTACCAGCGTGGATAAGCTGGTATTGCCATTCTGTTTCAAAGTCATTGTCATTTAGTATTAGCCAGTTACCATTTAAAGAAAACCATCGTATACTCGGGATTGAATTTAAAATTAATGTGCAGATAGAATGCCATTCTATATGTTTTGTGTATATATGCCCTCGTTTAATAACATTGAGTACTATAAGTCAGTCTTAAGCGAGCTGCAATCGCTACTCTTCCATTACACCCAGGTGGGGGACGTTATGATGGCCGGGGATTTCAATGGACAATATATATAAAACAGCGACTGCCGATGTACAAATGCAAAACCTATCTAACTTACTTACTTTATTGTAAACAATAACCTATTATCTTATACGCAATAGGCGATAACAATGGATGAACTTTTATTCCAACTGGAAAGATTATCGACCATGTTCTTGTGGAAACTTCGTCTATAAAAATGGTTTCTAACCTAATCGTGGCAGACAGCTTAGATATTATTAGAAAACCTATTGGTGCGATGAAATAAAGGCGGCTCATACCAAAGCCCGACACTTCCGCCGGAAATGGATAGACGAGGGTCGTCCTAGTGGTAATTTTCATGACTCCTACCTAAGATATGAGGAGGCCAAATGCACATTCCGAAGAATCCAGCGGACAAAACAATTTGAATAAGAAGAAAAGACAATTGATGACCTCAATAAGGTAGCCGACCTTGATTATTGACTATTTTGGAAACTCAGGAAATCAGATGTGTGCAATGAAATCATCGTTGAAATGCGAACGTTTATAAACGATAATATTATTCAAGGCTTCGAGGCATATTTCACAAAGGTATTTACCGATCCCCTTGCACAGAACGACACATATGCCAATGCAGAATTAAAGCGTTTAGCGATTAAGAAAGATAATGACCTATCCAAAGAAATAACTAATACTACACAACACAGTGAAGTTGAAAGTGCAATACAATGTCTTAAACTAAGGAAAAGCCCCGGAGTCGATGATATTCTTAACGAACATGTATAACATGGTGGGAAAGTTATTTTTAGAGCTCTGACAGTTTTATTTAACTCCATATCATGCAATGAGAGGACGCCAAACGAATGGAACACCTGTTCGCTAATTCCAATCTACAAAGGAAAGGGGAAAGTGAAGAACGATCCTAGCAGTTACAGACCAATATATCTCATCCCACAATGTTTCAGCAAAATCTTTGAAAAAATAATGCACCAGTGCAAAATACCAACGACCTGTCTTCAACGATGGTACAACTGTGGTAAACACGTAAATAACGTAGAAATACACAGCGTATAAGAATGCAGTGTACATGAACGGGATAGGTGGTGTTTCATCGCTGACGTCACATAACTTGACGACAACCTTGCCCTAGAACTAGCATTAATGGACGGAGAAACATTTTTCCTCGTACTTCTTGGCACAGAATTCAGAGTTTCTGACAACAACCTGACTCGCAAACACTTCTTGAGGGGATCGTGTATGTTTATAAACAAGTGTCGAAGTGTTTCAATGTCTAAGACTTAAAGCTGTGTTTTAAAACACGTAAGAGTCATAATGTCTTTTGCACTGTCATATTGTATTTATTTCAAGAGTGAAACGCTAATCTGCTTATGTTTTACAGTATTGTCATTATTATTTACTTTTTGTATTTAATATAAATATCATCACGTGTGGTCGAAATAAAGATAAGTTGAGTTGAGTTGAGTTTATGTGTACGTCCAAAATAACCATTGTCCCTCTGTAACACGGTAGAGAACCCACGTAACTTATTCAGGTCAAGTGCACGGCAGCAGATGTCAACAAGTGTCGATTCAGGTAAGTATTTTAAAGATAACTGTCTTAATACTGGGAGAATTTTTGTGAAATAAAGACCATTAACCCCGCAATGGTCTGCTCTTTCCACGGTTATAAAGAACTTTCTCTAATAGCTTAGAGTTTTCCAGAAAATCTTGACCAACTGATTTCTCGGAGCTGTAAATTTAGGCAAAGTACACGGCTCTTGACAAATCCATCACTAAACTTGTTGTAATTCGTAAATAATTATATTATAATCTTATTTTAAGCAAACTGTATGCATTCTATAAGTTTCAGCGCCTATCGTTTTATTTCTTATAGATATTTCACAGGTAAAAATGAACAAAAACCAAATTGATGAAGTACACGGACATTTTAGAATTGATAATGTACACGGTCGTTTTCAACCCTCAGCAAGACAAACAACCGACTATTTATAAACATATTTTTATTGTATAACAGCTTGTATAAAAGCTTAAAGTCAATGGTATATATAGTAGCATATAATTTCAGGTGTTATATACACTAATAGGTATTTCAATAGCTAGGGAGTATACGTACCGCTTTATACATTAGACCTCGCATATTAGAGATTAAGGTCATTTTGTAATAATCCTGAGTCTAATCGTGCATTGTAGATTGTCACAGCAGATGGGGGCGTCATTAGGTAAGGTATTTACAGTTAAGTAGCTATTAATAGCTGCACTTTTGTGTATATATGATCAGTATAAAGCGAGCTATGTCCCGTAAATTGCTGTTATACTACCAGGGGGCATTGCAGGATGAGATACTCACTAATGGGATGTCATGTGTGATTCGATTTCATTTGAAATGCGCGTGTAGTCGCTGGTACTTAGTGTGCGCTACTGTATGTTATAGGATGTTTAGTGTGCGTTACTGTATGTTGTATGATGCTTATTGCGCGCTACTGTAGGTTGTATGATGCCTAGTGCGCGCTACTGTAGGTTGTTTGGTTCTTAGTGCCCGCTTATGTAGGTTGTATGATTGTTAGTGCCCGCCAATGTAGGTTGTTTACCGTCACTTTATTTTCACCACAACGATTGTTTACTGTTGTCGCATTTGAACAATATTCGGCCATTTTATTGGCAAATGGTATAACAAAGGCTGAGCTTTCACTTCGTTTCAAATTGTATGACATGTGTTAGGATCAGCGCTTACTTTGTTGGCAAATTGTATAACAAAGGCTGAGCTTTGACTTGGTTTCAAATGGTGTGAGGATCAGCGCTTACTTAGTTGGCAAATTATTTACCAAAGGCTGAGCTTACACTTGGTATCAAATGGTATGACAAGTGTGAGGATCAGCTTTTACTTTGTTGGCAAATTGTAAACCAAAGGCTGAGCTTTCACTTGGTTTTAAATGGTATGACAAGTGTAAGGATCAGCGCTTACTTAGTTGATCAATTGTATAACAAAGGCTGAGCTTTCACTTGGTTTTAAATGGTGCGAGGATCAGCGCTTACTTTGTTGGTAAATGGTATACCAAAGGCTGAGCTTTCACTTTGTTTCAAATGGTATCACAAGTGTGAGGATCAGCGCTTAATTAATTGGCAAATGGTATATCAAAGGCTAAGGTTTCACTTGTTTTTCAATGGTATGACAAGTGTGAGGTCCAGCGCTTACTTTGTTGGTAAATGGTATACCAAAGGCTGAGCTTTCACTTTGTTTCAAATGGTATCACAAGTGTGAGGATCAGCGCTTAATAATTGGCAAATGGTATATCAAAGGCTGAGGTTTCACTTGGTTTTCAATGGTATGACAAGTGTGAGGTTCAGCGCTTACTTTGTTGGTAAATGGTATACCAAAGGCTGAGCTTTCACTTTGTTTTAAATGGTATCACAAGTGTGAGAATCAGCGCTTAATTAATTGGCAAATGGTATATCAAAGGCTGAGCTTTCACTTGGTTTTCAATGGTATGACAAGTGTGAGGTTCAGCGCTTATTTTGTTGACAAATTGTATAACAAAGGCTGAGCTTTGACTTTGTTCCAAATGGTAAGACAAGTGTGAGGATCAGCGCTTATTTTGTTGGTAAATTGTATAACAAAGGCTGAGCTTTGACAGTGTTTCTAATGGTATGACAGGTGTGAGAATAAGCGCTCATGTTATTGGCAAATGGTATAACAAAGGCTGAGCTTGATTTGTTTGGCGCATATTAATTATTGCAAACACTCGCACAACAACAGTACAAACATACCATGTATATCGTGTTTACTAGAAGTATAAACAAATATACCATCCCACCTATGTACAGCAAGCAAAATACCAAAAAATAGTCTGCATAGCATGCAATAAGTTCAGTTCAGGCTTAGGAAGGTCATTTCTTTATTTCTTAACACAAAGTTTGTTCATGTCGGTAAAGTACATTCTTCTATGACATAGTGTTGTTATATATATTGACATTAGTCGTTGCATATATATTGACTGTTACATACTCGTATATTGAAAGTAACATTGTTGTTGTAAGGAAAAATACTTTAATCCAAACATAAATTGAAACTGAAGGGCGCGAAATAATTAGCATAATGGCGGTCATTGTATGATTATGCTGAAGTATGTCCGTTTGTCCGGGCTGTACCCTGGTCAAGCATGGGCTGTTTTAAATTTGGCACAAATGATCACCTTGACTGTACAATGTGGCACAAACGATTTCTAAAGGTCGTGGATCAGGGTCACACAAGGGGTCAAAATTGTCAATATTCTTCATATTTAAAAATGTTCTCGTGTGTGAAAGTTATACTAGAGGCTATCGGTATTATACTTTGATCATGCATAGGTGTGTTTTTCTCTTCATTTAATTAGATTTAGAAAATATGTTTTAAAATGAGTAGCGCACAAGATTCAATTATGTTATGTCAAACGTCAATATCTTTCTTAACTAATCACACAATTACTTTTAAGTTACATCTTAGCTTGCATAGATTGTAATTTGGTCATATAGTGGATTTTGGTATAACCTATTACACACATATGTTCACCATGATGAGACGGCGTGTCAGCACACCAATGTCAAAAGCTAAAACTAGTGAAGTTGGTTAAAGTTTAGATTTGAGAGGAATTTCACCTGAAAATGCTCGATTCATCTAAAATTAAGGAGGGCAAAAAGCTTATAAAAGCTATTAAAATCGCCCGCCATTATTAACATCACATTAGTTCATTATAACCTATTACCAAATGTTCAAATACTCTATCGAATCTTATTAAATGCTTTAATGAGAATTGCCTAAGAGCTAGATAGAAAACGAAAATGGGTTGGTAAGTTTTATGATTGTTTTCTATTGATGCGTTCAGCGAAACAATAATATAGCTATTTATTTTGTCAAACCAGAATACAAATACATGTACAAGACTGAGATTTAGGATATATAATGAATCCTTATCTCAACGAATTCAATGTGGACAAATTCTGCTACAATCTTTAACTTTTGTTTATATGTTACATAAATTCAAAAGTAAGGATCGATCATGTCGCATTGGATATGGTCCCCTAGTTCCCATAGGAAACCAACATGTCCGGCTTGGTGACCACAAACCAAACTCACATGAGACATGCCCAGGTCGCCGTGAGAAGCGGGCTAACCGCTGTGCTAATCGGACAGCCATCCTTTACAATAATAACATTACATATACGTATAATTTTATGTCTAGCCAAATCGAACCAAAATTTTCAGAAATGTTTTACATTTTCATTGTACCTGGTTACTAATGAAAGAAATATAAATGATTTAGAAAGCTACAGAAATAGTAAGACTAAGGTCAATCTCTAATTATGATACTGCTATATCAAACATGTATACATTAGTTTAAACTCTTTGTGTAAGAAAGTTATATTAGCTTATGTTATTACGTTACTGTCGTTGGTAAATATTAACATTACATGAACATTTATTTTGTAACCGGGGCTCTTCGGGTTTGAGGTGTGGACGATAGTGTATGTTTTTAATCTCTTTAGGAAAAGGACAACTAAACATATAACTCTTTTAAGTTTTTAATTTATTCGCTACAACCCCCCTTTTATATCAATTATTACCTGTATCAACTAAACCAATGCGAGATTTAAAACCTCTTTGGTCCTTTGGAGCGAGATGGTGTTATAAGGATTCGGGACCCTTCACTAGCTCTACTCCCAGATTGCAATTTAATAGGGTATTAAATATACATACAAATAAACATTGTCAAAACAATATAATTATAATGAATATAAAATGATTCATAAGTTTTAACAATAAATATATATTTTGTATTATGATGCAATACTTCAGAATTCGAACATAACAGTAAAGTAACTGTCAATTTCTGTAACAATATATACATATTTAACAAATACATCAAAATAAATCCCACATTTATATGAACTCCTCTATTATAAATCTAGTGAAAACTTAAGGTCACTATAGTCCAACTCCTCTATTATAAATCTAGTGAAAACTCGAGGTCACTATAGTCCAACTCCTCTATTATAAATCTAGTGAAAACTCGAGGTCACTATAGTCCAACTCCTCTATTATAAATCTAGTGAAAACTCAAGGTCACTATAGTCCAACTCCTCTATTATAAATCTAGTGAATACTGAAGGTCACTATAGTCCAACTCCTCTATTATAAATCTAGTGAATACTGAAGGTCACTATAGTCCAACTCCTCTATTATAAATCTAGTGAAAAATCAAGGTCACTATAGTCCAACTCCTCTATTATAAATCTAGTGAATACTGAAGGTCACTATAGTCCAACTCCTCTATTATAAATCTAGTGAATACTGAAGGTCACTATAGTCCAACTCCTTTATTATAAATCTAGTGAAAAATCAAGGTCACTATAGTCCAACTCCTCTGTTATAAATCTAGTGAAAAATCAAGGTCACTATAGCCCAATTCCTCCTCAATTGGAATGTCCATGATGGGTCTCAGTGGTGGTTCGTCAACCATTTTGGGTGGACGGATTGGTTTCGTAACGCCCATTGGAGGTATGCATTTGTGGTTCATTTTGAGATATTTTTTTCAAAATGTTCACATAAAGTGTTCCTGATGTGTTTCCTAGCAGCAGTTGAAGTACTAAACTTCTTGTTGCACATCTTACAAATAAACACCTGCAAGAATGGCCGATGCATACGGTTACAGTGTTTCGTATATTGGGTTAGCGAAGGAAATTCTTTCTTCTCGCTACAGCCAGGAACTGGACACGCATAATTTCCGTTCGCCGGAAAAACCTGCCGCTTACCGCTCATCGCCATTTTTTACTGAAGTTATATATATTGACATATATAATAATAAACATACACAAAATACACAAAAGTGGTATTATAATATGGTTAATAGTATTTGTTTTAAACAAATTGTAACCATCACATATTTTTAACACAAAACATTAAATTAAACGAAAAATGCATATATACTATTTAATGATGCATTTGTTTAAGTTTTAATAGTGTAATATTATACATGCTTTACATGTTTTACACACACACACACACACATATGTATAAATATGTATACAAAATATTCTTGTTATCTCATTATTTACACATAGAATACACCCTTTTTATTTTAACAGGACTTTCCTCTTTTTTTCCAGATTACAAGTCTATGACCTTCCGAGGAATCACAGTCCTCGCCCTTCTGGAACTGGGAACAATTGGAACTGCATACCCCTGGTCATGTGACATAGGATTCGAACCTGGGTTATCGCTATCATTATATGATTCATGTGGCAAAGTATTCAAATCTGGGTTGTCATGATCATTTGTGATTAATCAGACAGCACATCCAGCCAACTAACTCTTGGTTTACCAATATACTGCTTCAAGTGATCAACATGGCAGACTTTAATGGCACCGTCCTGACTCAATTGAATTTTGTAAGTGAGATATGTCAACTTTTATACTACCAAAAACGGTCCTGTCCAGTCTAATCCCAGTTTATGATTTGCAATGGGAGGATACCATCTCCACACCCAATCACCTGCTTCAAATTCTCGAGGTTTTAAACCCCTATCATAGTATTTCTTCTGGCGCTTAGCCGAAATGCCTAGGTTTTCATAAGCAATTTGGTAACTGTTACCAATTGCCGATTTTACACATTCCACATATTCAGATATACATTCTGTTTCAGGGGCACCAGGTGGCGGACCAACCATTACATCAATGGGCAGATCTATTTCTCGACCTAATATGACCTTGTTCGGAGTGCAACCAGTACTGCTATTCTGTGTAGCACGATAGGCAGCCGTAACATATGGGAGATGATCATCCCAGTCTTCCTGATTTTCATTAACAAACATCTTCAACAATGAAATCACCGTACGGTTACACCGTTCAATCATGCCATCTGACTTCGGATTATAAGCACACGTTCGAGTCTTTTCACTGCCGAAGAGTTCACACAAGGAGGAAAATAGCCTAGATTCAAAGTTCCTGCCCTGATCAGTATGTATCTGAGAAGGAAAAACAAATACCAAGCACACCTGAGTAACCAAGATGTCTGCTACTGTGAATGCAGTCTGATTTGGCATTGCAAAAGCCATTTTCCATTCACTAAAATAGTCCCCACAAACCAAATATACTCGTTCCCATTTTTGCTTTGTTTTAAGGGACCTACTATGTCAAGTGCGAAAATCTGCATTACTCGAGTTTGTTTTATTTGTGAAAGTTCATGTTTCCCTAACCCTGGGCCAGGCTTGCCACGAGCACAGAAATCACATTGTTTAATCAACAGAGCAACATCATCATTCATTCTCGGCCAGAAAAAGCGGCGCTTAATGGCTTCAAGAGTTCTGTCCGTTCCTAAGTGCCCAGCATATCTTTGTGAATGTAATTCAGTGAAAATAATGGTTCTAATCTCCTGTGGAGCAGCAAGAACAAGTACAGAATTCCCGGAGGATTTAACATGCCTATAATACAACACAGAATTCTCGATAACCAACACCTCCCAGCAATGCCACAGCTTGACAACATTCGGCTCGGGATAAGTCAACTCCGACCTTTCAGGTTTACCCTGATGAACAGATGATAAATGCAAAATTTCGGAAATGACTTTGTCTGAACTTTGAAGCTTATGTATTTGGTTCAGTTGTTATCCAGTTAGGCATGCATTTATCTGTTAAATCTACATCTACGTCTGTATCCCCTTTTCCCATATCTGATATTATATTTGTGAAATTCACCCCACTTTTTTCTAAACTATTATTGTCAAATGTTTTGTTTCCTTCGCTACAATCGCTACACTTGCCAAATGTGCATGGCCTTTTTACTATCCTAGTTAGACTATCCGAATTTTGGTGTTTTGAACCTTCCCTGTATACGATTTTATATTCGTACGCTCCAAGAATATTGTTTCATCTTGCTAGGAGACCTTCAGGTTCCTTAAAACTCCCCAAATATGACAAGCTCTTGTGATCTGTCCTAACAATGAACTTCCCTCCCAACAAATAGTGTTTATATATACGCACAAAAAGAATCACTGCTAATAACTCTCTTTTTTGTGGTACAATAATTTTGCTGGGCAGCATTGAGTGTTTTACTACCATAAGCCAAAACTCTCTCTTCCCCATTTTGCATTTGTGATAATACCCCAGAAATTGTATCCAAACTTGCATCTGTATCTAGTATAAGATCACCTCCTTTCTCATCAGGGTACCCAAGTATTGGTGCATTTATCAGACATTGTTTTTATTGCTCAAATGCCACTTGTTCAGCCTCACCCCATTTAAATTTACAGTTTTTCTTGGTTAACCTAGTCAATGGAAGAGAACTTTCCGAAAAATCAGGAATCATCTTCCGATAGTACCCGCAAATCCCTATAATTGACCTCACTTCCTGCTTATTTTGTGGACATGGCCAATCTTTAACAGCACTTATTTTCTGTGGATCACATGTAATTCCCTTTTTGGACACCAAATGGCCTAGAAAAACAAGCTCTGTTCTAAAAAGTTTACATTTACTAGGTTTTAACTTAAGATTTGCCATCTTAAATCTCTCCAAAACAAGTCTCAAGATCTCTAATGCCTCATCAAAAGTTTCCCCAAAATACAAACATCATCCATGTACACCAAACATTTTTCATAGTGCAATCCTGCTAAAATATGTTCGACCATTCTTTCAAAACTCGCAGGAGCATTTTTGAGGCCCATTGGACAAACTTTGAGCATAAATTGCCCTCTTCCTGGAATTCTAAAGGCTGTTTTTGGAGCATCAAACTTGTTTAACTTTAATTGCCAGTATCCACTTGCTAGATCTAAGCTATGGTAATAGTAACAATTTGACAGTGATCCAATGTCTGATCTATTCTCGGTAAGGGATATGCATAAAAAACCTCTCAAATCTACACAAAATCTAATAGTGTTATCCTTTTTCTTGACTAGACCCGAAACCCATGGATTATGACAAGGCTCAATAATACCATTATCAAACATATTGTCCAATTCTCTATCAACTGTATCTTGCAAATGTAGAGGCTCTCTTCTAGTTTTACATTGTACAGACTTTGCATCCCCAGTGTTGGTGAAATGTTGAACTCTCTCAGTTAGACCTAATTTACCATCTGGACCTTAGAAAGCATCCTCATATTGTATAAGTAAATGCTTAACTTTTTGTAATTGGTCTGAGCTCAAATCTGGTGACATGCCCTCAAGAACTGGTTGCAAATGTTCTGGCAATGAAGTGTTTTCTACATCATTGCAAGAATTATCAGACACATTTTCTCTCTGGACAGCCTCAACTGCACAAACTCTACCCAAAATAGTGTCACTCTTCAAACTAACTGTATTATCAGTCATGTTCATGACTGAAAGAATCACATGACTTTCCTCGTTTCTAATCAAAGACCATGCAATGAACAAACCATCTTTAACATGACTATGTGTGGGTTGAAGTATGCCAACTTTTGCTTCACAGCTGGCATTTACCTATGCAGGAATGTACATTTCTGATTTTGCAGAGATTTTAACTGATTCTGTAGCATGAATTCTTGCACAAATTGAAGATTGATCTTTATGCAACTTAACCTTGCCTAATTTGGTTTCAAGTATTTTCTTAGCAATCTTATCACTAGCATTCTGAGCCTCAAGAAAATCCATACCTAAAATCCCATATGATTCAGCCAAATTTGCTATTATAAACTCATGCTGAAAAGAAGTATGCTCAATCTGAAATGTCATTCTTCATTTTCCTATAAGTTCTATCTGATCCCCATTTGCTGCAACTAATGTCCTATCAGGAGGCTCTAATGGAGGTTTGTCTGTCAAAGCATCATATCTACATTTGGTCAAAATGGAAACGTTACTTCCTGTATCAACTAGCACACTTCCTTTCACACAATGATCAAATGAAGCTCTCACATAGCAACATGACTTTACTGAATCCATTCCCAAGTGAACCTTTCTATCCCCTTCCTTAACATGAATAGATTCCTCTATGACCTTGACCCCATCCTTAACAGGATCAACTTTTCCTACTTGCTCCGTAGTAGTCTCCTCTATCGTGGAAATTTCAGCACCTCCCATATCACCCCCTTTACCACTAGGCACATAAGCAATATCAGGTTTTGATGCAACATAAGTTTTGGGTTCAGGTGTCATCAATGCTATGCTAGCTTTTGAAACAAATCTGTCTACCACTACCCCGATATTCTCTAATATCTCCTTTTCTGTTGGCCTTTTGTCAACAAGGACAATGTTTTCGGCCTCTAACTTGGTCCTTGTTAGTTTTCCTGATTATGTCTTGATTTGGGACATCTTGATTCGACATGAGAGTATTCCCGACAATTTGAGAAAATAATTTGTTTCTGATTCTTATAACTATCTTGTCTGTAACTGTTATAACCACGGCCTCGACCTTTTTGAATTTGTCCATCACCCCTATTCTGTTGCCTACCATCAAAATAATCACCCCTATTTTGTTGCCTACCATCAAAATAATTACCTCTCTTCTGTTGCCTACCATCAAAATAATCACACCTATTTTGTTGCCTACTGTCTGCCAAAACTTTCAATTTCTCTTCCAACAGTGGTCCTAACTTTTGATCTATAATATTGGTCATGGCCTCTTGCATATCTACTAGTGTACAATATGGACCTAGAGATGAAGAACGAAGTGATGAAACTTGTTCTGACTGTACCTCAGTAGGTTTCCTTATTTTGTCCAGTGAACCACACAACGCACAATACTCAGTAGCTAAGCTTATTAATTCATCTAAAGATTTTGGATGGCCAAATTGTACTTGTTTCTGTAATTCAAAATGTTCCAATCCATTAATGTATTGAACCAATAAACAAGTTTCCAAAGATCTATGGTCCATGTATGGAAAGGCCCTTTGCCCCAATCTTCTAACTTCAAACCCAAAATCTGAAACGGATTCATTCTTATTTCGTTTCCTAGTCCTGAACTCACACCTAAAGGCCAAACCCCTTTCATTTGGACAGAATCTCTGCTCCAGT
The DNA here is from genome assembly GCF_026914265.1 of Mya arenaria. Classification (NCBI taxonomy): domain Eukaryota; kingdom Metazoa; phylum Mollusca; class Bivalvia; order Myida; family Myidae; genus Mya; species Mya arenaria. Next base: position 22,770,087 of record NC_069128.1, read on the forward strand.
CTAGCTTTGATATACTAATAATCATTTAATCTATCGTCCCTGATGGTACTCAAAAGTTTCTGTGCTTCCCTCCTCAAGTTAATGGATAGCATACAAGCTTTTTGATGATTTCCCCATTTAATCCACTTTGCAACCCTTTCAAAATGTACAATGTAATCTGGCCATTCTATACCTTTCCCATCAAATTTATCAGGCTCAATTTCTTTAGACGGTCTGCTAGTACCCATCATATTATGAAAAGGATAATAAATGTTTCTGTCAATTTGTCTAGTATTATTCTCTCAAGTCCTTGGAGGCAACTCATACTGTTTCTCAAAATACCCATTAGGCAAATTTCCACCCGACAAACTATCATCATAATGTCGACCATTATCAAAAGAAACACTTTCGCTCTTGTTAGGCAAATTTAAAAAGTCTGTATCAATTCTCACCTCTTTCTTTTTTGTACTGCCCACTTCAATTCTATCCTCAAAGTTTTCAGCCCTACCTTGATGCCATAATCACTCAACTAGATCACTATGCTTGATTGGATACCAGTACTATAAAACCAGTTACCATAAACAATGTGTACTATTTCTCAATATAATATATGTTGTGTAACAATACAACACCTTTCTTAATCCTCTCAATCCAATATCTGAAACCTAGTGAACAATAATATTTTCAAGGCATAAGGTTCAAGTAAATAAGTATATTTGACAATTCCGAATATAATTATCCTCTAGAAATGATACTCGTATACTTTTAACAAGTAATAGCACTACTACATTAATTTTTACTCAACATTGGTATCATTATTATTTAATTTAACTTGAACCTTTGGGTTAATCAATTTTATTATCCTTTTCCTAAGAGAATATATTTACCTCATACACACTTCCTTCCTTCTGTGCTCTGGTCCACGTCATGTACCTCGTCTTGTCACCCGACTGGTCACGGCACCAATGTAACCGGGGCTCTTCGGGCTTGAGGTGTGGACGGAAGTGTATGTTTTTAATCTCTTTAGGAAAAGGCCAACTAAACATATAACTCTTTTAAGTTTTTAATTTATTCTCTACAACCCCCTTTTATATCAGTTACAACCTGTATCAACTCAACCAATGCGAGATTTAAAACCTCTTTGGTCCTTTGGAGCGAGATGGTGTTATAAGGATTCGGGACCCTTCACTAGCTCAACTCCCAGATTGCAATTTAATAGGGTATTAAATATACATACAAATAAACATTGTCAAAACAATATAATTACAATGAATATAAAATGATTCATAAGTTTTAACAATAAATATATCTTTTATATGTATTATCTTATAATTTTATAAGAACATGGTAGGGACATAATAACATTATCAAACACGAAACTAATACTAAAGGACATGTAAAGCTGCAGATATGTAAAGCTAGGAGCCACATGAAATGATGACAAAAATATGGAATTTAAGTTACTTTAATATATATTAAAAGCATGATTTAAGTGGACTATTACAATTTCATTCAATAAGGTGATTTAACATGTCGTATCGAACTGCTATATTAAATATAGCTGGATGTTATCATTCACAAACATATCTACAACTAAAGTGTGTAAATTTCTCTGTAAGGAAATAGATCGAAGTTTATTATTTACCTGTGGATATAAACAATTTCAGCAAATGGTTTTAACGTTTCATCTTCTTCACATTAAACAAAAATCTTTCTCTTTATATTTTTTATTTAATACTATGACCTCATCATTAATTTGACAATATTTGAACTATTGGATCTAATTCAAGACTCGTAAATCGAAACGGCCGCAAATTCCACTCTTGGCTTTAACAAAAAGAAACCTTCATTTATTGTATACAGGTTATAAAAATGAACATATGCTAGAGTAAATAATGGTCATGCACCTTTAACTCTAATAATGGTAATATAATATTTATAAACATACAACTAATGCAGCGTCACGTCCTTTTATGTTACTTTTATAATCTTAAAATACCCCCAAAATACCCATCCTAGATAAAACGTAATTATCTTACGGTTTTATTTGATTTATTCTTATCTATAAGTTTACTTATTTACCTTCCGCCCATTAATGACATAGAGGATATTTGTTTATTTCAGTGTAAGATCGTATTTTATTTCACGAGTGTCATAGAAAAACATATTTCACGAGTGGCGAAGCGGTTCGTTTTTTATGATCACGAGTGAAATTAAATACGATCTTACACTGAAATAAACATTTTTTTTGTTTCTTTTATGCTTATTTTCGGAGTTTTATTAGTTTTTTTTAATTTATTTCTGAATTACTCCCTGTTTTGAAAAGGGTGGGCTTTCCGCCGCTACCCGTGGGGCGCCCCTCATGCATAATTATAGCTGTCAACTTTTCTACTTTCGGTTTGGTGAGAAATGGTTCTCTGCTATTCATTCTTATAGCTTAATATTCGCTCGTTTTTTATTGCGAAGCTTTATGAACAGTAAACAATGAAGTATTATTAGTACACATATGTTCAAAACAATAATGAAAACACTTTTTATTTTAAGATGGGCATGAATACAAAACCAAATTACTACGCCGCTAATTAAAGAATGAAAATTTGGAAGGTCAAATGTGTTAGCAAAACAAATGTGGATACTCATTGGATTTTAACCATTCTTCTTAGTTTAAGACTGCATGCACGCGTGTTTTTATAGTAAGTTAATATTCAGTCATCTTACTGTCAGAGACCAGTCTGTTTCGATTTAAAATGTTTACTTTCCAGATAAAGAGTAAATGCCACGCTAGTTTGTTGACACATTTTGAGGTGTGGGTGGGGTAAAAAATATCGGATCTATCTGTAAATTGTGTGAATTCGTCAGGAAGCTCATTTTACGTACTACAACGGTAAACAGTTCAAAATACAGTTGAACGATAATATAAAATTTTATTTATGTTCGAACAGTTGTTTTTGTCTGTAATTTGTTTGGTATGAATGCAAATGTTCGAACATTCAGCTTCAAAGATCAGTAAAATGTTTGATAAAAGGGATAACCGGTAATAAACGGTAAGTTGTTAATTTCAAATTATATATTTATTTAAATTTATAAAATATTTCTTTCTTTTTTTTTTATCATTTTTTGACATAATTTACTGAAGCCCAATGTTCTGTTTTGATCAAGGCAACTACATGTAACAACAAAGGAATTTAAAAGTAGTTCTGAAAGTTGATATTTTCACTCCTTACTTTGCAGTGAAAATATCAAATTGATATTTTCACTGTTGTTATTTTACTGTTAAAACCCCCATATTTCATCGTAAAGCATGAAAGAAATCTGTTTATACCATTTTGTATTTTAAATCTACCTTTCTTGTGAACGACCGTGAGGACTTTAGCTACACTGTATCGTCGATGCTTAGTTTACTTCCTCTTTCGATGTCTAAAATATCAGCTTATCGTTGAAAATAAAGTACTTACGTCAAGATATGCACACTGATATAACTTAAAGACTTGTTCCTGTATTTTTCATTGTATTATTCTGAAAAAGGAAGCCAAATGTCAAATGGCGTTACTTAAGGTTGTATGATGCTTAGTACATGCGACTCATAAACTTAAACTACTTAGGGCGTTTTTGTTGGTTATAAACTGGTTTCGGTTTTATTTCGGTTTCACGAACTGTGCATATGTTGTTACAGTTTCAAATAAAACCAAAACCAGTTTTATCGTTTTTTAACGGAAACCGAAACCGGTTTTCGAAACTATTGAAACCCCTACCGGAGGCGGTTTCATCGGTTTGTTCCATCCGAAAACTAGTTTACTTTGAAACTAACATGGCGGAAAGTGATCAACCACGTTTGTTGAAATTCAATCCTTTTGATAACAATGCCTTATAATGAGCAAATGAGCTAAATGATAAAGGTTATACTTATAATTGAAAATAATGGCTACATGCAGTAGCTCCGCCATGTTGTTTAAACTGTACACAAAACCATGCATTTTTTACTTCAAGCCAAACTATCAAAACCGAGTTCGAAACTGCTGAAACCATTGACACCAAAATTGAAACTGGTTTGGTATGAACAAAAACGCCCTTAATCTCGATATCGAATTATTCACATGATATTCATATTTACAGATGATGCCTTAACAAAATACAGACGTTTTTAAACACAGTTTATCTGCGGGAAATTAATACTATATCACTATAATTCAGATGACTTGTTGACAAATGCTTAAAATAAACGCTCATCATATGATATTTATGATATTTATCTTACCGAAAAAGTTCCGCGAATATTAACTAGATAGCTAGATGATATTCGCGAAAATTAAGTGGTTAACACGAATCAATTCGCGAACGTTAACGGGTTTTCTTGCGGCAGTAATATGCCACCATAATTTTGGGAGCGGAGTGTAAAATAACAATAACAATAACTTACTCCCATCGCAGGCGCGCCACTATAGTTATACAGTTATTGATAATACATAATAACTTAAAAATCAAAAGGTAGTATATAAAGTTAATTAAAGGTACTCTAACATACAGACTGGGACTTATGTATTCAATTAGGTAACAGAGATATGAATGATAATTGTCAATTCATGGTACATGTTATTAAAAAGGTCAACTTACTTAAAAGGACTTCTAATAAAAAAGAGAGATCTATTCACATATAGTTTCATAATCAGTATTGCACCAGAATGGCATCTATTTCAGAAATTTTAACAATAACCATTTCAATTTGGTTAAAACAATATGTAGAAAAAACACACACACAAACAAACATTTAGCTCATACAATTCTTACAAGCATAAACACTTTGTTGAGGTTGCTGATCTGGGACGAACCTGCCTTAAACTGCCGTAAAAAGAAAATGAACCTAAAAATAAACACAAAAAGTGCATGCTTTAATAAATGGTTTTATGATAACTACATCCCCCAATCAGATTTGGGGAAAACTGACCAGCAAACTCCTCACAGGGACACATTGGCAAACAATGAAAGTCATATGTGTACTCTATGATGATGAAAGCCCGGGATAATAAACTGTTTGAGTGTAACGTCATGCGGGTATGTGTACTTTATGGTGTTGGAAGCCTGGGATAATAAACTGTTTAAGTGGTACGTCATCCGGGTATGTGTACTTTATGGTGTTGGAAGCCCGGGATAATCAACTGTTTTAGTGCTACGTCATGCGGGTATGTGAACTCTATGGTGTTGGAAGCCCGGGGTAATAAACTGTTTGAGTGCTACCTAATGCGGATATGTCTACTCTGTGGTGTTGGAAGCCCGGGGTAATAAACTGTTTGACTGCTACCTAATGCGGATATGTGTACTCTGTGGTGTTGGAAGCCCGTGATAATAAACAGTTTGAGTGCTACGTCATGCGGGTATGTGTACTCTATGGTGTTGGAAGCCCAGGGTAATAAACTGTTTGACTGCTACCTAATGCGGATATGTGTACTCTGTGGTGTTGGAAGCCCGGGATAATAAACTGTTTGAGTGCTACGTCATGCGGGTATGTGTACTCTGTGGTGTTGGAAGCCCGGGATAATAAACTGTTTGAGTGCTACGTCATGCGGGTATGTGTACTCTATGGTGCTGAAAAACGAGGTAATAAACTGTTTGAGTGCTACGTCATCAGGGTATGTGTATTCTATGGTTTTGAAATCACGGGGTAATAAAATGTTTGAGTGCTTCGTCATCCGGGCATGTGTACTCTATGGTGTTGGAAGACCGGGGTAATACAATGTTTGAGTGCTTCGTCATCCGGGTATGTGAGCTTATTGATTTTGGAAGCCCGGGGTAATATACTGTTTGAGTGCTACGTCATCCGGGTATGTGTACTCTATGGTGTTGGAAGCCCAGGATGATATACTGTTTTAGTGCTACGTCATCCGGGTATGTGTACTCTATGGTGTTGGAAGACCGTGGTAATAAACAGTTTGAGTGCTACGTCATGCAGGTATGTGTAGTTTATGGTGTTAAAAGCCCGAGGTAATAAACTGTTTGAGTGCTTCGTCATCCGGGTTTGTGTACTCTATGGTGTTGGAAGCCCAGGGTAATAAACAGTTTGAGTGCTACGTCATGCGGGTTTGTGTCCTCTATGGTGTTGGAAGCGCGGGGTAATAAACAGTTTGAGTGCTACGTCATGCGGGTATGTGTACCCTATGGTGTTGGAAGACCGGGGTAATAATAAGTTTGAGTGCTACGTCATGCGGGTATGTGTACCCTATGGTGTTGGAAGCCCGGGGTAATAAACTGTTTGAGTGCTACGTCATGCGGGTATGTGTACTCTGTGGTGTTGGAAGCCCGGGATAATAAACAGTTTGAGTGCTATGTCATGCAGGTATGTGTACTCTATTATGTTGAAAGCTCGGGGTAATAAACTGTTTGAGTGCTACGTCATCAGGGTATGTGTACTATATGGTATTGGAAGCCCGGGATAATAAACTGTTTTAGTGCTACGTCATGCGGGTATATGTTCTCTGTGGTGTTGGAAGCCCGGGGTAATAAACTGTTTGAGTGCTACGTCATCCGGGTATGTGTACTCTATGGTGCTGGAAGCCCGGGGTAATAATCTGTTTTAGTGCTTCGTCATTCGGTTATGTGTACTAAATGGTGTTGGAAGCCCGGGATAATAAACTGTTTGAGTGCTACGTCATCCGGGTATGTGTACTCTATGGTGCTGGAAGCCCGGGGTAATAAACTGTTTTAGTGCTTCGTCATTCGGTTATGTGTACTAAATGGTGTTGGAAGCCCGGGATAATAAACAGTTTGAATGCTACGTCATCAGGATATATGTACTCTATGGTGTTGGAAGACCGGGATAATAAACTGTTTTAGTGCTTCGTCATTCGGTTATGTGTACTAAATGGTGTTGGAAGCCCGGGATAATAAACTGTTTTAGTGCTACGTCATGCGGGTATATGTACTCTATGGTGTTGGAAGCCCGGGGTAATAAACTGTTTGAGTGCTACGTCATCCGAGTATGTATACTCTATGGTGCTGGAAGCCCGGGGTAATAAACTGTTTTAGTGCTTCGTCATCCGGGTATGTATACTCTATGGTGTTGGAAGCCCTGGGTTAATGAACTGTTTTAGTGCTACGTCATCCGGGTATATGTACTCTGTGGTTTTGGAAGACCGTGGTAATAAACTGTTTGAGTGCTACGTCATGCGGGTATGTGAACACTGTTAGTTTACAGCCAGGTTGTTTCAGGAATAAGTAGTCTCTAAAAAGTGGACTGCAATTATATCACCAATCACGGAGAAAGCTCATTTTGTAGTTTTTAATTGGTCAGCCCTCTTGTCCACGTTAAACGGTATGTTTCTCATACGACCTTTAGGACCAATGGCAACTTCTACATGGACGGATATTTAGGAGCACAATGAAAAGCGGTAGTAAGCGTAGTGCTTTGCATCATCTCTATATCATGAATTATATTTCATGGATGCCAACCAGAAACAAACAGCCTTCATTTGGGCAGAATACTCGTAAAATAAAAGCTTAAAATCGTTAATATTTTATCTGCGCGTCTAACGCTTTATTGGGACATGGGACTTGTTATGCCTCATAATTGTGAACGTGATATTTCTTATTTCAACGATTGATTGTCGCAATACTGTTTTGCATGTGTTTTTGCACACTGCAAACACAGCTTTAATTTAAATATCTGGCCGTTTAAAATGAGCTATGTGTAATGGTTTAAGCTATTGATTAGCTAAACATAAAATAGACGCATCAATATTGAACAAGTTCATATATGTCTGCATGTGTTTATTACTGCACATCGTTACAATAAATGTACGAAAACAGCGTTGATTCAGATCCAGTCAGTATCTGAAATACACAAAACATATTTTATCAATAAACGTTATAAAATGACGTTTATGAAATCGGAACTATGAAACTATTTAGAGACAATGGACTACTCGACACTTTCAATATCAGACAAGTAACGGTATACCGCACTTCTGAATATAAAAAATATATTGAACACATTGAAAGATCATTTCAGTTTAATGAGACATCAATACGTTGGCCAATGCCGAAAAGTTACAAAACAATATTTTCCATCCCGAGATGTCCCGATGGAAATTAAATGTTTTTTAATATATGGATACATGTATGTATTTTTAGATTACTATGTTTTTAAAAAGGCACAATCATAGTTGATGCCACTTTTTTTATTTTTCAATTTCCATGCATACTTATGTTAAGGTTATTTGGCATCCAGAATCAAACCAATAAAAAACATATAATTTGTTTATAGATAGAAAATGGCCAGAAAATGAATGACTTTTTATCAATTGCTATGTGGCCACAAAATCCACGGTGACAACCCCCCCCCCCCCCCACAACCACCAAAATGTCGCTCATATTGTTTTGCATAAATTCAAATCAAATGCTTTTGTTTGATTGGAACATTGAAATCAAATATATTGTGATAAAGTATTTATAATTGAGTTGCATCGACCTATACTGTGCGCTTTAAATATCTGCATACATATCCAGTTTGCCAGTTCAAAAGTGTTACTGTGCATTATTCGATAAAAACCCTTAATTGTCCCATTTTTCAGTTCGTTGTTAAAGTTTACGAATTTAAGGACATCGTTATAATGTTCAAACATGAAATATTTGATGATGCGCTCTATATATTTAAACATTAATAAGTACAGCTGAAAAGGTTGTCTCAAATCTTGTTAGGAACACAGCAAACCACAAGTGCATCCATTTCACTTCCAGAGCAGTAACGATTTGAACGTTAAAAATATGACATTTTATTTCGTTGTTTACTTTAACAAATCTCTAAGCAATCGGCCAACTGTTTTTAACTCACCAGAAGCCTGTTTAGTATTCGTTGCCGTCTCCACCCCTCGAGCTATGGCCGCCAATGCCACCAATGCCACCCACACCACCGCCAATGCCGCCCAAGCCACCACCGCCGAATAGAATTTGGATGATGAAAATGAACACGAACACTGAAAATAAAGACGATATGTTTAGTTAAATGGAATTTAAAGTGTACGTTGGGGGTTAATTTGTGGTGTGATGATATTGTGGTCATATTGAAATATTTATAATCAGGCTTGTGCTTGTGCATATTTTAAACAACTGATCAAAAGGGATTTTTAAAATGTTATCAGTATCAAACCATCGTCGATATGTACTCTAAAAATAATTGTCATGCAGTGGTAATTACTTTCAAAAATACTTACAGAAAATGAGCATTCCGAAAATGCCGCCGAATCCTCCACTGCCTCCCCCGACTCCACCACCGAAACCGCCTCCACCGTAATGGCCACCGCCTACATAGTAGGGCATGGCCATTCCATAGCCGTAATTACCGTACCCCGCACCGTACCCCGCACCAACTCCACCGCCGTTCATGTACTTTTCCGTTGCGGTGACTAGCAGTACCACGCTCATCAAACACATACCAGACAAAATGGCGACCTTCATCTTTGATCTTTAATCTGTTAGTTCACCTGTACTGAAAAAGAGCACTGATTGTTAGTCCGAACTTATTTACTGCAGTACTATATCAATATAAAACAATACAATGGGAGTTACGAGGATAAATTAATAGTTAAACATTGAAGCCACAAGGCTATACACCAATTGTAGTTGTGTAACATATCCATTAGATTATAAAATAGGTATTTTGCCTTACTTTGGTGCTTCGATACAACTGCAAATAAATACACGAAACACAACTTCAAGTAACACAAAACAACATGTCTGCACTATACATTGTAATACACTTTCCCTAATAACAAATTGCCGATACATTGTTTTATAGCTCGAGAAAACAATACATAATATTTGTTGCGACAGATGGTGTGCTTTAAGGAAGCAATCAAACACATTTGCGGAAAATAATTACTTTTAATAAAGGTGTTACATATACCTTTATTAAAAATTACTATTTTCCGCTTTAATATTCATGCCAAGGTAATGAATAAAACAGTTTAATAAAATAAGATACTTTTAATTGTTGTTTTTATCGCAGGTCACTTACACAATATGATTCAAAAGAAAACATTTTAAACGAAGAATATACAATATACGAACCTAAATATCCAAAGTTCCCTTGCCGTACAGATACAAACTGTTCTTCTACAACTAAATAACTGAAAATGTCGGAGAATTTATACCCACAAATAAAACTCGTTCCTGTGCCGTAGGCAGAGCACCGAAATACATGTGTTTGATTTCTTCCTTAAAGCACACCTTCAATTACCACAAATCAATTAACAAATGTTTTAAGTACATTCAAGTTTAAAAAGTATGTTTTACTCATATATTATTCTTCAATAATGATTAGCTCATCATTTCCTGAAGATTTTTTTATGTAATTTCAGTGAATCGCTTTCAAATTGAAATTTACAAAAAACTTAGTAAGTTATGTGCAGATTTACACC